>NC_034409.1:82304475-82984840 GCF_002078875.1 Numida meleagris
AAAAAAAAAAAAAACAACCTCTCTTAATTGATTTTTAAGCAGAGCATATGCCTGAGCGGCATATGAAAAAGATTATATGGCATGGTTGCCTGCAAAAACAAGGGACTGAACTCAATGACCCAAGAGTCCCTTCCAATCTGCTGTTCTTAATTAGATATATGAGTATCATGGGAGCTCTTCTAGCCTGCAGCCTATTCCTGCAAGAAGATCCTTTTATTTATGTAACTTCCCACTGGAATCCCTGCAAATCTGCCGATTCCTACTGACATGTAGGTGATATGGATTTTTGGATCAAGTTCCAGGGAGGATTCTTGGTCTCAGAAGAAAATTCCATATCTGGCGTCTTTTTTTTCCTTCTTGGTTTTGCATGCAGCTCCTCTTTCAATTCCAGAAACTCCCTTGTACTCATTGTTTCACTTTCCTAACAAAGATAACCTTTTTCTTGAAGAATTTGAATGATAATAAAGCATGCACTTCCAGACATATGGATTTTGATTATACTTCTACATGCAGATTACCTGTTGCCAAGACACTGAGATCAGTGCATACAGAGAGTGCTGTTTTTTCTGACCCTTGGACCAGTCTTATACTCTTCAACACCACAGATCAGGTCCTGTGCTGTGAAACTTCAAACATGCAGCTCTCAAAAGATCAGTGGGTAAGTGTTAGGTAACCGAAGCTTCCATTGTCTGCAGGGGGGAAAAGAAGTTAGTGGGACCCTTGGAAAGCTACCCTTGTTTGGGTAGACAATCATGCAGATTTTTTTTCTGCCTTTTATGGTGCTCCAGAAAGCAGTGATTTGAGACTGGATCTTTATCTTAATGTTTGTGATCAATTAGAAATACTCATTGAAGTCTTTCCTTGACACAGGATAAACTGGTCATCTCTGCCTCAGTTGCTTCACCTAAATTTGTATCATGACAATGAAAGCCTTCAGGGTGATGTGCTGAGTACTGAACAATTTTGTGAAGGATGTCTGGAGTCTCTGGTAGAAAGTCCTACTTGTAAATTAAGATAAACATATTTCCTAGAAATTAGATTGCGTTGGAAATTCTTACTCACTATGATGACAGATAGGAATGGAACGATTTCCACAAATGGGGGATAGCTGGTAACAAAGCCTGACAACTTGATTTGTTGGTTTCAATTGTTCAGTGCTTCTTTAACGTGCTGTTTTCTCAGGGAAGTTCACCAATAACAATGACCCCAGCAGTTCTTACTGTTTACTAACTTCTTTTATGGAAGTCATGACCTAAAAAAACCTTCAAAAGTGACCTTAGGACCATTTGCTCATATGAGCAGCCACACCAGAGCTGAACACCAGGCCCTCAGAGCCAAGAGGGAAAGGCCCGAGAGGAACAAAAGCAAGCATCAGATGTTGAGAAAAGATGAGTGACATTTTTCTTCTACTTCCCTCCTGAAAGGAAAGGATTGGGTTCTGAGTTTTTTTCAATGGCAATATTTTATCTTTGGCTTTGTACTGAAAATAACGTAGTATTTCTTTATATGCCAGACACTGAAATAAATAACCTCAGAATTTATTACATTTAAAAACTGTTATGAAACAAACATCTGCCTTTGACAGGACTTGTGCCATTGTTAAAAGTTTGTTGATTTCCATCCTGATTACTAAACCAATGAGGAGCCCACAAGACCACTGCTCTCCTCTGCACTGCAGAGGGTGGCTGGGTATGTCTTGCCTCTGGTGTCCAGGGCATGTGCAGTAATCTGCAACAGGCACAGACCCAGCACACATGGTGTGGGGGGGAAATAGCAGCTCAGCTTTGAGCAACCTGATCTAGAGAAAGATGCCTCTGGCCACAGCAGGAAAGTTGGAACGAGACAGTCTTTAAATGCCCTCCTAACCCAAACCATCCTTTGATTATGTGATTCCCTGGTCTGTGCTTGACTGTAGAGTTTCTTTGGCTGCTGGTTTGCACACCTCTGGAAACACCTCCCAGAACCTTGCAGCCTGTGAATGGAAAAGAGGGGAATTTTATCCAAAGTGAATCAGCCTGAAAATCCTGTTGCATCTTAGCTGAAAAGGAAAAGCTGAAATATTTTTCATTATCATGCAGCACCTGGTGTGCTGCTCTTCTGCTTGGACATTTTCTCAAGATTGTATGTACAAGTGCCAACTTGCAGAATGTCTTTATGTTACAAGCAGTAACAATTAAAATGACTCTAATTTAGGCTGCTAAATGTTTTAGAAATGTGAACTGTCTTAATTTACTAGTAACTAGAAGATATAAACTCATAAATATCACATCAACTTTCGTCTTGTGAAGAGAATGCAAGCAAGACTATCTGTGAGAGGTGTCAGGACAGCCTTCTTTAAGATGTTCATGCTGTTACTTGCCATGTAAAAAAAAAAAAAAAAAAAAAAAACCTATGATTTGTACTGGTATTTCTTTCTTTCTGAGACTGTTAGGATACTGAAGTAGTTGTATTTTTTGACTGCATGGGGAAATGAGAAATACTGCATATATATTTGAGATAGTCACTTGCTCCAGAGGGCATTTAAGAGGATACTCAGGACAATTTTACTGTATTTTATCTTTCTAGATACGTATGTACTAGCTCTGCCTTGGCCCATTTGCCAATCCAAGTCGTTTTAAAATTCACTGAAGAATGTTATGCTTTGTTCACACTTAAGGTAGCAAGTATTTTATGCATGGGGGAGTTCTAAACGCTAAAATTTGCTGGCTTTATTTCTCTTCTGACTTGCAGGATATCTTCATTGAAATGAAGTTTGCAGGGATTAAATTCTATTCATGCAAGAAAATGTATGCAAAGCCATAATGGAAACTTAGAAAGTATAATAATTTCAGAGACATTAAATCTGTTGCCTTGGAAGACACTTTGATTTTTATCTGTTCTTGTGGCCTTGGAGTTCTCTTCTTGCAGAGATCACAAAGCTTTATTTGATAGAATTGGTGAATCTGAGATTTTTATTTACATCTGGATAATTTGAAGTGAGCAATTAAAATTGTTAGCTGCACTTCCATCTCTTAGGTTGATACCCAAAGCAGAACTGATGGGATGAAACTGCTGCTGTGTTCCTTTTGCTTCCTCTACATCATCTGGATTTCCATTACCTTGTGGTATAGGGCATTCAGCCTATTTAAAACATTATGAGGAGGTTAATGGCTTTGGCTTCTTGCTCACTAAGGGTTTTGTAAACAGCATTACCTCAGCATCCTTATATTCTTACATGGAGGCTCAGCATTAAGTAGGTGAAAATAGTTTGTGTCTTTATTATCTTGAGTCTCAAGTAGGAGGTAGAAGTCAATGACCATTGGTGTTCTCCTCTGCCTGCATTACTTCCATTCTATGAAAAAACCTATTCATTTAATGTGAGTTACTCAAGCATCTTGTAAACCTATTAATAGTACCTGAATGTCTTTGATTGTTACTGTTTCTCCTTAGCTGAGGTTGAACTTATCTGCCAAGTTACATAACCTTTGAAGTAGTTACATTTGGGGAAGACCTTGAGTGAAGTATTACAAATGTGAAATAGCAGTTAGGGATGATTTGTAGCTATACAGCTACAATTTGATGTGATGTAGCTGCCATTAATGCTTCAGATAAGCTTATATGGTTCTATGGACAATGTGTAATAGTGAACAGGAGTAGTCAGCATGGGTTCACCAAGGGAAAATAATGCTTGACCAGCCTATTAGCCTTCTATGATGTCATCACTGGCTGAGTAGATGGGAGGAGAGCAGTGGATGTTGTGTACCTTGACTTCAGCAAGGTGTTTGACACAGTCTCTCTCAACATACTTGTCTGGAAACAGAAGGTGCAGGATAGATGAGTGGACAGTGAGGTGGATTGAGAAGTGACTGACTGGCAGAGCTCAGAGGGCTGTCATCAGTGGTACAGAGTCTGCTTGGAGGCCTTTAACTTGTGGTACTTCCCAGGGCTTGGTGTTGGTTCTGGTCTTGTTCAACATCTTCATCAATGATCTGGATGAAGGGATAGAGTCCACCCTGAGCAAGTTTGCCGGTACAAAGCTGGGAGGATTGGCTGACACACCGGAAGGCTGTGTTGCTATTCGACAAGACCTGGACAGACTAGAAAGTTGGGCAAGGAGGAACCTGATGAGGTTTAACAAGAGCAGTGTAGAGTCTTGCACCTGGGGAGGAATAACCGCGTGCATCAGTACAGGTTAGGGGCTGACCTGTTGGAGAGGAGCTCTGCGGAGAAGGTCCTGGTGGACATCAGGTTGGCCATGAGCCAGCAGTGTGCCCTTGTGGCCAAGAAGGCCAGTAGTATCCTGGGGTGCATTAAAAAGAGTGTGGCCAGCAGGTCAGAGGAGGTGATCCTTCTCCTCTACTCTGCACTGGTGAGGCCACATCCTAGAGTACTCTGTCCAGTTCTGGGCTCCCCAGTTCAAAAAAGATGGAGATCTCCTTGAAGTAGTCCAGCGGAGGGCCACAATGATGATAAAGGGCCTGGAGCATCTCCCATATGAGGAAAGGCTGAGTAACCTGTGTCTGTTCAGCCTTGGAAAAAGAAGACTGAGGGGGGATCTGATAATGTTTATAAGTATCTAAAGGGAGGTGGGAGGCAAATGGATGAGGCCAGGCTCTTCTCAGTGGTGTGCAGTGATAGGACAAGGAGTAATGACCTAAAACTTGGACATAGGAAGTTCCATACTAACATGTGGAAGAACTTCCTTATGGTAAGGGTGATGGAGCACTGGAAGAGGTTGCCCAGAGAGGTTGTGGAGTCTCCTTCTATGGTGATATTTAAGACTTGTCTGGATGCCTACCTGTGTGACCTATTGTAGAGTACTGGCTTTAGCAGAGGGGTTGGACTTGATGATCTCTTGAGGTCCCTTCTAATCCCTGCAATTCTGTGAATCTGTGAGTAGTCATCGACCTTTTTTTAAACTCATCCAGCCAGCAGGTTAGGGCATGCTCCAGCATTGTCTTTATACCTCCTTCCTTCCTGTACTCTCAGCCTGCAACGTCAGATTGCAAATGGCTGTACTGGAACCCAGCCTTATAACTCCATCTTTTTGGAAGCACTAGCTCTGAAGAGCTGTTTTGCCACAGCCTCTCCTGTAAATCATTGAGAGTAGCCTAGTAGTTGCATATCTACCTGTTCAGACCTTATTGCTCTGGTTGTCAGGAGTTACATCATCCTAAAAACCAGTTACCAGGCTCTAACAGCCAAGACCACGTATGTTTCAAATGAAATTCTGGATAAAATTCCTGTTGACTTCAGAAGATATATGATTTGCTCTCTCAGAATGAACAACCTTTCAGTGAAGCCAGAGGTTTTCTATGGCTCATTACAGATGAGTGCATGTATGGTTTACATTCAGAGTAAAAGCTGTGATATTTGGGGTAATGCAGCTGCCTCCTAAATACTGTGTGTTCTTGATAAGCCACATATGAAAAGTAGAGGAGTCCTAAAGAAGTTAATTATAGAGTAATTGTAAAACTGCATAAACGAATACTGAGCTTTGCCTGGAATAAGAATTATTCTCTTGAGACTCTGTGTCTGTGTACCTCTGTTTTAAAACTGCTCTTTTCATTGAGCTGAGTTGTTACTACCAAACCAAGGTGACTTCAGAGATTTTTCAAAGTCTGTGGTTCAGATGAAAGCAGAATGTAAATCTGGAGCAGTATTCAAATTCTGAAGCCACCAGTGTTTCTTACACTGTTACCTGTTCCTTTTCTTTAGCACATGCAAGAGGCCATGGTACAGCCAACAGCCTCTTTACAACTGTCTTAAAATACCAGTGATCAAATCCTTTATATTTGTCCCTAAAACAAAAAAAAAATCCTTGATTTCTATGAATCACCATCTGAACAGTGCAAACTAAAGGATGGAGGATTTAAAACTACTTCCTATAACTTGTGGAGGTAGCATAATAGTTTAAGAATGTATTAACTCCAAATTTCAGCTGTTAAACTGATTAAATGAAGGTTTTTCACCCTTATTTCACTGGTGTGGAAATCTATACCAAGGACACCATGCCACTGCCTGTTGAATCAGTTCAGTTCCAAACTTCCCAAAATGATATTTAGAAGAACTGTAGAGTAACATTTTCAGTTAAAATTACTAACAGTAGTGATGAACACCTTATGCTTTTCAGTCCCAACATTACAGAATTGCTTACATTCTTCCTCATTCTATCTTCCTTTGCATCCCAAAGGAAGCTCTTTAACATTGCCTCATCATCTAAGTGTGTGAGGATCCATGTCCCTTCTCTTGGTGGTGCTGAAAACAATGACTATGATGTCTCTGAGCAGGACCCCCCCCCCCAAAAAAAAAAAAAGAACACATTTTGGGAAAAGGAAAGACATTAACTGATTTACATCAGAGTTCACTGAAAATATGGTTAGAATTAAGACAGCAAATCAGGAACTTGTGGAACTTGTCATTCATGCTGTAATTGCAGTAATTCCCTTTCCCCCCATGAAACCTGAAAGAATGTATGTTAGCAAGAGCCTTGGTATGCACGTTATTTGGCATGTGATGCTGACAGCACATGTTAACTCATGTCAGAAATGTGTTAACTGATCTGTTTCTTCCATATGATCTAGAACACGCCAGCAATATTCTTCAGGTTAGGTATGTCAAAACAAATAATGGTGAGGACCAAACCAAGAATTCTATTTTAAGAATCAAATAAAAAGAAGTGAATTCCCACATAAGAACTGACCTCCAGCTTTTAATATATTTTACTTTGCTACCATTATGACATTCCTATTGGGAAACAGAGTCTGTCAAATAGTACAGAGCCAGTCACAGAGATGCCCAGATATTTATGAGGATTAATAAAATGTTGCCTTACTTAATATTTCTGTGGATGTGTTCATAAGCAAGAAGTTTGGCCTTGTGGTGCTGGTTTCTGCAGATGAGGGTTTTTTTACTGTTCATATTTTTGTTGAGGCAAAAAAACAACAACCAAAAAAACTGGGGTAGATGCAGCACCATTCTAGAAGGCTGTATGGATTTCAAACCGGGATTGGCTTCTTGTCCAGCCTGCTCAGAGCACAAGTGGGTCAGTCTGCACCCAGCAGGGTAGATGTGTTCTGCATAGTGTTTTTAAGTATGTATACATTTGTGCTATGGAAGAATGAAAATCTTGGCAAATATTCTTATATGCATCTTCTACTGCATAAATAATTTTGTCAGCTTTGCTGAATAAACTAGGATTGACTTCATACATGAAGTCCTTGAACACTTTCCAAATGTGTTCATATAAATGACTCCTATTTCACAACCTGTTTATGATGATCTTGTACTAAGCCATTTGGCTCTAGTGAAAGCTTCACCCAGTGTCTATAGATGTAACGCATCTTTTCAGTTTCACAAAAGAGCAGTAAGACCAGCACTACTGCAGCTTCTACAAGTGAACTATCATCACGCTATCATGCTATTCTTAAGGATAATGTTTTTCAAACTGAAGAAAAACTGCAGGAATTTGACAAATGGATCTGTGCCAAGGAAATCTGCATGTGGTATGGCACTACATCAGACATACTACTGTACCTGGTTTTGGACTAAATGCTGTTTTCCTGCGTGAGTTTGTTGCAGCTGTCATTTACAATTATTTTATAAGATATATTATATAGACTGCAGTCAGCTGTACTTACCTTACCTAAGGTCTGCTGTAGTCTCATCTCACCAGGCCTCAAATTTTCCTTAATTTCTGCTGTTTGTGACTAGGTGGAGAAGGAAACCTTTTTCTTTTCTCTGTTTACCTAGGAATCCTTTTGGTAGGGATCAGTGCAAGCAACAAAATCACTTTTGAGAATGAAAGAAAATAAATTTTCCATTATTATAGAAAGAGTTTGCAGGTTTTTTTTTTGAACAGCTGTACTGCTGAAGTGGGTGTGGGTAGAAAGTTGAAGTCTGGTGGGAAAGTTGCCAGAAAGGGCAGTGCGTGTTTGGATGTGCTTAGACAAAATAACTCTGCATTCTAATTTCTTTTTCCTTGGGTATTGGGGAACTGAAGAAGAGTATTCTGGATAGATTATTTTCCTCATAAGCTATCAGTTCGGCATGATTCAGGCTTGTGAACAGTGCAAAGCTAACTTGTCTTTAAAGGAAAAACAGAGAGACTGCTCTTTCTGAAATCATGATGGCTTCAGAAGTCAAGCACAACAAGAGAGCTTCACAGAAACTCTTTCTCCCTTTTGTTGCACATGAGACTTACTGTCCAAAAGCCTGTTCTCTGCCATTTCTATGGTAGGGCAAGCTTCCATAAAAAGAACTAGGAAACTGCTTTTGTACTCTTCTGAGTTTGGAGATTAAAATGCTTTTTACCCACTTGCCAACTCATAGGAGAAACACGTATTCTCACTTCCTACAGATTGGGCAGGAATGTAGAAACAATATTTCCTTCCTAGATTTTTTCCTTGGATTTTCTGATGCTCATGAATGACTGTATAGTATGGATTAAATTTTTGCCTCTACACTTCTATAACACAGTGGACAAGCTACTGAACTTCTAATTCATCTTCATAGCATTTACCTATCTTCTACTGGCCTTCCCTCTTGTCTGTCATTGAGAGTGCTTATTAAATCTTCCAGAGTAGCGGCACATTTTAATGTTCCTCTGAGCTTTCTAGTAACTTGGGATAGCAGAGACACTCCAAAGCGCGTGTGTGTGGCTGTTTAATACCGGAGTTATTTCTATTACATTTCACACAACATAAAATGTATTGTAGTTATGATACAAAAGCTGGTGAATTAATGTGTTTCTGGTCCTCCTAGGGTCAGTTTTTGAAGCCATACGACTGTGTTTGGAAGATTAAAGTTATGGAGTCCAAGAGAATCAATCTCAAGAGACATCTGTATTAAAGTAGTTTAATACCACAGTCATAGGGCTTGTTCACATGGGGAAGTTGACCAGCACTGCTGCAGTGGAAGAGCTTGACTTCAGTGTAACTCCCCCATGTGGACACTGTGCTCTGGAATAGAACTGACTTCATTTTGAAATAATTACTCACTAATTGTTCCAGACTAGTGTGTCCACAGGAGGGAGTCATACTGAAGTAGCTGTAACAGAATAGTTACAGCTCGAATGATTAAATTCTTTGCTTAGGAATGCCTTCTGCAGTAGTGGCACAAGATTTACAGGGGTAAAGATGTAATAATTACAGTCAGCTCTGCTCTCACTGACAGACTGGGCCCATAGTGTTAGCTATTTCTCCTATGCAAAGATTTGTAGTTTCCAGAGCGCTTCAGGAAACTGCAGCATTTTTGCTTTGATAGACTGTCTTTGTTCTCCAAATAACTCAGTAAATTTAATATAAAATACAGCTTTGTCCTGTGTGACTTCCCCACTGCCCCCAGTTTCTTTTCATTTTCTAAATTGAGTTTACACTACTTAGATAATTCTTGGGTAGAAAATAGGGTTTTTTCTTCTTATTGTATTCCCTGACTTGCTGGTATTTGTCAATTCACCGATCCTCCGTGCCTTTCATTAGCTCTTAGTTAAATACTTTCCTGAAAGAAGTGTTCACACTGATCACCATATGGTCAGCCTTTACTACTACAAGTGAAGCAGGGTTTCTGTTGTTTTTTGTATATTTGGGTTTTTTTGAACTTGTAAGGGCAAATTGCTGTTTGCTAATACCACATTCTCTCTGTTTTCTAAAAGGTATTTCAGACATTGCAAATAGCTGCTTGAATTACAAATAACTGGAAAAACAGCAATGTTTAATGAAAGTAAGATTGTAATTTCTTCCTTAAACCTGTAGTTGCAAAACATGTTTTGTTAGTCTTCAAAAATATTGAGAGGTTTTGTGCAAGCTGTTTTGTAAAACCGTTAATTGCATGTTTTGGCCCTTGGTTTGCTGAAGAGTCACTGTGTGGCCTTACTGGAATCTCACGGGCCTCACCATTTGCTCTGAAGCAAGTGTCATGCCACACAGCACATAGAAATGCTATAAGGCATGTCTTGCAGTTGAAACCATCAGGTAACAGATGCAAACCAGATGCATACTACTGCAAGTGTTAAGCACTACTTCTTATTGTGTAACTTGCAAGTTCTTAAAGGTGCTGAAACTCTGAGAAAACCTTTCTGTGACATGTTTTGGGAAGAAATGAGCTTATTCTTCCAGTTCTTCAAGCCAGTTCAAAGTTAAGTGGTTGCATTACCACAGAGATGAGTCCAAGTTCACATGCCTTGTTCTCCAAGATACAGCACTGTCCTAGCATGGTCGCTTATTGTGCAGAGTAATCTGGCTACCCCTTGGAGTGCTGGCACTGCAGGCTTGCAGCTAGTCAGAATATATGTTGTGGACACTACATATAAGCATTTTTGCTTGAGGATTAAAAGGGGTTTGAAACATTCACTGTCACTGAAACTTGAAATTACATTTCTGGTTTACAGAAGAGTATGATTAGGTAGTGTTTTGGGAAGGAAGAAAAGAGCTGGAGAGGTCTGAAAGTGAAGGAAGAGTTTAATTACAGTTAAAATCAAAGTTAACCCTGTAAAATGAGGTCAGCTGGCTCAATGTCTAACAAGGTAAATATTTCAAAATAATGAGGACTGCTAGTATAGAATTAAAAAAAAAAAACAACTTAAAACCACACTAAACCTAGGGACAGAAAATCCTGAGTGGGGACAGAAAACACCAAGGTTGCATGAAGTTTGTGTGGAATCACAGAAAAACAGCTAAACTAGATGGGTCCCCTCTCTCCCCTTCCCTCAACAAATACCCTGCGTTATTTCCAATGAACAGAAAAATCTGTGTATTCTTTACAACTTTGCAGCAGTGTTCTACATATAAAAATACTGGAGTTTCTTCTCTCTTTGGTTTTCTCTTCAGTGGAGAGAACAGTTTCAGCTTGTTCAATATTCCCTCTTAAGTCTTGTTGTGAAGACCTCCAGTTATTCCTTTTGCCCTCTTCCAGACTGTTTCCAGCAGGTTCATGTCTCATTCATGCACTGCAATTGAGGCTTTACCCATGCTTCACCTAGAGTTGAAGAGCTACTTCATATGTTCTAAACACCTGTTAATATATTCTGGTATGATTTCTGTTTCCGCTAGTTCTAATGTGAGCAAAGAGAGGCCAAGTGCTTTTGCAAATAAACCAAACTCATTCATTCAAATTCAGACTAATACTTGAAATAGGGAAAATGACTGGGTGGTATTGAGCTTAAATGGAGCTGGGAATAAGGAGTGATTTCACCCAGAGAAGCAAACTAATAGGAGAGCCAATAAAATGACAAGAGAAGGGAGCAGCAAAGTGAGATTGTCTTACCTGAAGGCAACAGAAAGATTAAGCAGCTTTACGCTACAATAGTGTCCCTTGCTGTTAGAGCTAGAATTGAGTTGGGCTGCAAAGTGCTAATCTTTAACAGTGAAGGTTTTGCACACTGGAAACTCTATGTCCTTCTAATCTACTGCAATGCCTCTGTGGAAATGAACTCTTAAATCTGCACTTTGTTCTGAAGCATGGAAAAGATTTTTGTAAAGGAAGATGAGATCTGTATCTTTGCCCTGGTTATTGAGTTACTGAATTCTGAAATCAGTTGTCTACATCTCCAGTGATATGATGCTTTTCAGTCACTGGATAATTGCTGCTACAGAAAGAGCAGAGCAGAACATGATCCCTGTGTTCCAGTGTGTCCATATTGCTCAGCAGGTTTGTGGAAGACTAAATCTGTTATGATGACTATGATGAAGTCCCCTAATATTGGTCACCCACAACCCTGCTGGCAGCCCTGTTTGCAACACCTGGTGTTGCAGCAGTGTGAAAAATTCCCTAAGGAATGATTAGAAAAATTCCCTTGAGAATGACTAGGTGGTAACTGTAACTTGTTAAACCAATAAGCATTTAACATTGATCTTTGTTAAGCTGAGAGACAGAACGTTAATTTAAATAGAAGAATGTTTATTCAAAATTAAAAGAAATTGGAAATCAGACCAACTACGCCCTTGCTTCTGCTGGAATTGAGGGGATTCAATGGGGAGAGTTTTTGAACAGCACTTAAATGATCCAAGTAGTCTCCAAGGTTCTATCCTGAATCATAGAATCAGCTAGGTTGAAAAGACCTACAAGATCATCTAGTCCAACCATCCACCTACCACCAATAACCCCACTAAACCATGTCTCTCGGTGCTATATCTAAATGTTTCTTGAACACCTCCAGGGATGGTGACTCAACCACCTCCCTGGGCAGCCCATTCCAGCGCCTGACCACTCTTTCAGAAAAGTAGTGTTTCCTAATGTCCAGTCCAAATTTCCCATGGTGCAACTTGAGGCCATTCCCCCTCGTTCTGTCACTAGTTATAAGAGAGAAGAGGCCGACCCCCAGCTCACCACAACCTCCCTTGAGGTAGTTATAGAGAGCGATGAGGTCTCCCCTGAGCCTCCTCTTCTCCAGACTGAACAATCCCAGCTCCCTCAGCTGCTCCTCATAAGGCCTGTGCTCCAGACCCCTCACCAGCTTCGTCGCCCTCCTCTGAACACGCTCCAGGGCCTCAATGTCTTTCTTGCAGTGAGGGGCCCAAAACTGGACACAGTACTCATTACTCACAGTACTGAAGTAGAGTATTGCAGTTGTTTCAGCAGCAGTAACTCATGATAAAAGGCATCTGAGCATTAATAAGAAGATAGTGGGCACACCATTCATCTGAGCGTCCTCGAATGAGTGTGTGGGATCCCTCACTCCCTATGCAACTCAAGAAGTGGTCAGGCCTCTCACCTCCCATCTTGCTGTCTTCTCTAAATATCCCCAGTCCAGCAGGATAGCCTGGGACATCTGACTCAGTAGTTGTAAATCAGTTTGCAGCTGGGCCCAATTAAAATCTCTAATGTGAATCTGTCCTCAGTGGGCTGCAAGATCTGATCAAGGAGGCAAAGATTGGTTTTTCTATCCTCTTAGCCTGGCATGTGAAGCTGTTTCTTAAGGAATTCAAACTATGCAATTGAGGGTCGTTGTTTTGCTTTGTATTTTTCTTGAAACAGGACTAATATGGAAATTTAAAGATCTAAGTGGTCCCTTCTGAAAGTTCCTAACATTGCTATCAGTATCATTCCTTTTTATAAACAGCACTGTTACAGTTCTAAGATATAAAGTATTCAAAGAATGCACTCATAAAAGATTACGCATACAATGGAATTTTTTAGCCTCAATGGGAACAGAAGGCTTTGTGAGAAGTGTTTGTGTGCGATGAACATAATGTTTAAATCATTTTTTAAGCTGTTGCTAATGAGACACCACCCTCTGAATAAGGAACGTGCCTTTTACAGATGCACAACATATCAGCTCTTGCCTAGCACATCAAGGCACTAGGGGTTTGGAATGCGAAACAACAGTTCAAAAAGAATCCTGCTAGAAGGGGAGGGGAGCAGGGAAACAGACTGAAAAGCAGGTTGGGCTGATGCGAGACTTATTCTCTTAGTTCATGTTTTCTGTAGTTTTATCATGTGACTTGGCTGTTCTGCAGAGCTGGTGTTAAATACATCACATAGGAGTGGGGCAGAGATGCTTCTGAGCCTTGGATAGGTGACAGACCTCACAGAAAGCACGTGATAGTTCCTACCTGTTCCACTTTTGAGGTCCAGCTTTTGTTTTTTTCGTGGTGCCCAGTCTCTGCTAACTGATTGGACCACTCCTTTATAGGTGTCTGTAGGGGAGCGTGGCTGGTGACGCTGCTCCTACTCAACTTTATCACTGAGTGGGGAGGTTGGGGGTATCCTTCAGCTGTATCCTCTCTCCACATGCTTATCTGCTATCAGCAATCCTCCAGGCAAATACCCTTCACTGCTCAGGTCCAGCATTGTTTGGCAAAGCAGAAATACCATTTAAGATGAACCGATTATTTCCAAGGGTTTGGTGAGTGGTGTAGATGAGTACCTTCCAGCCTATGAGCTGCTTCCAAGTCATTTCCTCAGGGAGCTGTGAAGGTTCGTTTCTTGAGTCCGCTGTAGGGCTCATTCCAGATGGTACAGTTCTGTGTCTTGATTGGATAACTCTCAAGCTTACAATGAATTTTCAGTATGGGTACGTGAATGTTTCCATTGCAGACAGACCTTCTCACAAACACTGCAAAACCTTGCCATCACAAATATTCTCTTGCACACAAATTTGTTCCTATGAACTTTCATAAATTACAAGTGAAATGAGGGGAAAAAAATAAGCCACTAAGTAAATTTAGCAGTTTTTAATTCAAGTAAATGATTAGATCAGCTGTTGCACAATAGTTGACCAGAACTACATGGAGCTGAGTATATCTGGTATGAATTCATCTCTGGAATTTCCACTGGTTAGCAGAGTTTGTTACATACTCATTTCAGCAAGGATAACCTACTAGAAAATAACCCACTGGGAAATATTGCATCTATTTAGATCTTTCTTTGGTCTTTTTTTTTTCTTGTTGTTTTCATGTAACTGTCATTGCATCTGGCGAACACATTCAGACTGGGGAGACACAAAAAAAAAAAAGCATAGAGAGCAAGTGATAAGTTCCTGGAATGTTACAAGCTGCTGTGTCACTGGGAATGGCAAGGCAGACAGGCAGAAAGCTCCTCTCTCCAAAGCTGACACCACAGTGGGAAAATCTGATACTTACTAGATAGTGACCTTACCAAAGCCATAATTTTGAAGTAAATGTACAATTGTAAGCAAATGCTGAATATCCTGCTCTTCTCCTTAATTCATTTCTCTTCTCCTTAACTCTTATTCACTATGCTTTTTAAGATAGGCTTTCTGAAACGCGCTCTGTGAAATCTTATGGCACAGATGGGCATATGATTTGTAGACTTAAGGGTTACTGTACATTTTCAGACTACTTGCTTGTTTTAAATTTTAAACTGGTGGTCTCCCTTAAGCAAGAAAACAGGTTATTTTCTGATTATAGTTTAGAGATGCCATGGGATGAAGCAAATATCACCTACTGTGCATTACAATTCGATAAATTATTTCCACTAGCAGCAAAGCAGAAACTATTCTGAACCCTCAGAAAATGCAAAGCCTGCTTCCCATGCTGCCCTGCACACCATGTCTCTCAAAGAATGCTCTCTTCTGGCACATAAAGCCAGTACATCAGCTTACAAGCGTGTCAGCTCTTGTCTACAACAGGACGCAGTATCCTTTATTAAAAAAAAAAAAAAAAAAAGCTGCAAAGCCCAAATCTTGAAAACAGAAAGTTCCTACACTGGTGCTTCATACACATTCTTATTGCTATGAGCATCAGAATTTTATGAACAACATGCTGCTTTTCCTACTCTTCCTTTAATATAATTGTGCTTGCTCTGGGAGCTTTCCAGAAGGGTAAAAACAAAGCAAAACTGAAGGGAGTGTGGGGGGGGGAGTCTCGTTTGTATTTCCTGTTCCTAACCTTTCCTTACCCACTTCTTGAAGGCCTGAGCAGGGCAAGATGCAGCTTGAAACTTACTCATTCCTGGTTGGGATAGTGGTGAAGGGCCTGTTTCCCAGTCTCACTGAAGTGAGCTGAATGCTTTCCTCAGTGGATCCTGATGAATGGATTCACTGAAGAGGACTGCCTCTCTTGACAGTCTCTCTTCCCCAAATGACTATGTTCCATTGTAAGCAACAATTTTTGTTTCATGACAAAAGTGATTCTAAAAAGATTAAAACACGACTAATTCCAGCCGAAGTTGAACAGATGGCAAGAGGGAGAAAGGACATAAAAGAAACATTAATTCTTGCAAACATACCTTCAAGTTTCTGTAAGATTAGAAGCCTGGGGCCCATCCTCCTGTAACAAATGCAAACTCAATAGATCCAACAAAGTCTGTAGAGTTCCTGTAGCGTAAACTAGCATAGTCACTTGATCAAGTGTGGCTCCTTGTTCCTCCTCCACCAAAGTGTTCCTAGCTGCTGCAATGACTAAAAGAAAAACGCTGGGTTTTTTTAGCCCAAATGTGCATTATTTTTTGCCTGGTGTTTAAAAACCGCAACTGAGTTGCAATGTTTTTGGGGTGTATCTGCGTAGTGATGGTAGCTCCACCCAAACTCCAAGGGAGCAGGCTGCTGACAGCTGGGACTGGCAGCCATTTTGATGCATGACTGTGGTCTGGAAGCTGGGACGCAACACTGCGCTAGCAGGGCTGGCTGGAGAGCTGGCGCAGCAGATTTGCACCATGGCAGCACCTGAACACAGGAACACACCCGCTGATGCTCTTACAGTCTCCTGGCCCCTTGGTTTCAGTGGAGCACAACAACTCATCATGAAAAGCTTGTGATCGCTTTTAGGAGAATCAAAGCAGGCTGATTTAATTTTCTCTTAACTGCCGCTGGGCTTGCCAGCTTGTTAACAGCCCTTGGCCAAGGAAGCTGTGCTCTGTGGAGCATTGGGAGACCATGGTGTGGTGTTAACCTTTGTCTTTAGACTGAAACCTTTCATTTGTGTGCGTACTGCGTCTGAGTGCTAGCAGGGGGCTGGCAGAGGAAGGCTGTGCTGGGCTGGATGTGGTTGGCACGTTGGTGGCTCACAGGTCCCCTACCAGCCGGCACAGCCTGTGAGATGGCTGGGGCTCGAGGAGGCTCGCCCTCAGGCAGAGGGGGCACGGCGTAGGCCGCTGCAGACGAGACAGGTTTCATTTCTTCCTTCCCCGGCTCTTGTACAAACGCTAAGCCACACGGGAAGGCTATTCCGCGCACAGCGCCCCGCCGCGAGGCAGCCGCGGGCCCGGGGCGAGCCAGCGGCCCCTTCTCGCTGCGGAGGCGGGCGCAGGCTGAGGAGCCCTGGGTCGGGACCAGGAATGCGCGCCTCCCGCCGCCCCGCCAGGTGGCGCCCACTCCCTCCCGCGGGCGGCGCGGCCCCGGCTCGGGGGTTCGGCGGGCAGCGGTAGGGTCCAGGCGCGGTCTTAATACAGGGGAACGCGGAACGTCGGTGACGTGCGTGTTCCCGGCATTAAGTCTCATTCAGCGGCGCGGCAGGCGCTCTGCCTCAGGAGCTAGTGGCTTAGGCTGGAGAGAGAAAATTGCAGGCTTAAACAGTGTGGCAGAAATATGCCATTCAGGAAGGGAGGCACTGCGGAAATATGTGTGTTTCAGCAAAGCCTTTTCTGGGAAAAGCTTTGAAGATGAGGGAAGAGCGACCTTATCTAAGTGCCTGGGGATGGGGGACCACATGCAGACCCCTGCTCTGTCTGAGTTGAGATGGCTCAGAATCAAAGCAAGAGCTGCAAATGCAGCACCTTTCTTCCAAGGTATCTCAAGTGTCAAACCAAATTTCAGATTGTATGGAAGTTTCAATAAGGTGTTTTGATAATTCCTGCTTTTATGAAACACTGGTTGAATTAGCGGTATCTGAAACAATTTTTAGTTTGATAATCTACATCTTTTCTGTAATCCACTCATATGCAGAAGTCTTGTTAGTGCTCTGTAGTATTAATGAATGTTCTTAATAATTTTATCCAAGATGACAGGCTTGAACAGATTCCTGGGGACCCATCACTATGAATTCCATTTGGACTGTGGGGAAGTTGCTTTTCATTGCCTTACAGTTGCCTGAAATGTAGAATGACAAGCATGAGATTTTATCCACGAGAAAGGTCAAGAATTGAAGGTGAAAAATGTGATCATAAATTCACGTATTTAGGAAGATGAGTTGGCTTTATACTTTCTAGAGAAACAGAATAAAACTCCACCCTTTGGTGGTCACTGGTCCTGGAGTATTTCACATGTACAGAAATCTGCACAGAGGCTATCCAAGGTTGTGAAGTGTCAGATGGAGCAAGCTCACTAAATACGTGCAAGATTCTGAAAGTACTTCGGACAGTTCTTATTTTCCTCTCACTGACAACACTGAAGTTTTCATTTCTCTGAATAGAAATGTTTATCATGTATTAAATTACTGCAGTATGGTATTTATAAAAATCATTGACTACCTCTTGCTCCTTCAGAAAAAAAAAATGAGATTATTCATCCATGAGAATTTTCACCACTGAAGCATTCATCTTGAATACTATAAAAATCCTTTAATCAAAATACCCTGTAAGAACATTAGTGATCATGGCAATGTTATTTCTGTAACAGTAGGTTAAACAGACTCTTGTTTCCACAGGATTTTTATAATGAGAACAAGGGTGGTGATGATGGTTTTCAGTTAAAATACGGTTAATTTTGTAACTTACTAAATTTGTTCTTTCCGATGCTCATAAGTTTCACAGTTTTCAGGCTGATTTATTACATTCTCGCTTATAGACATGTGAAAAATTTATCCAAAAACTTTCAACAGAGCATGTACACTCTTTTATAGTAACACTAGTGACAAGGAGTAGAAACCACAGCCTCAGCGAAGAACACTTCCACTATTCCTACTAAAATGTAAATTTGTGTGTGCTTATCTTAACAGTAGTTTAGCTATGCATGCTGTAACTTGCCTTTTTTTTTTTTTTTTTTTTTTGTGGCTCTCAGTGAGTCCCAAGACTTTGAGGACCAGATTTTAACATTAAGGACACTGGTCTAGAATCGTCAGTTCCATGTTATATTATACTGTGCTTTAGCAGCACATCTGTACTTATTTTATTGGGCATAAATTACAAGTTGCAAAAAGGAAGAAATAAACACAGCCCTTTTAAAATATATTCCCCTCTCATGTTTTTTGTTATTGGTCTTCCTTTGGTAATATTTAACTCTGACTTTTCAGAATGCAGAGAAATGCTTTTGTGCATTTTTGTGTGTGTGCAAATAGGTTCTTTACAATTTGAAATGTCCTCTGGCGTGCTTTCACAAACACTTAGGAAAGCTGCAAGTTTTGGTGCCTCTGATGATGTATTCAATTAGGAAGCTCACAAGAACAGGCACAAGCGGTGGGATAAAGCCTCCTAAATTAGATTTCCAACTTGGTTATCATACAGCCATACAAATTCCACAATTAGCAGGCATTCCTTTGGGCTGGTTGTTACAGCCTTTTCACAGGTGGGAAAACAAGTTCAGGAAAATCATGAGGATCTGGTGAGAATGGACTCAGTATCTGAAATAGGATACAGCTCTGCTGTAAGCAGGGTTTTAGCTCCCGTATATCAGCTGTTTTTCTTAGCTCTGGGCTAATTTAGTCAGTGTCTGCTTTCTTACCTGAAAAGGAAAGAAAAAGGTGATTGAAAGGCAATACCACTTAGTTGTTTAATATAAAACTCCTCCTCTGCCTTGCATATGAAGATGCCCGAGGAAGACCCTAGGGTAAGTTGAAAGTTAACGCATTATATAACGCAAAGTTCAAGTGCAGAAAGTTTTGGTACAATCCATGTATTTTTCATATGTGGCTCTGTGCTCAAGTTTCAATGAGATACACGTGCAAGCCAAAGCTGAAGAAGTTTTTTTGGAACCTTCACTCTGAGGTACTTATTCAACCTTTTGAGCAGTTTAGAAAGCCATTCTTTTGAAAGTTTAAGGAGGGTGCAGTTGTGTCGACATTACCGAAGTCACTGTCTCTCAGACTCTGCAGATTGCTAACTGGTGAGCTAGAAGATGGCTTTCTTCAACAGTTATCCTCTTTATTTTTTTTTACTGCCTTACGCTGTATCCCTTGTATCTGAAAAATTTTTTTTAGTATTCCATCTCTGGAGGGCCACCTGGTGTGCGCATGGCCTGGTAAAAATGAAGCAGGAACACTGTCATGAGGAACAGGTTTTGAATTTAGCTACCTGTTGAATGTTTTTTTTGCCAGTTTAGTAGCTCCATGAAAGGTTCAGTATCATACATATCCTAGGAGAGCTGTTGTAGCCTGTCCCTGCTTCATTTTGATTGTGCGGCATGTGTAATTTCATAAATAAACATTCACAGAATGTAAATTTGGCTGAATCATTCCGCATATGTGAATCATTTATTCTTGAACAAAGTAACGTTCACTATTCACTAACTTAAATATTATATAACCACTTCAAAACTTGTCCATTTGAAGGAAAAAAGAAAACACAATTTTCTCTTGGCTTCCTTCCTTCATTTCCGTAGCAACCTTTTCTATTGTGATTCTACTTTGAAACACAAAAACAGCAGCTCCATTTTATTCGACAGAGCTTTAGCTTGCGTTTATCAAAGGCATAGCGGAAAAAAAATAACCTTTTAATGCCTTTTGTTTCTGCTATCCCTTAGAGCTAACACAGCTCTGAAAGGACTCAAATTATGTCACATTCAGTGTCAAAGCTGATAACTAAATTTTTACCAGTAGGAGCAAACTCCCTGGTAGCAGAAACTTAGCAAGTGTCATTGAGTCACAGTAGGAGCATCTGTTTGTATGTCCAGCCTCTCTGGTGCTGTCAGCAATTTATAAGAAAGTAAATACCTCATATGATTTGCAGAGTGCAGACTGAGCTTCTATGTTCTGTAAATGATTATGTTTAATTGCAAGTCAGTAAATGCGTTACTGGAAGCAGGGAACTTTATGGTGACTCTAGGGTCTGTTTTGCAAATGCAGCTGTCCATGACTAACTGCTGTTTGCAGATGTATGCATTTGTTTGAGTTTGCACACACTGGGATTTGTGTTAGCACAGGAACAATCACATAAAAAACTGCAGTCTTAGATTTCATAGGGCCTCTTCTGCTGTGAGGCAAGGAAAGTTGGTATTTCAGTAGCAGGAGTGTGACTAACCCGTGCAAGCAACAGTGACTTCTGAAGTAGGTGTTAGGCTAACAGGAGAAAGAGCTTAAGTATCTGAGTGTTTAAATACACATTTGTCTATTGGGTTTTACTTCTTGGAGGCAGTAGCTTGAGCATGTAACAAAAGGCTCGTTAATGTAGGATCACTTCCTATGGATCCTAATGTTTTGCCATCAGTTTAATCTACTCTTACAGAGTGGGAAAAGCTTGGTAAATTCAAGGGTGGGAGACATGTTCCCTTCAGGATTTCTCTGTACATGCCTACTGGGGGTATGTACAAGGCTTCACACATCCATCTTTTTTGGAATATTGTCACAGAAAAGCGACCTGTCAATCAGTTGTGCTCACCTATTAGGTTTTAACGTGTATCTGTTGACTGTTGTTCTTCTCTAAGGCTAGTAAACTTGTGACTGAATATAAGGAGGCCAGTCTGCCTAAGTGAAAAGGCTGTTTAGATCTAACAGGACCAAAGCATAACATTAGAAAAAACAGAATTTTAACATTGAACTAGGTTTGCACATAGTTCACTTTTCCTAGAGCCTGACTTGGCTTTGACAGTCTCTTCCCAGGCGTAGGTTTACCTCTCTGTAATTTATCATGTAGAAGACTCTGATTTCTCATTCTCAAAACAAAATCTCTCTCCCACTTTCTCTTGAGTTTAATTCTTGAAAGATTCGTGTATCCCTGGGTTCCTGATCTTGCTGCCAGGACTGCTTATCTCTTGAAAAAAAAAAGATTTGTCTCTTACAGGTTCTGTCAAAAAAAAAAAAAAAGGCTCTTGCCGTAGATCGCTGGTGCGTGGTGAAGAACATTAATCTAGTCCCACCTTCATTTTCAAGCCTGATTGTTCTGCTATTGTATCTATATCTACATGCAGTAAACATCACAATAAATCACTGCATAGGGTTCAAGATTCACAGGCAGCTCCAAGGCCATTAGAGAGGAGAAGCTTGTTCTTTGCTTTGAGTCAAAAGAAGTAAATGAAAAAAGCAAAACGAGACATTATTGTCATTTATTCTCAAGAACAAGACAACGTAGGGCAGGCATACAAAGCTACACAGAATCACTTCGTAATTGGTCTGTGATCTGCTTCCCTGATACCTTTCAGGGTGAACATGGGATTTCAAGAGTCTAGGTAATTAAAGATCAAGCCTGTATGAGACTAAAAGGGATTTTGTGCATTTAAGTCCTCTCTGGACACTTTGGGCTGTCATATGATGCTTTTTTTTCATTCTATAATAGAAGAAATCTGGAACGTAGCAGTTTCTGTGAGCTAAAGTGTATGTCTGCTATGGCACTGCTGGGCTTGGAAAAGCACACCAGGCCAGATGCATGTCTAATGTGGCTACACTCAACGATCCTGAAAATAGGATGTGGTTTGATCCAAAGTGGGAGATATTAGCTTAACTTTCCATCTGCAAAAGAGTTCCACTGTTGTTTACATTACTTCTCTCAACCCTTCTCCGCCTGAACACTGGTACAGTTCTTAGGACCTGGAGCGTCATTTGTCCTCTCTCAGCGCAGGATATTCCTCTACAGCCTCTCAGGTCTCTGAGAGTCCCCTCTGTTCCCTCTTACTTTATCTTTGCAAACCTTGGCAGTCTACTAGCTATTCTTTCTGGCCAAGAAGTTCTGGATGTGGCTCCCAGCAGGGCCATTTGACACTGCTATTGAGTCAGGCAAAGGGCTGAATACAAAACATGTGCTGCTCCTGCTTCTTGTTACACAAGCTGTGCTTCCTGCCTCCCATTGCCCAGTAGAGCTTGCAGTGCAGCTCCTGTTTAATGAAAATATCTGACAAAAAATAGTCTATTATCAACTTAGGACATTAAAGATGGTCTTTAAGCCATACAGCTGTCCCAGAGTTGTACTCAGTGTACTCAGTAGATGCTCAGCTGCTTCAATAATATGGAGCCTGATCCGGTGTTCTGTGATCAGCCTTAGGAGGCAGGAGTAGGTAAGGAATTGGAAAATGTTTTTTTTTCTTCCACTAAGCAATTACCTATTATATGATGACTGTTATCCAAAACTAGTATAGTCTGTGTTCCTGAAATAATATGATATAATATTACAGTGCATACCATGAATATTAAAAATTGGATTGTACATGGACGTATAGAGGAAAAAGAACAGGCATGCAGGAAAAATGCATTGTGCAAGAGCAGCGTTCTACTTCTGAAAGCATATTGTGCTACCCAGTGGAAACTTGAAGCTTTTCATAAGTAAAAGTTTGAAAAAAATATTTCATTGTAAATAAGGTAGTTTACATGTCTTAAAAAGACAGCAAGGAACTCATCAGTGGCATAGGAAACCTTCAAGGTCTTTGCAGTTTGAGAAGACAGAGGCAGGTTTGTGGTTGCCTTTCAGAATGCCGAAGAACTGAAGACCTTTTGCAAGTGAGACTGCATACAATAATAGAAGTTGAGTCCCTGTACAACAGTTTGGAGTCTGCAGGAAGTGAGCACTCCTTCTGCTCAGTCCAGTGAAGGGACGCAACTGCTACAAGCCAATTCAGTGCAAGGAAGGGAGAACAAAATTTCTGTGAGACTTGGGGAAAGTCCAAAAGACAAAGGCTGAGACTTGAAGGGGCTGTGTAGAGTGGAGAAGTGAAGGATGTTGCTAGCAGAGAAAAAAGTAGCAATGAGATTTTGAACCAAGATTATGAATGATATGGATAGGAACACTGCAGAGAAGGGGAGAGAGCTCTCTGCAAGATGCTCAACCATGAAATTGAGAACAGCTGACATTTGCAGCTGGCTGGGTTACCATGGCAAACTCTCTTCCTTATGCCTGAATTATCCAAATATAAAGTGGAAGCTTGTCTCATGGGGAGTATTCATATTATTTTTATATTTGCTAGATAAAGTAAGAAAGGAATACTAAATGAAACCATTTCTTCAGCAATTGTGAGAACTACACTGGCAGACACATAGGCACAATAGTGTCGTTGACAAGATATTTTTTTTCATGCAAAAGCAGTTGATTGTACATTGTAGTATTCTTTATCAAGCTTGATGATTATAATTGTACTACATAAATTCACATTTCAGATTCTGTTAAATCATTCCTGAACTTTGCAGTATTCTTGTTCTAAACTCATAAGTACAAGGAAAATCTTTAATATTTTCCATTGTGTCAGGTGGGGCTGACACTCTTTAAAAATCAGAGCTTTTGCTAGTCCATTTCTCCTGCCAATGTCTCTGAATGCTGAATGAGCTAAATTTCATATTTTGGAGCCAAAATAAATGTTTCTGCCTCTTACTGCTCGGTATTAGTTTGATTCCACTCTAAGCTACAGTAAAGATGTTCCTGGAAAACAAAATCATTGGCTTATAAACATCTTTCAGAATATGTTAGAAAGCTGGATGTATTTTGACCATTGGAACTACAGGATTTAAGTGAGAGTAGATTAAGAAGGTTTGTACAGTGTGTGTTTGTAGATGCTGATGTGCTGGGAGCAATTTATTTTAGCTGTCTTAAAATGTAGGCAGTTAGTCTGGCTCCTTATATGGGCTTTTCCTGTTGTCAGCAGAGGAAGATCAGCAGTTCCAAAGAAGACAGTTATTCTACTTACCTTTTCTATCTATGCTGAGATCAGATGAATTTCCCTTCTCCCTTCCTTGGCTAGAGAATAAGCCTGTACAGCCAGCCACGTCTAGGCACCTAAATGACTTAAGTGACTTCGGTTGTCTGTGATAAATCCACTTGGTTGTATGTGCACAAATGCAGCATGGAAAACTTGGAGAGTGCAGAAAATGCAGAGTGGCGTGATGTAGGGGGGAACAGAAAATTGTTAAACGCAGCACAGAGACAACATGCTGTCAACTGTGATTTATCTCAGATTTGTCCCATTTCTGCAGCCTGGAACCTTGTCTCCCAAAGTGGAGGAGGACTCTCTAACTACATATGCGCCCTCACACATTAGCGATGGTTGTTTCTTCTGCTGTGTGTTGCAGAAAATTTGGAAGTGCATATTACCAGTCATGCCCCAGACTCGTACCAAGTTACTATGTGATCATACTGTATCTATTTCAAAGAACATGGGGTGTTGTGATGTTTTATGCAGGCTATTTTGGGTAGTTTGATGAAATGCTGAAGGCTTTTCTGATAATTCATTTGTACGGGATTATGAGGTAGAGAGAGAAAACAAAACCAAACTGATGGAAAATTAACCTCCTATCTATAAAACATCACAATCTGAGAGAAATGGCATTGAGTTATCTGGTATTTTTTGTTTCACTGGAGATGGAATGATAGAACAAGTTTACTAATCCCAATTTCATGTTTCAAAATGGCATCAGGTCATATTCAGAACACATAATGTCAGAGGTAGCAAGAGGGAGGCTACCGAAAGGGGAGTTAAACAGTGGGCACTAGGCAGAACTTGGTTGTAATTTATACAAAATGGAGAAAAAATGGCTCACAGGCAAGATTTAAACACTTCGGCCAAGAAGACAAATATTTTGTAAAGCGAATAGATTATCGCAGAAATTACTTGATAGCCTACACTAAGATAGCTGTGTTACTAATCAGTATCACAGGTGTGGTTGGTAGTGGTACGTGTCTGACCCCATTCTTCCTTAATAAGACACCTTGTTTTATAACTTTGTTGAATATACACAGTTTAGGCTGAAAATTTCCATGTCAGTTGTCTGCCCAAGGCTGATTGTTTTGGAAAACTCAGTTCAGCCGTTTCCAAAAATAAGACTAGAGGAAAATATGTTGGTTCTGACCATGCTTAAAAAGCTGTGGCAAACTCTTCCTTGAAAAGCCCTAGAACGCCAATGCCTTAAGGCACAGGTGTAGCATTTTCTGGGGTGGGGAGGCTGAAAGCATTGAGGAAAAGCTGTATGTCGATAGGACTTGTTGTTTTACACAACACTGAGTACAGGTGGTCAGGTTATAAACCTCAAAGAAAGCACCTTTTGTACGGGCTCTGGAAAGACCTGCTTGAATTTAATTATAGTATTCAAAAAAATCTCTCTCTGTACAGGCTGTTTGGACCTTGGATGTTGGCAAGACTTTTTTGCAACTACAGGTATGTGCTGTGTCTCACACCTTACCTAAGTAAGGGCAAGGAGAACAAATAATTGAACTGGCACAAGAAGAAAAGATTTAGTGCAAAGTAGGGAAGAGAAGTAGGGCAGAGAGAACAGAGCTCGTTGAGATTGTGACTCAGGCAAGGGAGGAAACAGGGAAATCCCAATATCAAGTCAGTGACATATAAAGGTAAAACTTTGTACTGGTGGGGAAAACAACAAGAACAGAGGACTGTTGGAAATGAGGAGACAGATCTGGTAGTAAGATGTTCTTCGAGGTATGGACTGGCATAGTTGGTACAAAGGGACCAAATAGGGGTAATTGAGATGAAGGGAAAAGAGACAGTTGAAGTGGGGCTCAGGACAGGAGGTGGATGTAGGCAGGGAGCTAAACAAGAAGGCAAATGTGAATGATACTCAGATATGGAGCTGGGATGAAGGAATTGTCCATAGCTGGTCATGGAGATAGAAATAAGTAAGATCTAAAGGAACAAAACTATGAATTCCTGAACCAAAAGGTGGACTCTGGAGTCAGAGTCTTTAGGAAAGGCTTCTGGGATTGGATAAGTGAAGAAACTCTGCAGACCTGTCCCTAGATGTAAGAAAGGTGCTTAGAAGAGCAAGCAGCAATTAATTCTTCTTATTGTTCCCATGCCGAAGGCTTGGAGGGTTGACAGGCTTCTGATTAATGTAAAGGAAATAAAATATGCTAGGCAACATGTGCGTTTACTAAATCTCTACTCTCCCAGTTTCTGCAGGAGCAGGATGCCCTGCTCTTCAGCACTCCCTGTGGAAATCTTACATGGTTGTCTGTGGATCTGTGATTCTTCCCCTCCTTGAATGCCACAGGACTGCATCTCTTGCTGGTGAGGACGTTGCGCTTGATTGCCTTTCCATCACCATAGCTCCTGGCTCTCCTTCCCTTATGAAGCAGCACCACTCTTGGTACTTCGTGACAATTTAGATAAGTCTTCAGTTGGCTTTGCACATCATGGAGAATGTTAGTGTAAATAGGACTTATGTAAACACATTCAGGTACCATGGTGATACTGATACCAGATTCTCAAATTTACTCTACTCTCAGTAGCAACAACCTGTGAAATGCATAAACTTTTCTGATTTTTCTTCTACCATGACATAGCAGTCCTAACAGAATTCCAAACGCTTTTTTTCTGCAGAGTATTAATGTTTATAACAAAATAAATATGTATAGTAATTAAGTTATTTTGTTATGTGTTTGAACAAAATCTATCCTGCTGAGGATAACAGATAACTATAGAACAACACCTCTGAACTAGAAATAAAAAAAAAAGAAAAAAAAGAAGAAGAAAAAAACAAGCACCAATTTAAACGGAGTAGGAAAGGGAACCTGTAAATAAAGCCTTTACATGGTTTGTACTGTGCCTTTGGTTAAAGCACATGAGACTGGAGCTCATTATGATAAATGGTGTGTATTCCTAAGTAAAGAAATGTAGTCTTGGTAAATGAAAGAGAAGGTAGGAGAGGAATAAAAAGAGAACAGGGAAAAGCAAAGATGTGTGAAATCATCTACATCAGGCCAGCTAAGAACCAAACTATAATCCAGGTTTTCTGGCTCACATGTGGATAATTCTGGCAACAGTCAGAGACATGAAAAATGTCTTCACCTGAAATATTAGCTGTTTCCAGGTGGTCTTTGACCTTAACATTCTTAGCTATTTTTTTTTGATAGGACAGAAGATAATTCTGGTGTGAGGGGAAGGGGCTGGGGTCTGGGGTGTTCTTGAGATCAGGATGCAGACCCATAAAATTACACTCTTTTCATTGCTGGGTAACCCCTTTGGCTTGATTTGGGACTTCATTACTGTAGTTTTACACCAGTGTAGTCGTGGCAGTAACACTAGAACTGGAATTAAGCCTTGGCAGATGAAGAAGAATTGTTCCAACCATTTATCCTACTATTTTAGGGGTGAAATAGTATGTTTTCCTAAAAATTTATCACATTGACACTTGCTTTACTGCTTGAAACAGATTTTTTTTCAAGTCCTGTTCAAGAATGTAGATGTCACTACTGTGTGTCAGCATTCATAAACTTGACTTCAGTAGAAACACAATACAGTGTTTATGTCCAGTAAATATGAGTGGAGTGCCCAAGGCAATAATATTTGGAAAGAATCCTAATATTGTACGTTCTTATTCTAGTGCATGGAAGTCATTTGTTTCTGGCAGTACATTATTTGATTGCTATATGCAGTAACCTACATTTGACATAAAAAGATAAAATCTTATTAATAAGTCCGGAGCACACTGTACTATTGCTCTTGCACAGTTTATGTCAGCAAGTGCGTGGCTGATCTATGAAATAAAAAACCCCATCTCTGCTATCTGCTAACTTTCTTGGTCAACCAGTTTTGACATTCAGATGGCCAGTGCTTTTCTGAGTATTGGCAGAGTGGCTACTTGCAGCAGGTACACTGACTTATGATGTATGAAGAAGAGAACGTAAAGTTGTGTGGTGTGGCATGTGCGGTTTTTAAGTACAGATTCGGAATATTATTTCAAGGGGGAACACTAGGAAAGAGTTGTGCAGCTATTCCCAAATGAGCTCCAGTGACACTTTTTTCAAACTTAGTTCTGTATTTCTTGTATATATATTGGAAAAGCTACTTCAGAAATGTGCTGAAAATTTGGTTTTGCACTTTAAAATATATTTAGAAGTAAGTAGGATAGCGATGGCATTAAAATGAAGAACTAGATTGGATTCAATATTTAACTCTATGTAGATTTAGACCACTCAATTTAGAGGCACAACCCACCAAACTTGAATCTTCTACCACATGGGAAAATTCATATCTAGTTCCAAGTTGTCTGGCCGAGGCCCAGGCGTTTAACGCAATGTTTGCATGCATGCATACGCTTAAAAGAGAAGAGCAGAGAAGGATGAGAGGGAGATCCTGTTTTGTTAGATCAGGGATACCTGAGGTAATTCAAGTGGAGTAAAAAGGGCCACAAATTTACAGCAGCATGACTAAGTGAAGAATACAGGCCATGGTCTCCAGGGTGTTAAAAAGAAATGAGGGCAGTCTCTTGAAAGTTCGTTCTTGCGTTTGAGCTGTTGAAATTATATAACATTTAATAATCCCTTCTTTATTTTCAGACTTATTTGTTAGGTCCAGGAATTATTATTTCTTCTTGGCAACAGCAAATCCATCATTCTCTAATTTCCCCACCTTGGAAATTGCATTTTTTATTTTACAGTTGGCATCATCCTCAAAAGAAAACAAACAAGCTGCTAGTCGGTGAAAGAAAGGAAAAGAAACATTAAAGAAAGGAAAAGAAAAAAAAGTCTTCAAATCATGTTTAGCCCCATCTGGCCTTAGAAAAACATGGAAATGGGTGATCAAGTACATTTTCCAGGATGGGCTGCCTTTCAAGGGAAACAAAATCTGGATATTTCTATGTCTAGACCACAGAAGAAAAAAAATGCTTCAGTGCTAATTAACCCATCAAAAGCTTACAAACCTCGAATGGTGCTCGGCAACATATGTAGAGAAGTTAGATTTAAGCTGCCAAAGGAAGTGTGGGAGAGTACAGCCTGAGATTAGATCTGGGTCCTACTGTTTACTCTTCCTCCAACTTGCTCTTTTTTTGAGTTGCTTCAATAGCTCAGCTTATTGCTGCTTCATTTTCCCTTAGTGAAAAATGGAGTTGCAATAGTACTTTCCCTCCAAGAGCTCTCCTGTATCAGGAGAAGAGAATACTATGAAATAAGTGCTAAGTCTCACTTTCCTGCATGGTGTAGGATTTATCTGGCCATTGTCTAGGTAGAAATTGCACTCTCTAGGGTTATATGCCTGATGTCAAGTCAGACACTGAGTAAGCACTCCTTTAGGGCCAGCAATCCTGCTGAATGACCATGTATACCTGGAAGTAGTGTAGTCCATTCTTCTCTCACAGTGTAAGAGATTGGTGAGAAAAATATTTCTTTCTAAGGGAGGGCTTTACTGATACTACCTTCTCAGAAGCATTTTAGTTAGGTGTTAGGCACATTTTTTTGTAAGACTGAAACGTGTACTGTGAACATGCCTTTAAAAAATATTTTCAATACTAATGGAAATGAATAAACAAATAATATTTCACTCAAACATATGCTGCCTTTTATTCTTCTCAAACCTCTCAGCCCATCTCTGTGACCACCTGCCGTTCTGGTCCTGCTGATTGTGAACACTGTGGAAATCATTCCTATATGCCTATGTTTTGAGTTAAACAAATACCCTCTGGAAGACAGAAAAGTCCCTATTAGCTGTATCAAAGAGAAATAAAATCCAGGCCTACCTGGATCTGGGAAAAAAAAGGTGATCAGCTAGTATCTGCTTTTTATTTTTTTATTTTTTTTACCTCCTGCTGTCTTGTCAGCTCCCTCTTAATGTATTGGTAACTCTCCCACTGCTCTTTTACCAGAGCTGCCAGCTCAAACCTATCTGTACTAATTTAGCTGTCTATATTACTCCCGTTCTCATCTGGAAACACACATTCCTCATCTCTTCACATGCCATCTTTATTCCTGAATTGATCTGAGCTTTCACAAACTGGAGATTTCAGAAACTGCTCGGGAGGGAAGAAAAGTTGGTGAAGGGTTTTTTGGTGATGGCTGAGGAGAGCTCTGTGTTAGAGATTGGCACCTCTGTACCTGGCAGAGAATGGCTGTGTAGGATCAAAGCCTTCCTGTCCTTCTGGATGGGCTGTTCTCTGTACAGCAAAGCACAATGATGGCTGTGTTACCTCTTTGCCAGACTTAGTAGGAAAAGGAGTAGGAATGGGGAAAATAAGGGTTAGAGCAGTCAAAAGCAAGGGACAGAACGTGTTCAGTCTTTTTCAGATTATAATTTCTGGAATTTGGCATTTCTTCCATGCCAATTTCACACCAATAAATCAGCTCACTGCATTGCTTAGCATCTATCTAGATGATGTTTCGGTTATCACCCACTGACTAGTAGTGTATGGAGTGCCCAAATAAAACTTCATAGCCCACCAGGTCAACATGCTAGTTCGGGGAGAATACTGGCTTAGACACATAAATAGATGAATAAACATTGGTATCTTAAGCTTCTAGACTTGCCTGCTAGGTTCACTTACCATACTTCTTTGAGCATTTTGCCTCTGCATTACTCCTTTTTTTCTTTCTCTGACTTCATAAAGCATATTTTCATCCTTCGTCTTGCATCGTTTAAATCATTAGGATCACTGAATCACAGAATAGATTGTGTTGGAAGGGACCTTAAAGATCATCTGGTTCCAACCTCCTGCTGTGGGCAGGGTTGCCAACACTAGATCAGGCTTACTAAGGCCTCATCCAACCTGCCCTTGAAAACCTCCAGGGATGTGGCATCCACAGCTTCTCTGGGCAACCTATGTGAATGCCTCACCACCCTGAGTTAAAAAGTTCCCTCCTCTTTTACTTTAAAGCCATTCTCCCTTGTCCTGTCGCTATCTGATCATGCAAAAAATCTCTCTCTCTCCTGTTTATAAGCCCCCTCAAGTACTGGAAGGCCACAATGAGTTTCCCCTGGAGCCTTCTCCAAACTAAACCAGACACATCTTTCTTGTGCTGAGGGCCCAGGGCCTGGATGCATAGCTGCTCCAGATGGGACCTCATGAGAGCAGAGCAGAGGGAAACGATCAGTTCCCTCACCCTGCTGGCCACCCCACTTTTGATGCAGCCCAGGACACAGCTGGCCTTCTGGCGTGCAAGCACACACTGTTGGCTCATGTCCAGCTTCATGTCATTCAGAACACCCAAGTCCTCCACAGGGCTGCTCTCAGTGAGTTCTTCTCCCAGTATATACATGCATCTGGGATTGCACCAACCCAACTGCAGCACCTTGCTCTTGGCCTTGTTGAACCTCATTAGGTTCATGTGGGCCCAGTTCTCATTCTGGATATCATCTGTCCCTTCCTGTACCTGTGTCCACTTCTACCCATCTTTGTCACTGGATCAGAGAGTTGCACTATGTAGCTGATGTTGGACCTCTCTGGAGGTCTACAGCCTCTCTGGGCACCTGTTCCGACATTTGACTGTTCTTACAGTGAAAAAGATTTTTCTTAAATTTAAATGGAACTTTTTAATTTCAATTTGTGCTCATCAATTCTTGTTCTGTCAGTGCACAACCTTGAAAAGTGTCTGGTTCCATCTTTTTGACTTCCTTCTCTCACATATTTCTACACACTGATAATATCCCACCTTTGCTTTGCTTGAGACTCTCCTGTTTCTTTTTTATTCCCTCACTAGGTTATCATATCAAATGTTAGACAGTGAGGGGGTCACTCCACTGAAAAAGCTGTAAGAAGTTCCTGGCTGTCTACAAGATAAGATAAACCTGGTGTCCACCTGTGCCTGGGAGACAAATGCCCCAACGCTGGGTAATGTCAGGGGAAGAAATAGGCTGAACACAGGCAAGAAATCTCTCTTGGAATTCTCTTGTCAGTGGTGACAGGGAACTGAACTCAGTATTCAGCTCAGTGTTGGCTTGATGCTGGAAAAAGGAAAACAGTGCCAGAAGAATGTCTTATCTGGAGAAAATGAGCTCTAGACAAAAAGGTGAACAGTTTAGAGAGGAATCAAGTCAGGCATCTTCTTAATTCTTGGCTGAAAGAAGAGTGATACATGCACTGTTGTTTTCAGAGAGCAGGTTTGGATAGCTACCTGTATGGTGGCAGAAATTTGGAGTTAATTTGGAGGACAGAGACCCTAGAAAATACTTCTATGTGACAAAAAGACTAAAGAGAACTTTGATACAAAACTTTGATAAAATGTGACATTACAGGGTGCAAAACTCTTTGGTGCAACAAAGGAGTCATGTACTAACATGTAAAGTTTGAGTTTAGCTTTACGTCTGTTGCTGTAACATATTTCAACATTTCTTCTCTATCCCTAGTCTTAAAATCTGAGAGTTATTTGCCCTTTCCAAAGACTTCATAAGTTCATGAGAGTGAAACCTCTAAATCATATCCTGCCAATAGTCATGCCAGGAGTATGAACTCTGAAGGATACAGTGATAGGGGAAGTCAAGTCAACTGGCCATTTGAAACTGGTAAGCAGATTTTTAAAAACATGCTAAGATTTGATAATGTGAAGGAAACTTGTTTGAATTTGGAGGCTTTGTTATAATTTATTGTAACTCCTGAGTCAAAGACAGCATGCCAGCATGTTAAATGAAACCTACAGAAAGCCAGACTGTCAAATTAATGATGATTTGTTACCTGTGATCTTACAAAATTGAAATTAAAGAAAATAAAAGACTTTCAGCAGTCCAGCTGTGTGTTCAGCTTTGGTCATTCAGGAAAGTAACTTTTGTTCTTATCATTCTAAAAGCATTTTCTTGTCTGAAAGGGGAATATTTCTGTTAGATTAAGACTCAAGCATAAAATTTAATAGGGTCTTTTTCTAGAAAATTGAAATATTTTGTTATTCTTTGTAGATAGATGATCTTTTCACTCTTCTACAAATATAGTGCATATGTACTTACAGTATGTTTATGTTCCCAATGTAAATCCTCACAAAGTAGGGTACTCGCTTAAATAAAAATACTAACTTCAGCCCAATTTTCCTCCATGGAGGATTGTGCTAATGACTGATATTCAGTTTGATAGCGAAATATTTAAAAAGTCAGATCCAAACTGAATTTTTTATTTCTGCCCAATGTGAATAAATTACATTTTTGGTAGGTCAAATTAAATGCTCAACTTACATTTTGGCATTCAACAAGAAGAGAGATAAGTGGAGATAAATGACTAGACTTGAGGAATGTGGACAAACCCAATGAGGAGACTTTGGGGCTCTGAGATAAAAAAGCATGTTCTCTGTTTTGCTATTGCTTTACTTCTCACACAAATGTTCTAGAATGCAGCATGCTGTCAGTGGTCAAATGAAATCTGTGTGCAGGAAATTACTTTTTCTTTCCAGTTTTTCTCCCAAAGAAAAGAAAGTAAAAAAAAGACAAATTGATTCAGTCTAATATTTTTTAAAATTTCCTGTGAAATGAAAAGGAATTATTTGCCCATTCCTACTCACCAATATTTTTATAATTTGAGTGGAATTGAGAAGATCCACCAACCAACAGCAGCCATTAGTAATTTCCTAACTATGTACAAAAAGCTAATCTCTAATTTTGGGTTGATTTGAAGAAGCAATACAAATATCCAAATTTAGTTTGTTATTTATTTTTACTAAAAATTTTAGTGTATTACATAATTATGCAGCATCATACCTATTAGTGTTTTACAGAACGTGGTGCTATATTTTGTTAAAATATATTTCTTCTTTTCTTTAAACACTTAAGTGTTTAGCAATAAGTGAAATTAAGCAGACTATGTAAAAAAAAAAAAAGATCACACAAAGATATTCCATATGATGGTGAAAAATATATTTTGCTCACGTAGAGTCCTTCTGATACGTAAGTAAAATGGCAAGCAGTTTCTTTATTTCTTTCACGTATGAACTCTGCTTGAAAATCCACTTAGGGGTGTGTAGGTTTATAATTTCCTGAAAGATGAAAGCATATTACAGAAGAATTTGGAAAAGACAGATTAGAGAGCATTTAAATAGCTTGGTAAGTGGAATTATAATGTGATGATTCCTCCTAATTCCAATGGAACCGAATTTCCTTAGAAGTATTTCTAATGTTTTTGTTTTAAAAAAATCCAAAATTTGACACAGAAGTCATGATGCACCCTGCTAATTTTCACCACTATTCAAACAAAGCAAGAACTTCTGCAGGGACAGTACTGAAGAATGTAATGAATTGTGAGCAAACGCGTCTACCAAAATTCTCACCAGAAACGTTCAGTTTCATATGTTTGTGTGGAGGGGTTATCTGTTCAGGCAACAAGGTAGAGCTGTGTGACTCAGACAACTGTCATGGTAGGAGTAATGAAAACGTAAAGCTCTACTTATTTCAAGCACTGTGTGACCAAGTTACAGGTCAGTATTAGTTTCCTTAACCTGTTTTGTGGCATCGAAGGTATGTATAGTCTGTGAACAGATGAAAAGTGTTAGTCTTGTGGAATTCTGAGTCCATTGTTAATATAATTACAGAATTCACCTCACTGATGACAGCATTTGTTCTCATCTGTGCAGGCTGATAAAATCATACTGGAAAGCACTGCTTACTCACTGGTTATAAACTTCAGTTCTTTGTGTAGAGCTGATTTTCTTCTCTCACTTCTTCAGTGGAATGTTGCAGTTACTCTGAACTATTGAAGTTGAGTAGCCAACTTCTTTGCATTCCACAGCAGGCTAGTATCTATACTTCTCTCATATTCTCCTGAGTGCTGATGTCTATTCTTGAGGGTTTTTTTTGCAGCCTATCATCATACTGTATAAAAGTTATTTATAAGTCACATTAACATCACTAAGAGGGACCCCATTTTACAAGAAACAGTCTGTCATTAAGTTGCTGAGGATCAAAATGCTGCAAGGAATGTGGTTTCTGTTTTTTGCTTTTTTGTTTTATAATGTTATTAATTTCCTTTGTGGTGTCTGGCAGAGGCTTAGAGGTTGATAGGATGTAGTCCTGTTGAAATGACTTTATGCCTGCATTGGTGTGGTCCAGGCATTCTACATCTCACCATATGACATCCAGCTGTTTCTTTCCTGTACACTGCCAGTCACATACCCCGTTCGTTTTCCCTTAGTGATGTGGTGGAGTGACATTTATATGGGCAGAAAATTCTTTACATAGTGTTGGCTGTGTAAAACCACTATGATGTAATTCATAGGTAGCAGCCCTGCTGTAAAATGCTTTGGAAACATGCAGGTGTTACAGTGGGATTTCACTACACTAATTACCTCGCCGTTTGGGATCCATGCCTTTCTGCTTGAATCACAATCTCTGCCATTTTCTCTCTAGGGGAGATAAAGACAATGTACAGAGGGACTCAAAGGACTCAAGTGAAAATGACTCCATCCATCTGGATGCCCTTGCATTCTGTGAGGGCACTCAGCTGATGTTGCTGTCACAATGGGCACTGTGGAATCATCTGTATTAAGGCAGTTGTCTAGTTTTAAAGGAAATTATAAGCTTTGAATATAATACTTAAAAGCATAAAAAGGTCCACTGCTTGTTGAGAAAAATTCTCAGATAGTTGTCTGCTTTTGAAACTCTTTCCCCATTTTGAAGCACAGAAAAGCACATATTCCCATTCCTCATTATCATGCATCCTCTGGCGCTGCGATGGATACTGCTTGAGTGCCTACAGTGTGGTTGGTGCCCCTCTGTCATGAGGAAAAACAGCTCAGGCTTCAAATGATTTATCACGTTTTCTCAGCAAACTGTTCTTTCTGTGTCACCCTTGTGGGCTTTTTTTTGTAGCCTCTCACTAACACTTGTCTTCTCTATAAAAAAACAGGGGTGAGGTCCTGGGCTACTTGAGGCAGCTAGAAGTCTTGATTAGATGTCAAAGAATGCATGGAAAAGGATTTTTCCCTATAGGGAGAAGTCCTGATAAAAGTGCAATTATTTTTGTTCTTGTTATGACTGTAGGGTAAGATTCTTTCTGGGTCTCCTGGGGGAATGGGACTGGTGGAAATGGAAAAAGCAAATACGACTTATGATGAGATTTTTAAAAAATGTCATATTCTGTTAATGTTGAAGAATCCAAAATAGGAATGTGGTCAGCCTGAGAAGATCTATGGTTGAATTATCAAGGAAGGAAACTGGGCTCTGATACCTGCACAGAATCTAACAGAAGCTGTGGGTCTAACAAAGGCATCTAACATTTTGCTGTTCTTGTGATGCAGTGCCTCAGCTCTTGTGGCCTGTGAGCTGCCACGTCTCTTATATCCTCACAGGCTTTTTGGTAAGCTCATTTGTTAGAGATGCCAAGTTGGCTGACTGTGAAGCTGAATCAAAAAGACGTGGACTTTCCTGACTTCTTTGTGGGGCATTTCTGAGCTCATTTGTAAAATGTCTAGGTCCACAAATTGTAGATCTGCTAATGCTTGCGCGGAGTGTTGTACCAAAATGGACTTGGGACACAAAACATCTGTCAGACTTGGAATTTTCTTAAAATCTTGAAGTCTGGTTGTTTTTAATTTGGGATTTGTTTAGTTCTGGACTTCATTAGAATCTCAACTGGAGTTTCTAGCTGTTATTTCCAAAATCCAAAGTACCACATTGGGAGATTATTTTGCAAGGTAAACCCATATAAAATAATTATTAATATCAAATAAAATGACCAGTAAAATAATAAAACACAAGTACTCTTAATTCTTTTCAATTTACAACAATATATTAAGAAGTTCTTTCACTGCAAGTATACTTAAATGAGAAGGGGGAGTTAATGATATTTGTCTGACTAAACAGTTCACTTCTCGTAGGCATGGAATAAATGAAAATAGTTCTGCCCCAAGATAAAAGTGGATAGAACACAGACTGATCTGCTATCTGTTTTGCAACAGGATTTTACTAATAAAAACCAGCAGTAAGAATTACTCAACACTGCAAATTCACAAGTATTTGGTGGATAATCTTAATTCACATTGAAGAGTGCCCTCGACATCATTACACATTCATGGGAATTCGTTGGTAAATAAAAGATTTCTATTTGATTAAGCAAGCTGACAGGAATCTCAGAATACCTTTCATCATATTTTTAGATTTTCCATTGTGCCATTTTGGCAAGTGAACTTGATTTTTCTCTCCATAATTAATGCAGTTTGGGATAATTAAATACCAAATACCAAAACCTGTCACGGAAGCATTCAAACTTCACTTTTTTGACTCGCCAGCTCTGAAAGGAATTGAGGAGAACTCTCAGATCCAGAGTCTCTGCATTTCAGTGGAGGCTCACAGCACAGGTCGTAACTATTATGGCTTATGCTTACTCCTGAAGTTTGTTTGATGGCTGTTTTGATGATATGTAGTATTGAGCCTATATGACTGTTTTTATCCTGCTTTCCAGCAAAGATTGCCAGTTGTGGCAAAATGTAAGTCTGACTATACGGAAGGGCTTGTAAGCTTTACATAAAAAGGATTACTGGAGAGGCCAGCAGCAGGGAAGTTCTGGTGGGCAGAGCAGCCCCTGGCATTAACTAGACAGAACTCAGGGAAGGAAAGCAACCAAACAGTGTACTGTGTGCATAAATCTGTAATTCAAAAAACAGTTCAGCACATGTTCTAGGCTGAGATTCAGGCCAGCTTATTGTACTCAAACCTTTTCCTCTCTCTTCATCTATGCCTTTGTAGGGTTGCCTTCAGCAACCACTGCTATAGAGCACATGGTTAAGGTAATAAAATATCCTGGAGCAAGCTCTCCCTGTAAAGGAACTGCTGGTTCTTAGTCCCTGGGAGTGGTATGATGGGTTGGAGGAAGACACAGGTAACTGTTGGGTATATGATTTCCTATTCAAGTTCTCAGCTGGATATCATATCAGGAATGTACTTCTTCATTTGGCCAGAAGAGTCAGTCCTTTTTTTCTCCTGCAAGTGGTTGTTGGCAGGTGAACCTGAAATCGAAAGAAAATGGAAAAAGCCAAGTACTTCATGTAGGAATCAAAAAACAGTGTTAGAGACACGTACAGCATTATACAGTTACAAAACTTTTTCAGTTTTGCTATAATGCAATAGAGAAAAATAAATGGTCCGCAAGGTTACCAACTCAATATTCAATGTCAGAGTTTGGTGGAAGAAGTGCAGTTATCCATCTGATTCTGCTTCCATTGAAATCATACGGAGTTTTGCCAGTGACTTTAGTAGGTGGAAGAACAGGATCTGGGTGGATATGGATAGGGAAAAGCCAGCACTTGAAAAGTTTTCTCAGCACATTATTGGATAAATGCCACTGTCTAAAGGGCAGTGGGTGGTCTGGAGAGGAGGAGTTTCAAGGAAAAGAGATTGAAAGTGGATTCAAATAATTTTGGGGAAAAGGTTTTGAATATGAGGAATGATTAGTCTCTTGAGAGACATGGTATGTCTAGTCTTTCTAGTGACTACAGACAGGTAGAGGGCCTTCTTTGTTGGAACAAAAATTCAGTCCAGATTTGAGTTTTCAAGCCTGTTTTTTCAGAGAGTGTTGGTATCAGAAATATGCACCAAACAAATGAAAATGTATTTGGATGACCTACTGATGTTCATAGGTGTTAGCTGAACAAAGGAGCAAGACCTGAAGCAGAGATGTAGGAAGATAGGTACCTTGGAGACACTTTTGTTCTTGTATCCTTGTTTTAGGAAAAGTAACTTTCAAATCTTTGCCTCATAGAGTGTTAAGCTGGCTCATACTGTCTCTAATTAAATCAGTCCACAGAGTGAACTCCACTCTGTGTTTCTCCATATTCTGCCTCAGAATTGACAAATCACTGAGTCAGCTTCCTTGCTGTCATGACCAGAACTATGTACAAGGGCTATTCCAAAATTCTGGAAAGCTGACATCTTAACATTTATCACTGTGAATGAAAAGTGATGCTGTAGCTGTCACCTTGAGGATGGGGCACAGTCAGGAAAGGTGTATGTGAGAATAATCCACACGAGGAACAAAGTAAATTAATGAGCTTAACCATTCAACCGTTTTCATGGATTTCCACTGAGTGGCCTGCTGAGAACATCAGAAATGGTGGCATATACATTTGGGTTTTTTTCCACTTGCAAATGGGAATTGCCAAAAAGGATATATAGTTCAAGGATTTATCAAGGCTACTTTGTTGTTTTCTTGTCTGTGACATTAGTAGGATGTGCTGGAATGGGCTGCCCGGGGAGGTGGTGGAGTCACCGACCCTGGACATGTTCAAGGAACTTTCAGAAGATGTACTGAGGGACATGGTTTAGTGAGAACTATTGGTGATAGGTGGGTAGTTGGATTGGATGATCTTGTAGGTCTTTTCCAACCTTGGTGATTCTATGATTCTGTGATGCGTGCTGGATACACCGACTAACTGTAATTTCATAAACCTCCACACAGTAGTCAAGATGCTATAGATAAGGACAGAGAAACCTGAACAAATCTGGTCTTTACAGCACTGCTGTCACTATCAAAAACAGATCTACTAAATTCACTTGAGATTCTGTAGGAGAAATCATAGTCTGTATGTGTCCTGGTTTTATGATTTTTTTGTTGTCGGTATTCCACATCATAATATCATGTAGTGTACTGGGAACTAAAGAGTTAATGCTCCAGTTCCATGGCTCGTGGATAGTTCCGGGTACCTGGCCCTCAGGAGAACTACATTTCCTGGGGGACTTTGCTGCTCTGTTACCATTTCCATTCAGAGGGAAAGATAAAACTGTTTGCAGATCACGGGACGTTCCCTCTTCTCCGCTCGTCTCTCATCCTGGCAGCATCTCACTCATTAGCTGTCTCACCGTTGGTATTAGAGTAAGGCCTACTTTAATTTTGGACACTCTCTCTCATTTTACTGGATTTATTAGCTTAAATTGTAATTCTATTGTATTATATTGTGTTATTTTGCATTTCGATATCTTATTTAGTAAATTAGTTTGTTTCTCCTCAGTTCGTTGCCACTGTTTTGTTTCTAGGCCCATCTCCCTACCCTTTTTCCCTTTTCCCTTTCCTGGGGTGTGGGTCCATGGATCCCCCACCCCAAAAGTCACAGAACCGGGCCGAATCTGCCCGTAAACCGTTGACAGTATGCATGCAGTTTGTATATCTTAACTGCTCTTGATTTTCTACAGTGATATAAAATGGAGACTACAAATATAGGCATCGACATCTACCCAGTACCATCATGATGAGCATGGCAGTAGATGGGTAGGAAGGACAGCACGTGCACAAAGAGACTGACTCCTGGAACACCTGAGTTAGGTATATGGAAAGGTTACCTAAAAGTGCTGAGTGTACCAGTGGTAACCTTTGAGAAAGCAGAAAGACAGAAGTCATCTGACATTGGAGAAGCCAGAAAAACTGACAAATTCAGTCAGCTGTACTGTTCTCTCTGAATGCTTGGGTGCACTATTCTATCCCTACATCTCATTTTGCAGAAAAGGGAAAACTATCTCTTGTTTCTGCAGCCTTTCTAATGTTTTCTCTTACTTCCTTCCATATGTTTGATTGATTTCAGACTATGTGCATCCACTGGCAAGGATTCAAGAGATGATCAAAGGACAGACAGAACAGGCATTGGTGCCGCATTATCCTTTCCAGATTAAACTACTTGAAAATGTTAGTCTGTGTTACCACTTGCAATTGGAGGGGTCAGAGCAGGGGACAAAAATTTTACATTCCCTACAGAAATACTATATAAGGCCACAAAGCTATGTGTGAACAGCAGAAACTCCTAACTGACCTTTTAAATCCCTTTTCAGTATTCACGGAAGGAGTTGCAGAGGTGATTTATGTACCAGAGGAGCTAAATTAAGTTACAGTCTAGTATCTCTGAATGACTTCACACCTTTCATTGAACCAGCTGCTCATCAAAAACCATTCCTTTCTATTTATCTGCCAAGAAGATCAGTTCATGTATTTGTCAGTTTTATCCTGAAAATCCATCAGTTTGTCAGTGGGATAGAACTTGCCTTTTCTTCTTAGCAAATGTTTAATTTTCGCATAGATAATGCATGCATCTCACCTGCGAGCTAGAGATTGAACAGTATTAGATGGATGAGCCTAACAGCAAACTGGAAGGAAAGGGATATTCAGTTCTATCACTATCTCCCTTTGGGATTCTTTCAGAAAAGACACAGTTAAGCGTGTCTACATACCCTATAAGAAGAAATATCAACACCAATAGCATTTCAGCCTCGTTTACATCCTGATAATTGTATGTGCTTTTGTAGGGTCTTATGAGCATCTATTTCAAACTGTAGTCGTTGTTTCATACTACTTACTGGCTTTTCCAATTTGCCTTGGTTAAACGTAATGTTATCACCGTATGTGAACTGCAAAAGTGCATTTACAGATTTCATACTGTTTATGCAGCTTGTTAAAGTGCACCTGCTTGCAATTCTTGATACAGTGTTTAAAATGTCCCATCTTACAGTAAAGAATATGAAAAATGATTTTGCTGTGATACTTCTTGGCTATGTAAGTTTACATGCCCAACTACGCCACACAGTTAAGGCGAAAGAAAGAACATCATATGTTCTTTACAAACGTGACTCCATACAGAAGCCGTTTGCTCCATGGAAGGTAAGAGAGCTTTTATGATTTTGTCCACAACTTTACCACACTACTGAGGAGACCTAGCGTCTGCCTGTAGAGGAATCCCACCCAACTTCATTATCTGCAGGGCACAGAGAAGTTTTGGAAGACAGAAGGCTACCCCTGCCACTGTTGGTGACATCCTGGGCCATCCCTTCGTTCCACTGGCATAGAGGTGGCTGCACAGATACCCAGCACTCATCTTCATGCTTTTGAGTTCTCATGCTTCACTAGATGACTCTTGCAAATGATAGAGAGGGCTATGCTAGTCCAGCTGCTAATCACTGGTAACTGCTGCATTGTTAATGGCTTCTTCTGTATATCTTAATCTGAGGAAGTGTGCTATAAGCAGCTTGAGTCTCATGTGGAGTAATTTACCTCTATACCAGCTGTGCAGAACTCTCCTTTCTGAACACAACACAACACAACACAACACAACACAACACAACACAACACAGCACAACACAAACAGCTCGAAGTGGATTTAAGAAATTTTCAGAATATTGCTTTTAAAATAAATACTGTAGCCCAAAGATGCTAATTGATATAATATAGATTTATGAGATTGTCATCTAAGAATAAGAGAATAATTTCAAAATTTTGAAATAATGTTTATTATCATTTTAATTCAAAGTGACAATATATTTTGAAATATAATTCAATTATCTTTAAAAAACAAATAATGGAAACAAAGTTGATAATGCTTCAGGTCTTCTTTTCTTGCATTTGTGCTTAGTATTTGCCAAAATGAGTATTCTTCCAAAACTCTATCAGTACAAACAAAAACTGGCTGCAGTGCGTGCAGAAGAGAGCAGCTTAACAAGTTAGAAATTTATTAGTTTTGATAAGATTTAAATACCTGCAAACTACATGCAAATTACATTTCATATAATCTGGTTTATGCTTATTTTAAAAAAGTGAAACTAAGAATATCATCTTTAGGATAGGCATGGTTTTCTTTTAAAAATAAAATGTTAGAATTCATATATCTCAGTAGGACTGTAAACTGTTGAATTCACCTTGTATGGAGAACTTTCTTGCAAAACACTATTGTAAAAGTGGATGTCTAGCTTGTGTGATCTGCAACGATTTATTTATCTTGTGCAAGTGTTTTCAACACTCTTTGATTTGTTGATCTTCTTGTATCTAGACTGCTGGGTAGTTTACACTGCCTATAGGTTTTCTTTTCATCTTTTGCATAATCCGGAGAAGCAATTCAGTGGTTCTAAGTCTGCAATGTTAAAAAAAAACAACAGAGATTAATACTAATACTTACAGTCGTACTCAGTTTAGCATGCTGAGTATGGGCACAGCCTGTCCTGAAGACACTCTTGAGAGACAGTAATGAAAGTACTGCAGCTAACACAGTGACATAATGTCCTAGACTGTGATCCCATATGTCTTGGTTTTTGTTTGAAATCTCTTTTTCCATAAGAATTGTAGAGGTACGTATCCAACATCTTTCCAGTGGAGAACCAAGCAAACATCCCACTGCACCTACTTGTTTTTTTGGTTCATATATAAAGCACATGGAGTTGGATTTGTTGTTTTTGTTGCCTGGGTAAATTCAGTGTGCATATCATTCTGTGAGGTTTGAGAAGAGGGAGTTGCTGAGGGAAAACTGTAGGCATTATGGTGTAAATGTGTCCTTTAAAATCATACTGTAAAAAAATGACAGTTGCCAAACAGCAAGTTCCTTGGACCACATTTAGCTTTGAGTGCATGAACAGGTTTTGGCACAAAGTGACTAATGTCAGGTCTTATGTGGGAGGAAAAAAATGATGAACCCCAAGCGAGTAGCTGAAGTTTGATTTCTAGCCTAGAATACTTACTTACAGAGATGCCAAGCCTGCTAACTGTACCCTACCTTCAGTATTTGGCTGAAAGCACCGATGAGTACTGTGAGTAAGATGTTTTATGTCAAGCAAGCCAGACACAGCTTAAGTAAAAAGGAACTTTAGAATGGGTTAAGTGAAAACAGACACTAGTGCTGTTTCAGTATCCATTTCAGAGCCATGTGGTTCTCCAGGAATTGTAAGTAAGACACTGTATATGACCTGATTAAAGAAGTAATAACTTCAATACTTTTTTTTTTCCATGAAGATCAAAAAAAAATCTCATAAAAAAGAAACTTCACGCACTTGATAAGGTGAGGAAAAAGCCTGTCAGTTGAATAGAACTAAGAAGACTTTCTATTGGACTTCACAATGGTTTTGATTTTTGCTTTTGTAATGAATTAAGTAAGAGGAAATTTGATTTGGATTTTCCAAGGTGCACTGCCAGAAACTTACGACAAAAACAGACTTTCAGGAACCCAACTGAAGGAGATACATAACATTAGATCTGTAGTAGTTCTATGCTTTTACAGAGAGACCAGCATTTGTTGAATAAGTGGGAGTGTTGACTCTTCTATGATCCGACAGGGAAACTACTAATGTATCTTATTCTGTGAGATCCAGTGCTTATCTCTGAGAGCCAGACTAAAGCCCAGGTGCCAGCACAAATGAACAAGCAAGCACAGCTTACAAAGAAAGATGAATTTACGCTCCTTTTAAAAATTGTTTCCTGGCCAAACAGTGTGTGGAAGCAGCGACATTTAATCAATACTGAAGAATCATATAGAATGATGACTAGCACATTTAAGGGCTCGTACTTACCTGTTTGCTGTGGGGCTTATGTTGGCAGATGCATTTCCTCTGGTCTAGGTTCTTGGAGCTTTGTTCTTTCAGCCAGGAGTCAGACACATACAGTGTTACTGGGCACCTGCAGTAAGCATGAATTGTGATCTCTGCTGTCCTTGAAATGAAAAGGCAAACTTTCCCTTCCTGACCTTTTCTGGCCTAAGGTGACAGCCCTTCATGTAGAGTTTTAGACAGGGCAGCTGAGCTTCATTTGTTATCATGAGATTCACTCGTGTGGATGTATCTCCTGCTCCGGTGTCGCTTGGCTGGTGAGCTCTGTGTTTTTCAAGGTCCTCTCTCTGCACTAGGTGCAGTTGACTTGCATTTGATGTTGGCCAAAGGCTGCTAATGTGGCTCTTACTGGAATTATTCCTCTGCATGACTTGAACTGAGGCAAGCAGCTTCTTACTGGCTTCAGGAGTAAAAGTTAGAGATTTACTGTTTTCTTGTGGAGAGTGGGTCAGTAAAGTTTTGCCCTTCCAGAAATCAGATGGTACACAGGGACTGCATCCTGTATGCTGTTGACTCCCTCCATACGAGTGAGTTCCTTCACAGCTTCCTGCATGCAACTGCAGAGGGAGCAGTCACGTTTCTGAGATGACTCACTCATCATAGAATCATAGAATTGCTAAGGTTGGAAAAGACCTTCAAGATCATCAAGTCCAACTGCAACCTAACCATATTACCCTAACAACCCACCACTAAATCATGTCCCCGAGCAACACATCCAAATGGTTTTTAAACACATTCAGGGATGGTGACTCAACCACCTCCCTGGGGAGCCTGTTCCAGTGCTTAACAACCCTTTCTGTAAAGAAGTTTTTCCTGATATCCAACCTAAACCTCCCCTGGCGCAACTTGAGGCCATTTCCCCTTGTCCTGTCACCTGTCACCACTGAGAAGAGACCAGTATGCAGAGGATGCTGCAGTCCTAAGAATGTAGAGCATCTCACCAGGAGTTTAATTCCCCAGTGCTGGTTATCTGATTATGTGTCATGCTACTTAGGCTAAGTGCTGGGCACCAGAACAGAGGCTATGTTAGAAATAAAAAATACTCTATCTGAAACATTCCCACAACACAGGGATTTTCCTGAAGTTTGTCACTGTTCCCAGCACCTCTCAGGATGCTTGGTAGGTTTCTTTTATATGAGTAAGTCCAGTCTGTTTTTCCTCTTTGTCTGCTGTATGTTGGAAGGGTTCTTTGGGTTGGTCCCTTTGGAATGATCCTTCAGTTGGTCAGGTTTAGGTTTCCCATGGCACAAGCTTTGGGCTCACATTTTTGTTTGCTGTATTTTTATCTTCTTTTATGCATAAACAAAAAGATAAGGAACTGTTTAGTTCTGACAGATACTGAAATATATTGCAGATGCATTTTGTTTAATACCCTAAGTGAAAAGCCAGTGTGTATGCTGGATTTCCAGGTTGGATGTTCAGCTGTTAGGATGGAAATAACATTTGAGCCAGAGAGTCCTACTTACAGGTTTTCAATGACAAAAACTGTGTTGATAAACACAGCTGGTACATTGCCAATTTGTGACATTATTTTCTTCTAGACTGGAATTCTCACTGCTTTGTGGATTACTGCCAGCAACTAAAAACTGACTCACTCCTTGAATTCTTTTGCTTTTTAAAGTAATGGTCAACATGGGATTTCTGAGCTTTTCACTAGATTTGTCTTTATTTTGTCATTCCTTATCTGTTTGCTTTTTGGTGTTTTTTTTTTCCTAAATCTGGACAGTCTTTGATTTCTTACTTGTGCTTGAGCTTAGAAGGGCCATACCATCCACAGGAATTGTATAAGTGTGCTGCTGTTGTGCATTGCTATTATGTTTGAGTGACTTATGTACTGAGTCACTATACTGTCTTTATGTAGTCTTTTATTTTTTGCAAAACTGTTAAATGCTCTCCTTTTAAATTCAAGTTTTCCTAAGAGATTGCTTTATGTGGCTCTATTTTCGGTTGAATTAACTTTGCCAAATTTGAACTGTTTATAGTGATATTTTCCATGTCTGTCTTAGCTTGAATTTTTTTTTTTTTTGATGTTTCAGATTAAATGGTACAGATGTTTCCAAGAACAAGATTAGGGAAAACTGCATTGTTTTTCTCTATTGTTGATTAAAAAATCAATGTAAGTCCTAAGTCCATCATGAATCTCCAGAGTCTTTCAATCTCCGGAGCAAAGATTTGAAGGATTAGGGTAAAAGAAAAGCCATGAGGAGGAGGTGTGTGAAGAAACGAGATGGAAACAAGCCCTAAGCGATCAAACAGTACATCTAAACAATGCACTTGTCCTGAATGTTGTTTTGAACCCATGATTCCAAAAATGCTACTTTTCCCTTGCTATCAGCAATTAATTTTGAGATGCTTTGGAAAAAGATTATTACCCTCTTTTAAGAGCATGCTGATGTCACTTAAGCACTCTTCATTTTGACGTTTCTTGTTTGTTTGATTGATTTTTAAAATTCTTTGGATTATATTGAACGTAGTTTAACTATTTTTCCTTTTGTGGGTATGTGTGTGTTGTTTACATTATGAGGGAAGTCCAAATGCAGTAAATGCAATGCAAAGTCAAGAAAAAATGCACTTCTGGAGAGAGTTTGTATTTTATGATGCAACATGGGAAGAATACTGGTGCAGAAGGGAATGGGGTAATATGAAGATCAACAAAGGAGGAATTGCAGAGTCATAAGGGTTGGAAGGGACCTCTGGAGATTATCTACTCCTACCCTTCTGCTACAGCAGATTCTCAACAGTAAATATATAACGTATGTAGGTTTTTCCAAAAGTAATGCCTCCTATTTATTTCCATGACAACTACAACAGATACAAAGAGCATAATAACACTGTTCGATAGAGAAAATTCTCAGCTACAAAACACTATTTTTCAACATAGGCACCACCATTACCTCTGCAGTTTTGCCAGCAATGAACAAGGGCCTTCTTGCTTGTCAACATCTCAACCAGTGGAGGTGACTGCTGTTGCTATTGCCACTGCTGAAATGCACCCCACCACCTTACGCAAACATCTACTGTTTGGCCTCCATAAATGTTCACAAGTGTCCATGAATGTCAATGGATGCCATTTTTTTCTACATGGAGGATTTCAAAGACACATTTTTGCTTCATACACACTTCTATGTCAGATGCCATTTTGTCAGACTGCCCATCTGCTGCCATCTGTCACACGGCAACAACACGTAAGGGAATGTTGGTGGGAAGCTTCAGTCTCTACTGCCCTACCACGAACATCCACCTCTGGTGTTGTGGGCCAGCATAATGAAGTAGGAGGCATTGCTTTCAGATATAAAGTAATTATTAGGCTCATATGTAAAGCAATTTATATATGAGCAGCCCTCATATATAAATTAATTTTTAGGCTTTTAAAGTGTAAAACTATTACACAGCTATAGATTCTGTCTAGGGAAAATGGAAGACTGGAAGTGGGGCTCAGATATGGCTCTTAGCCATGTGTAAGCAAAACTTTTTTTTTTGTCTCTGGTAAAAAAAAAAAAAAAGATTTCTTTTCTAAGCTTTGATTTATGGTAAGCTTGATGTGTATTATTTTCACAGGTGACATTTCCTCACATTGAATATTCAGTCCTTATGGTAAGAGTCATTATTCTTTCAGTCTTTATACATAAAGAGTTATTATTCCCTCACAGGCAGAAGCTTTGTATCTTGCAACACACCGCATGTTTTAGGCAACAGAATACCACTGTGTCTGCAGGGCTCAGTATTTTTTCCCTGGCAGCTCTGAGTGACACACATGGTTCAGTCTTGCACCCTTCACTAATTACAGTCTCCTTCCAAAATAAATTTCAAAATGTAAGCCAGGAAAAAAAAAATAAGATGCTACACATGGAGAAAAAGAAAACTCTGTTCTGTGGTTCAATTTGTAGGACAAATAATGCAAAATGAAATAAGTTTGTTAAAGTAGGCTGTTTCACAGCTCTAAACAGATCAACAATGCAAAGTCAATTCAGAGTACTTCTTTTTTTTTACACCTCTGGTAATACTTTCTGCATCCTTGGCTCACATAGGGCCATGTGACTGCACAGAAGAAAACTGGTGCTTAGAAAACATTTCCCCATCATGTAGTCTGGCATATTTCACAGATCTACATTCCCACAAAACATAGCCAAAGAACAGTAAAACTTAAATTTCCTGTGAGGAAGGTCTCTGAGTCTGGAAGAGGTTCAGGAATACATGAAGGCCAGAGTTCACACCCATTAAACACAATTTAGTAAGTCAGATAGAGACAGGGCCTGCTACCCAAAGCAGCCACATCCCACGGGTCAGCAGCAGTGGCTGTTCCCAAGCTGCCAGCCCTACTGCTGCAGTGCCTGTGTCCTCTCCATCTTGTTCCTGGACATCTGGGCTGACAGTCCTTGCTCTGGCTGGCTGCTTTCTGCTGACGTACTTGGTGTGTGCATGTGTAAGAACTGGAGCCAAGAGTCTGGCCATTCCCGAGAAGGCAATTCAGAAGAATACTTTTCTGTTTCTTACTGTGCCCAGCTTAAAAACAAAGGTGACATTTTGTAAATGATTTAAGTATCCCTACGTGACTCCTCAGGCATCCTAGGTACATGGCTGAAATCTGAAAGATGTACCTTTTGTCATTGTCATGAAAATGTACCTGTATTTGCTTAAACTCTATCTGCGTTTCTTTGTCACATTCCCAAGAAGTGCTAATCGTAGGTTTGTATCATACTGGACAGTATACAGGCACATTAAGAAAGCAGTTCATATATACTCTATAGACTGTATAGTGGTTTTAGTTGCTAAATTCCAAGAACAAATTGTAACACCCTGCATCCACGCAGAGCATAGCCTGGTTACCAGGTTGTTCTTGCAACTGCTGCTCTGAACTGCTGGGGCTTGAGTCAGGGCCATGGAGAAAGTCCAGGAACAAGTTTGTGAGCAAAAGGACTTTTGTTCACCCCTCTGCTCCTGGTGCCTTCATCGTCAGAAAGACTTGTTCCATCAGAGTGCAGCGTGGACAGTAACCAGAGCTGAAGTGTGCAACTGATGAGGAGGAGGCTTGCTACTAGTGCTTGCAGACAAGGAGAGTAACAAAACAAAAGGTACTGGGGAACAAAAGCAAAAACAGATCTGGAACTGGGAGCAGCATCTGGATCAGAGAAACTAGACTAAGTGACAAGGGCTCCCTGGAAAAGTGGATTCAGCGCCAGTGTGGTGGATACATCCAGACAGAACTGTGACCTGGAGTTTGTGCATAGCTGAGTAAGGAGATTATGAACTGAGGCTAATAGACTAGAGAGAAAATAAAGGAGATGAGGCAGATGTGATGAAAGCAAGAAAGGCTTAGACTTCTGGCTAGTCAAGAAACTGTAGTTGTTGAGACGGTATGCCAAAAGCAGGTCAGCAACCAAGTAAAGGAGACTTGAAGTGGCAGGTACTGAGCCAGAACTGTAAACTAGGGCAGAAAAAGGACAGTCAGAGGGGAAGCTCTGGAGGAGGAGGGGAGGTATGAAGTTGAATAGGTGAAAGAACTGGAGAAAAGCCATTTCCACAGTACAGCTGGGACCTGGGCCCAAACTTGAAATAACACTAGAAATGAGGATGATCTAGCTAGATACAGTGTAAAGAACAAGCCTGAAAAGCTCAAAAGAAGGAAAGATACAAGGTTGGAATGAAGACTTATTGGGATGAATGCAGCAGAAAGCAGTGAGATGGAGGAGACTGTGATTGTTACAAGGAAGGAGGATATGATCACATTACTAAGCGTGCTGTCATCACACGTGTGCTAGACCAACTTAATCTTGCCTTTCATATGTCTGAATTTTTGAGTGTTTGACTCTACTATGACTTTGCAGCTTTAGTTTTTAAATATGGTACTACATACACACTTAGATATATAGGAAGAATGAAACTTTTGAAGGAGGTTGTGAAGGGTGTATGTTGCTTTGAGCTGAAATGTTTGTACATGCAAACCATTTCTATAATACACATTTTCGAAAGTAAAAGTTGAAGAGCATCAGAGATGGAAGATAATGCTATTTGCTGTGATTTCAGCAGCATTTTATCTTTTCCTATACCTCTACATGTTCTTCCCCATTCTCTGCAAAAGGACAAAATGAACTGAAGCAATGTAAAAAAATCTTCTAGTTTGGCAAGCTAGAAAGGTTTCTAAATGCAATGGTTAGCTATAACTCTCCATCTGAATGAGAAAGTACCTCGGTAAAGTGCACAACAGGAGTATTGTGGAAGTGGAGGAGAAGATGAATTATTAGAGCCTTTGTGTTCATTACTTCTGTCTTGTCCATCTGATATAAAGCATAGCTAGTTTCAAGTCTCAAAATACTAAGTATGATACTAATGCAACCAGTAGGGTTGCTTTGTGTAACCTGCTGTTGCTCTAGTTGAGCAACTGAGAAAAAGAGAGGTAACAAGTGTTCCTGCTCATCTCCGGATCAATTATCTTGCCTATTTTTATATTGATTTACATAGTTAGCTGGATGGGCTAAGAATTCAACTCATTGCATGGTATGAAATTGTAGGGATAGGGCAGCTTTTGCTTTTAAGTCATGTTTATCTATTCAGAACAGAATGCTAGGTGCCTGTTATATTGATCAAGATAAAATGCAAGTCCTTTTCCTCTTCCCTTTTCCTTTTGTCTTTTTTCTCTTTGAAACTTTCTAAAATGGAAGTTACATAGTATACTCTGACAAACAGGGCTTCCTGCAGGTCATTTCAGGAGAACTTCTCAAGTTCTTATGAGAAAGTCAGATTGCAAATGAGTGGCAGTCTGCCTAGAGACTAGTGTTTAAATTCTTTTCATTTTGACTTAACAGTAGCACCTATCAGATGCAATAAGTTGTTTTAAAAAGTGAAGAATTTGAGACTGAAAGCATTTGTTCATAGGGAACCATTTTTATTTCATTTGTCATAGCGTAACAGGTACTGTTATTAAGTGAATGAAAACTGGAATTTACAAAGGGAAATGCATACCAAATACCCATTTCTTTTTGGTGAGACTTGATATCATAACCACAATTTGAAATCTCCAGTCTCAGTTCTTAAATTCATCTTCTTAGTCTATTAATGTTAAAAGATATTCCGGTGTTTTAAAGAAGATATATTCATCTAGAATGATAATAGACTAGGTAAGATCAGGTTTGCAACCACCTGAGGAACCTGAACATCCATAAGTCTATGGTGGGTCCCAGTGAGATACATCCCAGAATCTTGAGGGAATTGGCTGATGTAGTTGTCAAGACATTCTCAATGATATTTGAAAAGTGATGGCAGTCAGGTGAATTCCTTGGTTACTGGAGGAAAAGTAATATAGTACCTATTTTTAAGAAGTATAGAAAGGGTGACCCCGTAAACTACTGACTTGTTAGCCTCACCTCTGTGCTGGGGAGGATCATGGAGCAGATCCTCCTGGAAGCTATGCTAATGTAGGTGGAAGTGAGGGAGGTGATATGGAGTAATCAGCGTGGCTTCACCAAGGGCAGGTCCTTCCCTGACCAAACTTGTAGCTTCTTATGTTGGCATAACTGCATCAGTGAACAAGGGAAGAACCACTGATGTCATCTCTCTAGACTTCACTAAGGCCTTTGACATTGTCCCCCATAATATCTTTCTCTCCAGATTGGAAAGATGTGGATTTGATGGGTGGATTTTTTGTTAGACAAGGAACTGGCTACAAGATTGTTCCCAGAGAGTGGTAGTCAATGACAAGTTTGCGGATGAAACCAAGCTGTGAGGTGCAGTTCACATGCCCAAGGGACAGAGTGATATTCAGAGGGACCTAGACAGGCTCGACCAGTGGGCCCAGGTGAACCTCACGAGATTCAACAAATCCAACTGCAAGGTCTTGCTGTGCTATTAGTACAAGCTGGGGATGTAAGGATGGAGCACAGCCCTGCTGGAAAGGACCTGGGGGTACTGGTGGATGACAAGCTGGACATGAGGCAGTAGTGTGCCCTCACAGCCCAGAAAGCCAACTGTATCCTGGGCCACATCCAAAGCAGCATGGCCAGCAGGACGAGAGAGGTGATCCTGCACCTCTTTTCTGTGCTGATGAGACCTTACCTGGAGTACTGCATCCAGATCTGGAGTCCTCAGTACAGGAAACACATGGACCTGTTAGAGTGTGTCCAGAGGAGGGCCACAAAAATAATCCAGGAGAGAGAACACCTTTCCTATGAGGACAGGCTGAGAGAGCTGGAGCTGTTCAGCCTGGAGAAGAGAAGGCTCCAGGGAGAGCTGGTAGCAGCCTTTCAGTATCTAAAGGGGGGTTGTAAGAAAGAAGGGGACAGACTCTTTAGCAGGATCTGCTCTGACAAGACAAAGGGAAATGGTTTCAAGTTAAAAGAGGGGAGATTTAGGTTGGATATAAGAAGTTTTTTTACATTAAATGTGGTAAGGCACAGGAGCAGGTTGCCCAGAGAGGTGATGGATGCCCCCATCCTTGGAGGCATTCAGGGTAAGGCTGGACAGGGCTCTGAACAACCTATTCTAGCTGTGGATGTTCCTGTTCATTGTAGGGGAGTTGGACCAGATGATCTTTAAGTGTCCTTTCCAACTAAAACGATTCTATGATTCTATTATATTGTTCCCTTTACAAATTCTCACTGAGGAGAATTGGGCTTTCTAAGCCCCAAATTCTTTCTTCCTCCAAGCTAAGCAGTCCCCACTCTGCTTTTCCACATGAATATACAAGACTTCACATCCAGGCTTTCTTGCCGTCCATCAACTCATGACAGACAGTCTAGAAAATAGTGTGCCCTAAGTGTCATGTAAATGTTAGTCTTAATCACTCAGCCAAATACAATATTGTGCTACAGCTAAAAATGAATTAAGGAACCTGCCACACGCTTTTCAGAATTTCCCCAGAAAGGAAGGTTTAGGGAAAGTTCAAGTGCATAGAATAAGTAGAACGTAGTCATAACAGGATATGCCTTTTGTTAATTGAAAAAAGGAAGAGGAAGAGACAACATCTGAAAGAAGTTACACCTGTTTTGTAAAGGGTATGGTAGAGGGGAATTCATTTATACTCGGTTAGAAGGCTCATCTCTCTGTTCTCCCTGTGGAACATGGAAGCAGAGTAAACGAAGAAACACCAAAGCCACCTTCACGGTACTGTATAGTTAACTAAGAAGACTCCACATCTCAAGGCACCGTAAGAAAACAAAGAAATAGGAGGGAAGGCCATTTCCATCACTTCACATTATCAGTAGCTCTGTTTTAGAAAAACTGGCAGCAGCCACCTTTCCTTTGTCCTTACCCTTTGACATTGAGATAGTAGTGAATTGCCAGCCCCTACTGTACAGTAGAGCTACCACTGTGGGTGTTAAAGCATTCTCTCCTTCTTAGTGCTTAATACTGAATTTTATAAACAGCTGAGAAAGCTATCCTATGAATCCCATTGTATTCTAAGCAACCCAGCTGTTTTCTGAAGACATTGGTCTTCTCTGGGTTACTAATGCCCATCTCCTGCTCCAAAAAGTGACATCAGAAATGGCACTGAGGGATCCATATTGTTTCTCAGTCTTTTCCAAATCGAAGCTCCTAATGATAGATTAATGAATATAGGTTTTTCTGTATTCCCAGTGCTTAACTCCAAGTGCTTGCTTTGTGTTGCCTGCCTGTGGGTTGTGTAGCATGATGGCTCTCACTCCTATTCCAGGCAAAGCTACTGGACAATTTTGCTCTGTTACTATGTTATGACTTTATCTCCTCCTGATGCACTGATGATTAAGTGGCATTCTATATGTTTTGCCAACAGTTTTTACTGGCTTTGTGGGTATTGCTATTCTTTGCAAACCGTTTTGGGGGTGGGGGACAATAGCCTTACTCTGGGTAGTATTTGGAGGTTTTTGAAGAGGTTTTGTTTTTTTACTACATTGAGTACGGACTGTAATATGTCATCCTGTTAGCTGTTTGAATTCACATTAAAATGTCTTTTTCAAGTATAGGCATTTAATATACTAGCAAACTATCATTTTGCAATTAGTTTCTTTAAGGGAAAAGTTGATTCGTTTCTTTTGTAAAAAAAGTTGATATCCCTTTTGTACTCCAGCAATTAGTCAATAGAAGTTCATATATGTTATTACTATTTGGAAAAAAAAAACAAAAAACAACCTAATGATGATAGGGTACATATTTGGTACAGTTCTGCTTATGCATAAAGGATGTACACAAATTATAATTCATCTGACCATATTTGAACAAAAACAATGCCTTGGCCTGCAGCTTTGCGCCTGTCCTTCTGGCAAGCTCTAGTCTAAAAACTGGTGCTTTGCCATGCTGCTTGCCTTCTCTTTCTGCATTTCTCCTTGCTGTTTACAGTGCACAACTAAGAGCAAATCCATCTGCAAAACCTGGTGCCTTCTTCTGTTTTCTTGCTACATAATAGGGTACCGAACCTTCTCTTCTTTTGCCTGAATATAAGGCTTTGTTGAGGTAAATAATTATAGAGGTTTATGATTGCTATTAAATCATAGGTTTATCATGAAGTTTCTAATCAACTACTGGTTGATAGGCAGTTGTGAAAGGTTTTGCCTATCAATTTGTGGCATTTCTGGACCTCACACTGAAAAGTATTTTGGATCTTCCAAATGTTTGGGTTGACTTCCCAAATTATATAAATAATTTTGCAACTTTTGATATCTCTGCTATGTGTCCTGCTCAATCACCATAATCTTGAGCCAGGACTTCTTATCTAGTATCTTAATCTCAGCCCTGCAGAGATTGTGTGCTTGCCTTGTTCTAAACCCTACGTACCTCAGATTCCTTTATTCTTGGCTTCTGGCTGGTCATGGGCCACAGCACTTGACTCTACTTGCAGAAGCAGACTCTTTGCGCCTTACGGAGTAGTGGAGCTGTCAGTATTTGCCTATCCTGTGCTTGTTCCATTACATCAGTCACAAAGTTATGCAATGTCTGAGAAGATTAAGAAATATCAAAGAAAAAATCTCCTTGGTGCTCTGCTTGGATGTCTCATCTAGACACCAAAACAACCTATAGAGAACAGTAACCAGTAACCATTGTCAGGGGAGCAGAAGTAGGTGTTGCTCTGGTTTCTCCTGCTGCAAGGCAGGAACAACATTCCTAGCTCTTTCATGCGTAACATGCCTATGCTATTCTTTGGACACAGACCTGCACAGCAACACATCCATTAGCCCATCCTGTACTCCCCTGTATCCATATATCAATTCTTTTTTGGTATGAAGAATTGGTGTGGCAATCATTTTCAAAAGATTTCATACAGCTGGATTCTGTTAATGACAAGAAGTAGGCACATCAGCTATGCCTTCTCCTAAGCATATTTTTTCATATTGTGACTTTCTTTTCTGTCCTTGACTCCTAATACTTCTGCTGCCTAAAAGCCTTGACGGGACATGTATGTTCTGGTCTAGGATAAAGGTGGATGTTCTGTGATGGACAAAATGAGCTAACAGAAGAGTATCTCATTGCAGGATCATCATCACCTAATGCCCTTAGCACGTACAGCAATTGTTAGTACATGATACGAAAGAGTTTTATGAACCTCTCTCTTACAGTACCACTATGTACAGAAATATTTCATGTGAGGTTCAGTGTGAGAGGCTATAAAAAGAACAGCAATCCTCTGTTTGCACTTTGAAGAGAGCCCAGTTTGCCTGTGAAGTTCAGTTCAAGATACAGCATTTATTTTAGATGCCTGTTTCTGATGGCACAAGCACATACCGTGAGTCCCATTGAGTGGGCCAAAGATCATCTGTAATAATCTCTTAGGAACTGATAGCTAGAAGAAAATTACAGAGTTTCCAAAACAGAAAGGTCTTGCTGTTACTTAATACACTTCTAACACAGAAGGGCATTTGTTACTTATGAGTCTTTGGCAATAACTTCAAAACCACCTTTTCCTGAACCTTTCACAAGTTAAGAGTTGCTTTCTCAAACTGAGACTAAATTACTTATGAACATACAAACACAGTCATTTTGTTAATACTTCGAATATTAGTGTGAATGATACCATGGCCCTAAGCAAATTTCTCTTCAGGTTGTAGACCTGTGAAGGAATAATAATGCCAGTGATTTTAAAAAATAGTATTTATTGTAATTCTTATGTTGTGTCTTTGTAGAGCTTGCTATTTTTACCAAGTAAAACCCAGGGAAATTCTCAAAAGCAGTTTAAAATAATAAACTTGTCTTAAGTCAAGAACAGATCCTATCAACCTATTGGCTCCCGCTTCTGTTTTGAAAGGAGCAGTGCTGTACCAGCAGCCATTCTTCTGGTACAAGTTTCCCATGAGTTTTTGCTGTGGACAATCTGTAAGCATCAGATAGGTCTTAGACAGTGACATTACTGGAGTTGACAGCTTCTGAAAGAGTCCTGTGGAATGACATTTCCATGCTCTACACCTTGTATGACAGATTTACATAAAATCTTGACCTCCTAAAACTAGCTATTTTTCTACATTCCAGCAGAATGAGAAATGGGGGAGAAGGTAAAAAATAAATCAATGTATCAACGTTTCAGACACTGTTGTTTGGATTTTTTTTTCCCAAGAAGTGAAATGCTCTGTAAAAATTTGGGTAAAGTACATACATGGATTCTTGACTTTACATTGAGAATTTATGCAGGATGGAAATCAAAATATACAACATCTGTGTGAAGAACGCATGCGCGTACTGAGAGGTTTTAACATGAAAAGAACCTGCAGCAATGTGTGACCAAAGAATGTAGTGCCTGTGGGCTCACCTTGTAGTTTGTGTTTTCCCCAGAGTACATTAAGCTGCTGTACTGATCCTTGGACTATGTTTTCCTGGAGTGTAACAACCATGAGCAAGTAAGACAGGTAGATGTAGATGTGTTCCTTGCTTGAGGGCCACTAGAAACTTGACAAAAATGATTTACATACAGAAAAGTAAACGAATCCCAAAAGTAATCATAAAGAAAAGTCTTCCTAGAAGGTTTGTTGCACGTCCATGCAGGGAGGCCTACTTGCATCTGAAGCACTGCAACCATATTCCTGCATCTAACCTGTCAGCTGCTAGCTTGTTTCATTCCTGTCAGCAATAGGTAGTAGCACATTCAAACTATGGGAACGTCAACAATATGCTACCCAAAAAGTGGGATGTCAGCTGTACTACCAAAGACCTGTCACCATTTTCCTTCTACTTGGAACAAATGGCATCCCATCAGAACTGACTTGCCTCTTAACTGCAATCTAGTGCAGTGCTCTGAACGATGGAAAGTTGAAATAGCTTACAGATTTTATTTCATGTCAGTGGTATTATATCAGCCTTCATCAAGCCAACCATATCCTGGCCTGCATCAAAAGAAGCATCTAGTGGGAGATATCCTTGCCTATGGTCGGGGTTTGAAACTAAACAATCTTTAAGGTCGTATCCAACCCAAACCAAACTGTCCTATGATTCTATTATTCATATACAGAAAGATCGTTGTTCTTAAGTATTAGAGGTGCAGACTCAGCCCAGGCTTAAAGGCAGATGGAATTTCTTTATTTTAGGCTGCACCACTAGTGGAGCTCCAGGCTGACTTGTGTCATTATAGACATATGTCAACTCTTTTTCCTTCATCAGGTTGCAAACAGGTTGAAAGTAACTGATTTGGGAATTACTACCGGAGTGATAAGCAAAGAAGGAAGAAATCAAATAAATATGTGCATGTGCACATGACAGATCTGATTAATAATGGAAAGTCCATCAAAACCATAAAATTACACAATGATATCTTTTCAGCCATATTTCAGTGTAGACCCACAAAACCTGTGCCTGTTGCTCATCCTGGGAGCAGGTGACCAGAGCTGGCTGCTTGGGGTTATGGATCCCTAGATTCTTCTCCAGAGCTATGGTCAAGCCAATTGATCCATTTTAAGGCAACAGTGATAACGATGCCCATGAATTTGAACAGAATGTTTAGATTAAGTCCCAAATGAGCTCAGCCAAATCAATTAGCATCTTTTCTTTGTCTCATTTGTATTTGGTTCAATAATACTTTTTATACACGGCATATGGGAATGGTGATTAATGATCAGAATGTGTTACTGAAATTCTTGAATGAAAGCAGCTACACCAGTACAATGTCTAAATATTTTAATGAGTTTGTCATTTTTACTCTCAGCGCCAGTTTTTTGAGCATTGTAAACTCTTCAGCACAGCATGAAACTCCAATCCCATTAAATTTTATTGAGCAACATAGTAAAAATGAGCTAAGTTCCAAAAAGAAAACAAAAATGAGCACAAAGAACAGTTTTGTCAGCCTTTCTGTGGGTCTGTACAAGGATGTCTGTGTTCATGTTGGAGTCCTCCTTGCTCCATGGTGTAGACTTCCCCTTCTCAACATGTAAGTATTAGTCACAGAAAAATAATTATAGGAGACATTCTTATTTCTTGTGCTGCTTGTGTTATAGCAGCAGTCAGTGTACACACAGGCAAACTGGCTTTACGCAGCATTCCATGCACACCAAACCTGACTTGTTAAGGGTGAATTCAAAGGCAATGATGTCTAATGACTCTCTGACTTCACCATTGAGGTTGCTGGAAAAAAAAGTCAGCATTCCTGATACTGCCATGGGCACGTTTTGTGGTGGAGAATTTGTCTGGGGCTACTGAGTCCACATTAAGCAATCTGGTAGTATGCTGAGCTTTGACTAGTCCAATTTGATAGGTTTGGGGTCAGTAACATAGAAACAAACAGAAGTTATGCTTACACGTTTGTGCAATATTTAAGAAGAGTATTTACATCCTTAAATAATTTTGAAATAATGCAGTGCAAGCAACCAGAAGGTGGTACATAGGTATGAGCCTTTCCTAATTGGATTTTATCTATTTTTTTTCTATTTGAATCATGTTTTCTCACTGTTGTTTCTCTTCATCTCCAAGGTCCCAGAATTTGTTGGCTTCTTTGCTCTTAGTGATATCCCTTGATACTTACAGAGAGGCAAAAAGAACTAAAAATAGTGAACCTGCCTTCAGCCCCTTAGGAACATATTTTGATAAACCCAGGCAGCAAGCAGCAAGATTTAAAAAGGAAAGGAAGACATACCTCTCTGAATCTGAACAAACCTTAGGAAAGCATGGCTTAAGAAATAGACTATGTTTAAGCTTTTATTTTATATGAATCAATTTGCCTATCCAATGTAAAACACATGTCATGATCCATTCAGGTAATAGGAACAAGGAAAACTCACTCTCTGTGATCTTGCTGCTTTTTCTGCACACAGATGTGACCCTGGCAAATGATCAGAGACTTACTTTACATTTTGTTGGTCAGGAGAATACATCAGGAAGGCTGCTTGGGAGCTGCTTTTTTTCCTTCTTGCATTTCTACACACAGAGTTATTTGTACCATGGGGTGCTTGTAGAACAAAAAATATTATTTTTAATGGATCATTTATGGATGGTTAAAAGGAATATGCTGAGGCTAAGGCTCTCAAAGTGAGAAAGTTGAGTTCCAAGTGTAGTGGCAAAGGCAGGGAAGGACCCTTGTTTTGCAGCCCCTTATCTGTTGTGACAACATGATAAGAATTTTCTTATGTTGGCTGTCTTAGGTGGCACTTTACTAGCAAAAGTTCTCTTCTTGTAAACTTAGGACAGCTTCCAGTATTATAGGTTAAAGCCTCTTTACAAAACCATCACTAACTATATCCATGTCAATTCTGTGGACTGTAGATTTTGTTCATTATACAGTGCTTATCAAAAATAAACAAACTCCCCCCAAAAAACAACACATGAGCAAATGAAATTCCCAGGCTATTCCTCATAATGATTCACTATGGGTACAGTGAGTGAGAATACATCCCTCAGACCTGCTCTGATAAAACTGACTGTAATGTAACTCAGGGCCAAGCTGGATCATGGCTTACTCATCAGGAGAACTTACCCACCATGTGCTCCAGGGAGGGACTGGAAATTTCCTTTTCCTGCGTGCTTTATGTTATGTTTACTGAGGAACTCATTTAAGCAGACATTATGCCATACCCTGGATCCGAGTGCACCAATGTAGCAAGCAAATGGCTTTCAGAGTGCAAGTACTGTGTTCAAAGCCATGTAACACAAACAGAACTCAAGCTAAACCAAAAACTCCTAACTTCTTTCACAGCATTCTAAGGACATTTTTTTCAAGAAGACTGTTTGCCAACACAGGGAACTGGAACACATATGCAAAGCTCAAGTAACTATATTTTGGTCAAGGCTGAAGTGAACTTTGGTACTTGCTCTTAATCCCATCACTGAGTTCTGTCACTAACTTCAGTTGCATGCTCGTTTATTCACCCAGTTTTCTATCTCTTAAATGTAAAGGATACTTTCAAGAGGGGTCACGTAACTACTTAGGGTTTTTTAATGGTAAAATATGTGCCAAGTACTGCATATTTATAATGAGATTGAATCACAGAGAGGTCTTAAAATAATTTTGACTGCATAAGAATAGCTAAAATTTCCCACTAGTAGAATATACTCTAGGTCACGATTCTTGTTTTTGATTGTGGTACCTATGGAGAACTTATCAGGTGTTCACCAAGGCCTTAACTTACTGGCACAGTTATACTGGGCTAGTACATTCTGTGTTTGATCAGATTGCACATCTAGGACTACACACCCTTTCTGTAGTCTAGGTTGTTATGAAAGGAGCATGCTTAGTGTGCTGTTCAAAGTGAGGCACCCATGTGAGGTTGCTCAGAAGCACCAGTAAATACGTGCTAGGCCTGGAGTAGAGAAAACAAGGCTCAAGCCTACCTTTCCAGGAGTTCTTAATGTCAAGTGAAGTCTGGAGCTAGAAAAACATTTTAATGCCAGCCAATCTTTTATATGCAGAAAACATATAACTACTTTACAGGGCATTAAATATTTTTGCCATATTTGTAGTCATTTTCTTGTTTGTGCCAATTCAAATACATGCTTCATTTTCAAATCTTTGTTACTTACTGCTGCTTAGTTCCCTCTTAGCTTTCCTTCCCTCAGCTTGCAGTTCTCAGGAGCATACCTTTTTTTTTCCTTATTTTTTTCTCTTGATATTTCCCTGATTTGTTTTCCATAACATCTAGATCATTTTCAGATTAGTAGTTCCATCTGTTCTTTCTTCCTGATTTCTTTCTTTCTGGTCTGTAGTTACTTTTCATCACTTTCATTCATTATGTTTTATCTTAACAATTTTGTTTTCTATTTTTCCCTTGTAGAATCTATATTTGTATAATAACCTCTTTCATTTCATATTTTTCTATTCTCTATAAGGAAAGTATCTGTATCGTGAGATATAAGGGCGCATTAGTCTCATACATTCCTTTCCCAAGAGACCAGGATTATTCCCATTCTTGCGGGACCTGCCTCGTGCCTTGCTGAGGTCAGTTATGTACCGAATTTTCAAGTCCAGTTTTCAGTCACTGAAGCACAAGGAACAAATCTCATTTCAAGTACTTTTTGTAATATTTCCCTGGTGTCCACATGGGCACTCTCATTCTAATTTTGTTCAGTTTTTGATTTTTGGTACTGTGAAGATGTTGAAGCTGAGGTGCAAACTGATTTTTATTTTTAGTCTACTGAAGTGGGTAGTTTTGTGTCTACATTCTTCTTTTGAAAGGGTCAAAACATTCGGATCCTTACCAAACTTCCTCTCTACATGTGTTCATGAAATAAACACACACCTGAGTGAGTGTATTTGCCCATTTCCTTTATCTGAGCACGCAAACATTTCAGCTGTATGAGAAGATGAAACAAACTCTGGCATTTGAATAGTGAATAATAGAGTACAGGAACAACACCTAGCACAAATTAAACTTGGGAGACAATTTTCAGAAGACTGTTACTATTGCATCCTTTTTGAACAGTGGTGTATGTGAGCAATAAGAGGGTTTATTAGTAACTCCCACTTATATTTAGGTTGTTGGCATTTGGGGTTGTTTTTAGATGTGAGCATCTTCACTTACGTTAGTGATGTACATATAGCATGCATATTTAATGCCTGACATTGCATTTTAAATTATTTTCCCACCTTTATAAGACAATAGTGAACGTTTTGTTTAAGGGAAAATTTCAAAAGGGAATAGTGTTTCCCTTTCTCGTAGGCTAAAAGTCCATGGCCAATACTGTGACTGGCTTTTTAATTTTGTCATAGGAAAAGCAAAATAGGACAACTGACAAAATCCAGTTTTGCTAAGTCTAGTATCAACTAGCTAACCTGAGATATAACTGCCCTTACCAAGTATATGTGATTTAGACCTGTTAACAACTGTATCCATGCAAATCCATATTCCGAAATCTATGCAGTTGCCCAACACTAGTAGTGATAACTAAAGATACTTATGCCTGCTTTGGGTATGTCAGTGTATTATCCAGTTGTGACAAATCATCTAATGTTATTTCTTGTGATTCTGGCTATCTGAAAGCATGAAATGATGTTCAAAGAATTCAGAATACCAGCGATCCCCTCTTTATTGCACATGGCCTATGGAATTGATTTATTATCAGCAGTCTTATGGGGAGTGGGAATTAAATGGTATTAAATGTCTAAGGCAGAAAGTACATGAAAAGGGCAAACATTGTGTTTAAAAAGAATGAAAACAATTACCTCTGTGCAGTAACTTTTTCAGTAATACATGAAACACTTTCAGAACTGTGAGACTGAAGTTTTACTGGCCCTACTGCAAATGAACATGCAAGGGTGCACTTGTAAATGTTGGTGTCTCTTCTGGGAAATAGCCTACATCTGCACATATTTTAAAGAGTGCTTACAGAAGAAGGTTATTGCTTAAAACTTCATCTATAATGTGGAAGTACCAGATACAGAAATAAATGCAACAATAGACAGAATACTACTCCAGCTGATGATGATCCTTCTCAGTTGAATTCAGAATGTAATCGCAGCTTTAAGATGAGCCTTGGAATAGAGTTTATGAGGAGGAAAAAAACATAGTTCACTTTGTGGCAAGACTAGGGAGATGCTTAAGCTTTAAGATGTTAATCCTTCAAAACTAGAAGGATCCTGTTACATCTGTTTCTAATTTTAGGCATGCACAGACATTGTCTGATAAAACATTTCCTAGAATATGTATTTTCTAAAGTATAACCGATGACTGCATTTGTGTTGACAGAGGTGCTGAATGCCACTTGGACTTGAAGAATAGCCTGAATTTCTACCATCTTCAGTTACAGAAGAAAATACTCAGCACCAGGTAGGAAGTAAAGGAGACTTAATTCATGTGCAAAAAAAATTAATGTATCTTGAGAACTATCAGTGGGGCTTGCATTCCAAAGTCTTGCAAGTCCTTATGAATTCAAAATGAGGTTTTCCTATTACTTGGATGAAAAATCTTAGCTATATGCCTGTCTTCAAGTCCTGAATTAAATATATCTTATAATAGTCCAGTTGCATCCATATTAGATTACTTTTTTGGCCTTGCTTGTCTTCCTGATGGTGCCAATTACTCTTTTTAATTCTTTGACATCTTCTAATATAATAGCTTGTGTTAGCTGAAGTGCAATGATAGGGATATAGAGAAGCAATACTCCTAAGTTTTATCCTTTATACTATTTTTATCCCATGTATGTGATGCAAGTGGTATCACTGCTGTAATTCTGGGCTCCTCGGTTCAAGAAAGACAGGGAGCTACTGAGAGAGTCCAGCAGAGGACTACAAAAATGATTAGGTCCTAGAGCATCTCCGTCATGAGGAAAGGCTGAAGAGACCTGGAACTGTTCAACCTGGAGAAGAGAAGGGTGAGGGGGAATCTTACCAACACTTATGAATTCCTAGAGCATGAGAGTCAAGTAGATGGGGCCAGGCTCTTTTCAGTGGTGTTCAGCAACAGGATTATGGGCAATGGGCACAAACTGGAACACAAGAAGTTCTATTGGAACATGAGAAAGAAATTCTATACTTTGAGGGTGACAGAGCACTGGAACAGGCTGCCCAGAGAGGCTGTGAAGTCTCCATCTCTGGAGATATTCAAAACCCAACTGATGCTTTTCTGTGTAGCCTACTGTAGGGAACCTGCTTTAGCAGGGGATTTGGACTTGATGAACTCCAGAGGTCCCTTCCAGCCCCTGCAGTTCTGTGACACTGTGATTCTGTGACTTATAATAGCTAAGGCATATTGCTCAAGATTTTGGAACACCTCCAATAGGGAAGCTCTCTGCATATCTAATTCTACTCCTAGTGAAGGATGTGGACTTGCACCAACATAAATATTAATATAAGTTCTCTCAAATAAGGGCATCTGACAGACAGCAAATATTTCTTTTGTTTGTGGTAGGAAGTAAAGCTCAAGAGGGTGTTAGGATTTCTGAATCCAGATTTGGCTTTTTGTCTTCAGGAATAATATCTCATGAAGTATGAACTGAGCGCCAAGCATAAAGAGATGCACAAGACTTTAGGAGCCTGGGAGGGAGCAGCACAGAACTGGTTGTTAGCAAATGATGAAACATGTTTAGGTGTTGATGAAAACCCTTTGGTTGTGGCCTAGCTATTAAGCAGTTAATTCACAAGTAATTCTGTATTTTTCCTGTGGGAACTACGTTGCTGAGATCCCAAAGCAGAAATGGATTATCATAGAGGCAATTTTGTCTGGTTGAAACCATAGCACTGTAAACAGTTATCCAGATGAAAAGCCTAGCGATCTGCCACTAGTGGGAGAATTAAATACATATGCTAAATACCTAATAAGTGGAAAATTATGTTGTTTAAATAATTAATCTGTATGTACCAGGGAAATGTAGTAGTGTGGTGCCTGTTTTGTAGAGTGTGGAAACTAGACACAGAGGTCTCGAACAATCTTGTCCGACCCCTTGAATCCTGGAAGCCAAGATGAAAGTCCATTTGACGTGTTGGCTTCTGCAGTGAGATGAGAGGCAGAGCAGGAGGAGAGGATACAGCAAAAGCTGAGCAATACTGAGTGTATCAAAAGCTGAAATCAGGCATGGAGGGAGCACAGCGAGCGACTGTCTGGCGCTGAGAGAAGTCATTGTTGGTTTTGGTTTTTTTTATCTGCCAAATGTCAAATATGGTGAATATAAAGGTTGTTTTCTACACCCACTCTCGTGTTCCTGTCTGAATGTACAAGTAAATATTAAAAAAAGACAAATGTTTAAGACCTGCAGGTGAACTAGCAATTATTCAGATAGTGATCTCTGGTAAGTAGCTGATAATTTGTCCCTTAACAGTAGAGACAGTGGAGGAACTGTTGTCTGTCCTGCAGTTTGATCTCTCTCCATATTCTTTCCAAACAGCCTGTGAGAACAAAAGGCCAGGCCTGTAAATAGAAAAGTTGCGTGAGCATATCATCACTACTTGATAAAAATAGACAAAGCCTGTTCTCACTTCATTCCTGGCACAAAAGGCTAATGGGTGTTTTCCACATGACGGAGTTTGTATGTGCATGAAAAACTTAACACCTGATTTTTGAAATGTTAGCACCAAGAAACAAATTTGCTCATTTGTAACCATGAGATACTTGATAGAGACTCCAATGAGACATGGAAGTAGCATAACAGAAACCTTCCTTTGAGCTCTTCAGGGAATTCAAAACTGTGCTGATGGTACTGAATTGTTTCACTTTCTGTGGGCTGGTGGTTCTTCCTGAGATGTCATTGTCTCTGGGGACTTTTCAGCATGTTTTCCAGACAAGCTCTTTCTAGTCCTATGTAGTTACTGAAAGCTGCCCTCAAATGGTCTGTAGGATTTCCCAGGCAGACATTCCTGAAACTGAACTGAGATTACAGAATAGCTAATTTGAGAGCCCACTTACAGTTTAAAATAAATTCAGTTTTGCCTTGATGCTTCTAATTTTAAATTTTACAAACGAGTGGTTGAAATTATTTTACCAGAGCCTACCAGCTGAGTCTGTCACCATGTACTTTTCTGGTACGTAATAAAATAAAAAGGTAATAGAACAGTCTCAGAACATCAAGAAACCATTTCTTAGAGCAAAGAGTGCAAATGTGGGAGCACAGCATACTCTGTCCTGCTTAGCCAGGGACAGGTTCTTGCTGGTGAGGAACATGTCCTTGGTATTGGATCAAAGCTGATGTTTTAAATGTAATGGTAGCTGGCTGGTAGCCATGACCAACTTGGAAGTGCCAGAGCAAAAGAAGTATGTTAGTGGTCTGTGAATAAGGTGGATCGATTCACCTATTTGGTTAAAACAGAAGATGGCTCAGTGCAGCTCAGAGCTACAGACTGTGCACTAGGAAGGGATTAATCTGTACCTGGCTGAATGGGAAAGGAGAAATGATTGTTCACGTATGCTTACACCTGATCACACCACAGGGCAAAATGCAGGACAGACTCTCCTGCATCTTCTCCCCACCCTCCTCAAAGGCCAGGCCTGGCCTGAAATGTCTCTATGTGAGACATGCCTGGAGGGGAACCAAAGAGCGCCAAAGCTCTGGCATCCTGCTGTGTTGGTTGTGCTACAGGGACAGCGGGGATGTAAACAAGGGTGGGGAAGAGGAGAGCTTCCGCCAGCCGCTGATCTACTGTCAGGAAGGCGGGAAGCCCAAGAGCCGAAAACATTACAGCATTGTCTTTTGGAACTGACTGAACATGTGCAGAATCATTGTCCTAATGATAAACACTGCAATAAATATTGGCAGGACATGAATCCAACCTCTGCAAAGGCTTCTTTTTTTAACTGTTATAAAAACAGCTCAGATCACATTTTTCTTTATCACATCTTTAAAGTTTATTATCCTGTGCCCCTCTCTGGATTGCCATATGGTGAAAGCAATGAGTCTTAGAAATGTTTTCTGTAGAACTGTAGTAGACATGAATACCAAACAACTTCACAAAACCACTAAATATTTGGCAAGCTCCTAGTCTACTGTAATTTTGAAAAAATGCTCAAGACAAATGTTTATATTGAAGGAGGAAACATCCCCAGGATAAAGCTATCAATTAATGGATAATTTCAGCTTTCATATAGAACCCTGTTCTATAAGCCGTACTTTATAAACAGTGAATACTATTCTAATTAAACTTCTATAAAACCTTAAAAAGCCTTTGAATTGAGTGGATGCTGCTCTGGCTCCTCTGGCATGTTTCATACAGGACGTCTGGCCAATTCTCCAGTCTTCTCTCAGATATGTTACTGATCCAAAATATTTTCACCAGACACTCTGAAGTGGAATCACAAGTTTGCCAATTTCCATTTCATGTATCTTCCTTAGAAAACTGAAAATTACAGCTCATGAACGCTGGTGATTTGATTGCTCAATTTCCAAACTTAACTCACTAGAACAAAATAATAACAAAGATGCAGATGATGATGTCTGGCCTCTATTAGACATAATTACTTACCCCCCAAAATTGTGTTATTTATTTCCAACCCAGAAGTTAGGCCTAGAGGAGATTGCTGCTCTTAAACCACTGAAGTGCAGATGAACCAGTAGGCACTTTGTCAGGAGACTTATTGCACTGTTACACTGACTGACATTTCCCTCAACCTGCCCAGCTCTCCAAAGCAAGAAAGCAACTCTCAGTATCTTTACAGTGTGTAATTTTCAATTTTCTCAATTCTCTGATCTCCAAGTTGGTGTTTTTTTTTTTTTTTGAGGAACGTATATGTCAGAAAGAAAGATCTCAACAAAGGTCTCATATTCTGATTTCCTTGGACTTTAGAGCAAAATTTCAAATGTTGATGAAACTGCCAAAAGAGAAAAATGTGTTATAGTGTTACTGATGATAACATAGTCCTGTCTGGGTTTTTTCTTCTAAGTAGTGCTGTGAGCACTTAAGAAATGTTGCTTCACTAGGCTAGGAAGTCTCAGCAGAACTTCATTAAAGTACAACTGAATGACCTGTTACATGAGCAAGGGTTTTCCTACCTGCAAGAGGTTATTTGAGACATTGGCAATGTAGTAGTCCTGCAAGCTGGTGTGCTGCTTTCTAAAGCAGTATCCAGTGACTTGAGCATCTCTTGCCCTCTACAAAGTTGTAATCTTACCTAGTTGACAGCTAGCCAAATAACATGGGAATGGTCTGCTCTGGGTCAAGTGAAAGGCCTAAACTCCTTACCTGTCATTTCCCCCCCCCCCAGTTCGTTCATTCATTCACTTCCCCAGCCTGTTCTTGCTTAGGAGTTTGTCCTCACTGGCTCCAAGCTGGGGCTACATGTTCAGGCCACCTCTTCTCCCTCCAGAAAATGTTCTGGATGGAAGGCATATAGAAAATAGAAGAGAATTGTGGCTTTAGTAGTGAATCTCATGGGATTGATGATGATAGTAATCTGACTCTAGCTGATGTTGCTAGAAGCACTAGAGGAAGCCAGGGAAAATAGAGCTAGGCCAGTCCAGTACTCTATTTGCTCAGAATTACAGGGTATTTAGAAATAAAGTTCAAGCAGGGACTGTTGTATGAACCAGTTTGGATTTGTACAACTGGGGCATGAAGTGACAGTTGTTCAGAAGAATACCACAATGTAACCAAAGCCCAGAAGTTCCTTGAGTTTGGATTTTGGGTGAGCTATTTTGGCCAAACTCATGCTTTGAACATGGTGAAAATCCCATGTAACTTCTCTTAGTGTGTTTCATAAGCTGGAACCTGTAGGGAAATCCCTGCCACCAGACCAGCCAACATTTGCAACAAGTGATACAGGAAGATGAAATCTCCATAGAGAAGACAGGTTTATCATGTCAGGACTGCACTCTCTGTGTTTGTGTATGGTAGTAACCTGGATGCCTCTTGCACTCTTGAGCTCTTGTTCCAACTCAGTTATTTCTGAAGCCTGGAAACCTTTTTTTCCCCTATCTTTGCTCCCTGCTGTATGGCTGCCTCACCAAAATTTTTGGGCACAAATTGATAGGGGAGCTAATAGGTGATTTTCACTAAGCAAGCATTATGTAGTGAATGTTGTTCTTGAAAGGCAATAATATAAATGTTTAGTGAGGGACTCCAAGCCAATGAGCCATCATCCAGAATTGTAAAGCACTACTATCTTTCATAGAACTTTAGTGTATAACTTTTGACCTTGATGCCAGGTAAGGTTATGGAGCAGATCATCTTGAGGGAGATCACACATCATGCACGGAACAACCAGGGGATCAGCTAGCCAGCATGGGTTCACGAAAGACAGATCCTTCTTGACCAACCTGATCTTCTATAATTGAGTGACCCGCCTGGTGGATGAGGGAAAGGCTGTTGATGTAATCTGCCTAGATTTCAGCAAAGCCTTTGATACTCTTTCATACAGTATTCTCCTGGAGAAGCTGGCAGCCTGTGGCTTGGACAGGTACATTCTTTGCTGGGTAAAGAACTGGCTTAAGGGCTGGGCACAGAGCATGATGGTGAATGGAGTTAAATCCAGCTGGCAACCTGTCACAAGTGGTGTTCCCCAGAGGTCAGTACTGAGGCCTGTCCTGTTTAATATCTTTATTGATGACCTGGACAAGGGGATTGAGTGCACCCTCAGTAAGTTTGCAGATGACACCAAGCTGGGAGGAAGCATTGACTTGCCTGGGGGTAGGAAGGCCGTACAGAGGGATCTGGACAGGCTGGATCACTGGGCTGAGGCCAATGGGATGAAGCAAGACCGAGTGCTGGGCCCTGCCCTTAGGCCACAACAACACCAGGCAGCGCTACAGACTTGGGGCAGAGTGACTGGACAATTGTGTAAAGGAAATGGACCTGGGGATGTTGCTCAATGCTTGACTGAACATGAGCCAGCAGTGTGCCCAGGTGGCCAAGTAGGGCAATGGCATCCTGGCTTGTATCAGAATAGTGCATCTGGCAGGAGCAGGGAGGTGATTCCCCCCTGTACTCAGCTCTGATAAGGCGGTATCTTGAGTCTGTGTTCAGTTTTGGGCCCCTTACTACAGAAAGACATCAAGACCCTGGAGTGTGTCCAGAGAAGGGCAACAAAGCTGGTGAGCAGTCTGGAGCAAAAGTCTTATGGGAAGTGCCTGAGGGAGCTGGGATTGTTCAGTGTGGAGAAGAGGAGGCTCAGGGGAGACTTTATTGCTCTCTACAGCTATCTGAAAGGAAGCTGTGGTTAGGTGGGACTAGGGGGAATGGCCTCAAGTAGCACCAGAGGAGATTCAGGTTGGATATTAGGATAAATTTCTTCTCTGAAAGAGTGGTCAGGCACTGGAAAGGGCTGCCCAGGGTGGTGGTTGAGTCACTATCCCTGGAGGTGTTCAAGAAACATTTAGATGTGGTACTAAGGGACACAGTTAAGTGAGGAAATATCGATGGTATGTGGATGGTTGAACTGGATAATCTTGGAGGTCTTTTCCAACATTGGTGATTCTATGACTCTATGCTTCTAAACATCATCACAGGGTTAAAGTAACTGCTTACAGACAGGTCATAAAAATATGAAAGCCCTGAAGGACTCCTGGAACAGATTTAGTGGTGGGAACCTGATATTTTTCTTTGGGTTGGGATACAATTTACATTACATGGCAGCCTCTCCATTTAGTGTAGCGTGAAATTGAAGGATATTGTGCCACCCCTGGCTATGTCACCCCAGCAAATGTTCTTTGTTCAGTAAAGAGCGTCAGTCCTGAACATGTTTCACTGCAAAACAAAGCAAGAACAATAACAGAAACCCCTCAAATGTCGAAAGCAGTTATTTCCAAAACATGGCCTAGAAAGCAGAAAAACCCTCTGTGTTCAAGGCAATAGCAAGATGGACATCCTTTGTTCAGCTCTCTCCTTTTTTCTGCCACCACCGATTTCTGCAAGGTGAGTGGACACAAAATTACGGAAGTAAATAAGCAAAGGTTTTAGCCAGTTCCAGGTGGTCCAGCTTTTTTTTCTAGTCCGTGAAGCGGTGCTTATTCAGACTGATTCTTTGGCCCTGCTTCTGTGAGTGTGCGCCCCTCTGGGCACAGCTGTTGTTCCAGGGCAGCAGTGATGGCAATGAAGCCTTGCCATGCTACCATTCTGGCCAGTCCTCAGGTCTGGGCCTCCTTCTCATTTGACCAACCAACAAAGGCATGATCAGGCAGTCCAGTAAAAAACAAATTTTATGGGGGATTGTTACATTGTGCTAGTGGCTTGCAGCTGCTAGTATTGCTGCATCTCAAGAGGCTTGTATTTCCTTGACAAAGATGTAAAAATAATAGGGCTCCCCAGATGGTTTCTTTCCCCCTCTGGAATCACCTGAGAGGCCAACTGCTTGTTCTCCCTCCTGGCTGGTTCTCAGCTGAGAGAATGCTCCTAGAGCTGGGGGACTGTCTGGCTCTGAGCCCCTGCCATTGCCCCAGACCTCTACTGCTGCTGTCCTTGCTCCAGTGCCAGCACTTGGGCCGGCTCGCAGCCCTGCTGCTTGTTAACTGAGGAGGAGGGAAATCGCACATTGTGGACAGCCCAGCAGAGCGCAGGTGATCCTAAACCACCAAGCAGAGGATTTTAAAGGGATTTTTAAAGCCGGAGCTTTCAAGTGCGCAGCCTGAAGTTAAACATTTTAATCTGTATTTAAGCATCAAAATAAACAGAGGTCTGATTTTTAAGAGGTGTGGAACAAGTCAGGATTTCCACTCAGTTCCCCAGGGACTGTAAATGTGTTCATTGCCTCTAAAAATCTGGCAGCCCCATTAGATATTTAGGAAAGGAGCTGCAGTCCCAGTAATCCAAGGAAGCTTGAATCGCATCCCTCAGACCTTTACTGAGTGAGAAACTTAGGGCTGAAAACCATAAAAGCACTGAGGCCCCCAGTCTGAAACACAGCAGGGTGCGTGTTCATTAGCAAGACTAAAACAAGCAAAAATTTTAAATACAAAACAAGTCCTCTGTATTTGCTCACTTTCTGGCCTTGCCAGTCCTGTATGGCTTAGTTCAGTGTTAGTTTCCACATCGCAGCTAGATCCTGGGGAGTGAGAGTGAAACCCTGGAAGATGAGTGAGCTTAAGCCCTCTGGACCTGTGGGACGTGTCCTTTCTGTGCCTGTGTTCCACTTCTTGCGCTGCTCTCGGAGACAAAGTCCTGCTCTCACCTTTGTCTGGCATCTTTTCTTCCCTAATAAAACAATAGCAGCAATTCCAGTTGCCAAAAGAGACTGATCACATATCTAAAATCATGAAATTTCTTCTGTTCTCACATAATTTTGTAAGTGACAAGACTGTAGTTGATTCTCTCTTTTGGTCATTTCTGTTCATCTGGCTTAGGCAACTCTTGCTCAGCATGCTGTATTTTCTTACTTGTATTTCTGCATACACGACTTTCACCATTTGCTGGGTTAAGTTGTGCCTCAGGACTGTGGATTCCTGTCCTGAAATCGCAGAGCCTAAAAGCCATGGCAGTAACAACATTCCCCTGTAGAGGAGATCCTGTTCCAGGAGTCCTAACACCTAATGGTCACCATCTGCAGATCAGACAGGCATGTAGCCTGACATGCTTCCCTAGGTCCTCTCTGTGATCAGTTGAGGGAGGTAGAGGCCTCTGCTAAGGGCAGTTCCTGCCAGTTACCCCCGATACCTTCCCTTTGGAAGGGATAAATTGACTCCAGTTCCTCATTCCCACCACTGACAGTAGGGGAAACCTAGACAAGTAAGATGGACTAGATGCCTAATTGTTGGATGGTTTAAAGTCAAGTGTTACAATTCCATCCCCAGAGACTGACAGGAATTTCTACTATAGTCAAGAAGTTCTTTAGTTCAGAACAACTAGGGAGGGCAAACCTGCCAGTCTGAAGATGACTGTCACAGCAAGGGTAAAAAAAAATTGATCTGTGGATGGATCTAGAAGCATTTCCAGTCAGCACAGTGTCTGTCCCTGCATGTCATTGCACAAGACTGTAGTGAAGTGTTAAAGTCATCTGCACTCCAGGAAGCTGAGTTCACACTGGAAGACGTATGGAAGAGGGCTGGTAAATCAAATAGGAAGTGAGGAACCTGTCTAAGGAGAGAAGATTAAAAGAGTTCAGTTAGGCTGGCTTATTGAGATTAATTTTTAGAGAATAATATGATTCAGAATATGATGCAGAACATTAAGGAAGGGGAGAGTTATTTAAGCTAAATTACAGTGCTGGTAGAAGGGCAAATTGGTATGAAAAGATCACAAGTGCAACTTGTTACTAATCCTTGCTTTGTCCGAAAAACTTTGGCATATCTCTTCAAGACATTTATGTTGCAGCAACTGGAGAAAGACAGGACTTGCTAGGTATGGTACAACTCTCGCCCCATCTGATTTGCTCTCCCTCCTTCCATCTCTCCTTAACATGAAAATCCATGGAAAAGGTTATATAAAATGAGAAGCCTGCAAAAAATCCCCTCTGAATGTACTGGCTACAACTCTTCTTTTGGAGAGAGTATTATACATACCAGTTACAGAAAAAAATACATTTATGACAACCTTTGGAGTCATGGGTATTAGCCTTAGCAACTATTGTATCTGGCATTAACAATCTTGGTCCTGCTGGAATGCTTGCTTCTTTGCTTTTGGTTATCCAAGTCTTAAATGAGCAAAAAGTGATATTTTTCACGATAGAATTACATACCTCTAAGGCATTTTTAGGATTAGAGCCCCTTTGAAAAGCACTTTTAGGAGGAGATATGTTACTTTCTTTGTGCACTGGAAGTCAGGTTTCATCGCTGATATTTCTTTGGAAAACAGAAAAGGAAAGCTAAATCAGTTTACTTAAGTACTCAATGAATACTACTGAACTGTTGGACATTCTGGGATTTTTTTGTCTGTAATACTCTTTAACGTGTCAGTTGATAGGACTTAATTCTCAAAACTCCTTTACAACTTACGACACCTTCATTTGTTATTTATTGATTTGGTGTTGCTGTTGGTGTTTCATTTCTCGTTTTAATCATTAGTATAGCCCCAAAAGGCAGCCATTTAACATACATCACCTGTCAATGTTGCATGTCAGAACCAATCTGAGAAATGCTTTGTAATGCTGGTGCAATTTTACTTCAGAAACGGAATATGTCGGAAGGAAGTTTTACATAGCTTGCATATCAGTGTGAAATAAAAGAAAGTTAATATAGTGAAAGTATACTATCAATTCATATTAGCCACCGACATCCCTTTCCTGCTCTCAAACAGGCAGCAAGGGAAAATGCTGATATATCAAGCAGAGATAAAAAATTACTGCATTCTCATGGCTCCTGACATACAGAAAACCTCCCAAATACCATTCCAAGTTGAGAAAAAGATCACTAATCCTTGCTGGGCTTAGCACAGAAGTGGCTCTAGTTTCTGGACACAGTACGTGCTAGCTTGATATGCTTCCATTCACTGCTTCACTTTCTGTATCAGCTGTATACAGGAATATTGGGCGCTGCAGTAAGTCTAGCACCATGGCTTTAACTTTTCCCCAAAAGTGCAATAAAAATGAAACAATCTGGCCAATACTTTGATGTTTCTTTCTTACTAGGTCCATGACTCTTAACAGTACTGGAAATGATCCCAATAGCCTCCCTCATAAAATGTGATATTTAGTTGACTAACAGTGTCAGAGTTTTAAAAACACTTTTCAGAAAAAAAAAAAAAAAAGAAAGTGAAGAAGCAGAATGTGTTTTCCCATTACTACAGTTAATTTCTAGGTGCCCAGAGATAACCTTTGTCTGTACTAAGGAGGGTCATGACTGGACATCTAAGGAAATGGGGAACTTGTGCATTTATTGATCAGAATATAAAAAAACAAGCACTCTTCCAGTGGGCCAAAAAAGACTTGAGAGCCAGGCAAAGCAAATAATTCCACTCATTCCTTCAAGACAAAATATAGATTAGTGCAGACACTGAGCTGAACAGAAAGTTCTCCAAAAATATTTCAGGTTAATAGTTTTGCAGCATTCCCTCCAGTCCATGTTCCCTGATGCTCATTGACTTAATGTTTTAGATTGAGACTGAATTCTTGAACTTTGCAAATTTTATTCTCCATAAGATGCTACACTGAATTGCTAGGATCTTCTACAGCCCAAATGTTGGTTATTTATTTGAAGCTGGTTATTTGTTTATCTCAGTCTTGAAAGAGAAAGAATGACAGCTCTGAAAAACTGTGTTCTGACAACTAGGTCATACACGCCCACAAAGTGTTTTCAGTGCAACCATCAACAACACTGAATTGTGCTAATTTCTATAATTCATAGAATCTATTCCAACACACCAAAGGCATCTCAAGAAGTGGATGGTACTGCTTGAGGACAAGGCTTAATATACAAGGAAGATGAATTGATTCAACAGAAGTCCAAAGCTGCACTCCCCTTCTCCTCTGCAGGTAAGATTCCTTTTTAATGCTCCAGGAACAAATAAGAAAGGCTCTCTTTGTCAGAGCCACTTGAATTTGGAGTGACTCTGGTCACACTTACTCCGTTCCAGTAGTCTGCTGTTATGACTCCCAGCTTAACCTGGCCATTGTGAGATCAGTCTCTGAACTCTTAACATGTGCCATATCAATGAGGTCATTCAGAAGAAATTCGTCTCTGGTTACCAGCAATATCTTCCAAGGGAACGGCATGGAGCTGCATCAGGGGAGGGTCAGCTTGGGAATGAGGACAAGGCTCTCCAGGGCAGTGGTCAAGCTGCTGGAGTTCAAGAAATATTTGGACAATGCTCTCAGACACAGAGTTTGAAGTTTGGCCAATTGTGCATGGGGCCAGGTGTTAAAAACAGTGATTCTCTTGGGTCCTTTCCAACTCAGAATAATCTATGATTGTACGGTTCTATGATTCCATTCTGTAGAGTCACATTATTTATTATGTCCATTTTTATGCCCCACACATGATTGCCAGACCACAGGGGAAAAAATGCAACAAATCTGGATATATCTAGATAATTTAAAACAAAAAATCAGTCATGATGTGATGATTCATATTGATGTGAGTTTTACCTTGTAACTGATGAAGAGGACTTTATGAAGAGTATCCAGAAAGAGGATGCAAATTAAATCATTTATATTAACGGATGTTAAAACAAGGATAAGTTGTCCTTGCAAAATAAGCTGAAATTTGGGAAGAACAAATGAAGGACAGGGCGTCCCTGCAAAACAAGATGAAGAAAAAGCTGAGAAGAAGAGTTTCAGTCACAAGGATCTGGTTAAACAAACTTATCTTGCAGGTATATGGCAGGAGATGATAGCTTAGCGCCTGTGTGTAAATGTTGTTTGCTGAACAGAAAAAAGAGTGGTAGACTTTACAGGATACAAAGGTAGTTCTAGTTGGGCAAAACAGCAAACTCTGAATCCAGATTACTATGTACAAACAAAGGAGACTAAGGGGGATACCTACTGGGGGGAATGAGCCTGATAGGTGAACTGAGAAGAATGTGAATGCCAACTACCTCAGCCAATGGTGAAAGGGGAAATGGCTCACTAGCATCAGGGTACAGGGATAAAAGAGGGGCATGTCCCCCAGTACTTTGAGAAACCCCCACAGGAGTATGCCCCAGTGTACTCTCTTTATTCGAATAAAGAAAGCTGAAGACTCTCCTTTGTCTCTTTTTGGGATAAAGAAGATTGAGCAAGCCTATTGGAGCAGACATTTTCCCAACAATAACCACTTCTACTGTTGACAAAATAGCTTAAGAGCCCTAATTGTCATAGATCTTCATTAAAAAAACCCTGTGAAACAGCTTCTGCCATGCATAAATACATTCCAAGCAATGAAGAGAGGGACATCATTTTACAGAGGAAGATCTACCCTACTCCTGCAAAGATTTTCATCTGGAGAAGATCTTGCCAAAGTCGTTCTGAAAGTCCCATGGCAAAACATGGAATAAAATCTAGACTTCACAATTCCCATGCCAACACTGTACTTCCTATATTGTACATCCTCTTATGCATTTTTAGTAGGTGGCTTCTCCCTGTCATTTTGCTGAGGCACTTGAAAACTCAGTAGGCAGAATGTGGTCAGGAAATCACTGCTCCAAGCGTTATTGGGAGAGTATTTGTACTAAGAGTAAGTGATCCTGTTAACAGAGTGGAAAATGATGAAGTTGATGTCTTACTTGAATTAACTGTAGAAGAAAGAATCCTCTCATGGCAATTATTTTCTTTCTTGCTCCTTTCAAGAACAGCAGTTCTCAATCTGTCTCTGAAAAGCTTCCACAAAAACTGTTTTCTTCTTACACTTTGTCACTTTTGCAAGAGTACAAGAAAGACTGACTTCTGAATACAAGAAAATGCATTCATGTGACCTAGCATCCACCACTGGAACCACTGTTTCTACTGCTGCTACAAATGCATATAGAAACTGATTGATCAATAAAGCTACATCTGCCAGGATGTAACCCATCCTCTTAAGGCCAACTGTCAAAAATCACTATCCTTGAAGTCCAGTTTTGCTGAAAGGGAGGAAGACAGCAGTCCTTTCATGCAAAACTCCTGTCGTTTGCATAGGCCCCTCATTCTTTGTTTTAGTACAACCAGAATTTTTTCATGTGACTTTCATTTGAAAGATGTCAAATAGCATAGTGGTGACAGCTTGATGATTTTACATCAGCTAAGCAAGTTGCTCATGGGCAGGACTTGTGCCTTGGTGCCATTACACACAAATTTCAGAATATGGCTAAAAGTCTTTGTTCTCCTGCACTACCGCTAACTGCTTCTATCCAGTTATTAATGGGTTCTCTGTAAAATCACAGATAAATTTTGGATTGTTTTATCTGTTTTTTATCTAGCTTTATCATAAAGCAATAGTAACACCTAACTTCTATATAGTGCTTTTGTCAGCAGGCCTTGTGGTTCTCCGCTAAGAGATCTATGTCATTTGATCTGAGAAACTGAGGTATTTGAGGAGTGAGGCAGTTGCACATCAAACAGCGAAGACAGCGATTCAATGTGTTGGTTTTTTATTGTTTGTTTAACAAAGTTATCACTATCCTTTCTGTCCACTGGAAGGAGATAGGGTTTCTATGTGGAAAACCTAATAGATGGTCTGTGATTAAAGGATGCCCCAAAATGCATTCATGTCGGAGGGCCTTGTTAATGTTGATCAAGCAGCACTTGATTTTGATATTCCCTCAAATTTGAGTTGTTTCTGGAACTTTTAATCAAAAGTTCTACATGATTACTGTGTCACGCTTTTCTAGTTTAAATCCATTCAGGTAAATTTCAACAGCATAAGCAAATCTTGGTTTTGATGTTAAGGGTTGACAAAGCAGCACTTAGAGAAAGTTTCAAAACATCATTTGGCTATTAGTGTAAAGTATTCATGATTACTAACTAGACACTTCTGAACATTTTCATAGTATGAAGTATCTCTTGATTGAAATTCCAGTTCAGGAAAATGTTACAGCATGTTCTTAAACCCACAGAAGACAAAGCTCATCCTTTTCTGATCCAGGGCCAGAGAGACTGTCTCATCCCCTCTTGCCCTCCCATTCACAATCACATAATGTTTCTAATGTACCAACTCAAGCATTGTGTACATGGAAAAACGTGTGTGTTGCATTACAAGCAGTTCTGTAAAGGATAAGTGGTTCTGTTCTTTCTGAAATAAGTTAATCATACTGTCTACATTTGTTCATGTTTTCATCTGCTTCTGCCATCTGTTCTCTTCCTTTCTCTCTTCCAGATCCCTCTGTTTTAGCAGCTCCTCCATTCAGCTGAGATCAGAAGTTGGCCAAGCATATGTTTGCAAACTTTATTGTGTTTGTCTTAACATGGTTTTGTTCAGGTGTTTAGTTTTTTTTTAATCTTTCTTTAAGAATGATGCAAGTCCCAGGCATTATGATCTCCCTTTTGTTGGAAGTCATAACATTTTCCCCTGCAGGTAATCAAGTGAGGAAAGCAGTGTTAATGTAAAACAGACTGGTAGAGCCTGTCTAAACTCAATAATCTATTCAACTTCCTGTTCCATGGGCAAGACCTGCTTAATTGCCAGCCATGTTTGGTGAGCACTGTGTGGAGCCTTTGTGAGGCAGGGCTTGCAGGCCTTGCACTCCTTGTAGCTCCTACCCTAGTTCTCCACCCCAAAGTGAACTTTACATCACATCAAGTGCTTTGTATATACTATTAAGACTATGGCCAGATGTGGAGGTTTTGTTTGTTTCCTTTAGGTATACATGCACTATTCATATAACTGCAAATACAAACACTCATCAAAGATTAAATAGACTAATGCCATCCATAATGAAACAAAGTTTCTAAGACAATGTTTTCCTGACATTTCTAAATTAAACATTTCTGTACTGCTTAACTCATAAAATAAACAACTAACTTGCTTCTTTTTTCATCTGTTATAAGGGCGTCTTCAGTATAAAGAAAAATGTAGCAAACCAAATATATCATGATTCACTTGGAACAAGATTTAAAGTTGCTGAAGGGTAACGTGTTTCTGCCCTGCTTGACTGTTCTTCTAAAAGCCCATAGTTTGCTGCACATATATGATGTTTGAGAACAGTTGTGGGTTTGTAGAACAACTTTATTCATTCTAGAACCAAGCACATATGTAGTGGTCACGTGCAAAGTCATCTGTCTTACTGGTGCATTTGGAAAGCAGTGAGTTTTCCAGTGCAACTCAAGGATCCAATTTTGCTCTTTGTAATGCTGCCAAAGAGTGATAGTAACACCGGTTGAAATCAGCAAAGTTGTTATACTTGGAGTGATATAAAAATCAGACATCAATTTTCATCTGTGACATTTTCCAGTTTTAGGCATAACAGTAAGGTCACGAAAAGATCTTGCATCCTTTTTGCTCCTTACTTGATCCCACCAATGCTCCTCCCTTCAGACTGTCTGTTCAGTTGCTCACAGGCACACGGTACTGGTTTCATTCTGTCATTAAATTTGCTATTCTCAACCTTTCCCTTCTTTCCCACACTGTCCAGCATACATCCCTTCTGGATTTGCTTCACCACATTTCTTCTTTCATTCTGCTGGTTACTGGCAGTCATGTTTTTAACAGGCAAGCAGGTTCCCTGTTTTCAGTTCCTATACATAGTATAGATTAATTTCAAGTTGCCATTACTGTCCTCACTCTGGTAAGCCTAGCTTGTCATGACAGCACAGCACAGTTGGTAATCACTAGAAGCTGGCAGCAGGCTGACCATATTCCATGGTACCAGAACCCCCCAGTGATCACAGCTGCTAGAAAATTAAAAAGAGTTTTACTAAGAATGTGTGAAATGCATTTTTTTAAAAAGCTTTCACAGGGACAGCAAAAAAGACTCTTGGCAGAAGTGCCCCTTTCCCTGCCAAATTTCATGTGCGCTTTTTTTGTTGTTGTTTGTGCATGAAACAAATTGCGTACAAGAAATGATCTAATTTTTTGGTATGTGAGCAAAACTTTTTTTCCCCTCACTTTCTTTTCAGAAACTTTCTTTTCAGAAATCATGATGCTTGTAATTTAGAAACACATGAAAAACAACAGCCTGGAGCAAACACCAGGCATGGAAAATTTCAACTGAACTTGTAAAATTTTAATTAAGTTATAACAGTTTCTTACAACATGAAATGTCAAAAAGTCTTTTAATAACAATAGAATAATGGTGAAGCAAATCCAGTATTTCTGTGAAGAGTTGATTAGGGAAGGAATAACATCACTGGAGAAATACATTCATATAAGTGAACAGTAAGTACTAACAGGCAGGGCACACAAGCTATAGGAGTTGTAGAGAAGTCTAGGAAGCACTTTAGAGTCTGGTTTTCATAGTATATTCTATTCTAATCATAAGAAATGGTAGTGATAGGTTTAATAAAATTTAGCCTCATCTTTACTCCAGTAAGAAGAACAACACAAAACACTGGAATGTTGCAAAGTGGTGGTAAGTGCAAAATGCTTTCAAACATACAACTCTTTTCATAGGTATCTTTTTGCTTTGTCATTCAAGCCTGATATTTTTGTAATCTAGTCTAATGTATGGCAGTTAACTTTCTTCTCTCTCCAAAAGGAATTTTGCATCAGAGTAGAAATTAACCAGTAGTTCACCAAGATCAACAGGCTCCAGCTGAGGTTCTTTGTTTAGCAACTTAAAGCTAGCTTTTCCTTCTGAGGAGCAAAATGTACTAGCAAGAAAGATGGGAGAACCATTTACTGTCATACTGCACCCACACCGTGGCTAACAAAAGATCATTAATCCCCTGGGCTGTCAGACCAGAACCTTCCAGAAACACTGAATTGCCTTGTTACCTGGAATCTGCTCTTGGCTAAGCTTCAGGAGTAACTCATAACACAGATTCTCAGTTCTTGTTAACTGCAATGCAGATGATTCATACAGAATTAATTACCTATACAAATGAGACACTTTGGCTTTCTCATGAGACTGTTCTTGAGTAGTATAAAATGCACTGGGACAATTGTACAACCTCTTTCTCACCTATTCTTGGAAGACTTATTTGTGTTTTTAAGGCCATATCAGGTGAGACTGGTCCCTTCCAACCACTCTATTTGGTCAGCCAAATTCGGTCCCTTAACATGTACCATGGGTTTTCTGCCAAATTCTAAGTAATTATTTTATCTTTTGTAGGAAAAGAAAGAGATGTACAATCAGCTGCAAATCCATCTGGGCCTCAAAATAGATACTGGCGCAGCAGTCAGCATTTGCAGCTGTTAGAACATGCAACAATAGAAAAAAATGTTTTCTTCTGCTGAAATTGAAAGGAATACATCCCAGTCCACACAGGATAGAGTCCTTTAGGCAACACTGTCTGTCTGAAAGTCTTTATGAAAGCTGGAACTTTGTGGTATGCCAAATTCAGAACATTCTGATAAAAAAGTAGAAAAGCCTATTCCAAAGAAAGGAATGTAATTATATTTAGTTCCCTGAGAATATTTCTCTAGGTTTGGGCTTCATTTGTCCTCCCAATATACTTTTCCCCAAAAGGCTTAATTTAATTTGTTACTTTCCCCTTAACATGAAACAGTGGAATGCATCATAATATTTTCCCACTTGCCAGAGTTTCCTTTTGCAAATATACGCATTTATTTAATGAGGTAGTATCAGATGGCTTTCTAGTTGGGCAGCAGACATGGCAAATATGTCTTCAGAAAGCCACTGGTAAATAGCTCAGACTCTGTGAATACTACATTGTCTAAAATCCAAAACATTGAAAGGAAAGACAATGACATTCTAAGGATCACTTATCAAAGGAGAGGACGTTCAAAAAATTGGTTAGTTTTCATTAGGTCGATGTGCTACTGGCCTAGCCAGACATGATATAATATGTTTCAATCTGTTTTCCAGCCAAGACATTTTAATTATCTGATGATTTATTTATTCCATGATTCCATTTTATTTTTTTTTTACAATTGGACATGTTCTCACAAAAGACTGTACATTCTCCACATCAGTCTGTGCTGGCTTCTTCTACCCTATACTGGAGAGCTGCCTTTTCTGTGAAATATTTTTGTGTCATTTTCAACATGATCTAATTTGGAAAGGGGAGAACTGGTATCATTTTTATTGTGTTTAGCATTGTCTAGCAAAAAATTACAAGGAGCTTCAGGTGGCTTACACAGTGATGGCTGCACACAGTCATTATTACTGACCACCAAGGACTGTGCTCTATTTTACTTATGGAAAAACACTTGGAAAAATGGCTATGGCTGTTATGTTGAGGAAAAAAAAGTAAAAAACAAATTTAGTGTTAGCAAAAATGATCATCGTGATTTCTAGCATTGATTAGTTAAACTATTAATCTCTGTTCTTGTTTCTGCCTAAGGAAAAAAAAATGGCTTCTTGTAGTAGAGTTTGTGTGTATGCCTCTTCTCTTTCACAGTCTTTTAAAGACTGAGGCCTTGCTTTTGATTTCACTTACACTTGGGTTTTACTGTCAAAGGCTAATTTAAAAAAATATACATCTGCTGTTAATAGGTCACATTTGCCTCTGTACACCAGGAAAGGCAAGCAGCCATAAATCCAGGGTAAATTGTTATTTAGCTCAGATTTACAGCTGTGTAGGGTCAGCAGACTTCCCCCCTCAGCTTCACTGTTCTTGAGGAGTGTTTTTCAAAGTGAAGGTCATGGTCCCCTTGGGGTCTGTGGAAAGGATCAAAGAGTAGGCTGGAAGTTGTAGGAGAAGTGGTGTTAATCACTACCAGCTCCGGCTGTGGTTCTACTGGCTTTGCTTTGGCTGCAGCACTGGCGTGAGCAGTTGTCCCGTCCTTCCTCCCGGCTGTCAGCTCTTCTCCTGCATGCCAGCCTCTCTGTGGCTCCAGCATATATCTGTGGAGCCACACCATCAGGAACCACATCAAGGGGTTGACCTGGCTGAAGAAATGCTCTGTCAAACAAATACACTTTCTGTCATGGTCTAATCAGTTTCCAAGCACAGTTCACCGTACAGCCCCAAAACACAAAAGTGCCTGTTGGCTTCAGGCAGATTGCAGCACAGGGTAAGAACAAGCAGCTCCCCTGAGGGGAGGACACAAGCCATAGACACCAGTTTAAGCAATATTGCCACCAAACTGGGAGCATGCACTGTGAGTTCATGCAGATTCAGGGGAAGGAGTGTAAACAATGGAACAGAATAGAACGTTTTGTAGAATATTTTGAGTTAGAAGGGATCATTGAGTCCGATTCCTGTCATCAAATCAGCTCCTATAACTATTTGCTGTAGATTTTAGACTACCCTGGAAGCTACAAATTGACTAATTGCACACAGTTTGTCTCCATGAAGGACATAAGCATGTAACTAATGCAACATGTAAGCAGTCATTCTGTATTAGACCAGTATTCTTTCTAGCGCTGTATCCTGCCTCAAACACAAGCCTAGAAGTGTATGGAGAAAGCAAACACACACAGTATTTTCCCCAGATATCCTTCCTTCTGTCAGGCACTTGCAACTCAGGAGCTTTATGAGCTAGATGTTGTTGGATTTAGCATCCCTCAGTGAGCAACCTCTCAGCCAGTCGAGGATTTTCTCGCTCTGCTGCCTCACAGAAAGCAGTGGGTGCAGTTTTGGGTGGGTGCCACAATGTCAGAAGGACATAAAACTACGAGAGTGCATCCAAAGGAGGGCTACAAAGATGGGGAAGCATCAGGAGGGCAAGGAGTGTGAGGAGCAGCTGAGGTCCCATGGTGCATTCAGCCCAGAGCAGAGGAGCTGAGGGGAGGCCTCATGGCGGCTGCAGCTCCTCACAGGGAGCGGAGGGCCAGCGCTGAGCTCTGCTCTCTGTGACAGCGACAGGACCCGAGGGAACGGCATGGAGCTGCGTCAGGGGAGGGGCAGGGTCGGCGCGAGGAACAGGTTCTGCACCAGGGGGCGGTGGGCCCCCAGGGAAGTCGTCATGCCCACGGATCTGCCAGAGTTTGAACAACACTCAAAAATATGATCTGAATTTTGGCAGGTCCTGTGTGGAACCAGGAGTTAGACTCCCTGTTGTGGGTCACTTCCAACTCAGGATGTTCTATGATTTCTGTGATATCTCTCATATGAAATTCCAGTTTTTCTTGAACCCGTGTAAAATTTTATTATCTGCAACATCCAGAGAGTGTTTATGCCTTCTTATAGTACTTGCAGCAATTTCTCAGTGCTCTGTCCAGCTCAGAATGAGCTGCAGCTCACTCACGGAGTCATACCAAGACAGATGAGCCAAAAGGAGTGGGTGGGATTGCCACAGTTCAAAAAAGAGAAAAAACTCTATTTGGAAGTAGTAAGTCAATGAACTTCAGAAGGAGAGAGGTCAGATCCTTTGGTTGCTGAGCATTGATTTACCTTTACAGACTTCAACTGCAACAAACTGTAATTGAACTTAGCTTTGTTAGTGGACATCTGCTGGCTTATAGCAACATGCCCTTTGCCGCTCTGGGTATTCTGGGGGAGGGAATTGAACAGTAACGGATAATAATTTGCTGCATGCATAATCATCACAAAATCAGAAAGTGAACAGCTGAGACTGGCGTATGATAAGTAATTAGTTAGCTAAATACTGGCAGATCTTCCTAGTCATTGATCAAATCTTTCAATGTCCAGTGTTCAGTGTTTCATTTCTACTCATTGGATCAGAGCCCTGCCAACTTAATTTCTGCCAAGGATCCATCAAGCTTTTATGCTGACCACATGCTGCAAACGAGCTCTACAAATTCATAATGTGTATGTGTCTCTTCTTAATAACAACTGTTAAATGGACAGATAGACAGTATAGGCACAAAACCTGCTTAGTTTCCAGTTTCTGTAGGTTGTTGATTTGATTTACCAGATATTTGTTGAGGCAGATTTTCAGCAGAACATGCATCAGCTTTCTTTTTGGTGAATTCACATCACAACCTTCTGTCCTAGCTCAGAGGAGCAAAAATGTGCCCTTCAGAGGCTTTTTCATTTTCTGTTGCATTGTGTGTTGAAGGCCTCAAAAACCAGCACATCAAGGACAAGTTAGGAAAGCTCAGAATTATCAGGCTGGTGATTTTGAAGTGTGTCTGAACTGCATTGTGAGAGATGCAAATACACAATGAGTACCAGAAGGGAAACAAGTGCTGTAATGTGCTTTAGAAAGTCTGTTTTCTCTGTACACTAGGCTGACAATTTGTCGGTTCACGTCATCATTTAGCAGTTACTACAGTGACCTCTCTGAGGCCCGTGCATGTCCTAAACATTAAAGAGAAAAGAAAACAAAAAAGTTGGTTGTGTTAGGCAAAAGCTGTGGAAGTATTAAGGTGATATCCTCACCACTTATCTTTTCTCACCCAGCTTAACTAGCTGCTTCCTTGATTTTACCAGTTCTTGTAAGTATTCAAATAAAGGCTCCTAGAGAGACTGATCCAGACCAGCAGTGATATGAATTGCTCTTGAAAGAGCTGCTCTGTCTACACTCATTGTAGGCCATTGTAGGGAGCATCAGGGAAGGCCACTTTTTGGCCTGCTGTTTTAGATGATAGAATTAGGTGGTTCTTTTCCTCAGTTTCCCAGAAGACTAAATGACTGAGAATAAGAGATTCAGTCTCTGTACTGATTTCAGCATTTCTCAAAACGGTATGTTTTTACCCAACAGAATAAATTCAAATATATCATGTGTTGCACTTCTGTATTTAACTGCTCTTCAGTCCCTTCATGTAACTAATGTACAGAGCAGTTCAGCAAGATATCTCAGAGTCCTGTAGTCATGTTCGTAATGTAATGGTGTAGCTAACAGTTTTGTGTTTGAAGGACAGAGCAGTGGACTGCAACTAAAAATATCCACGTTCTCTTTCTAGCTCTGCTAGTAACCAGCCTACTGGGAGAGAGCAGGAATGTTGCCGCAATTCCTGTCCTTCCACTGCTCACTTTGTTTTTCTTGTCTATAGATTTGGTCTAGTAAGGCTGTAACCATAACCCTCTGTGAAGTCTACTGATGGAAAATTGAGATAATCAATTTTACTATAAGGTTTAGCATTGTGGAGTGTTTCTGCTGGCTCTTTCTGATCAGTCAGATTGAGGATAACTTTCCAGGTCATGGGTACATAATCTGACTGCATCTTGGCTCCTGAGGATACAGACTGGCACTCCTTCTTGTTAGAAGTGTAGGGAACCATGGGTCTAATGGGTCAACACCATGCTTCAGCCAGGTCACCATGCTGAACAGTTCACATAGCAGGACCATGGGGCATACCTGATATAGATAGTGACTGCTGCGAGCAAATGTGCCAGTTGCATGCATGCATACACACCTATACATGCTGAATGTATGTACATATACACTCGCTTTTTGTTTCTAGTTGGGGCTAGAGATCAAGATGCCGGCATTCTCCCCACTGCCTCTATTAAGGACTGAAGAAAAAAGATACAACTGAAGTTGTCTTTTTCACTGGTAGCTGCAGTGATGTTTTGTTACTGTTGAAGTATGCTTGTGGCACAGAGAATACGTTCGGGAAATATCTGGCATTCTGTCCCTAGACTGGTAGTGCCTGAGGTCCTCTTAAAAACTTGTTGAAAGGATGCAGCTGTGGCATATCTGCTGTGAGCAGCCCTTTGCTTTTTGGGTTCTGCACAGAAGATGCCAGCATACTCTGACATACTAAAGAGCTGTCATTTTGATAAGTTTTATACAATAGGAGGAAGTTATTTTAACCTCTGGGACTCTTTTCATTCAGATTATGGAGTCTGAAGAGCAGTGCACTTAACAGGACATAAAGTAACAAACTTTCTGGATGCTGAAGAATAATGTCTGTATATTGAAGTTAATTATAATTTTGTATTTTGACTGCCCTAGGTTCTCTCAGTCTCCCTCAAGGATCACTTCAATTTTCAAAATGTGGATAACTTTCCAAATTTTCTCTTAATCGTGGACTTACTGATTCGATCACATCAACCCATGAAATTTTCCTTATGTTCATTTGCTCTAAATTGCACTCACCTGAGGTGTAAAACAAAGATTTAAGATGCAGTGTCTCACTAGAGCTGGACATGGAAGCCTCCCAAGTTTTTGTGAGATACTTCATGGTACCTTGAAATCTCCAAGAATGTAAGGAACATAATTATAAAAAAAGGAACTCTATCCAGATTTTTTATAAGTTTCTGAACTTAATTAACTGCGTATTCTCTTTTTGAGATCCATTATAGCTGTACTTAAGTAGGTAAGAAAATTAAAAATTCTGATCATACTTCCAGTATATTTTCCTTTATTGTGCATAACAATCTCTGTTCTAACATACAGAATACTTGATCATTGGCCTGATAAGTTGTAATGATGTTTGCTGTACCTGTTGAAGATAATTCCCATAACTCAACTAAGGTTTTGCAACTTGTCTTGGGAGACTAATGGATTTTTAGCTCTATGCCTGAATGGGAAAAGTTGAAGAAAAATTGTTTAGGCTGAGTTAAGAGGGCTTGGGAAAACAGAAACAACAGTTAGATGTTTTTGGATCACTCCAAATGATTCATTTACTCTGAGATAAAAAGAATTTGGATTCATTTGTTTTGTTTAACAAGTTTTGTGTTCTTCCTTTCTTATAATATATGTCTTCCTAATGGAAAAATGACATCTTAAAATCAGAAGTAGAAATGCCAAAGCAGACCACTCTAGCTCTCTTTAGTCAAATATTTCATACTAAGAGACCCGAAGTAATAACCTTTTAGTGTTCATAATTCTTTCAGTTGATCTTGATACAAATTTTTGGACTCTTTCACTGCCTCCAGAATTCCATTTCTTCTACCACTCACTGAAAAAAAAATATAATGTCCCTCTCTATTCAACGTAATCCCATCCAAATTCCTGCCAGGAAAACCCTTTTATTACCAGATTCTGAAAACTTGCTCATACAGGTACTATATGCTGTAATGAGTTATGTTCATTGTAGCAGTTGCTTAAATTACTTCATCTTGGTTTACATTTCTCCATTTCCTGGCTTTGTTTGAGCAAATCCACAGCACTTCAGCACACACAGGGGACCTGCTCCAAGTGATGACCTAAAGGATCTGACCAACTTCTCTGAAATTACGCAAATGTGGGTGCAGGAGGAAATGGCTGCTGCCTTGCACACTGCCTCCATGCAGAAGCTTAGCCAGAGCTTTGCACCACAGCTGAAAGCATCAGCTGCCCTGATGTAATACCTACCAGAAGTCAAAGACTGAATTAAATGTAGTCTAGGGAAAAACATTTGGACAATAACGTTCCAAAAGAGGCTAGCCTAGGACTACAGGCAATGGTGAATGCTTTGCATGAGGAAACACTTCTGGGAAGACCCCATTCCACAGGAAAATGCTAAGACAAGTAGGATGCGCTCATTAGGATCACATCCTGTCTTAGAGACCACAGACATCAGCCCAAATAACGAGCCGCTGTTGCTGTGCAGAACTAAACAAACCAGGTGGAAGAGAAATCTGTCTGTTGTTATTACTACATGCTGTATCTCCTTTAATAAATTCCTTAAATTTTGTACTTACAGAACCAGTTCCTAAAATCACATGAAGTCTTCAGCTTCTTTTCTGTGGGGAAACGGGACTTCAGTGCTAGACTTGTATATTCATGCTTTCCTATTTGAAGAGGTTGTTTCATACATGTGGAGGGAAAGAAAAATGGGGATTTCCAGAATACTTAGTAGTTTCTTGAGCCCTTATTAAACATATGTGCATGGTGCCATCTCCTTCATCTCATTCCATAAAATGTGGTTTTTAATGCTTCATTTACAAAGATTTTTTTTTTAAAAAGAAAATAAAAAATAAAAAAAAAGAACCGAGAAACAATAACATTTTTTTTCTCCAGTCTGATTATCTTTGTTTTACTTTCATAATGAAATAAGCAAGCATGTTTTCATAGGGAATTATTTGGATTCAGACTAGATGCAGGATATGTCATTCATCTGAGATGTAGAAACTTCTGGATTTATTTAGGAAAATGTGGCTTGAAAAGAAGTTCCTCAGAAGAAAGCAATTAAGTATTATTTAGAAAAAAATGCATATCGTGGCATAAATGATGAAATACGACTGCAAAATGTATAGCTTTCTCTCCTGGATATGTTTGTTCTGGTTGGAACTTCTCCACAAACCTGGGCCTACTCTGAACAGCAATGGCTAATCTTACTGAAATGTCGGGAGATTTTTACTGAAATGTGGGAAGGTTTTGGGTGTGGGAAAATACCTACAAAAAGGACAGAATCTTGCTGCTCAGATCAGACTTACGAAATTCTGCTCTGATTCAAATTCCTGAGAGTGAAAAACAAGTGGATTCGAAACCCATGAAAATCAGTGGCAGTCTTTCTTTTTACTTCATTGGCCTTCAAAAATGACTTGAAGGCTGAAATCCTGCCCTCACTAATTTCAGTGGTTCTTGGATGAGATCCGCGTAAAACTGTTTGTTACCTCTGGAGGATTTCTTAAAAAAATGAGGAGCTTCCCTTTGTTTGCCATGTTCCAGCAGCACTGGCTAAGTTGTACCTGAACTCAGACAACTTTACATTGGATCCAATGTATTTATTGATGAAAGTACTTTGGGTAATCCTGATGAATGCCTGTATCCCTCCTACAAAAATCTAACAGATACTGAGGGTTTTCTCCTATGTGTGATTCTGCCTAAGGAATTTCTGTCCTCCTCTTCCTCCACAGGACTCTGTGCAGCCACAGCAATCCACATGTTCTCCTGCTCCTTGCAGGCTCAGGGCTCCCAGCTACAGTTTGGAAAGATACCATGGTGTTTTAAAAGGTGCTACACCACCCTGTTCTTTTCCCTTTAGTGGTGGGAGTAAAACCCAGGATAATTTTCATAGCAGAGCCAATTGTTTTATAATTGAGAGGCTGAAGAATGCATTTTCTCCCTTAGGTTTAAAGTGCTGTCTACCCATAAACAAATACAGTAGCAAACAAATATGTGCACATACATAATAAAATATATACTTTCATGAGGTTGATTCCTTACCACTTTTGTGCCTGCTACAGTGGTCGTCATTGTTCTTGTTCCATTATTAAAGCTGTACTTTGAAAAATATATTAAGGCAGTAAATATAAAAGCAAAAATGTGTCAAGCTCAGCCCCTCTGTTCACTCAGTTCCCACTAGCTGGGACAGCAGCTCATATCCTTCAAATGGCTGTGGTTAAAAACATTTCCATTTCTCTCAAAGTTACCACCAATAACACAGGCCTTCTACAAACTGTTGCAAGCTACAACTTCTTTGAAGCCGTAATAACAAGATTGTTTCTCTTCCTGCTTGTATGATCATTTTGAACTTACTTATAGCTGTTCGTTTATTAAAATAAATTACTTGGGAATATAAATTCTGAATTCCAGCTGTTCAAACAGTCTTTTTATTTTCTTTATGCGCACGGTTTGGTGGGCAATTTATTGTATCCATTTCCCCACCTTTTTTTTACTAGGAAATGTACAATAAATTTTCCCAGTATTCTTGGGAATTATGTGTAGAAGTATCCCTGCTTCAATGCAAGGCCTTCACATAAAACAAATTTGCCCTTTCATTTAAACACACAAGTGACCAAGCTGAGGTGGTGGTTACTTCGCTGATTTCCAATTCAGATAACAATTTATGAAGTAAGCTTGAAACTATCGCTGTGCAACTCAGTTTTCCACCTTCCCTTTGCTTTTCCCCTTGTGCGTTACCTGCTTGCCCCTTTTCACTGAACTTGATTTAAATGCTTATTATTGTCCTTGGTGCCTTCTCCCAAAGGCACACTGCTATTTGTCCTTGTGACAGATAGAAACACTCAACTCCATTTAACAGCCTCCTTTGAGCTAATGTACTTGATTTCCTACGTCAGACAGCCAACCCTGAAGAGGTGGCTGTAGATTCAAGGCAAATCCCTCCCCATCCCACAGAAACAAAGTGAGGGGAATTCATTGTTTGCAGTAGGGCAGAGACGAGGAGGTAGAGAAGGTCTGGCCTTAACCATGACCTCCTGTGCTCAGCCATGCCTGAGGAAGAGGAGGCACCTTGCAGCAGTGGAGAGGTTCAGTGTTGGTTGGCAGACAGGGGAATTCAGAGCTCAAGTTAGAAAAATGTGATTCAGAGATGTTTATGATTCTAAACCTTTTTTGTGTGTGTGTATTATTATGTTATTCTAGAAGGACATTAGGACCACTGAATACAAATGAGATCTTTTAAAAGGAATCATTTTTCTCTTGTAGTTCTTTTTTCTTTCTCATTATCACACCATCTCACACATCAAACCATGCTAATGGCTTTCTTGCATTCAGTGCAGCAATACATTTAATGAAGCACAGTCTCAGTTGTAAGAGGTAGCAGACAAAGGAAACAGTATTTTGCATCTAGTGGGGAAAGAGAACACAAGTATGAACACCTTGGTTTTCATTAGCATTTAAATTTGACAGCACATTTGACTAGTCTTAAAGTGGATAGACGTCACTTTAAAAAAAAACCCTTAATACTGGCATGGTGTAAAATGTTCTTCTTGTAAATCAAACTACGGGCACGATCTTATGACCATTTGTCTTCAGACCCCACAATGCTGTAAACCTCTAATATGGTCAAATGCAGCATTCCTGCCTTTTGGCAAGTCTGAATAAACGGGAAGAGTGAATGCCAGTTGCCTAGTTATGACATATAAAAACATCCAATTTCCCAAACATGGCAATGCCTATATAATTCACCCCAAATCAACTAGAAATTCAGAATCTAATTTGTGAAATGAGCCAATGGTTTCTCTTTCCGGATTTTAAAAATCAAATGTATTTCTTTTCTAAATTAAATCTGTGTGAAGTTGTGGTCACTCACAGGACTACCCTCTCAACTTCTGATTCTCCAGATTTTCTCTGCATTATATTCTCCTTCATTCAGGCTGGCAGCACGGTGAGCTTGCCATCCAGCTTCCAGCATGCTGTGAGATGCTTAAAGAGGAAAACATACGATTATTATGAAAGATAATGTGCTTTCCCATGGGAGATACTTGGTGGAAGGAAGAAGGAAATAAAGTCAATCTTAAGCTGTAGCAACATTTATGTACTGTTACAGAGCATGTAAAACAGGAGAAATCTCAGCATGTTTCAGTTACATTGGCTCTCTTATATTATGCATCCTGTGATCTAGACAGGTCTGAGCCACGGTTCGCAAGGAGCCATACTGGGAGAAAATTGATTAAAGGCAAAGAAGAGAAAGAAGCAAAGGCAAGGGAAGAAGCTTTCCTAGCTCTTGATGAGGAATGTCTAATACAAATTTTATAGCTCAGATAGCTGAACTATCTTCAGAAATGTTGACCGGAAGTTCCAGACCCCAATAATGCTTCATTAAAAACATTTTGTGTCTTCTGTTTTGCGGCAATTGTTTGTGTACGTTGAGTCTTTTTGCTTTTTGAAGTAATAAGACAACAGTGCATAGAAGGCATGGGAAATGGAGACCTGTGATCAAGTTCATCACCTCCCACTCTTTACTTTGGAACAGAAGTTGTGTTTTCTGTTTGAGAAGAACTGCTCCTGTGGTAATGATAATGACGTTGTAAGCAGTGTACTGAAATACTTATAACATAAAACAGAAACTAAAATGTTCACATGTCAAGACAGGGAGAAGATTTGAGTGGAAAAATTTAGAAAGCTGCCCTGAGTAGTGTCTAACAAAAGATCTCCTTCCCACTTAGGCAGTAAATAACCCAAAATGAAAATTACTGTTGTCCACAGGTATGACAAAAATAACTGAATCCTGAGACAATCCTGATGCATGAAGAAACCTTCCTGGGATTTACAAAGCACTGCTTTAGGGCATCACAAAGCTTTGTGGCCCAGACTGATTGCTGATGTTCTACAGAATACCACACACATACTACCACCATCAGGGAAGTCAGAGATAATGTGATTTTGTCTCAATCCCTCCCCCTCTCCACTTTGCACACATTATACTCATCCAGTCCTATGCAAGACTTTCTAAAATGCAGTCACACATCGTGCTTCTTCTGAAATGTGTAAGCCATCTGCCACAACTCTGTTTGGTTTTGAGCCATTTCTTTGTGAATAGGTGCTTACTGGTCTCTCTTGTTATTATTTGTACTTCGAGGTAGGTGATGGGGAGTCCAAGACCACCAACGCTGTCTGTGTCTGAACACATGCATACACAATTATTTTCTATAAATAATGGAAGAGTTTCAGAAAACTGTATTTCTATTTATGCTTCTAGTGGATTTTTCATTTGTTCTGGCATGTATATGCTTTTTAATGTGTCAATAAACAAGAATAGTGAGGCATTGTAAGTGTATTATAACATTTAGAAGTGCTAATAACTCTTCAAAGAAAAAAATTCTAGATTATAAAAAAAGAGCTTATGGTTTGCAGTGAATGCATGCTTATGTTTGAGAGCCAATGTTTTTAGCAAGTGCTCTGAAATACGTGAAGTGCTACAAGCAGTACATTTTCCCCTTGTGGATAGCAGAGATGGCCATCATTGATATATGGGAGGCAAAAGGACAGTTTTGTTTTGTTTTCTTTTAAAGAAAACTCTGCTGAAGAAGTGGCCTTTCTATTCCTTTGACCTACATCGGCTTAGGACTTGGTGTGATCTCCCATAAGGAACTCCATAGCCAGTAATTCTAATCCCTAAAATATTCTCCCCTAGCACTGTCTAAAAGCAAAAATATGTCTTTCTCTTCACATTTAGTCTCAATGGAGCACAGCTGCTTCTGTGGGTTGTGGATAGAAAGGTGATCTGATTTTGTCCATGCACACAAATACGTGCATCTGAACATTTTTTTTCCACAGAAGTTATCCTGAATGAAGTAGAAAAATAAACATGCTGTTCTCACACAAAATGGTAACGGTGTCCATAATCTGATAAGCTGAAGTATTAGTTTCATAGAAGTCTCCTTCTCTCAAGTTCACACTTTTGTGTATATCTGTGTAAATCATACAAAATCAAAGAATCATAAAATAATTTTGGGTTAGAAGGGACCTCTAGAGGTCATGCTGTCTGAGCCCAACTCAGCCTGTTTTCAGGTTATTTAAATTTGCTCATGGCTTCTTCTGGTCCAGTTTTAAATACCTCCAAAGACAGAGAATAGACAACAAAATATGTGGGGCACAAAGTACAGATTTTTTTTTCATATGCTCCTGCATCTTAAATCAGAATCTCCATGTCCAGCTTAGAATTTTCACAGTGAATGTAATAAGTCATTATCCATTACTGGAAGTAGCAAATTCAGCTCCTTGCACAGCGGATGGAGATTTTGCTTTTTCATAATGCTTCAGGGCACTAGGAACCTATCAGGCACTTCTGCATTAATAAACAGTCACACAGATAAGAAGGCAGAAGACACAGCCCGTAAGCTTAAGTACAGCAGTTGTATTCTGGAAAATAACTTTCTAAAATCTGAATTTTAAGGCAAATTGTAATTTGCTTTTCACAATAATTTAGAAGTGTTCAGTTCATTTTGGGTCCACTTGCCAGGAATTTTTAGTATATGAATTTATTTTGAGTAGAAAAATAATGGCTCTGAATTATTGGATGATTAGCTTATCAGATATCTAGGGGTTCTTCTTCTTCTCCTTGGATAAGTGTGTTTCTTTCTCATGAAGAAAAAGGAGGAGAAAGAAGAGACAAAATTTTATATCAGATTGCATTTAAGTTACTTTTGAATTGAGGTCTTTGAACGCTACTTGAAGGTTGTGAATGAGCAGAGAACAGTAAAGGGCCTAATGAGGCTGCATTAATGCAGACTTGTGGGCTGTATCACGCAGTGTCACCACATCCATATGGCTGCATTTTCTTTGCTGACAGAGCCTCATGTCTCATTCATAAGGATGCATGTACATTTGCAAAAAACAGTGGTATTTACATAGTGTTAAAGCCCTGCTATTCTTTCTTCAGCAAACAGAAGTTCTAAAACCGGCAGGAGGAGCAGTAAAACTGCAGGTGTTTTGGCAGAGGGCTGTGTGCATTACTTTTCCATATGTATTTCTCTGATCCAAAGCAGTGTGGTGTCCTTCTTAATGATCCGAAATCAGAACTGAAGTGCCTGGCACTTCAGTAAGAGAAAAGTATCCTGGACCACATGCAGATGCTGATCTTACATCTGCGAGCTACTTTCTTAATAAGGACCTAATAATTAATAGCTGTTTCATGAACAGCATTTCAGTGCCTTTGGATTCTTTATCATGTAAAATTCCTGACAATATTAACCTCAGCTCTGCCCATATTATCTCTGATATTTTCCACTGGAAAGAGAACTCAGTGCTGTGAGCACTCTAGGGCTATGTATATGTGCATACTCTTTTGCAAGGTTGCTGCAAATTGTATTTACAAGGGCTGAGTTCTGCTGCATTCCCTCAGACTCTCTTCTACTCAACAGTGTTTGACACCAGTTTTTGGAGCTTCATTATCTACCTCTCTTTCAAACATGATTGCAATTGATCACAATATTCAAATGATTTAGCTGCGTGGACAAACTCACAGACAAATTTTTGTATAAGTCTTATTTCCTTAAAAAACTCAGTGAAAGGATCATGTTTTGTCAGTTTCTGGGCTTTCAAGAACAAAATATAACTAAGTTCTAGATGTTTCCAGGTGGAGGGATGCCTTGGCATCTTTATATGTATACAAAGTTGTCTTATTTACAGTGGTCTCTGAAATTTTAATGCTGACCACATAAATGTTCTTTTCACAGTCGTGTCCCTTTTCATTTCCAATTTTCCTGCCTAAAAAATCAGAGCAATAGAGGAAGTGGCAGCTCAAGACTGTGACAGCTGTGAGGTGAAAACTGGATTTTCTGGCTAAAATGGTGGGGCTTGTGTGAGTCAATTAACTCCTAAAGAAAAGCCTACCTTTGCTATTCAGGAAACATATAATGAGAACACATATTGTTCAGGCAGGAAGAGGTTTAGGACTTGTTCAGCAGTGTAATTTGTATGGACTGGGAGACTGAGACTCCAGACTAGAAGACTGATGTCCTCACAGACTCTTGAGTTCTGGTGACCGCATCTGGAGACCTTCTGAGCTTGGAGCGTGTTCGCTGCCTTGGGATTCTACTTTTTTTGTGGGCCAAAAAGTTTGGACAGGTTCAGAAAGGTATCCAGTCTCCAGAAGAAATGGTCTTGAAATTGTGAGTTCACAGGTGGTTTGCTTGAATCCCTCCTGTTACATTCTGTAAAATGTACCAGGACTGATGGTTTTTCTTTGTTGGTTTGTAAAACTTAATCGTCTCTCCAAATCCTCAAGGCTGCTGTTTACTAAGCTACTTGCTCCTGTTTCCTGAGAGACACAAAACACCTATAACAAAAAAATTAGCCTGCCAACCAAAATTTGTCAGCTTATTCTGAAATTTTAAACTTCAGAATTTAAAGTTTTAAAGGCTGGTGACAAGGAAGGAGCAGGAGGGAAGGTTTCTCAAGGAAGGAAGGTTTAGATTGGATGTCAGGGCGAATTTCTTCACAGAGAGAGTGATGAGGTGCTGGAACAGGCTGCCCAGAGAGGCTGTGGATGCCCCATTGCTGGAAGTGTTCAAGACCAGGTTGGATGAGGCCCTGGGCAACCTGGTCTAGTACCAGATCTGGAGGTTGGTGGCCCTGCCTGTGTCAGGGGCATTGGAACTTGATGGTTCTTGGGGTCCAACTCAAGCTGTTCTATGATTCCATGACTCTATGAAGCAGTTAGCATCAAACCAGTGTAACTGTAGATTAAGAAGCCAGTGGCATCTGTTAGGGCAGCTCCTATTCATTCATGCTGCTGTCATTTGCTGTTACTGCCAGTTGTTTGTGTGCTGCACGTAGCCAGCCATTGAGCAAAAGTCCATCTGTTTTCAATGAGATGATGAGATTTTTCCTGATGGTTTAGGGGCATAAGGGGGTGCCAGATTCAAGCTAGCGTGAGCTGAGTCTTAGCTAATAATTAGTAAGGATTTTGATAGGTAATAGATTCAGGCCAGTTGACTTCACGTACCTTCCATAGGTCTAGCTAACAAAGCGTAGGCTTTCAGATTGTTGAAGTACTCTTGTTGCCAATGACAAAGGGATCTGTCAGCTGGATAGCTGGCACTGACCATGTTTTTTTTCTGAAAACACCCTTGCTTTTAACACCCAGTAGGATCCAAAGCAGGCAGGAGTTTAGACTATCAAGTGTACTTCGTTGGAGTTACAAAGGGAATTACTGCTCCTAGTGTGAAGAGGTTGGCTGTCCAGTGGCAGGAGTTTGGGATTTATCAAGAATTCACCAATTTGTGTGCTATCTAAGCTTTCTCCGGGTACCTCTTTAGGGTAGTACTGCCAAACTCTCTGAAAATGGTCTTTGCTGCAGTCTGAAGGAAGCAGTAGGAAGCAGAATGCAGGGCGAACATTTTAACAGCAGAGACATGTGGAAAGTGCATGCTTTCTGCCAAACCTTTTCAGCTTTTCTGTGCTGAATTTGACTCGTTTTTCTTACTCTTTGACTTCTTTGACATTGTTCTTTTGCGGTTGTATATTGCGTACATTTGAATTGCTGGTGCAGCTGAAGATTTGAAACAATTAAGGCAAAAGTTCAGCAGTGGTGTCAGGTTTTAAAGATCTGACTTGTTCTTCAGTAGCCAACACCTTTCTTAGCTGTAACTGCTCATCTCCTGGGCCTGATGTACAGAGACAGCAAATATTCTCATGAAGTGAATGTTTTCATTCTTTTCATTGTGGAAAGAAATAGTGAATGAATTTAATACTGCTTTTAAATTTTGTAGTCTTCTTTATAGTGGATTCTATTTAGTATATCATGAAAGCCCTGTTAACCAGAAATAACCATAGTAATTTTTATTTCTTTTAACACCTTTCTTCTCGTGGTGCTTCAGAAACTGATAAATGAGATGTAAAGGTCAGACACAACTGAAATGCAGCCAGTTCTGAGGTGATACACAGCAGCTATAAACTAGCAAAGAGTAACATTTCAGAATGGGTTGGGAGAGGATGGAAGGCAAAGATGGTCTTCTGCAAGAAATGGATATTTCCTCTGCTCTTGAAATTTCCAACAGATTTATGAAAGGTAATTTTTTAGTGCAAGACATTTATTTAGTATTGTAATGACACATATAGTATTATTTGAGGATCCTCCTTCCTGCATATTGTTAGATACAGTGTGCTCTGTTGAGCATTTTAAAGCTGTAAAATGCGCAGCATTTTCTGATAAGTGATCTAGCATTTGCAGATGCCCAGTGCTTGACACAATCTGATTCTGTTTAAGGGATGTGGAGGAAAGGTAATCTCAGTAGTGCCTGAACTTTTAAAAATGTTGGAGATGAGACTATATGCATTTGCTTTTTGCAGTTTACTCCTATTTTGCTTGTTTTGTTTGCTTGTTTTTTTGCCAGCATATTTGCCATCATTTTATAGTCATGAGTTGAATTGCCACCCTCTCTTGAGTATACACCTACTTCAAATAGGGCAGATAATTGTTTTATGCTAAACTGAGAAGCATAGCCATTCAGTCTACTGCAAAGGCTACATTCAGGCTACTGGTGGTAGCATGAATGCCAGGTTATTCTCGTGAACACTTTTCTTGGCAGCCACAAGGGAAGCATCTCTACTTGGCAATTGCCTCCTTTGGAGTGTTTGGTGAGCCCTGATCCTCAGAAAGGGATAAGCATTTCCTTCTTTATTACTGGATTGTGACTGCTACCGTTCTTCGGTTGATAGCAACTATATCTGCTGCCGCCTTTGCTTGCGCACGTACAACAAAATCTTTACTTCAGGTTGCGATGAGACAGCTTGGGGCTGTAACTCCATCTCAGGCAAGTTCTCATCCAGCAACTTAAGCAGACCTACATCCCAGGCACTGCTGTCTCAGAGGAGCTCAGGGCACTAAGCCTGTGTGGAGGCATGGCCCTGGGTATGGATGGGCAGGGCCAGGCAGAGGGGCCTGTCTCCCACTTCCACACTGTACCCGCCTCTGCTGTTGGAGGACACACTTGGCACCCTCTGAGGGGAATATAAGCAATTCCTGTGGTTGATCTTTCTCCTCCTGCTGTCCCCTGGGCTGGCCATGGCCCTGGAAATGGGAGGAGTGCCTCCAAAGCTGGCTGGAGAGGAAGGATAAGAAGGGGAATTGCTTTACTGCAAAGTTAATTTTGTCACATCTGGGCTGACGACAAAATGGGAATTTATTACTTTGTTTCTCCCTCTCTTTGCCCCCCAAGCTTTAGGACAACAAAAATTGATTTTGCATACGTTACTGGGAAGTCTGGAACTAGCTTTCAGTAAGCAATACAGTTTTCTGGCTTTTTAAGTCCCTGATTTTCTTTAACTCTCCTGAAAAAGCTGGCTTAGTTTGTAGCCTGAAATCCAGATGGATACTCCAGCCCTTTAAAGTTATTTTGCTTTTAGTCCAGCTAAAGTGTGAGGAAGCAATCTAGCCGTTTGACACATACTGGACCCTTTTGATAGCCATAATAACTTCCAAAATCATATATCTCAAACCAAATTATTTAGCAGATGAACATGCATTTCACGGGAAAAGCATGTTGCTTGGTCAGTGTTGCAGGTGTGATGGGAAATATGCTGTATTGGTGTCCAGCTAGCACAAGGCCAATTTAGTTCTTTCTCTGCTGCATTGACATTCTTCAGCTTCTTTTTCACATTTTTTTCTGTTTGTTCAGACAATCTGAATCTTGAAGTGATGGAAAGATGCCTGCAGCCTCCTTGGGTAAACTGGTGTTGTTGGCAGTTCAGCCCAACACTTTGCTATAGCTTAAGACTCCATCAGAAATCCGAAGAACTCAAATGCCCATAGACTCCAGCCCAAACAGACGGTGTGTAAATGTTTAGTCTGAGGTATTTTATTATCTTGTTTCTCTTCTGTTAGGGAACCAACATTTAACCTGTTCTGGATTTTCTTTTTATGCAGTGTTTGAAAAACAGAATAAACCTGTGTCTTTCTAGTCTCAGTAAAAGAACAAAAAATTTAAAATACTTTTGGTAAAGAGAGGTAGGAAATTATTGCTCTGGACTTAGCTTCTGTGAAACCCATGGTTTATGTAAAGAAGCATCCTTCTGGAAGAATATTTTCAGAAGATTGTTATTTTTCAACTGTAGAGAATTTTATTCAATATGGACACGAGAAAACATTCTTCTGTTAAGTGCTGGAGAGGATTCAGTGTAATGGGCATCTGGGAGACATTATAGATCAAATTTAAACCTTCTGAATTGAATTATTTGTAGCAGTTGGTTATTATTGCTTATTACAGTAGATGGTAAATTGACTTCGCTCACTCTTGATGATTTAGTTTAAATATTCACTCCTGAATAGCTGAAGAGTTTAAACAGTGGAATTGATGCTACTTGGAAAGAGGCTCCCAGACTTCAGTGCAAGATATATCTTTTTGGTCAAGTATTTCCTGCCTTTCCTGGCTGGAGGTTTTCTTACAATTAGAAGGCTTGAAAAGAAGATTGCTTTGTTATTTATTGCAGAGCTGTGTGGGTGCTATTTTTTAGTTTTACTAGGTGACATAATGATGTCTATCTTAAAATAAATGTTTTCTGAGAATTTCATTTTCACAGACATCTCAGATTGAATCCAGCTAAATCACTGGGCCAGCAGCCGCCCCAAATAATTGGTGCCATTAATTTCAGAAGAATAACATCAATGTTCAGTTTGTCCAGGAAGCAGAAAATACAAGACTAGTCACTAGGTAAGGTTGTTGGGTTGCTATTTTGGTTATTAATTCACTTAAGGTAGATTAACTCAATGCCAGTCCTACCAGAGTGCACAACTACATACCAGGGACCCCATGAACCAGACCTCATTTGTCTGTCTTCATCTGCAGTGAATCTATTTTATGCTTGTGGTGACCAGTAGTACCAAAGCTTAGGAGTTTCTTATATGAGCTTTCAAACTTCTCTCCCGAGACAACTGATGGAGAACAGACTCCTCATTTAGTACATTTCTGTGACATAGGTGCTAGTGAAAAAGAAGAACCTTCAGCTGCAAAGGTTGCTGTAATGTTCACTGTGTTGTGTATTCCATAGTAACTTTGGGACTAGGGACCCACAATTGGAATCATTTATAGCCTTCCTCCTGCTCTTCATTCATTCAAGTTCATTTTGCTGCAATGCAAGAGTTGACAAATGCTTCAGCTACGTTGTTTAAGTCTATATTTAACAAGTTCAACAAAACTGCAACAACTAAAAACAATGAGGTCTTAAAACTAGCATGAAAATACTTCAAAACTTCAACCAAGATGGATGATTTCTCTGTCTACAAAAATTTGCCTATGGTATAAGAACAGGCAGGATAAAGAACATAAGCTTTTTTTTTTTTCTATGCTTACAATTAAGACAGTTCTGTCTTGTTGCCCTAAAACTTCGATCCTCCTAAACATTATCCCTCTTGTCATCGTACAAAGCTGTCTTCCTTATTTTAATTAGTAGAGACACAAAGACTTTTTGGCACAGAGAAAACTTTCAGACAGGGTAGGAAAATTTACAGGCAAAAGTACTGCTCTGTTGGGCTGAAAGACAAAGCCATTCCACTCTGTTGCCATGTCACATGATGAAGGAGTATGAGCCACATTTAAAGGGGCTGCCCAAGCATTTCTTACTATCCCCACTCAGAAAATTTGTGCTGCCAGTTCCATCTGTCAATATGGATTACATACCTATAGTGTCTTAATTTAGGCATTTACCAAGAAATCTGCAGGTAGTCTTCACAAGCAAGAAAAATAGAAATACAGACCTTGAAATTTCTTCTTGGCTTTTTTTTAAGCTACAAATGAAAACTTGAATATTTTCTCCTATTTCCATACAAACCAGAGCAAATTTTTTTTTTTTTTAAAACTGTTCTGTTTGTGAATTTTCATTCAAGACTTTGATTTGATGCTTAATACAAAAGTAATCAGGATATTTATCTACCTTATTCTAACCAATGCATGGACAAATTCTGCAATAAAGCAAGACTTTGTCAGTCCTTCCTCTTTAATCCTAGAAGAGTTCCAAAATTGGTAATTTGTCTTCCTTTTAATTGTAATAGTTTTCCTTATGATCTGATCGTTACAATATATGGCTTTGCATCTGGAAGCTTCTTCTACTTATCTTCAAAATATTAGTAAAAATGATACTAACAGGCAACTAACCAAGGAAATTATGATGCTTGGACTGTGTCTTTGAAAAGGATGTTTTGAGTGATGCATGGTTATAATTTTCCGGATTGTATTCAGATGTCAGAACTGGCAGTTGTTTCCCCAACCAGCAGGTGTTCAAGCTGATAGATGAGATGATAATAAGAACCAGCAGAAGGCTATATGAGGAATTCTATACAGCACAGTGTTCGTGCTTGACTACATGCAGAGTCATTAGGCAGTGAAAGTTTTATTTAATCCCCAGACTGACAATAACAGGGACTGAATTCAGTCACTGAAGACATCTATTTTTGGTTCCTTTCAGAGTCTGGAGAAAGTCAGTACAGAGATTTATATGAATGCTCCTTTAGTCCTTATTAAAATGACAGACTTTTTCAGTGTGATTTCTATATTTACCTCATGACTGTTCTCTGTGAGCATCCCTGTAAGAGCCACTGAGGCGATCTCAGGGGCTAGGACAGATAATTGTCTCTCTTCAAACTGAAGTGAAGAAAAGGGTAGCCGTAATTCTTGAGCTGTGTCCCTGAAAAGGCTTGCAGTGTGGAAGTGGGTGCTGGAGGAAAGCTTACAATTTAATGTATTTTTAACCAGAGTAAGGCTACATCAACGCCTTCTGTATTACAGTTCACATAGAAATCTGATGGGACAGTTTAGAAAGAATCAACATAGTATTTCAATACAAACTTGGCAGAACAACCATGAAAGAAGCATATAAAAACAAACAAAAGAAGAGCCTGTTTTTTAGGATGTCTCTGTTTTCAGACTATAGAAAAGATACAGGAGTTGTTCTAAACTGCTGGATGATCCTTCCAACAGACCTGTGTTCCTATCCTGACACGTACGCACTCACTTAAAACATACATTGCTGAAATTTCTTCCAGGACAATATTAAGCTGAAAAGGTGGGTGATCCAAAGAAAATGTGCCTGCTGTCCAAAATGCCTGTTGCTCCCTCACTTCAAATATTGACATTTGTCTGGGTGCTTCTCATTGTTTAGGTTGTCCACAGACCAATTTAACTGAGGCTACATTGCCAAGAAATAGGACTTGTCTCAGTAGGAAATTTCATAATCATTACCACTCTTTAGTGTACACTTTGTCTCATTTCAGTTTTTTTATTGCTGTCAATGTAGCTTGAAAATTGATGTACACTGTTACCTGCGTGATGCCACACTACACAGATTTTCCTTCCCAATAACATTAAATATGCAATATTTTCTTCATTTGTGTTCACGTAATGTTCAATTTGTGTTCACGTAATGTTCATGTATACATTACTAAGTGAATAATTTTCAAAGATCTGATCGTTGGTTTGTTACTTTGGGTTTTTAATTCACTGTTGTGTGCTTGGTGTCAGAGAAAGCCATTAAACGATAAGTATCACACATGGTTACAGATCTACAGTCAGACAGAAAGTAAATTTCATTCTGGAAATGTTTATTTCATTTTAACTTCCACTCTTAGATTTGCTGAAAGACCATGGGAGAAAGCAAATTCACGTAAAGACTTCTTGATTTTAAAGTATGCCTTCTTAGTCATTATGTCATTATGGTATTGCAACTTTTACTTTGTAGTTCTTTCATAATTTACTTTATTATTCCTAAAGTTCTGTTGTTATTTCAAGGGGCAGCTTAGTGGCAGAAGAGAATAGGGATAGCAACATAAAATATGATTAGATGCTGGAAAAAAAAAGTGCAGTGAAGATCAAACACTGGAACAAGATGCCCAAAATCTCCATCTTTGGAAAGTATTCTAGATTTGGCTGGATACGATTCTGAGGAACCAGCTCTAACTTCAAAGACCAATCTGCTTTTAGCGGGGACTTGGACTAGATGACCTCCAGAGGTCTTTTCCAAACTAAATCATGCTCAAATTCTGAGAATATTCTGCTCTTTTGTCAATGGTTTGCAAAGAAAGTACTCGTTTACAAAGGCTTATAAAATGTGAAAATTTTAAGGCTAGCAATAAGATTAGTGAAACTTGCCCTTTGAATATCCTTTGCAGTGACGTGAAGTATTTCACCAAATTACCATAGACTGAATTCACTACCACTGGTACCACAATGGTCATTGCTGTCAATCCCTGGCTTATGGGCCTAACTTCTTTTATTTCTGCTGAAAATAAAGCATCGGCCTCTGCTTTCCACTGTAATTTTTCTGACACTTTGCCAGTTAAAAAATAGGCTAGATAGAAATCCTAGTGAATGATTCATTCCACCTCCCAGCAATGGAAGAACTTTCCCCACTACATGTGGCTAGTGCTTTTCCTCATCTCATTTTAAGTCTCCCAAACAACAAAGTTTACTCTACTGTATTTGCCAGTCTAATTGCTGACTTTGTGAGGCTGTGCTCTCTCTGTTGATTTTCCCTAATGCCAATCTAAGTTTTCTCCCAATATTTCTTTCCTGTTACTCCTATTTCTATCTCACATATTATATTAATATTCTTGTCTCACTCTTTGGTGTTTAAATATTTAATCCACTTGTAGACTATGTCATGAACTATGGTTCATCTCATTCTTTTAACAGTTTATATGTGATCACACTCATTTTCCTCTGAGTATTGCTCTTCACAGCCATTTCTTGCCTCTCTGAAGTCTTGGGCATTTGGAACTGAACAGAACTTTCCAACCCTGCATTGAGAAGAATTTAGGTCATTCTTCCCTTGCTCTGTGATGAGGTACCTCTGCAAAAAGAGGGCAAAAGTGCATTTAAATTTCTTTTACTGATCTTATATTACAGCACAGCTGTAGAAATTTGTCAGCTACTGTCACTGTCAGGGCTCTTCCAGTGTTGCAGGCTCTCCATGGAATATTCCCACAGTGTAGGTGTACTATGGGATGTCAGGAATGACCCTTTCAGATAAATTGTTAAAATTACTGGGTTCACATTTCTCATTGGAAAAATAGAAATAGAGGATAAATGTAGTGAAATGTTTTGCATGAACTGAAACCAGCCAGACCATGGGATGTGCCACCAGTGTAGCTTTCCTTTCAACTTGTTAAAAATATTAATAGATACTACCTGCATGCAGTATGAAACATGAACTATGGAGAGATTTTCATGCAGTTCTTAACTCATATCAAGTGCTGTAAGATCATCTGATGGACATGGGATACGATGGGAAATACTTCAAGTATGTTTAGCAAAGAAGCAGGAGAAGGGAGAAGAGAACCAAACTCAATAATGGAAGAGTGGAGGATGGAGCAGGCCAAGGAAATGGTAATTCCCCAATGTAAATACCCCATATAGCTCCCCAACTCAATGTTCACAAGAAAAGCTAACAGCTATCCTAATCCTCATTCCCTCTCCTCTTGCCAGTCTCTTATCTGTATCTGTGTCCAAACCTGAAGAGGCCTGAGAGTGTGGCAGTATGTGTGTGTACAGACTGTGTGTGCCCAGAAAGGCCATTTATACCTGCTTATCTTTTAGGTATGTTAGTCATTCAGTGCTACCAGGAATATGTTTTTGTTTAGCTGGAAAAAAAACATGTTCTATTTCACATTGAACTTCCCCTAAGGGAAAAGTGAACAAACATGTTTAAATTGCAAGAAGAAAAAGTTCACTAATTCAAAATAATCTGGTGGATCTCTAAACTCAGAACAGAAGCGTGGGAGGTTTGCCCACCAGAGTGAAGATGTGAATCTGAACCATTGCAGAGGAGGGCCAGGGTGCCAGCAAAGCTCTCCCTTCACTGCATCAGGACAAATCAGGGGCCCCATGTTAACTGGCAATTCATCTGTCTCTGGCAGTAATCCATCCACAGGCAAAAGAGCTGTGCATCTATATTTCTACTTCAGTTGTGGTGGGACATGCAGACAGTCTTGCATGCAGATAACTATTCAGCCTATTCCCTGGGAATTGTTCCCACACAAAGTCTGACCTAAGGTACACTGAATGCAGTATCTGTCATTTAAAGACCTGTCTATATCTGATTCTGTTTATTGTGAAACTTGACTGTAGAATCTGTTAGATGAAGTCTCCTTTATTAAGCCTCTAAATAATAGTTGTGTTGCAGCAATAAACAAGCCAGTCACATCTGTCAAAAGCTTGAGAAAAACTGTACTCTGTTCAAAACAGTGCTTTTATTTCCAACTTTTTAACAGAGACCAGCTTCTAAATATGATACCAGTTTGCTAGTGTTTCTGGAAGTCAACCTTTCTGACTGTTTTTCTTTGGCATCTACTATTCCAGCAAAGAATGACCTTAATCATTTTATAAAGAGTTAGTTGTTTTTTCATTTCATAGTTATTAGTAGAGCAGCACTTAAGAATTGGTCAGTGTTTCCAATATATTCCAGTTTGCCCAAACAAAGTTAAAAGAATAATGAATTTTTGTATTTGGGCATTCCTTTGGAACACCATTGATTTTCCCTTTAGCTTGTCTATGGACTCTGCCCCATCGTCTTTTGTTTTCCAGTAAGGTTTGCACTGGCTTCTCTGCTTGTCCTTTGTGCAGAGTGATGGCAGAATGGTTTCCCCTCGGTGGGGATGCTGGTTGTGGCCTTTTTGCCTCGTTTGGCATCTGCTGACAAGCTAAAAGCCCACAAAACTGAAAAGCAGATTTTGTACCAGAGCTCTAAACCAGCATAATTGAACTCTGCAACAGACAATACTTTAAACAAGGTGTTTAGAAAAACATCTGCTGGTACTGTGTCTCAGTTTGAGGGAAAGGGCGGGCACCATTGGATACTGTAAATGAACCTGTTTGCCACGAGATACAGATTGCCATTTAAAAGTATACCAAATTACCTTCAAATGCTTTTCTGAACAGCCACTGATTTCCATCTGTCTTTTGTCTGTACCTGTTGAATACTGTCAGCTGTTCTTTAGCTGTGTAATTTGGACACGTAATACCTAAATATCAAGTGAAAAGATACTGATGTCTTACCTGGATCTTACCCTAATATCTTTTTGATGCAGAAAGAGGCATCCTAGTTACTGAAATAGGTGGGAATGTACCCATATTTGTGGAACTGTAATCTGAAAGTACTCACTAGATTTTACTGAGGGGTTGTTCTTAATTACTTGTGATAATTTTGGCAAAAAGAAAAGATCCAGAGATATCAATCTGATCAAAGCAGGATTTTCCCATAGGATGTTACTTGTGGTTGTGGGGTTTTTTTTTGTTTTGTTTTTTGGTTGTTTTTTTTTTGTTGTTGTTGTTGTTGTTTTGTTCTCTTTTTACTGCCTTTGTCCTCTTTCCAAAGGAAGGTGAAATATCTGCAATTCATTGCTGGGGAACAGCAATGCTCAACTTCTCCCTAAAGGCGAGGATGCCAGGAGTGGCGGCAGGACAGGATTCCTTTGGCCAGGGCCCATCCTCCTGCTCCTTACCAAGGAACAGGACAGGCCAGAGGGCTGCCCCAGTGTGGGGCACTGGGCACCATGTGGCGATAAGGCAGGTCCAGGGCCAAGATAGGAATGTGAGTCAGGGTCGGAATCAGGCCTGGTGAGGGTAAGCAGGACGAGATGCAGCCAGCACTCACCAAACATATCCTTTGTGATGAAGTCAGCCTATGGTCCCAGATCTAGGTCCATGGCCCTGCAGATGTGTCAGACCCGCCTGAGCCCTCCCCACAGTCACCAAAGATCAGGGCCAGCCCTCACCTGTGCTACCTCTAAGTCCACTCTATGCCACCTCTAAGTCCACTCTGTGCCACAGCAGCCACACATACAGGACAAGGGACGCTGTCATGGGCCTTACTTTTCTATTTTATTTTTTTAATGTATTTAAGAATCAGTATTTTTATTCTGGTGGAGACCATTTGTAAGTATTCACAGGCAATTTAAAGCTAGGCAGCTATCTTGATGGTTTTTCTACAAGTGGTGACAAATGCCAGAGAAAAGACTTTCCTACAGTGCTTTTCCATGCAGTACCAAGAGATATGAGATGGAGGGACTGTGCTATCTTAGGGATTGCTAATACTGCATATTCCATAGATATTTTTGAAATAAAAGTTATCTGAGAGGTCAGAGGGAGAGGATGAGTGCTGCTGAGTGATGCAGTCAGGTTAAAGGATAAAGATTGTTCGATATTAACTGCAGGAATGATACTAAGATTCTGCTTTACTCACTGAATGCAGCAGGCCATTTTCCCTTCTCGTTCTTTCTGAATTCTCAATTAGAGGTTTTCTTGGATAAATCCAGTAAGATCAGTGCTAGGGTCTTCAGTTTCCTATCATCAAAATGACATCCAGCTTGACCTTTTGGAGCTGGGAAGCCCCACGAAGTTTTAATCTCATTAGTGCAACAGAAAGGATAACCAGAAGTCTGTTTAATGATGAAACAGGGATTTCACACAGAGATATTGAACTTGAAAGGATAGTGAGCATTTGTGACGTTAGGAACTTACTGCTTATTGCAGCACCCAGCTCTCTGCTGAGTTAAACATCGACTATTACAATTGCCTCAAATATTTCAACAGAGATCAGGTCCTAAAATAAAACAGAAACTCATCTGTACTGTCCTGGTCAGCCTCTGTTATGTCTTTAGAAATGAGCTGGCTTGTTCCTTGTTGAACTGAATTTTCTCCCCGTTGAAAACTTATCCACTGTGAACTTAGACGATTAGTTCAATAGTGTCTCTTTTGCCCAGCAATGACCTGTTGTGTGAAGTCTGGTTGTAGCATCGGGAGAAATATCTCTCTTTCTGGAACACCAAATGTAATTGACCTCTCCTTGCCTAATCCAGTATATTTTTTTTTAGCAAAATGGAAGGGCAGGAGGGGAGAGAGGGCGGAGGGAAGGGGTAGAAGGAAAAAAGAAAGCCATTCAGGCTTTTGCTTTGTGTTTTCACTGTAGCAGGGGGCCTGCGAAGCTTAACTCCTGAAAAGTTTGTCAAAAGTATCCATAAAGAAAACAGTGAAAGAATTAATGACATTGTATCATTCTGGAGATAAAGGGGCTCTGTATTGGAGCAATATGCAGTCCTCATGGACTCAAGAGTAATGTTATTTAGTAAAAAATATAAAGATCTGTTTCTTATTTGGAACCTTTTATGAATTGATCTCTGAATGTCTCACAAGCTGAGTCTCTCATCTCAATTTTACAGATGGCATAACTGAGATACTGACTGTAAACTGCATGCAAAAGAACACCGCGAATGCTAGCAGTAGTCAGAATTGGAGACTCATGAGCAGAGAGAAGGAAGCCGCGCTGCCCCTGTGAGTACACTGACATTACCAGGTAAGAGTACCAAATGATGGGTTAGATTCTGGAAAGCCACTCTGCTCTCCCTCCAGAAAGCCACAGTTCTACTTCTGTTTTCAGGAGGACCTGAGTTTTAAACCACTCTTTCATGTAGTAGTACCTATAATCAAGGCACTGTGAGTGAGACACATGTGGTTACATCTTTACAGCTGAAAACGCTTTTTAAATTCCACTTTGAGATGAAATAGCTGCTCTGCTGACTTTCAGAGTCTCCACGCTTAGAGATAATGCACCAGATCTATTGTACCAGCAACTTATGGCCTTTTTCCATAGTTTTTCCTGTGTGCATTATCAGTCAACATTTGGCCCACGCAGTTGCTGTCCTGCCTCCAAAAGGGCAGATGGTTAACTTCAGAGTGCCTTGAGTTTTTCTTGACACTTCAGAGTAGCCTGAACCTTCATTAATAGAGGGAGCCCAGAGCCTCAATGGACCACCTATGAACAGTTTTAAAAATACTAGAGAGAGGAAGAACATTAAAGCTCTCAAACATCTTCTCTCCTGTCAACAGTGTCCAACGTATCCCTTCCTCTGCCTCCATTTTTTCACTGTCAATTGAACAGTTGTGGACTTCTTTTCAGCCTTAAAGGATAGTTGTTTTTGTTTGTTTGTTTGTTTTTACCTTTCTACTGACATTTTGCATTTTGGAGCTAATTATATACGGAGAGAAAAATGGCTGTATCAAATTGGATTGAGTCATACTGTAGCTAGCCCAGGATCCTGCACCCAAAAAGTGACCAAAATCAGATGCCTAGAGAAGAGCATCAGGATGGGGCAAGCTTACACTAATGTGTTGCCAGCATAGTCATATTTTCCAGCAACCTACAACACACAAACTGTCTGAAGCAGGGATGATACTATGTTTAAGTTCTGTCAGGGAAAAGGGAACATCAGGAGAGGAGACACTGAGTCTAGGCCTTGTACATTCGCATGATCAGTACATTCATTTGTTTGATACTGCATAACTTTCTATTTATTTCACAGATTTCTTTCTGCAGTTCATGTAATTTATGAATTATTTTTCAGAAAGTCCATTCTTGCTACTTGGACACTAAAGAGAATTTTTATTACAGCATGAAGAATTTTTCTAATCTGAAGTCACCTAGCTCAGAAGTATTTTCCCTCTTACCATGTCTGCCTGCTAGCATTGTTTCCAAAAGATGCTGAAGTCAAATTCTGCCTGTTTCATGTTTAAATCTTTACAAACATCTCTTGAAAAAACAAACAAACAAACATAAAACTAGTTCCTAATAGTAAACAAACATCTTCCCTTTGTTGTAATTTCCTATCAGTATGTTCAGGGGTTTTTTTTTCAGAAAAACATGACCTGTTTTGCTAGTGATGTACTCTTGTCTGGAATACCATATGGGTTCCTCCTTTTTTTTTTTTCTTTTTAAGAAGATCTGCAGCTGCTTCCCCAAGTAGCTGGACAACTAACCCACGAAAATTGGGACAGTATGTTAAAGTACATAATGTGCTATTTAATTAACTTCCTAACATACCTGTCCAAAACCAGAGTCTGGTTGTGGTAGAAAAAAAGTACTTCTCCTATCTAAACAGTCTCAGTAGACATTTGTGACTTTTCTTGAAGGAAAAACATTCAGATTACAGTCATAAGAGTAACGTGCATTACAAATTTAATCTCAGAAGGAAGTGGAAGTGTATAAACTAGAAGTTATGATTTTGATTCTCAGAACGTTAATTTATTGTGATTTGGGGTAATTGCACATACACACCATTATGGTTTTCTCTTACACACTCCAACAGGTTACTTAGATAGGACCAACAATTAAAATCTCACTCCACTTACTGAGAGAACTTTTGGTCCTGAACAAGGACCAATCCTACAAAAAATTCATATTGATTTCATTTGATCCATTTGACTCTCAGTAAAGTACTCTCATTTATAAGGGAGACGCATCTGTAAGTCTTGAAGAATTAAAGTCTTACCTAGAAGTCTTGTCTCAGGCTTTAGTTGACGTGCAAAATGCACATGTAACTTTTGCATCATTTTGCTATGTGAAAATTTCTTTTATGTGTGTCCACACAGTGAATGTCATTACAGTGCAATTTAAGTTCTTGTATATTTCTTTGTTGCACTTCCCAACACACGCAGCCCAGGATGTGAGAAGTAAAAATGTCTGTGTCAGTATGTCTTAACACCTCACAGCATCAAGATGCTGAAACATCCTCTGGTATTAATAAAAGGCTTTGGTTTTCTACCTTACTGTGCTTTGTACAACCCCACTCCTTAGCAGTACAGTGAAACAGAGTGTAGCAGGCCCACCACATGCAGATGTAACAAATCTCATGGTGCCAAGGTGAGACGTTTGTCCCTGTTTCCCGCTTTCCAGCCTCAGCTACTCCAGCTCCTTAGAGGATGCTGTTTTCCCTGCCACAAGGACACTCCCACACTGCCCAGCCATTCGACTCCATATGAAGGAGTTACAGACTTCTTGCTGCTACAGTTTAGAAAGACAAATACCCTGCCAACAACTGAAAATGTTAAAAACACAAATACAGTTATTCTTTCTGTACTCATTCGAGTGCTTTGATTTCAAAAAGACTGTTATAATAGCTACCTCCTAAATATTACTCATTACCTTCCTGGCTGCTTTTCATGTTGTTTTCCTTTTCACTTAAGATGTACTGCTTACACTGGAAGAAGCTGTGTGGCCCTGTTTGACTAGTTTGACTAGCCTCATTCAGTGTGAGAACAAGGACAGATGGCAGGAGTTAACACATCCAACATCCAGTTTGCCACCGATGTGTGGCCTTCAACAAATAGTCTGTTAGCACTAAAAGTCAGTTCCCCTATCCATTTATGAAAGGAGTAGAGACAGTAATATCTTCCCTGTGGTAGTATTCTGAATGTCTCTTAAAGATTGTGCTGAGCATGAGGTTCCCAGTGCTCCGCAAGAGCTAAGTATTTTTGACAGTGCTACTGGCAAAAAGTTGGATCCTGACCTCGTGCGACATCCTCACCTTACCATGGCAGTTGTCTGTGCACACTCCAGCAGACACATCCCCCTCTCTTTTGTAAGTGGATTTAGTCAGAAAAATAAATCATAGGGAAGAGGTTGTAAAGGGAACAAGGAGTAAGCTGGAGGTGAGGTGAATGTTGGCCTACATCTCACCAACATCATTCTCCCTGGAGGAAATCAAAGAAACACGAGCTTTGCAGACACCGGCCTCTTAGTTTAAATGCCTTCTGTGGTAAGTTTGATTCCAGCTGTTGTTGGATACCTGTGCTTGGATTTCACATAATTTTTCCAATGGAATAATTCTGTAAGTATAATATTAGAAATGTTTGTTGTTTTTCTTGGAAGACTTTTTTAAATAATAAAACTAGAAGTTTTCTAACTATAACATAATTACAATTGTACTATACAGTCCTGCTGTTTATTTTTTTTAACTGAAATTACCTTCAAACGTGACGGCTGTGATGGGGAGCTGATCGATGTTTGGCAAGTTCTGCCGAGGAAACATCTTGAACACAACAGGTTTTTAACCTGAAGAACAATATTTTCCATTATCCCTTAGCTCGAGTGACTCATAGAAAAAAGCAGGCCATTTTATACGTAGAGAACTAATGTGCGAGGATTACTGAGTAAACCACTTTCTTTTTATCTCTAACAAACAGACATATTCCTCACTTCAGTTGTAAATTGTTCTGAAACACTCAGGTAGACATTACTACTAACTAACGGTTGTTGAGTAAATTTAAGTTTTGCCAGCCTGCTGGAGGATGGCTTTGAGATTTGGGTTACAGCTGAATTCTTTTCCAAAAGAACAGAAAGACAGACATTCCACAGAAATATAGCTTGCAGTCTGTGAATTTTTATTAAAACATGTAACCTTACTGAAAATGGAAACCTGCTATTTCTACTTGAAACTAGAGAAGGTATGAATGTATGAATAGGTGCATTTTTTGAGGGTTGTTCCCTTCAAACGCGATTATCAGAAAAACAGTTGAGGGGAACGATTTCTGTTGTTACATGTTAATTCATGTAAAGCAATGTGTTATGATTGGTTTTATTAAACACTGATCAGGAGGATCAGCCAGGGAGCCAGGGAAATCTCTGTGATAGCTTTCCTATGGGCTGTTTGCTCAGGTGTAGGAAAGGCAGCACTGATGTTTCAAAAGCACAGTTCCCTGACTGTTTTGGAAAGAACTGAAAAAACAATAGTTACATCAGGTCCCTCTGCTCATGGAGCTTATTCTCCTGTGGAAGCACCTGTATTTGGAATCCACTCGGTGTACTGTCACAGTCATGAAGCCAGGAGAATTTCTATTCGCAACATTTTCAAACTTTAGATGCCCAGATTTAAGCATCTAAATACGTGGTTTGATTTCTGAAGTACTGAACACAAACACACGCATGCAGGCATACATACATGTTTTATTGAAGTCAGCTGGAGAAGCTGGGTCATAAGCATTTTTGAAAATCAGGCCACTTATTTAACTGTCTAAGTATGGATTTATGAGCCTAGCTTCAGACACACCCAAGTCTAGTCATGGCCTCACATAGATACAAGTGTATTATCATAGCGCTGCACAGTGCAGTCTAATTTTTAAGTCCCGTTCCAGCATCACACTTCTTAAAATTAGGCTTGATGAAAATAAAATTGGGGTAACTATTTCCATATATTAAAATCAGGGATTATTATTGTTTCAGTTCTGGAAGGGAAAGGATTTTAACCTTCCTCTTCAGTAACTGGAACCTAAATATTTCAGCCCTACTGCTAGCTGCGGAGAATCAGAAAATGAGACTCATTCATTGCCCAGTTCTCTATTTTTCTTTTGAATATCACAGTGCTTACTGAATTTCATGGGACAGCTTGTGATTATTGCTTATAAAGAGCAAAAGGATCACCAGACAGCCCTCGCTGTGCTATGAGAGCATTGTACACACTGCTTCATACTCGTGGCTTTGAACAAAAATGTGACCTTACCCTAGACGCATTAAAATGGAGCACTGAAATTCATTTTTCTAAAATCTGCCTGAGAAAGCTGATGTCAGAAAGGTGCAATGCTGCTGCTAAACATCTAAGCAAGTGTTTGTCTGCAGCACCAGATCGTACAAGCCTAGGAGGGCAGAGCTTTCTCAGTGCCACAGACAGAGTATTACTATTGGGCCTTCTTTTGTGTCATAAAGTCTTCATCATAACACTTTTGTCAGGGAAGTTTAGAAAGCTAGTTAAATCTCTGAACATTTCTGTCAGAGTCCAAATTAATTTGCTGCTTCCATCCCAGTTCATAGCACAAAACTGTCAAAATTGACCTGAAGAAAGAATTCATGGACTCCTGCTCTTTTTTTGGTTTTGAGTTGGTTGGTTTTTTGTTGTTTTTTTTCCTTACTTTGAGGCTTTTTTCCTTCAGTTTGGCTCACAGCAGCTGGTAATTCTGTTCACCAAGTATTGCTGTTGAGAATTTCCTTTACTGGTAACTTGACTTTGGCCCCCCCAATGCAAATTGAATTCAATTTCTTCTTCTCCCTCTGTGCAAAGAGCTGTGTGTTCTCAAAAATGAGCACATTTCAGAGGTGGTCCAGAAAGCGTATATCCAGAAATAGATTTGTCTGTTTTCATTTAGCTAGTTATTTCATGGTTTGGTTTATTCTCTCAGGTAGCCTTTGACTGTCTTTTCTCTTATACTTTTGTTTCTCTGTAATAGGGTATCATCAGCAAGGCTAGAGTAAAACAAAACAACTCAGTGGGAGGTAAGAGCACTCAACCATGCAAAATCTAACATTGTTTTGATTCCTAACATTATCTTCTAGAAAACGATTTCCAAAATATTGCCTCTGAGCTGGAAAAGACAGAAAGGCTGAAAAGATCTGAGTGCTGAAATAAAAAGAGCTGAAGTACAAACCAAAGAAAGATTTCTGGTGGCCGAGTCCACAGAGAAATGCATTTAAGTGAATGTCAGCAGTGTTCATGGGCAAGCTCCTAGAAATGTCCTAATTTGCTCTGTAGAAGACTCCGGGTTCTATCAGTTCCATTTTTTTTGTTTGTTTTAAAGATTCCCAGAAAGACACATTTAATACAGAACTTCTACTGATAGTAATTTTGCTCCACATCTGGATGGGTTTCCTCATTTCCATTGTACATCTCTTTCTTATGTCTTCATGGTACTTTTATGCAGTACCTTGCTTTGCTAGGTAATCCTTACCACCTCCATAACCAACAAGTGGCAGACCAAATAGAGACTGATTAGTAGTCACTTTGGTCTCTGAAAAGAAATAGCAGGGGAAACTAAATTTAGCCCTGAAAATAATAGAAGGTGCATAAAAGGAGGAACAGTTCCAAGTGACGAGTGAAGTGTGCATGTCAAAACCACAAAGGAAAACTGGGAAAACATTTTCTCCAGACACCCAGTAACAAAATCTTTAGTAAAAAGCTATGGGACGTTCCCCATTCACTTCAAAAGGGATAGTTCCTGGGCCCATCTTTCTGGACAAAACATCACAACAGTCTCAAAAGTTGCTTTTCACAAGTTGAGAAATTGTTCCTCTCTCACAGACCTTAATAGTCTTGGAAGCAAAGGGTGAGTGAGCAAGTTGCAATATAGAACAAAGGGATGAGGGCACAGGCAGTTACAAGTACTGTTAGGTGTCTGGCTGCTGGGTAATGGTGATTTATTGCTTCTAAGTGTATAAATCCCTTAGTCTCCTACCGTGGTTCTCTTCCCTAATTTTTGCATGCATTAATTCACTCTCCATTCAGTGTCATCACTCTGTTCCTTACTGTTGTTGTGTCTTGACCACAAGTGTGCCATCTGGTTAGCTCTTTGCTTACAAAGCTAGGGGCCTTCATGAAGGTAAGGTGGCCTGTACAGGAATGAAAAAGTGAACTTCAGAGATGAACAGAGTGATGGTGATGGCATTCTGCAAAGAGTAAGGGAAGCCAAGGGTGATGCAATCAGACAGAAGCGTGGGTAAATGCAGAGTGTAAAAGTCAAATTTATTTTCTTTTGTCACCCACACAAACAATTAACATATCGGTGTAAGGTTGCCTCTGGTACTTTCCATCACATAAACAGGCTGTCTCACAGTCTGGGAATGATCTGGGAATCATCTGAAAAGCAGATCATTTGAAATAATTGTGCCAACTCTAGACAGTGAAGCATTAAGAAAATTTAGATTTGTGAGGAAGGAAGGGTTTTGAGCTAGTAACACTCTAAAAAGATATTAAATAATGACCAAAAAATGCATAGGAATTGGAGATTGTGTGAGAAGATGACACGTAAGAAGGGTCATTTGAGGTGAGAGACAAATCAGCATCTGGACGGGTAAAATGAGCAAAGTATACTGCTATCTTAACTGTAACAGGATTTTCGGTTCCTGGCTATCTTCATCAAAAGGATCCCATTAAAGTGAAAAGAAGTTCACATCAGATGTTACTGATGGCAGGACAGGGGTTATTCAGTCATATGTACCTGCAGGTCACATGAACAGAAAGATAGGGGGTTGGTTGTTGTTGTTCTCTTGTTGACTGTTCGACGATGGGTGTACCTTTTATTTAAAGAGTATCGCATGCACACACACAGGATTGTGTGAAGAAGTCTGGGACAGATGTGATGTTGTAACTAAGGATTTGGGGGTCAAAAGTTGGATACGTGTTGGCATACTCATTCTTGGGAGAAGTAGATTTGATGACAGAAGCTTCACTTATGAGCACGCTGGGTTTGGTACAAACACAAAGCAAAAAAAACAAAACCAAAAACAAAGTCTTCTCTAAGTTTTGTCTTTTAAGTTTTAAGTCTTTTAAGTTTTGTTTCTTGTCCAGGTGTAATAGAGGCATTTTTAGAAAACATTAAAAATTAGATGAGTTAAATCCTATTTCTTATAGGCTTTTTCACAGCCGGAGGGACCTTGGACAGAACGTTAACATAAATTTTAACCTGCTTCACTTCCACCGTATACTGGAAGATGTTTTACGCCATCATTAAAAACAAGGCATGTAAATCTGCTTCTACACATACAATAGAACACTGTGCTTTTGTTTCTCTGACTTCATCTAATCCCTCCTGAAGCCTCTGCAACACATTTCAGCTTTGTTAATTTTTTGTCCACTGTTTTCTAAAAGATAGAATCACAGAATCATAGAATTAGCTAGGTTGGAAAAGACCTACAAGATCATCCAGTCCAACCATCCACCTACCACCAATGACCCCCCTAAACCATGTCTCTCAGCTCTATATCTAAATGTTTCTTGAACACCTCCAGGGACGGTGACTCCACCACCTCCCTGGGCAGCTCATTCCAGCGCCTGACCACTCTTTCAGAAAAGTAGAATTTCCTAATGTCCAGCCTAAATCTCCCCAGGTGCAACTTGAGGCCATTCCCCCTCGTTCTGTCACTAGTTACAAGAGAGAAGAGGCTGACCCCCAGCTCACTACAACCTCCCTTGAGGTAGTTATAGAGAGTGATGAGGTCTCCCCTGAGCCTCCTCTTCTCCAGACTGAACAATCCCAGCTCCCTCAGCCGCTCCTCATAAGGCCTGTGCTCCAGACCCCTCACCAGCTTTGTCGCCTTCCTCTGAACACGCTCCAGGGCCTCAATGTCTTTCTTGCAGTGAGGGGCCCAAAACTGGACACAGTACTTGAGGTGGGGCCTCACCAGGGCTGAGTACAGTGGGACAATGACTTCCCTACTCCTACTGTTTCTGATACAAGCCAGGATGCCATTGGCCTTCTTGGCCACCTGGGCACACTGCTGGCTCATGCTCAGCCGAGCATCGACCAATACCCCCAGGTCCGTTTCCTCCACACAACCATCCAGCCACTCTGCCCCAAGCCTGTAGCATTGCCTGGGGTTGTTGCGGCCAAAGTGCAGGACCCGGCACTTGGTCTTGTTGAACCTCATCCCATTGGCTTCAGCCCAGAGATCCAGCCTGTCCAGATCTCTCTGTAGGGCCTTGCTATCCCCAGGCAGATCAACACTTCCTGCCAGCTTGGTGTCATCTGCAGACTTACTGAGGGTGCTCTCAATGCTCTCATCCAGGTCATCAATAAAGATATTGAAGAGGACAGGCCCCAGCACCAACCCCTGGGGAACACCACTTGCGACCGGTCGCCAGCTGGATTTAACTCCATTCACCACCACTCTCTGGGCCCTCCAGCCAGCTCTTTACCCAGCAAATAGTGTACCTGTCCAAGCCATGGGCTGCCAGTTTCTCCAGAAGAATACTGTAGGAGACAGTGTCAATGGCTCTGCTGAAGTCTAGGTAGACCACACCAACAGCCACCAGACGGGTCACTTGATCATAGAAGGAGATCAGGTTGGTCAAGCAGGACCTGCCCTTCACAAACCCGTGCTGGCTGGGCCTGATCCCCCGGTTGTCCTGCAAATGTCGCGTGATCTCCCTCAGGACAATCTGCTCCATAACCTTCCCTGGTACCAAGGTCAGGCTGACAGGCCTGGTTCCTCCTTACGACCCTCCTTATAGATGGGAGTCACACTGGCAAGTCTCCAGTCTTCTAGGACCTCTCCAGTTGACCAGGAACGCCGATAGATGATGGAAAGTGGCTTGGCTATCTCCTCTGCCAGCTCCCTCAGTACTCTTGGGTGGATCTCATCCAGCCCCATGGACTTGTGGCAGTCCAGGTGGAGTAGTAGGTCTCTGGCCGTTTCCTCCTGAATCATGGGGGGGTTATTTCGCTTCCCATCCGAGACTTCCAGGTCAGAGAGTAGAGTGCTCTGAGCACAACTGGTCTGGCTTTTAAAGACAGATGTAAAGAAGGCATTGAGAACCTCAGCCTTTTCATTGTCCTCAGTGGCCACATTCCCAGCCGCGTCCAGTAAAGAATGGAAATTCTCTTTGGTCCTCTTCTTACTGTTAATGTATTTGTAGAAGAGTTTCATGTTCCCTTTAATCCCAGCAGCCAAGCTTAGTTCGAGCTGGGCCTTTGCCTTTCTAATTTTCTCCCTGCACATCCTAACAACCTCTTTGTACTCTTTCCAAGTTGCCTGTCCCTTCTTCCACAGGATGTAGATTCTCTTTTTCTCCTGGAGCCTCAGGAAAACCTCCCTGTTCATCCATGCAGGTCTCCTTCCCCGCTGGCTCATCTTGCGGCTCAGGGGGCAGCCTGTTCCTGCGCCTTCAGGACTTCCTTCTTGAGGAGCAACCAGCCTTCCTGGACCCCTTTACTCTCCAGGACCGAATCCCGAATCTCTAACAGACGCCCACCAGGATGTCTGTCTTGTCAGCCTTTCCTTTGATGCTAATCCATAGAGATTCAGCGTTGTCTTCCCCAGTAAACATCCCCAGATACATTTTACCAAAGTCTGGTCTTCGACTATATAATTTTGATTTGAATACTGAATGCGAATGTTGGTGAATTTAATTATTTTTTCTTACATACATAAGTTAGAAAACTGTAAACTAAGCTGTGTATAACAATAGATCAAGTATGCCTTCATTATTATTTGTGTGATAGACCTGAACCATCTCATGTAATTTACACTAAGACTTCTGGATTCTTTTTAATATGCATTTGTTTTTCCAAAGAAGAGCTATTTATTTGAACTGCTCTTCTTCAGAGACTTTAACTCATACAGTGCTTAGTCCTACTCAGAAGTCATCATATAAATTTTAAGTTTCCCACTAATTCACAGTAACAGGAGCAGCTAAATAACTCATAAATTGCAGTGTCTCACAGTTTCTCTCCACCTTCACCAAATTCAGAGTGGGTCTGCCGCTGCTCCTGTATTTCTTTCATCTACTCTGGGCTGCTGTAATCCTGTGACTGTGTAGAGAGGATGGGATATTCTCCTTTCCATGATGCGGCCTAGCATGGTAGGGTTGAGGTGAGGTTTGTTTATGTCTCTTTTAACACTAAAGCTTCATCTGCCTTTGATCATAATTCAGTGAGGGGATTTTGCCTGCTTTGTTTCCATGAACTGGCATGCTTCAAGATTCAAAATCTTATTGGGAAACAGAGATACCAATCTTCAGCATAGAAATTGCAGCAGATGCAATGCAAAAATCAGATATGGAGCACCCCGGCCAAATTATGGCTACTTGTCATACAAAAAGAGGCCTCACTCGTTCCAGGTGTGCTTTGTCAGTAAAAGAATAGTTGGTATTTTTTATTCTATATGCAAATATGACTTTATTGCCTGTAAAACGACAGTCACTACCTGTCTGAAAGAACAGCAGAAAATCCATATGCTTCAGTTTCAGGCTGCATATACAATTTTTTTTCAAAATTTGTAATACACACTGTTGATAGTGTTTTGTCAGCTATGAGTCCTATAGATACATCACTGCGTCCTGACCCCACTAAAGTTGAAGCCTGAAGGTCATTTGTTTAAAGATAGAGCCTTAGCACCAATGAATCACAACTTACACAGGGTTTTGAAGTAGCACAAAAATAGTCTTCACAAGTCAAATATGCTTCTGCACCCACTGCTCCTTACTCAGCCCCTCCTGCAGTGCAACCTTATGTAGTCCTACTAGTACCTCTTCCTAGAGTTCATTTTGTGGAAATTGTTGTGCTTTGCAGGTGTCAGGCAAAAGGCCCCCAAACCACTTCTCCTTTAACTTAGCATTATTTCAGAAGCATGTGACTATGAAAAGAATTTGTCCTTATTGAGAGATAATCAGGCCTCGTAGGTAAATTACATTTGAGCTACACTGCAGTCCAGTAAAGCCAGTGGAGTTGCATCAGTGCAACTTAGAAATGAATGTTCATTTATCATTACAGCATGGACTGTCTCCAGTCATTGTTTTCATCTGCTGCTGCCTCTGAGCCACCAGCTCCTTCTGCTTGAAAATGTTTAAGTCCTTTGTTTTCTTCAACACCTAAACTGTATCCAATGGGCAACACATTTTCCCTTAGATACTTAATATTGATTAGGTAAATGAATTTACATTTTAGAACTATGAAAATTTGGAAGCATCTGCAGACATTGAATAAAGTTTGTTTTCTCTTCCACAGTCTGCTAACAGCTGGAATCCTCAGCCTGAAAAGCCTTCTTTGTTTCCCAGGTTTCCATTACACATTTTTGTACCACACATGCAAACTATCCAGGCCTGTGAAGGAGGGACCATTCTTATTTCATGAAAGATGTTTGCTATTTTCCATTCCTTTTCAGACCTCTACTTGTCCAATAAATGTTGTTAAAAACATTCCTATTTTTCCCTCTGCAGCAATATTTTTAGTACAGATGCTGGTTCAAAGTTTGATTTTGCATCAAATTTAATCCTGTCATACACAATTAACTTCAGCAAGGTTTCTCTACATTCCTATGAAGGCAGGACACACATTCAAAATTCAGCAATAAACTTAGTTGTTCCCCTCTTCTGCAGAAGCTATAGAGCAAGTAGAACATGTATTAACCAGTGGACCTGCTAAGAATTGTGTCAGTAGCATTGGTGTATTTTGCATGTTTCTTTTTACTTCTGTAAACATAAAGTATGTCAGAGTGAAGATCTATAGATTGTACTCTGGAATATTTTATTGCGCATCATTCTTGTACTGATGGGTGAACTTTACCAGTGTCCTTCCAACTTTTGATGATTTGATCCTATCAAAGACTGGTCTTTAATAGCATTTTCAATATGTTGTTAGTCTATGAAATTCTTCTGTAATTAAACACTTACATAGATAATTCTTGCTTTTGAATACTCATCAGTAGTTTGACCCAGAATAGTTGGAATAATAACAATGTTCTGACCTGTCCAGTCAATATCTGTCTTATTTCATCCATGGCAGTAGAATTATTTTCAACATTTAGTATCTGGTGGAGGAATTCTCAAGTAAGATACAAATGTCTAGGAAACTGAATTATCCCCACTTCCCAGAGTTACAGGACATTATTTTCAAACCTGGTTCTAAAATCAAAAGCTTGAATTACAGTATGTAGATGTTCTTTGGAAGGACAATTGCAATCCTACACTCATAAAAAAAGAGAGGAACCCTTTATGAGGGCAAGATGAATCTACTCTACTCTGCTCTACTCTACTCTTCTTTTAGCTACTCCTGACAGAAATAAATCCAATTTGACACTAAAAATGTTCCATGAAAACTCTGTTGCCTTCCTATGCTATGTATGCCAGTCTGAAATAATCTGATGCTTTGAAAAGTTTTCCTGTTACAGTGTACTGTGCAGAACAGCACATAGTTCTCCAATCTGCAATAACATCACATGTTTTGGAAATTGTGCCCTCAAATTATTTTTGAATATACTGACAAAAAGATTATGGTACTCAAGATATTTTGACTACAATGCAGTGTACCCTGGATTCAAAGAACTGCCTTTGGTGACTGTAGTAGATGATGCTTTAAAAGACCTGACACAAATGCAAATAGACCTCTTTATATCATTTATCTATACCATACTTCCAATGGGATACTGAGTAACTAAGGTTACTAATGTCAAATTTTTGAAATGACACCTTTAGAATGAAAATTAGAATAGCATATACTAATGTCCAAACTCACTGAAAGACAGATTTTCTAGAATATTAAATCTATTTCCACTGAAGGCCAAAGATAATGATGACTGCGTCTTGAGGGTTTTTTTTATCAGCATGGAACTAATTTGTGCTGAAAACATTTCCACTAAACCATTGCCTTTCAATTTGCATACAAAATCCCATAATGTTCAAATAGTTCAAACACAGGTTTTAAAAGCAAAGCTATTTAATTATTACTAAATGGTTGTCATTTTTTTAACACTACATCTATCCTTCCCTGTCTGGAGTATGAGACACCTTATTTCACAGTGACATTTTCAAAAAGAATCCTGTATTCACTTATCCTATGAAGTAATCTCCCTGGTTATTTTCATCTATTTAATTTCCTAGAACTTTCTCTTATTTTAAAGTCTTCTGTCCCCTCTACCTCTTTACATCGATACTATTTTTTCTTGGTCATAAACAGAGATGCGGCATCTCTGGTTTTTATTTTATTCCAGTTAAGGCAAAAAGAGTACAGGAGCTCAAATAAATTAAAACTCTGAATAATACTGGTTATAAGAGGATGCCAAAGCATCTTGGCAACAACATTTGTAAGTTAGAGCCAGAGAACCAGAAACTGATGTCTAGTCAGAGATGTCAAACTCAATTCTTGCTGCCAATGTCTGTCAAGAAAAATGTGCTCAATGGATGCTTTGCCTCATATGACCCAGTTGGCACTCAGAGCAAGGATGCCTAATTATCAGAGAGTAGTGCAGGTAAATTATAAGGAAAGCATGTAGTACTTCCTATACATCCTGTTTCCTGAATACTATCACTCTCTGTATTTTGACACTAGGCAATTTTCCATAATAGTACTGTCAGAAGTTGTAGGAACTTCAGTCTGCTAAAAATAATGAAATGTTTGGGATTTGAATCATTGCTGGCCGTGGATGCTAGCCCAGTGGATTCAAGAGAGCTTCTGCTCTTCTTCACTGACACTGTATCTCTTTGACTTCATTTTAATAAGGGAGGGAAATTGTAAAGTCCTTGGATTTCTGTGAAAAGAGTGCCCTTTCCCTCTGGCGTCCCCATTTCCAAACAAGACACCTTTTTCCTGGTTTGTCATCTCCTGAAATTCCACAAACTCTTCAGAAGAGCTTTGTTTCCCCAAAGCCACAAGTACCTGTACAAGAAAGCAGTTTAGGTTGCTGCTCTAGTTGGGACATGTTTGTATAACGTTATTCCTCTGAGGAAAAAGGCCAGGGAAGGATATTTGCTCACCATTTGTCAGTAGAGAAGGCTGATCATTCTTGTGATAGCTTGCTAATGGATGAGTGCCACTGTTGTGTTGTAATGGATGTTTGCAAAGATGATGTAGCCTCTGTGTCACAGTCTGGTAATTGTGTCCTCTCGATCCAGAGGCAATGCTGAATATTGCCACCATGAGGATGGCTTCTTCTGGCCACAGGGGACATGGTGAGAAAGGGGAGCTAGAATACAGTTTACTGCTCTATCACTGCTGCCTTAGAAAAAGAATGGATAGACATGGCAGTTTAGATATGCGAAACACTCAAAGTACAGCATAGGCTGCAACTGTATATATTTCCTCAACCAACATAGGCGCACAAAGAAAGAGGTCCATGGCTGCCTTGTCATATCCCAGCACTTCACTGATCCAGGCAACTTCCTACATTGCCTGTATCTAGAGGCAACTCTGAAGCTGAGGCTAAGCAATCAAAAACATATTGTTCAGTGTTAGCTGAAGGGTCAGAACACATGATTTCTGTCAAATATATGAAGCAGAGCTAGCAACATTTTGGATCTTGTTCCAGATAGTAGGGCAATTGTGTGCTAGATTTTGGTGGCCTATTGAAACTATTATTGCTCAGCCCAGAAAAAAAATAGCTTTAATAGGTCCTCATCTCTACTAACAGTGCTAGAAAAGTGTTATAGCAAAAACAGCCAGCAAAATTATCTCATTAGTGGCTAATTGGCAGTAACAGGAACTTGTATCTCAAAACTTTGACACCAGCAGCAAAGTGATGTCTTTTAGAGTACGCCTTAGATAGCCCAATAAATTAAAAATGGTACTTAAAAGATATTATTTCCCTTAGGCTATAGAGAAGCTATTCCTTGTACAATCACATTCAGAAATTGTCACACTTTGGCAACCACATGCTCTACAAAAAAAAAAAAATCTGACAGTAAACTAAGCCCTATCTTCATTTCTTACTCCTGAATGGATCAAGATAATGCGCTCAATTATCTTGACGTCTTGATCCCAGCGAGACCAATCAGATGAAGCTGGGTATTCTTAAAGTGCAGATTTCAGTACATCTCTCTTGACCTCTTTGGCAAAAGAAGGAGAAGTAAAGTGCAAAGAGAAATTCCTGAACCTTGGGAAAGGAACAAGACAAGCAGGTTGGAATTTATGCCTCTTCGCCATACTATAATGTGAATACACCTGAACTCCCCACTGGTGTTCCAAGACAGCTCTGCAAAGCCAAGAGATCAAATCAAAACAAGAAAAGCATGCCCCAAATGAACCAGAACTCAAGTTTGACCAGTTAACACTAAGTGGCAAAACATCAGTCAAGACCAAATTGCTTAGTGCTTGCAATGGTCAGCAGGGTGCCATTCAAGAGATAATTTCTCCGTGATGCCCAAATTGTGTTTTGCTTTGCTATCAGCAACTTCTGTGGTCATTAGGAAAGCTGGACTAGTCTACATGAGGGCTGTGCAGTGTGTTTAGTCCAGCTGGCTGGAGAGATGCCATTTCAAAAAAGAATTTGTTTTCAGCACTGCTTGCTGTGTTCACACCTGGACTGGCTTTCTGACCAACTGTGCAACTCCCAGACAGCAAAGACACCATTTTGAGTTTATAAAATCTGATGAATAAACCATCTCCTGGGGCTTGGAAGGACTTAGTAACTGCCTGAGTAACTGAGTAACTGCTTTAACTTTCTCCATTTGGCCTAAACTCTATGATATGGGATGCCCAAAAGTTACACAACTAAAAGCCATCTTTAACCACTCAGAAGAGCAGACTTATTTTAGAGACTCTGGAAACTACAATTCCAGTGGGAGCATATGGGAACAGTTGCCATGAAAATCAGGCCATTGTCATAAATGAGTGCTTTAGGCACATGTCTGGAAAAAGAAGACCAATAAACAGTATCACTGGTGAATGACCCACTGGTGAATGGCACTCTTCAAACAACTTGGAGATAGCTGTTTGGACTTCATTCATTGAGAAGTGCATGCAACTATCTTTGCCAACTGCTGTTTAAGGAACGTTGTGGAGCAACAATGAAAATGGCTTTTTTGGTGTGGATTTTGTTCTTTGAGTGAAGATTTTTTATGAAGCACATGTTTGGCTATTAGTTGTAATTTCATCTTAGCAGCCTCTTTGATGATATGCATTCTTGAAACAGATGCTTGTGACTTATTCCAGGGTTAAGTTGGGCCTCCAAGACATAGCTATGACTGCCTGTTGAAAGGGTCACTGAAATTTACTTCAGTAGTTTCATTTTAGCTCCAAGTGAGACCCCTTATGATGGTTTTAGACTTCATCACATTCAGAAGAGACTTTTCCATACAGGCAGAGCATAGTTTTCTAGCAGTGTAGTCCTGACTACATTTCTTTTATTTTGAGAAGCATTATAATCAATCATATGCATGGTCACATAGTGGTTTGCCTGCCAAAAACCAAAATGCAGCAGCAAGTGAACATCATTTGCAAAATTTTTACAAGCCAGAGAGATCTCCTAGTTTGCAGCCATCTCTCATGAAGAGAGGTACATGTCTCCATTCAGCACCTAAGTATACTTAGAAGAGAAGAGCAGTTGAGTTCCCTGCTTGAAGTCTTTCAGAGTTAGTGTTCAACTCAGAGTTTATCAGAGCAATATTCTTATGTTTCCTGCTCTATCGTGTGATCTAGTGCTTTGTATCCCTCTGGATATAATAAGAATAATGTAGCATCCTGATCTTTTCTTCACTGCTGTGAAATAGGTAAGATCTGGTGCCCCTTTTACAAGTAACGCTCTCTACCTCCCATGAGGTGCTTTTCAGTACTAGTTCTAGAGGAACACTAGAAAAACAATTTCATATCAGTCTCCCTGTTTTTGAGAAGAAATAAATAAGGGAGTACAGATCAAATGCAAAATGCTCTTTTTTCAGCCCCAAAGTGAGATTTAAATGGAGTTTAGGTGCTAAGTCCATGTATTGAATCCTACTTTGTGAAGTACTCGCATCCTCCAGCTTTGCCTAGAAAGGGCCTCCTAAGAGCTGTATTTCTGCTTATGCTCAGGACAATTTATTTTCCAACAAGGCTCATTTACCCCTAAATCTGCTATTCAGGAGTTTAATCAGATGTCTCCAGTATGTCCTACGCCAGCTTTCTGCTACTATCAAATTCAGGTATCATCTGTGAGCTGGTTTTAGTAAAATGTATATATTTCATGTCAAGTCACTTTGTAGTGTTGGTAACACCACTACAGGAGCCTTAACAGATCTCCAGAGTTTATTCCTCAGCAGTTTGTATAGTTTATCTGGAATTCTTGAAAAAACATGTCTTGCTCCTACTCGTAGTTGATGTCCACACATAATTTTGGCTAAAGCAAAATATCTGGGTCTCTGAAGATATTTCTAATTATTTTCCCACCAGACATTACTTTCCATAGAGTAACGATCCTCCTGATTAATCTGTCCTTATGCAAGGCAAAAATTTACTGGGAGCTGAAAACCATGTCATCTGTACCAGAGAAGACATGGATAGAATACGATTGGAAGACAATAAGCATAAAATTGTAGAGATGTAGAAAGATCTGGAAGGCACGATGCCTTGTGTCAGTGCTTCAGGAAATGGACATCAGGGGTTAGAAGAGAAATGCAGGCATAATACTCTAGTTCCCTATAACAAGCAATAAATAAATAATATCCGATATTCAAGTTATCCTATATTTCTTAGGTGTGGTGATCAATTAACTACAGCTATAAATTAAAGACTCTGAAAATTTGAAAATCACTCAATTTATTTAAAGAATGACTGGAAAATATTTCAGTCCCAGCACCTGCTGTTGAATTCCCCTGCTTTTCAATGGTTTTTCCATTACATTTTCCAATTTTAAAAGAAGTGAAGGAGACTAGACACAAAGGATTGTCAAGTGCCCAAGGTAAATAAACTGAAAAAAAATAAGAAAGATATATGATTTTCTGTGAGTGCAAAGGGAATAGTAAGTGAACAATATTAAACACAGAAGGGATTCTGACAAGAGTAAAAAAAGGTAGAATGACGTCCCTTTAAAAACAAATGCCCAAAACGTCCACTGCATCCTCATGTGTGGAATCTTTTTGTGTTGCTTCAACATAGAATATAGAGTATGAATCAGTCTTAATTTATGCAGTAGATTAATTACATATTTGCATCATGAATCAGATATCTCAGGTTCTGTACTTACAAAAATCACCTTTATTAGCCCCATATGAATGCTCAGTGCCAAGACCACCCAGTGACATGGCTTTACTTTGAAGGATGGAGGAAACTGTGTAGCTTTAAATTCTTGTGCAAGTGCTGATTCTCAAATTCCTAAATAATAAAATGGGAAGATGGAAAGTCACAGTACATTACAGTAAAAACATTGCACCTAAGAAGAGAAAAAGTCACTCATGAGGTTCCCTTCTGGGTTTCCCTGTGCTTCTGTGGGATGTCCCCAAACAGAATCAAAAGAGCTCTTATCTTAAAGGCAATTATTACAATATTTCCAGCCCAGGGCATTATGTCGGTGGTTTAGAAGTAGCATCACTGAATTCATTCTGTTGTTCTGGAAGGGAAAAACCTAAAATGGGGAAAGAAGGCCAGTACCATGTTAAACTACTTAAGAGATCAAACAAAATCAAACTGCAGCCAGCAATGTTTGGATTTTTCCTTTGGCTCAGAGAGCAAGCTGTAAATCATCCAGCAAATGTGCTCTCTATATGGGGGTCAGACAAAAAATGATCTGCCCATACAGGGCAGCCAGTTCAGACTTAGTTTTAATTAATTAAATAAATAATGAATTATTTAGAACTTGCTGCCAAGTTCCTAAGAAGTGCCCAGAAGTACATAGTCTGAGGTACCTTGTCTCTGCCTCATCCTGAGCTGGTGGATTCATGTTCTCCACAGAGCCTTCAGCATTAAATTCGACAGAAAATGTAGAAACAAAAGGGAAGAATGCTCTCCTGAAGTCATTGCTTGGTTTTGTTCTGACAAGTCTACACCTCACATTTTTGATCCCACTTTGGAAACCTTGAGAAGGAGAGAGAGCTCCTCACTCCTTTGCTGGTTTGCATCTAGCCCATGGGATCAAAAATCAATTGTGCTCTAGCCTTTTGTGATGGCAATTTGTCTATTTGTAAGAAAGGAGATAAGATTCACAGTTCTGTGGAGAGTATAAACCCAGCACGTTTCCACTGAATTCAGTCCCAATGGAAAAGCCAAAAAAGCAGGAGGTGGTGAAACTTCCCTGGAGTGCACAGCAGCATGGAAGTACGTGGCATAGAGAGGGGTAGTAGAAAGTTGTATTGACATTTTTCCTGACCTGCACTTTTTATGTCAGTACATATTAAAATGTATACATAGATCTGTTTCTCTATATTTATCAATCTCCAAAGCTATCAAAAGAGCAGTGCTTGTTAGTAGTAACAGGGACTGTCTTAACAAAATCAGCTGTTCTGAGACACATTGAAAGAATGATCTTGTAGATGTGAGGAAAAGTATTTTCATCTTAATATGCCTGTAAGTCTACTGAGTTTGGGGCTGATTTTTGACAGAGTAAAGCAGACAAATATAAGGAAGGTCTGTGGTGCATTGTGAACGCTGAGCTCTACAGCCACCTGCGCTCCACTCATGACATTTTCAGTGTTTCAGTATGGTCTGTCATGGCAGCAATCTGCAAAACGGATGGAAATGACTTCTCATTTTTCTCTGAATGTGCTATCTACCAACCTCACTTTACTGAAAAGAATTTAGATTGGAGCCAGCTTCAGTATGTGGCTAATACGCTGGCTTCCTGCCTTCACCCAGAGCTTTTTTTTTTTTTTTTCCCCTAGGCATAGAAAAACTCATCTGTTTGCTTAAAAATGAAGAAGTCATGACACCTAGTGGTGAGTTAAACAACAAGAACTTCAGTTTCCTAAATAACTCGCAGTTGATTTCCATCATCATGTTGTTCTCATTCAGATTGCAATGTGAGAGATGTGGGCATTACCCTCATGACTCCGAACATCCAGGCAGCCAATCTTTTCTTTTACAGTCCAATGCAATGCCTGTGTTTTGTTGGATATGACTCCTGCTCCTCTCCACAGAAGGCCATGTTCATTAAGGCCCTGCATGCAGTCAGCGCCTGGTCACGTTCCTCACTGAACATGACATTTTGAATGGTCATTTATACTGAAATCAAGCAAAGTGCTTTGACTTTAGAGAAAAAGGGAGCATGGCAGAATCTTGGCATAAGACCAAATGGGAATTTCAGTCTTTTTTCTCTTGTTAAGAACGTATTAATCAAGTCTGTTTTTAGAAGGTGACTCAAGACTGCATTGTATGGCATGCAGCAAATTCCTGGCATGCAGCTTAAACTGACTCAGTTGCTGGCAAATTCTTTTGCTTTTGAAGGCTACTTAGAGTCTGCCTTGGTCAGCAGCAGTCAAAAAGCTCATACTGGCTGTAATACTATGACAAGAAGTTGCTCTGAAAAGCAGTAAACCAGTCTAGACATGTGCAAAAAAAAAAAGCTATAGGTCTTTCCAAACAGTGGCAAGCCTTGGAGATTTTTATTTTTTTTTAGAGAAGCAGAACAGTGTTGAGTTCTGCTAATGGTAACTAGGCTGCAGTCACCAAGCGTAAAGCTTCTTGGCTTATTGAGCTTGCTGGTTGGGGACCAGCCATTTTTTTATCACAAGAATTAGTTTCAGTGCAAGAGATTTCAAGTCAAAACATCACAGTGTGCTGTCCGGGAATCTGGGTGCATGCTTCTTTGCATCTGTAAGAGTTGTTAGCAGCGCAGCCTTCCAGTTTCATGTCCATATTTGTGCATGCTATATCAAGCATACTTTCCATTGCCTTCAGCATGACAAACTCTTTTCCGCTCATCTTTCAGAATAGATGCATGATAGAGTTGCATGTTGTAGCCAACAAATAGAAAATAAATTACTTGAATATACAAGATTTTCTTCATCTAAAGATTTATTTTACCATGTCCACATGTATTTAGTACCTGTAACTTCCCCAGTTTGCTGTCTTGGGTATAATTAACACTTCTGCCACCAGAGTGTCTGGATATAAGGCAAGTGAATGTAAAAACATCAGTTCTGTCCAAAATGTTCCAGTTTCCATCCTTTGAATCATTAGCATGTGACCTATGCTGTGCCAATATTAATAACCATTGCTCATGGCTTTCAAACAACCCAAACTATTTAAAAATTAATTCTGTTTACAGTACTTTCTAGAGGAAGTATTTTGTAAAAGTGAATAACTCAAACTGACTAGTGGCTACCCACAAAATATGACTATCCAGTAACAAAATGAATCATTTAGAATTAGTTGGCAAGGACTGGATGTATTGTTGGAGAAAACATCAAGTGGAGATCAGATCCAACAACTGGAAGTCCTGGGTTCTCCTTCTACTGTACCACATGTTTGCCATGCTGCTCTGACATAGTTATGCCTAACTGCAGTGGCTTAGGCAGCTACTAGCCACAGTCATCCCAGATCACACTGTTTACATCTTTACACCGGGCTGCATTGCTGTGGGGCTGAGGTTAAGTGCCCTTTTCAACTGTTACTGCTAGAAACACTTGCAGTTATAAGTTGGAGCCCATAGGTTTATGCTTTACCCTGTCTTTTTTCTCTGTAAAGTGTAGGTGGTCACCAATCGATTCATGGCAGGCTTGTCTGAGGTTGATGTGGGCCAAGGGTTGGTGGTACTTCAGTCTGTGCTCACAGTGATGCCACTGCCATTTCTGAAGAGAAGCAACATGAAATGGAAAAGCTATACTAATACAGCCCTATAACATAAAATATGTAATGCAGTCCTGGACAGAAAAAGTGCAACCCGTGGCAGAACAAGAAGCTAGGTCCTGCTAATTGCTTGGGGGCCAGTTTTTCCATTTTGTATTTGCCATTGTTACCACAGGCTTTAAGCAGCCTCTGAACAGTCACAAACAGAAGTAAATCTCTCCTAGACTCACGCTAAGAGATATAACTTGACAGCTTTGTAAGGGGAGGGATGTTGCACACTACTTAGTATGGCTGTGCTACCTTTTGAGATGAAGATTTTGGAATGCTGCTTGGAAGTGACTTTGGGCTGTAGATCCAGCAACAATGAGGTGTTTGGTCATCCTTATGCAGGGCTGGATCATCTGCTACATTCCCCTACTGATTGACAGAACACAACAAGAGTTGTGAAGCATAAAGTAGGTGTCAAAGACAACACTGAAGTGCCACTGTCTAGGCAATAAGAAACTATCTTGCTCAGGATTTTGTATACTCAGCTAGGATGTGCTTTTTAAACTAGACTCTATTGAATCTATTGAGTGCAGAGTTGATATCAATAGTGAGTCCCTGACTTGCATAATTAAGACTGCAATCACAGATGCACAGAATGATTAAGGTCAGAAGGGATATTTGGAGATCATCTGGTCCGGCCCCACTACTCAAAGCAGGTCCAAGAAGAACAGATTACTCAGGACCATACCAAGTTGGGTTTTGAATATCTCCAAGGATGAAGACACACAGCCTTTCTGGGCAGCCTGCTTGATTTCTGAATCACCCTTACAATTTTTTTTCTGATGTTCAAATTGAATTTCTTCTATTTCAAGTTTGTGCCCTTCACCTCTTGTTCTTCCACTGGATACCACGGAGAAAAGCCCAGGTCTATTTTCTTTATATCCACCAAATCAGGTGTTCATATCTGTTGATAAGATTTCTCTCTGATTCTTCTGTTCCCAAGGGTAGAGAATCACAGCTCTCAGCCTCTCCTTCTGTCATAGGCTGCAATCCATCAGCCATCATTGTGGCCTTTCACTGTACTGGCTCCCAAATGTTCGTATCTTTCTTTGACTGGGAAGCCAAGCACTGGATGTAGCGCTTGAGAGAAGGCCTCTCCATGGCTGCATAGAGAGGAAGAATCACCTCTCATGTCTGACAGGCCACACTCTTCATTACTCATCCACAGAGACAGTTGGATGCCTTTGCACAAAAACACATTGCTGGCTTATTTTCAACTGGTTGTCCACCAGAACACCCAAGTCTAGTATCTGATATCTAGTTCTATAGTAATGATCTAGCTGCAGTTTTCTTCAGCTTTCTAGACCTGATGGCTTGAATTTCTCTGTATTGCATAGATTAACATGCTCATGTCTGTTGAATTGCGTGAACTTTTAAAATCAATGCTATTTAATTATCTACAAGCACTAAAGACCTAAAAGGCCTCCAAGCTGTTCACCAGGTTAGCAGACTGGATCCTTATGTAACTACCACGAGCAAAGAGAAGCAGAAGCAAGTTACTTGTTCTCTGGTGAACCTGGGTAATGCCAAACCTTGTGATGTGCCATAAATGTTAATGGCATCTTAACAACTGCAGGAAATCTTGAAATGAGAGAGGAGCCACCTTTCCTAGTAATCTGGCTGTTGTCCTTCTTGTGGTTGTTCTCTGCATACACCCTTGGGCTACCTGTCAGCCCTACATTTCTCAGCTCAACAACAGAAACAAAAATTCACTATCTCCCTAGTAATGAAGTGAAATCCTTCAAAAAAAATGTAACTAGCTGCATTCTCCGAAGAGCTACAAAAGTGGACACAGTGGGGTTAACACTCTGAAAACAGGAAATACCCCTAACCAACTCTCTACATCATCACATAACCTAGATTTCAGTCAAGAATTTGGGTGTTGTTTTAGATAATAAAATAGAACATGTGTTCATCATTAATCTTCTTGAACATTTGCTTGGCCAGAAACTGTCTGTGATCAACCTACTTATGTAAACAGGTCTATGCTTCAGACAGAAGTGGTAAGATGTTATTCCAAGTACATTGTAGGGAATCTCTCCTTAGCTCTAATGAGATACAGTTAATGAAAGACTCTGCATTGATGGCAGCACTCCAAAGACTTTCATGTTGTGTTTATATTTTGAAATTGTATTAAAATTTATCTTGGATCAAAGGGGAGAAATATTACCACCAAAAAATTTGCCATTTGTCCCTACTCTATTTAAGGTCTAAATATCATTTCTGCATCTGGCTTGCAAATGAGTGGAAAGCTTTTTTTTTTTTTTTTTAATTTCATTAGCAAATGGAATATGCTGCATTCATTGCAGCTGAACACCACAGAGAGGTTTCCATTCGTCATTCAATTTTTCACAGTTATAGGATCATATACAAAAAATGAAGGAGAAAATGAGAATCATCAAGCTTGGTTTACTCAAGGAAAGTAAATGTTGCATTTTATTTGTCTCAGCCAATTCTGGGTGTAATTGATGTATTTCGTTTATGTTCGATTGTGTGGCCACATAAAATTTTACTTGCAGAATATTGGTAAAGTAAATTAAAACATGCAAGTTCCTACAAGTTTTTTCTCCCCCTAGTTATCGCTTCAGTCCATTTTGTTTCAGAACGAAGTGAGAACAGGCACATGCCTGTAGTACTCTCAGTTCAGGGGCAGTGCATGAGTGGGGAGTGAGGATCTTTGGGAGCTGTAATTGCTGCAGCTACTGCCTGGCTGTGCAACTTCATTGTCTCCATTTTCTCAGTTATAAAATGTAAAATATATCTAAGAATGAGCGAAGAACTGTATTCTTTCTCACTGCTGGGGTGGTTTGTGCTTCTCAGTTGAAAAGAGTTAGTGCTTTAATAAGTTGAAGGTTAATCTTAGGCTTTTAACTGTCTGATAGAAATCATGTCCAAATACAAGGAACCCCAAGACTGCGATAAACATAGTCATTAGAAATATTTATCATTGGGTTAGAGCACTGAAGAGGATTAGTCTCAACTATGCCAATTCCAGAACACAATATTTTAATTGCATTACATATTTTGGCAACTATCATGAAGTGCTTCCAAAGATCTTAGAGTATGGTGCTCTTGAGATACAGATGTATATATTTTTAATCTTGAATTCAGTTTAACCTTGACAATTGTTTTAAGAATTTCTTAGAAAGCTCTGCATTCAGTAGCTGGGAAAATAATACAGAAAAGTCTGTGTTGATAGACACATAGAGTAATAAGGAAAGGATAAAAGCTGAAGTGAGCAGAGTAAAGGAAAATCAAATGCCTGGGGCAGTGAGAAGAAAACAGAAGTACTTTTCTAGGTGGTAAAGGAGAGTTTACTGCTTTAAAAAAGATGACAGCTGCTATAAATTACATGGTAGATGCTGCTGCTTCTTCTCCTTCTTCATGACATAAATTCAGCTGCATTTTAGTTGTGGCACTGCTAAAGCCAGATTTGAAGAGCTTGCAGCCAATCAGAAATACTGAGAAACAAAAAGAAACTAAAATAAGGCATAAACTTTCAAATTCAAAACTATTAATGCAAGTCCTCTTCCATCTGGAATTCTGTCCTATAGAACTGAACAGTGACAAGTTTTCAATACGTTGTTTTTACCCCCAAGCATTGCTCTGCAGCCCCTTCACTTGCACTGTTTCTCTGCCATGCTGCTGTCATAACAAAACTTGATTTAAAGATATTATTCCATTGTATCTATAAATGATTGTACTCCATAGTAATCTAGATTTCTTGTCTGGAATAGTTTGAAATTACAAAAATCCGTCTTAGGTTGTTACATAAGCTTGTTTTGAAAACAAAAAGAAATTAGAAGCAGATAGGTTGGCCGGTATAAAACAGATAGGTTAAAACAATTGTGATAGCGAGTATTTAAAGCTACTGAAGTCATGCAATGATCACAACAAGAAGAAAAATGGGAGGAAATATTTGTAGCTGAAGTCACCAAAATGTGTTTTAAGTAATGTTCATGGAATGTGATTGTCAGCTTTCATGGTGTTTATCTGAAGGTCACTGAGAAGAGGCAGAGGAGAACTGACTGGGAAGAGCTTATGTCATCGTGGCTATCAACCTAGTGTATCCCAGGGGGATCTGGGCGTCCATCAATACACAAACATGCTTCCAATATAAACCTGCTCTGCTGCTAAGCTTGGATTTTGGATGCATTTACTCAGTGAGAAAACCTCACCTGAGAGACCTCATTTTCTGAGTCACAGATCCAGAGCACATTTGCTATCTCAATGGCTTTGAGGACAAAAATGTCAAAGGTACCAGCAACAGCTTTTTTTTTTTTTTTTTCCCTAGAAGAGAGCTCAGAATCTGGATGGGATCAAGACTCCCCCTTACGACAGTAAGACAACTTGATCCTCCAAGATTCAGTGTTCCCAGATTTCAAATACATGCAAAAGCTTAGAAGGCAAACAGAGCCAACCACCTTCAAATATGCAATCAAGATAATTTTGATTCTGCCAAAATGTAACATTTAAATTGTGGGACTTGTTTTTTATTGTCTCTTCCAAAACTTTGGAAGTTTTTTCTTTCCCCTCTTAATTTCATCACTCCCTAGTTTCTATCCTAAAGAAAATCATGACTATGAAAAGCTCCATCCATCATTCTGCAACACAGGAAGAGTGGAATTGTCATGAAAGGTGCAGTAAACTGGTGTTGCAGAAATGGGCTAGAAGTCTGGGTTCCTTGGAGATCTGGGATTTTAGCCATGAAGAAACTTTGAAACAATGGAAGGAGAAGGGGGCCTGGCCACGGCCAGTTAATTTAAATAGCATCTTTCTCTGAAATATGATACATTTTCTTCATGCTCTGCTCTGTAATGAATGAAGTGTAGCCACCATGATCTTTACATCAAGCTTACATCCAGAGAATATCAGAAGTCTTGCCAGCTACTCTGGATGTTACTGTTCCAATTAGTGAACATATTTGTTAAATTTCTATTTGTTCCTGACTAATTTTTGAGGGAGCCAAACCAGGTGGGGGTTTGAAGTAGTACTCAGTGTTCATAGTGGTCTGGGTATGAGAAACACGCCGTGGGAAAGGAATTAGTTTTCTCTTTCATAATGTGAGTTAGCTGAACTTATTTCAAACTTATTTCGTGTTTATTCTGTACACAGTACTGGCAGTAAAAATATAGCAACACTTGAATGCCCATTTCTGAATATCTTTTGAGCATCTCATATCTGACAGTACACCCAGCTTTTGCAAATGAGCCTGTCTCTACAGTGGGCCTTGTAGCGATCCACAACTAAATCCTGTCTCCTGCCATTCCTGCTTACAGTACATTCCCATGTTAAATCTGAATTTTGCTGCATGATGTTGCCCACAGAAGCAGACAGCTGTGTCTCTTCTGCTGGTTGTAGGCCCTTGTGAGGTTTCCAGGAGCTCTGACTGTGCTCACAAGGAGCACCCAGCCTGTTCTCAAACTGTCTTCAGGGTCATGCTGAGGAAACACCCTCTTGGAAGCTGCTTGGTTCTTTGTTCCATCAGTGTGAAATAAATGTAATTGTTTGAAATTCTCTCATTCGTCTTTGTGTATGCAAAGACCATGGGAACACTTACAACTCAATCTCGTTCAGATACTGCACACAAAACCAGAGGAAATAACAACATTTGGGTCTTTCAAGAAATTCCAGAAAGACCAGAGATTTCTTTGGCAGACGTTCCTACTTTGTTTTTCCAGGCTGAGAAGCACGGATGTGCCCTTTCCACCTCTTTCCACCTCCCTGTCACTGCCAAGTTCAAGGCTGATGACACTTGGACTTGCAAATCAAAAAATTAGAAGTGAGTGGAAAAACACTTCCAGCTGACCCAAAGGGGAACTGCGGCCTCTACCTGCTAGCGTCTTCCTCCACATGTTTTACCTTCTTTCTTCAGGTTAAGTGAGTCACTGCATTCTTCTGCCATTTACTTATCTTCTGTTTTCTCTGTGTGCGCAGCAAATCTCTGATGCTCGTGGGACTGTTCCAAGTTCAATAAAATTTTATTTTCTGAAGGTTATAAGATTCCTCGAACTCCAGACAAGATCTGGAGCCAGAGGGGGGATCAGTTTGCATAAAATCAAAGCTCTGCCACAGGCAAGTGACACATATAGCCCATTAATTAAGTTTTCAATCTGAAAGTGTTATTTTCTATGTGGGAAAAGAAAGCTTAACTGACTATAAACTGTTGTTGAAATTTTAGCTGGAATTATGCGCACATAGTCCTGGCTGGTGTAAGTAGAAAGTATTTGCACAGACATTCATTGTCCTGACCCACAGACAGAGTTCAAACAAACACTGATGGGAAAATTAAATTAGGAGTACAGGATATTGTCCTTCATTCTCTGCATTCAAGTTACTCAGATGGCAGAATCTGAAATTTATATGGCATTTTAATTGGTCATGAACAAAGTAAAAATTATTCCAAGGTTTGATGTGAACAGATTTCATACATGAATATTTAACATTCATAAAACTTGCCAGAAGGACAACTCTGAATGTTGAAACTTTGCTTCTATTTGCGAAACAAGGAAAGCAACAGGGGTGAATGGTGGAACCTTATGCAGTGTTGTATTTTACATGCTTCGTGTGCTATCCTGTATTGTTCTATGGGAAGACAGAAAATAGCTGAAATCTTTACTTTTTCACTAATATTATGGATGAGTACTTTCCTCTTTAATTCTTGTATCTGTATCTTTCTGCATGCATAAAATTAAATTAGGTAGGGAAAAGGAATACAGTACTATGAGCAACATTTTTAGCCTAGGTAATCAAACTGAAAAGTAGGGGAGAAAAAGTCATTCTGGGAAACATGACACTAGAAATAAAATTAAAAAAGAGAGCTAATGAAAGCATTTATTTTAACACAACTATCATTATTTTATTTAGTATTTGGTTTCAATTTACTGTACTCAAAAGCAATTCAAAATTGCAGTTTCTTGTTTGTTTTCTATTATTTACAGCAAATAATTTTATTCAGTCTCAAAAATAATCCAGAAAGGTATCACTGAAATATTGTCATTTTCCTTCATCAGACCTCTGTTAACACCTAGCCCTCTCCAAAAATAACCAGATGTAAGTACAATGTCCATCACCAGGTCCAATCCCATCCCAGCCCTCAGTTATGTTTCTCCAAATCTGAGCTGAAAGTAATTAAACCTTATGTCAGTCTTCATCTCAGTTCTGTAAAGACTTGTGTTGAAGATGGAGCAACTACTGAAGATCCAAAGCAAATTCCAATTTAAAACCTTGTCTAGAATCTTAAGTATACTGTAGTTTCTGTCAGATACTACATGCCTGCTGTTCACTATTACAAAGATCAACGGTGAAATGGGTATTACTGGTCTCATAGAACACAGAAACAGAACAAGCCTTTCAGGCATTGTTAACTACAAGCCTTTCAGGCATTGTTAACTGAAAACGTAGCACCAACCATTGCTCTGCTCTCAGAAGAAACCTTACTGGCCCATGCAGAAAGCACAGTCCCTTCCTCACAGTAGCTTTCATCCTGCACTGCAGAACTAGGACTCCAATAATAAGCTGATCTCTGCAGCCTCTGCTCTCCTGAACTGCAATTTTAACATTGAGTCTAAATTTCTTCACAAGTTCCAGAAGGACTAAGAAGATCCCCCTTCGTAGAACTACTCTTCGCTGTAGGCCTCCATTCCCTGCAAGAATCTACACTAATATTTGACCTGTGACTTTTGCTGCACAGACCCTAACTCCAAATTCAGATCTTCTTCCTTAGCCTCCTAAGGAACCGATGTACATAATACCAAGACCTTGATCATCTTTTACCAGACCTGTGATCCTAAGCCACGCTACCAATTGTCTCATCCTTAGTTCATTTACTCTTTTCTGTTATAGGATGAATTATATTCATTATTCTTCACTGTGAGGAGAGCCAGACCAGAAACTGGAACCTGAGGCCTGGCAGGATTTAGAAACAAAGGCAACCCTCCAACCTCTGCTTTCCAAATGGAAACCAGATATCCAGGTTGCGGCCTTCACTTGCAGGTAACCTTAATCACCCTATCCTAAGGCAGTACAATGAAAATGTTGTTAACGTTTACAAACATCAGCCCTCACCTCAATTATTCCTCATCAGACTTAGAGGATCCAACACTAGATTTAGCTCTCCCTCTTTTTCACAGAAAAAAGAGGATGCTACCATTAGGATAGCCTTCTGGACAGACTAGCGTATGTTGTGAACTTCAGTCAAGCAGCTTCCTGGCGTTAGCCCTAGCTGTCTCTTCAAATTCTATAGGGCCTACAGCAAATTCAGGTCTGTGTTGTCTTCTGCCCTGAACTCTATCTGCATAACTGCTGGATGCTTTATCTATCTTAATTGTTGACAGTTCATTGCTGGAAAATCACCTTTAACTAAAGGGAAAAAGGCTGGCAGGGTTTAGCAATAAATGTTTGTTTACAACTTTCTTAAAGCCTGACCCTTCACCCAACCCTAATCATAATAATACCTTAAAGTCTACTCATCCTCTATTCAGTGCTATAGCATTTAGACTGTACTCTTCCTTTCCAGCCTCACCTTGATGGACTGGATTTGTTAATAATCTCCATTTTCTCTCCTCTCCTTTTTTGCCCCCTTTCTTTAACCATTACAGAATTACCAGCTCCCATATCAGAGCCAGTCATCCTTTCACACACGAGCCCTGATCCCACCTCTACAGGAGCACACATTAAATGCAGGTCTCCCTTTTGTAGTTAGGATTAGGATTCTGCAGCGACAAATAGGACAGTGACCTGCGTTATAGTCACTCCTGTTGCCTCCAGGATGCATCATCAGATCTTCTGCTAAAAAAGCCTCTGAAATAAGGACTGTAGGGCTACTGGGATATAAGTGAGATAGGTAATTCTACAGACTGCATTCCTAAATCCAATCCATGCATTTAACCTACATAACTACGCATTTATACCACCTTTAACAGTAACACTGTTGCCACCAGTTTCCATTGCAGCTAGCCAGAAGGCATAAATCCTTGCCATCACCAGCCCGTATATGCTAGACCCACCACATTTATAAGGTCTGAACCTTTTCTGAACCCTAACTCTAATTGTAGACACACATCACACCTTCCCTTCCACAGCACTGAACTTAATCCCATACCTGCAACCTTTAACTGTAAGCAGTCACCTCTCTCTACCATAGACATATTCGCCTGGCAACTAATCTGATTATTGCTAGGGCAAACTCTGAGTTTAGAATTACAGGATAGCAAAATGCCAATATAGGAGAAATTATCTTCCTATAATGTTTCTTTCTTTCCATCATTGCTTGAAAACGCACATAGTTTTAAAAGTATCCCATGTCAGTTTCAACTGCATTTTGTTCTGATCAACAGATTTCAGTCTTAGTGTAGATTGTCAGTGCTTTAGCAATCCCTGAACTAACAGACATCTGTTGTCTTGTTTGCAAAAGAAAGGGAAAAACTTAAAAGTTTTTTCAATATAAGGAAAACTTCGCTTTTTCAGATCTAAGCTGTGTAGAGATGGGATTTTTATCTTTATCTTTCTTCTACATTTGTAGATGCTAGAATATACTTCAATTTATTACAAAAGCATCAAATAGATTAGCAAAACTGCTTTCTTTCTTTTCACTGGTGGAACTCTGCTAAGAGCACTCAATCCTCTAATCCAGTGCTTACTAAAAACTTGTGATTCATATTAATTTTAATAAGCATTGAAAAAATTCCAAACCAGTACCCTATAAAACTAACAGTGGGACAAAATAATGTCTCAGGATTAACAATAAACACTTATTTCTACAGATACATTTATTTGAGAGCAAATTACTAGAAAAAATATACTCCCCAGGTTTTCCTAATCATATATATATATTTTTTGGTAATGTAAGAAGTCATTCCCCAAGGGCAATGTTTTGTTCCCATTCAAGTAATAGATAAAAATTCTCTTGAGTTCCATGGGAACAAGACTATTCTAAAAATAAAACTGTTCTTCTGATAACCTCTAGTGGATTTTCTTTTCTCAGAAAACAAACACAACAAAGATGACATTTTCTTCAGTTCCATTTCTGTCCTTGGGGTGTAATTATATTCAGTGCAAACTCAGCTTAGGGATATGTGAAGGGACTTTATGTCTTCTCATATACCCTCTGGATTACCCTAAGGCCAAATTGCCCCTTACTTGTGCTAATTTACAGCTGCTTCTGGGTAGCAGCATAGCTCGAGAACTTCCCTGTAGGTAGGAAAAAACAGTTGATAGTCTTATGTGGTATCTTGGTAGGGCAACTCTTTCTTGGAGTCTTACAGTTTCTCATCAGCCCTGGTATGCTGCCATGACTACCAGAGAAAAGGCTGAGATTCTGCTCATAATCCATTGTGAATCCTTCCTGAGGATGGCAAGTAACAGAATTGCCACAAAAAAGAAGTGGAACAAAGTACTAATATTGTATTGTAGCCACTCATCAACATTAAAAAAAAAAAAGAAAAAATTATCGCACAGATTCAACAGTAGGACCACCAAGGCCAGCGTGCTTGAGACTCTAGCCATAAATTCTTTGTCTGTATGCACAGTCCCACAACAGACTTTGTGACCAACCCTTCCAGGAGAGAGGGCAACATTACAACTTTTCAAATCTTACTTTATGTAAAACAATGAGCAATCTGTTTGTGATGAATGCTCCCTGTGTGCCGTGGCATTCTGTCTCATCTGCAGTTTACTCTTGCAGTTACACAAGGCACTGCAGGATGTTTCCTAATGTCTTTTGGAGCCTACTTTGTCATTCTGCATGAATGTATAGTATCATTGTTACCTTCCCACGTGGAGGCCCTTAGCTGGGTGACCATGCTGGGCTCAGCAAACACCATTAGAATTGGTGCTCCACTGTTCTTTTAGTTACTGAAGTGGAGTGAGGGGAAGGACCACACAAAGACTGTCCATGCCTATGGAAAAAGCAGTGTCAGCCTTTCCTGGAAGACTGATGCAACTATCTCTGCTGAAATAAATATTGTCCATCAGGTTGCCTGCTGCCTGCTGGAACAGGAGCTGCCTACACCAGCACTGAGAGAGAGGGAAGACTTCAAGATGTCGCTCAATTATTTCAGAATAACCTCCACGCTGATAACAATTTGCAAGATGGGAATACCTATAGACCACATGAGAGCCATGTCTGTAACTGACACTCCCCCGGGCAAAGGCGAGACAGAACGAAAGAAAATGAGCAAATCAGTATACCTTAATATTTTTCCATGTTCTGCAATTTTATATGAGAAAAGGGTGTTTGCTTGTCTAGGCGCTTCAGTGCTTTGTTGTTCTGTTTTACTTAAGGTGGACTGTGTTTCATAGTGAGACTGTTAAGTGAAAGTAGTGTGAGAAAAGGCCATAGGGAATGCTGATGACGATGCTTAGGAGAGCTGTCATAGGCATGTATCATGTGGGTGTGATGAGGCAAGTTGTTAAGATCTGAGTATGCCTAAAGAGAACCAGATGATAAAACCAGGAGCAACTTCAGTCAAAATGGAATATCTCCTGCAGTAAAGGAGAGTGCCATATTCTCTTGGCAATCAGACTCCATTCTGGAGTCTCACTATCATCCAGATGGAGAAGTACATGGGGAGAATCCAGAGAGTGTCTCTCCGAGAATCTTCTCTTCTTGAAGAAACAAAGTCTGAAGAGGGAACTAAGCTTTCAGACTCCCAAGAAAGCTAGATAAGTATTTAATTTTAATAGTGACGAGATATTAATTTGTGTGGATATTACAGATTTTATTTAAGATTGTTAAAATACCTCACATACCTTTTCAAGCATTGCCTATGCGCATACCCAGGCACGTGTACTGCTAGAGCAATGTGTGTTCCTCACCAGTAGAGAGCAGCACTGTCCTAACCATTGGCTCAATTGCAGAAGTTCCTCCTATTTTTTTCCTCTTTTCTCGACCCAACAGCTGAAACCAAAGGGAGATTCCTCCCTACCTTTGTCAAGTGAATACCTTGTCTGATTATGAATGCTTTTCACTGAAATAAAATTTAAGCGTATGTCTTATCACTAGCAGAACTCTCTAATGATTACCCTATTTATGAAGCTGCTGCTTTTCCTGTTTTCTCCCTTCCAGAATACCTCTAACATTTCTCACAGATATCAACAGTAGAGAAATCAAATGTGAGACTGATAGGCAGATGAACATGCTGGGTTGCCTGCAGTATGCTTTTTGCTTAATGCTGCTTTTCCATGGGCTGACCAAGATGGGAATTGAAGAAATGAACCAGTGAGGCCTTTGTCCTAGAAAATATTTTATCTTGCCTTAAACAAGTAAGATCTATGCAGGCAGGGAGAGGTAATAGTGTCGAGGCAATGTGCTGCATATTCTGTGCTGTGTTCACAGAGGATAATCTGAGGAGTTGACTGGTGCTTCCTTTCTACCTAAAGATTCTCTGGGAGAGCTTACTTACAGCCATCTCCATAAGATGCTGTGAATTGTGCTGAACACCTCTTTGTTTCAGCTTTTGCATTGATTCTGACTTGTGTTCCTCAGATGTGCATCATTACCATGCATGATGTGGATTCTGGGCTGACCCTGACTGCCATCTCCAGTCTGGCTCTGCTATCCTTGCTTGACTACTGTGGGTCTGGACTCTGTCTGGTAATAGGGCCTCTGCCCTTCTGTCCTTGTTGTCATGCTTGGCTCCTCAGCAGCTCCCTTACCCTTAGGGAACAGCTGGCCTTTGTTGTACTCTGACACTCACTAACTCAGTGCAAACCAAGAGCTAAGAATCTGCAGAAAAAATGATGCACAAAATTATTTAAGTTTTCCTTTTTATATAGCCAGTACTATCTTGCATGAATCCTATTTGTTTAAGTTTGGGGATTTTTTTAGAGGAGTTATTGACAAAAACTTTTCCAAGTCAGCCTGCTTTAATGGAATGATTGTTTTTCAAATCATTCTTGCTGTCTGAAAAAGTCCACTCCCACTTTTTCATGCCCAGAAATTCAACACTGTAGTCAACACCTAGCCAAGTCAACACCTAGTTATGGATAAGACAGCTTTTCTGGTTTAGAAGTTTTAGTACTGCTGCTTTAGCAGCTAGCCGTATGTAAGAACATAAAAGAGAAGTGTATCAAATGAGAAATTCTTCCTAGTAATTTGTTTGCTAAGACGTATGTCGTTTTAACTTCTACGCTCCAATCTACATCATTGTACCTCCACACATTTTTTGCTAGCTGTCCTCTTCCTCAGCCTATGTGCCTCTTTCATAAGCAGGAAAGAACAAAAATAATTCATGGCAGGTGGTGTTTTCGGGCAGTGTAAGTTAGACCAAAGCCAGACATTTTTGGAAACCATACCAAATTGTTTGTGTACATGCATGCCAGCTGTTTTTCTTCTGAAGAGTACCAGAGAATAAATTCGGAACTATATAGAATCTAAATTCATGACTATTTACTGCAGAATATGTAGTTTAGCGAGTTAGTCACCTTGTGTACAAATAAACAAGGTTTCACAGAATCACAAAATTGCAGGGATTGGAAAGGATCTCAAGAGATCATGGAGTCCAACACCCTGCTAAAGCAGGTTCCCTACAATAGGTCACACAGGTAGGCGTCCAGATGGGCCTTGAATATTTCCATAGAAGGAGACTCCACAACCTCTCTGGGCAGCCTGTTCCAGTGCTCCATCACTCTTACCATAAAGAAGTTCTTCTGCACTGGCAAGGGCAAGAAGGATGATTCAAACAACTACAGGCCAGTTAGCCTCAACTCCATCCTTGGAAAGGTGATGGAACAACTTGCTCTGGATGCCATCTCCAAACAATTGGAAGAGAAGAAGGTTATCAGGAGTAGTCAGCATGGATTCACCAAGGGGAAATCATGCTCGACCAACCTGGTAGCCTTCTGTGACGTCATCACTGGCTGGGTAGGTGGGAGGAGAGCAGTGAATGTTGTGTACCTTGACTTCAGAAAGGCATTTGACACCATCTCCCATGATATTCTTGTTATGAAACTTTGAAAATGTGGGATAAATGAGTGGATGGTGAGGTGGACTGAGAACTGGCTGACTGGCAGAGCTCAGAGAGTTGTCATCAGCAGTGCATAGTCTAGATGGAGGCCTGTAACTAGCAGTGTTCCGCAGGGGTCAGTGCTGGGTCCGGTCTTGTTCAACATCTTCATCAATGACCTGGATGCAGGGATAGAGTCCACCCTCAGCAAGTTTGCTGATGATATTAAGGGGCAACAGGCACAAACTGGAATACGGGAAGTTCTGTACAAACGTGGGGAAGATTTTTACTGTAAGGGTGACGGAGCACTGGCACAGGCTGCCCAAAGAGGTAGTGGAGTCTTCTTCTCTGGAGATATTCAAGACCTGTCTGGATGACTACCTGTGTGACCTGCAGTAGGGAACCTACTTTAACAGGGCAGTTGGACTCGATGATCTCTAGAGGTCTGTTACAGCCCCTACAGTTCTGTGATTCTGTAACTGACAAACCTTGGTTTCTCTGACTGGTCTTTCAGGCCGTTGCCAATGTTGGTTAATTGTCAGAGTCCTGTGCAACAGTAAAGCACTCTGGTTGTGTTGCCTTAGCATTACAGCACTAGCATACCTTGAAGACTTTTTTTTTTCAAATGCCTCATCTCTTTTCCTCACATTTTAATCTGTGTCAAGCATAGGCCCACTTAGCGTTTTCTGTGGCCTCTTAAAAATAACCCTAAGAAAAGAAGATAGATGGTACACTGCAAGTTGTGCATCTTCTCAGGCCCACTTAGTCCAGCGATCTCTCTTCAGAGAAATAATGAAGAGCTGAGAAGAGCTATAAATGGCTTCAGAGAAGTTATTGAAACTGTCAGCAGCTAATACACATTCTTAGGTCTGTTTGGCTTTTGTGAAGATAAAGCCATACTTATTCAGCAATTTCCAATGCACTAGATTTGTCAGTCTGCAATGCTAGCAGTTCCTCTTGCTCTGTTGAAATAGCAGTATGTTTTATTTTGAAGATCTGTTTTCCCTGTAGAGAAAGAATATGTCTCAATAAGAATATTTACCGGCAATGTTTATTGCACTCGGTCTTTCCAGAGACACTTTGGTTGGGCAAATGTTTCTTTCCTTGGCTTTATGTAAATATTGTCTACACGGAGAGATGGGAGGTAGGTTCTTAAAACCATGAGGAACGATGCTGCATTTTTTTTATTACCCACCTCCCCACTCAGTAAGGGAATCTAGCTGAGAGGAAAGTCTAGAAATTATATAGCCTCCCCATAGCTATGCTGTCTCAAGCAAACTCTGGGGCATATTGTAATGCTTATCTGATGTTCTTCAGGACATCTGAATTCTTTTGTTTGTGAGTAATCTCCTCTTTCATGACAGGCATGCATAATACAATGGTCCTTTTTCTCCAGAAAGGAAGAAAAGAATGCTGCAAATTAAATAGTAGGCAAGTAGTCACCCATCTTTAATGAGTAAGGACAGTTACTCAGCAAGTATTCTCCTCTTTATTCTTTTTATAGGAATGTCTTTGGTCTTCCTGGGGGCCATCAGGCACAGCACAATTTAGAAGTCTGTGATATTTCTTGGAAACAGCATTTACTGCATGGAAAAAGCAAATTTCTTGTATTACACTTTTTCTATCTAAATGCTTTACTGACTTACTCAAAGGCCTCATGAAACTAATGTTTCCATGGACTATTTGATCAAACCTGAAAGAACACTTTCAGCTTAAAGGAGTAAATGCTAATAGCAACTTACTTTATTCAGTGCTGTACACTTCTCTTTATAACATATAACAAAACAAACCAAACAAAAAAATCAACTCTTATCGTCAAAGCAGTCCCATGTGTTTACCTCAACTGCCAAGCTACAATCTGTGTTACTGAGGTGATCATCTTTTCTTTTTGCTCTTTAATATTAATAGAGTATTTATTCCTTTATCCTCTCTAAACTCTGCTCCATCAGCCACTAAAGGAAATTACAGGCTGCAGGGAAATCTGGAGAAATATCTGTGTTTTAATACTAGTTGTATATCATCCAGGATCCCACCGGAGATGACATTATTGCTTTTCAATGGCGAGAGCTGGTCACATGGGAGGTGATGTTTTTATTATAATCAGCTGCAGAGAACTGGTGAGGGTGAGCTCATCTGCAGCTGAGTATGTTTGAACTTTTGTACCTTTCAGTACCTTTCTCTGAGCAGTGGAAACCCCCTCCAACTGGGATGTGTTAGTGGGTTTGGTTTCCTGTAAATACTGAGGTCTTAGAAAATGGCCACAGGAAATGAACATTTCAATAGAAAAGAAAATTGAACTGAATTACCATGATGATCATTGAAGCAAACTACTCTCATCTGGGTGAGGTAGAAAAGGATATAATGGTATAAATATCTGATTTGATCTTAGTTTTCCATCCACAGAATTACTCAGAAGACCTTTTCAGTCTCTGTTTTATTACACAAAGCAGATTCTAATTACATTGTGGCCTACCACTATACTGGGAGTCTCCTGAGAGATGCTTTGCACCCTGAACGCCAATCTGAAACTTCAAGAATTGGTCTTTAGTCAAAGCCTCAATAAACATATCGCATCTGCTTCCCTGGGACAATTTCCAGATGACATGCATTTCACTGACTTTCTGTGAGGAATAAATGGAAATCTAGTGGCACATCTGGTGCTGCCTTCAAATCAATTTACAGAAGTTAAGTAGATTTGAACTGGCATTCACTCACATATGAACCTGCAGTGCAGCTCTTTGTTTGTTTCACCCTGCTGATTTGACCATTAAGCAATAGCATTTACCTTAATGCAGATTTTGTTAGGAAAAAAAGAAGAAAAAGACATTTTGCACACGACTGAACTTGAAGGCAGTAAATGAAATTAAAGCAAAGAACTCACAGCACAGTAGGGAACCCAGATAACAGGAACAGTCGTTTAGTCAGCACATTCTGTTCCCACAGGAGCCAAGGCTAATTATCAGGGCCAGGTTGCATCCAGAGGGATAAAGAGATGACAGCACAAGAGTTTTTCTCTGCCCAGCAGCTCTAGTCAAATTTATTTACATGCTCTATAGAAACAATGTTTTTAAAACAGATATCTTCCCTGTGAAGTTTGGGAAGTGCAGATAATGGAGCCATGTGTTTTCCCTCCCAAGTTTTCACAAAAATTTGTGGTGTATAAAAAATGACTTACGTTATCCAGTGTATTCAGTACCATCCATATTGGTCAATCCTGAGTAATTTTGTTAAAGATGTATCAAAAAAACAAGGAGTTAACAGAGAGAAATGAGGAAAGCAGATCTAATTCTGGAAATTGTCTCCACAAAACAGACACTTCTTTTTCTTTTTTATTTTCTCTCTCTCTTTTTTTTTTTTTTTTAAAGTAAGTTTTAAGTAAAAGCTATATAGCATTCCACAGTCATCAAAAGATGTTCTCTTATCACAGTGTAGTCTTTGGGTTAATAGCATACTTCTAGATATCTCTCTATTCTCTTTACTAAAACAGATCGTAAAAGGTGAGAGAGAGCAGTTTTAGTCTAGAGCACTTTTATGAGGTAAAAGCATTATTTTATGCTTCAGGCATTGGGCCAGACCTTCAAACATCTGGTTCAGTTCCTGCCTTTTCTATAAACTTCCTGTGTGACAAAATATATTTGAACTTCAATTCCCTATCGATCAGGCAGGGATCACTTTGTTTTTGTGTTTTACAGAGACGGTCAGTTCCTGGAGTCTCTTTGAGTACCTGCATGGCCTAGTTCAGTGTAAATGTAACTTTAAGCTGTGGGCAAGGGTTGATTCCTTGGTATGCTGAGTATCCAGTCCTAACTCAACCAACTGTTTTTCTGTAGCTTGAAAGTCTCTTTCTCAATATTGCGATATATAATGTTAGAGTAATACTACCTTCTTAATTCCAATAGGCAGTAGCGTGAATAAAATGTTTGCAACATCTCCTAGTGCTTAGAAAAAGAAATGTGCTGTAAAAACTGAAATGGTTTTGATCATGAGAATTCCACGCACTTTTGCATAAGGTAGTTTTTCCACAGTCAGTTTTGCTGCATCTGCTCCCCGAGCTTCTTCCCTATTGTTTTCAGTATAGAAAAGTTCATTCAGTCTTCACACGTTATTATATCCCATCGTTCAGATGTACAAACCCAGCTGCAACAGCGTGAAAGACAGGGAATGAGTAAATGATGGCTGCTGCCTGATCTTGGCCAGAATGCAGTTAAGATTTTATCTCCACAGCACCTTTTTTGTCCATGGAAGGGCGCTGACCCGCTGCTTGTGTCTGACAGAAATGCTGGCTGCTGGCCAGCAGTGGAGAAAAAGTCAAGTTGTGAAACAGGAGAAATATCTGAGTCAACTCCTGAATTAGGTGGAGCAGACACAAGGAACTAACTCAACTTGCCATCCGCTCTGGGTTACTTCTTTCCTTCCAAAGATTTTATTGTTCCTGTGGCTTCTTGGCTATTTTTTTTAGCAAGATTGCAATCTCAGCCTTCAAAGCACGGGGAAGATCAATCTTATCAAAGAGTGGTCTGTGAACTGATAAGTTTCTATGAAGTCTACTGTTCTGTAAGGGAACAGACTATTTGGAGCAAATGCTGCAGACGTCTCCTTTATGCTGACTATTTAAGTAATGAGTTCATTGAGAAAAACGTTTTACATTGCTATACAGGACCGTTACTTTCCCAAATGCATATATGCTAGTTATCTGGTCCAGATTCTACAGGGAATGTTTCCTTTTAAAATTTCACAGAAGAACAGGAAACAATATTCTCAAACTTACACGTTCAAGTGTTGTGAGCAACAACCATTTTATAATGCAGTATTTCTTTAAATGACAAGCTGGTCCCATTACTGCCTCCTCCTAAGTGAAGGGACATATTTTTCTGTAATGCAGGATTTTTTTCTCAGAAATGCAGGGCTCAGCAATTGCGTGGAGAGCTGAACAAATGGTGTCAGAATCCTCCTTGAGCCAAAACAAAAGGAAAGCAATCCGTCAGGCTTTTGAGGAAAGATTCAGTGTCTCGTTCCAGGGTTCTTACTCACAGCGGTGCACGTTCCACAAGGCAGCCTGCTCCTGATAAACACAGAGCACATCCTGCTTTCTCCCACACAAATATTTTCCAGGAATTTAAAGGTGAATATTTGGACTGATGAAATGACAAGCTAGATATATTGAAAGAAATCATGAGACACTGGGAAATCAAATGCAAAACTGCTCATTTCTTTTCCAGGAACATGTCAAATGCTGGGCTCCTCAAAACCTCTCACAAGGGTACCCTAGAGAGCTTTCTGATACAAAAAATTCAGAGTGCTTTTTCCACAGTTTTGCTTAGCCCTGGGAAAGTAATCATTAATATTGCTGTTGTGGTGGGTTTTGTGAAGAGGATGGTCAGAAATGTAACACAGTGTCTGCTTTCAGAGAAGAGAATAGGAAAAGAAGTTAATAAAGCAGGAGGACCAGTGCTCATGCATTGGAAGACAAGAGTGCCTTGTGGCCAGACTCTAGAAATACTTAGAAAACCAGGTAAAAAAATGTAATTGACTGGTTCTAGAGCAAACCATTGCTTGGGGGCCACCTTTACTAGTTTTTAGAAAGTTGTATCATTCATTAGGTTATCTAATATAGAAAAGCTTTCTAATATGCAAGCAAGTCTGTGTTTTGCTGCCTATATCAGAAAGTGATGGCCTCCTTGCCTTGCTTGCAGCCTTAGGCTGTTTTAGCTATAGCAACACTGCTACATTTTAATGCTGTTATGGTCTTTCTAGACAAAAAAAAAAAAAAAAGAGGACTAAGGACCAGTTTGTGAAATCGAATGTATTACCAGCAACTTCAGGAGAGTTTTCATGATTAACATGAAGTCAGAGTCACAGTTGTGTTGTAAAGTGAGTCCTTCTTTGTGGCCTCTATTGAGTCCGGTGCAAAAAAAAGGTGAGTTTCATTAATTGCTTTCAGAGCAATTATCCATACAGCTAAATATGTTTGAAAGAGTGGAGATTACATGGGTATGTAAAAAATGTAAAAGGAAAAGCTCAGTAGCGTCTTGAAAGATGATAAAGAGTAGATCTAATAATAAAGTTTTAAATATTGTAAACAAGCAGGACTTTTACATCTGAAACTCAGAGGAGAGAATTTCATTTGCAACTGTAGGTCAAATTACCAGATGCTTCCTGATAATGTAGGAGGCACTCTGTGCCTGCTTGCAATTCCTCACTTAGATAATGCATAGGAAACAAAATGATCTAAACTCCCAAAGCACTTGACCCTATGTGCAGTTGTCTAGGAACAAAATTATGTACCAAATACAGAGATATTATCAGGGTCTTGTGTATATCGTGATTCCATAGCAATGGAATTTGCTGAATAATTGTGTTCTTGACTCTTGCTTATTATTAGATACTATATGAAGGGGTATGAGAAGGATTTTGAAAGTCCTGAGGGAAGTCTCTGCGGTGAGCATTTTGCAGACATCTAACAAATGACAGTCCTGTCCATAAATGAACACAGGTTACACAATGGGAAGATGCACCAGAAAGTGTAAATCCCAATTTGCAATAGATAGGATTAAAAGAAAAATGAAAAAAAGGAAGGGGCTGTTTATAAAGTGGATTTGTTTCTGCTTACAAAGTGGATTTGTTTCTAGTCTATCTGTCTGGGTGTTTTTCACAATTCTAGCCAATACTACTAGTGTACCGAACTATGCTTTTAATACTAGCTGAGAGAAGGATGAGCTCCTCATCATCTGGAGGTGAGGGAAGGTCAATCTGGAAAGGAAAAATGTTTGTTTATAAGCAATATGATTAACTGCATCACTTCAGAGCAATTCTATAACTCTGCCTTTCAGCCATATTCATCTCACAGTCCCAGGCTGCCTTCTCTACCACAACAGGTCAGAAAAGACCCCTCTGCTCTTCGCTGAATTGCCAGAATTTCCAGCTTTTGCCATGCAAGTGGAAACGTTGTCACTGCCTATAGCTGAATATAAAGAATTATGGAGATGGTATAAAATTAATTTTTAATGCATGTGAAACTGAAGTGTGTCTTTGAACTGAGTTAGTGCTTACAATTATTTTTTAGAAACCCTTACTTCTAAAAATATGAATGAAACAGCCGTGAGATGTCTCATGTGCTCTTCCAGAACATCTTCAAACCTGAGTTCACAGAAACATAAAACATAAATAAGATTTTGACTAATCATGGATACCAATATTGATAACTGAAATTTGATGGCATAGAATCATAGATCGGCTTGACTTGGAAGGGACCTCCTGCCATGGGCAGGGCTGCCACCCACCAGCTCAGACTGCCCAGGGCCCCATCCAACCTGGCCCCGAAAGCCAAAAGGGATGGGGCATCCGCAGCTCTGGACAGCTGTGCCAGTGCCTCACCACCCTCTGAATAAATAATTTCCTCCTAATATCTAATCTAAATCCCCTCTTTTTTAGTTTAAAATCATCCCCCCTTGACAGACTGTGACACACTACTATCAGACAATATAAAAAATCGGTCACCCTCCTGTTTATAAGCTCCCTTTAAGCACTGGAAGATCACATCCCAGAATCCTGAGAATGGGCCAGCCTATGCTCTGACGACATTTTACCTGGGAAAAAAAAAAAAAAAAGGAGGTGCTTTATACAATTTTTTTCACAAAATATTCTGCAAAATACAAATTATGCATATGCTGTTTTACTATCCTAGATATGCCTCAGCAGCCCTTCACGTGGCTGTGAGGTCTGTCACATGGTCATGGACGCTAAACACTACACAATTCCTATAGGTAAGTATTATGAGATCACATGATAATTTGGCATGTAATTGCCCAACCAAACATTACTTTCATTTTAAGAATGGATCAGATTTTTTGTTCAATTTAAATTCAACTTCTTTAAATAGTTGTAATGTAAAATTCAAACTGCAGCTGCCAGTGAACAGTTCTCTTGAGGACTCATTCACTACAAATAATGTTTTGTGATGCTAACAGAGACTCAGACCATTCCTTTCTGTGTTTCAATTTTGACATACATTTGTCAGTTACCTTTTGCATTGCCTGGCCTCAGTTTGGAAACTGCATACAAAAACTGCAGTGTCAGCACCCCACTAGGACACCAGCAGTCCCTGTGCAGAAGCTGTTCACAGCCTCTGGGAGGGGAAGATGAAGCCAGCAGGAACCTTGATGTATGCCATTTACAAAGGCATGTCTTAAGGTTACTTTGCCAATCTCCATTGAAGCTTTTCTGAGAGTTGGTCTGTAGCATGTAGAAAGTGAACATGTGGATATGTCTCTGCCATAAGCATGTTCTTCTAACTGTAATTTTATGAATCCAGATCTGACCATAAGGTTCTGAACTGGCACAACTCCACTGGATGAACAGGTAAGTATCTGTCCTGATATAACTGGGCTGGCATGTTTTTGAAGGCCTCCTGACAAGCGTAGAGAATAGAGTTGTTAAGAAAGCCAAGACAGGACAGCAGATTATCTTGGGAAGGCGAAAAGCCAGTTGTATCTGATTTCATAGGCAGACCATGATCAGATATAGGCACAGCGTGATCAGATATCATGCTGCAGGGTTTCTAAAGTCTTTCAGGATTGTGTCTAAACACAGTCTAGTCTAAAAGCTATCTGAGCAGTAGTTCCACAGAATGAAATGGAGAGTCAAAGGAGAGTAAGGAGTCTAAGAATGAGTAGGGAATCCACTAGAGTCTGATGGTGATCTAAACACTACCAAGTTTTCAGACACCAACTGAGAGTTTTCCAAACTACTTGCGTTAAAGCAGATTCCTCAGTCCTAAATGGAGGCGGCAACTTTAAATGTCTTTTTCTCTCTGGGGCTTTTTCTTCTCTCTGGGAGAAAGTGGGCAAAAAGAGACTTGATGGTCTGCAAAAATGCCCAGATATCCACAAAGTGCAATCTCCTATTAAGGTGAACAATCATATCATAAAAATCTATTCACAAACTATTGGCAATCCTTTTAAAATATAATTGGTCTTCTTGCTCCTATGATGTCTCTCAATGGGCTGTTTTAGTTACTCCCTGCTCTGCTCTTTAGAAACCTTCTTTTAGCTGTCATTGTGCCAGTATGCTCTTTTGGAATGAAGAGCAAATTCTTCTTCCACATGTATTCCCTGATGTGCTCATAGGGAGCAATCACATCACTGCTTGTCTAATTGCTCATTTGAGCAACCTCAGTCGTTTAGATGCTTAGCAAGATGGACTCTTCTTGAACCTTGTATCCAGCCTCCTGTCCAGCCTAGCGTCCAGTCTCTGGATGTGTTCTGTCCACCTGATCCCAACCTAATTAATTTTTTAAATAACGATAACTATAACATGACATTCCAGGGGAGGTCGTATTATTTCATGCAAATTGGAGTTAATTATTACTTACCTCTGTTAAAATATCTTTCAGATGAGGATCATCTTTGTCTTTTTTATGGCTTCATGTCAGTTACATATCATAGTTGGGCCATCAAACTAACACATAGGTCATTGTCCCTGTACCCTTCTGGCTGATGAAGTGCCAACTTAAACCAGAAAATCGTATTAGTCCTTGCATTTCTATTACTCTTGACTTCAGAATTGATCGTTGTTTTTGTGTGATGTTCTTTTCCTTCTCTATATACAATATTTAGCCACTGTACTGAAAATGCCTCCAACAGTGTCATCAACAGATTACATTAATCTTTCTGCCAAGGCAGTTCATGAGAAAATTTTATAATACTGAATTCCATAAGCAGTCTTGGAAGATGTCTCCTTGAATGCTCAGTGATAAAGCCCTGTTCTCTTTCTCACTTACTCAGCTTTTTCCCAAAACCATCTTGCTGTTGACATGTTCATTTCTATTCACATATTCAAGTGATTATTATGCTATTTAATATCTTCTCAATTTTATTTAATGGACTGTATGAGAAAGCTTTATAGAAGTCATGATAGATTCACTACATTTTCTTTCCCTAAAAAAAAGTTGACAGTTGTCAAAAAAATAAAATAAAATGCCAGATGAATCTGTTACAGTCCATCTTCTGTAAACTCAGACTACATTTTGTTCTAGTTTTCATTACCTTTATGCCTTGCACTAGTTTTTTCCATTACAGCATGTACTAAAGCTTTGTATACTACTGAAGTCTGCAAGTGCATCATCATCTTCCTTCTGTATTGTTAAGCAGAGAACTAGTGTTTGCTGTATAAGATGGAAAAAAAAGTACTGATTTTGTTTTGGTGTCTAAGGCAGGTAATAATTAATTTCTGATGCACAGCAATCCTACTTTTTTTATTCTGTGATTAAAATCTCCCTTTTTTAGGTCTTTTTTTTTACAGCTCATACTTTATTCCTATGTTTTCTGACCTCCAAGCCAGAGAAATTATAGTTGCTTAATTTCTTTTTCCATTTTTATAGGCTTTTTGTTTACTCCAAAAAATACTTTTTCAGGTATCTGCTCATCCATTTGCAGTCAGAGCTCTCCTCTAGAAGTGTTTTCCTTTACTTGGGACTCAAGCTAAAGGGATTTTTGCATCTCCTACTAACAAGTTCTCCCAAATTCTCTAACCATTCAGAATTTGAAGCTCTTCAGTCCAGCTTACTTCACCAAATGGTTCTCTTGGCTTTATAAAGCTTCTTCTTTTTTAAATTAATTTCATTTATATTGATCTGATCTAACATATGATTATTGAACACCAAATCTTTTTATGCTGCTCTTGTTCCTTAGACAAGTGAAGTAAAGAACACGCTTCTTACTCAGTAACATCTTACAGTAAATTATAAAGTTTTTTCCTTTCCCTAGGTAAATGAAAAACACTACAACAACAACAACAACAAATTGTATTTCTTCTGTTGGAACAGCACATCATGTACAGTCCTTTCTGTTCACATGATGGAAACTCTCCTTACCAAGTCACTGATTTATAGTGATGAAGAGGCTGGTTCAGTACCTAGTCTTTTCTTCCCATCTGAAAAAAAAATGGTTGTCTCATACTTTCAGGACATATTGTGCCTATTCCAGCAATGTCTATTTTATTTTTTAAGACTAGAGCCCTACCCTTGAATAATCCTGATGATTTCCAGTGCGGAAAATTTATGGTAAAAGGCACAATATTCTGAGAAGATACAACAGAATCTGACCCTAAGAGAAAGGCAGTGAAGGCTAGAGAGTTTATGAGGGAGGTGAATTTTTATTGTGTTATGAAGGGGTGTGCTGGTAATTGTGGGAAGAAATTCAGGTTAAAAAAACAGCGCATCAGGAAAAAATATACTGAAACTCAAATACACTACAGTCCAGAAATATATCCCAAAGGGAATCTTGGAAGCACAAAAGCCTTAAAAATTTTAAACCAGATTTGACAAAGCAATAGAATTAGTCCTACATTTTAAAGCTGGCTAGCAGAGATTTTTTCCGTCTCTATCTTCCATGTGTTTGTGTTCCCTACCTCCTCCTTTCCTGACAGATGTTCTACTCCTCATTACATAAGGGAGTAATAGCACCCTTTACTGACTGATCCTCAGTTTTCATGCATAATTTAAGCCCAGATTTCAAATACTGCTGCACTGTTTTCTACCAACCTGATTAATTCTAACAAAAGTCTGTACTTTAGGTACTGTTCCTGCCTGTGGCCCAGAACAGGCAGAGAAAGAGGAAGCTGGCTAATTTTTAGGGAAGGTAAAATACTTACTTTTAAGGACACAGCTTGCAACTTGCAGGTAGGACTCAAAACAAAATGTTTTTATTTATTCTGTTTAACATCACATGCTGATATTTGTGGCACCGACAGTAGGTGATTGATTTTTGTAGAACTAGTTCCCATACCTCTAATTTTTTTACAGTATTTGTGTACTTTGCATGCATTCCACCTCTAACATTAGGCTGGAGTCATTCTTCATCCTCCAGGGTTAACTTATCCATCACAAGGTGGACCCATGCAGATCTGTATGAAATGTTTGCTTTTAAAGCCAAGCTTTCTTACATCAGTTTTTGACATTTTATTCACTTGGACAAACTGATTAATGGTGTCAGCATTGTACATTTGCTTTGCAATTAATACTAAGCAGATGTTAGACTGGCTTGTTGCCCCACACTACGAGCATGAAGAGGTATATCCTGAAAGATCTTGCTTTTGTTAGTAGGTCAGTCACCAAACGGTCAAATTGTGTCCCTTGTTCTGTTTTATACATACATCTGATATTGATTAAACTTAGATATTTCAATTCAGATCTTCCAGGAGAGGCTTTACGTTAGAAATCTAGCATCAAAACCTGACCAGGCAAAACTTGTGCTGATTGTAAGGGCAGGTTTTTTTTACTGTGAGGGCTTCTGGATTAAAACACTTGTGAGTTATTGCCATTTATCTCCTATTTTTTTCTCTCAGTAGTTGTGCAGACAAGGTCTGTAAGGAGAGGCAACATCTTCTCATCAAGTCAATGAGGTGTAACAAAAGAATGTTTCAGGCACACAGGTCCCTGTTTTAGTCTGAGATAGAAACCGCAAATCTCAAGCTCCATGAATAGTGAGAATGGAACAGTTATTACACGAAATCTGGGTAAGCAATTCTAGGAAAAAAAAAGGAATCTTAGCAAGAGATTATAAACTATACATTCCTGTTTCCCGATAACATGGGCTAAACTTCAAAAATAAACCCACTGTAGTAGAATTCTATCTGTTTGACACTGGTAGAAGAGAATCAAGAGTATTGATATAGGTTTTAGAAATGGGTCCGTGCTACAAATTCAGATGTGAAGTTTCCCAAAGTTCAGAAAGTCCTCAGATCCAAGGCTATTAGGCCCTATTCACATCATTTACAAAATGTAAGATGTGAGCCTACATTATCTGCAGTTCTGGGATAGCGATCTTGAGCTTCTTCCAGAGAGGAGAGAGTAATGGAAGGAGATAATAATTCTATTTCAATCTACTCTTCCAGATAGAAATAGAATGATTATCTCCTTCCCTTCTCAAAACCCAACAGAATTATTCCTTTTATTTAGCTTACTAATGTATTAAATCTCTATATAGAGAGATATGCAATTAATAATAGAATAATTTGTTACTTCCATTCTGGGGTGTTTTCTTTCAAAAAAATAAAATAAAGGTCCTTCCTTCCTTCTAGGCAAAAAGAAATAAAATGGAAAAACTACACATTAATCGCACACAGGTAAACCTTATTCTATTTATGTTAAGGCAAGATAAGAATGTTCATAATACCATTGGGTCTCACTGTCACCTGTAAAGCTCTGAGACCAGCTACCAAGTAAATCTCTTTTAACTCCTGTTTTCACCCTTCAAATGAGATTTTATAAAATAACTTTGAATATTTAGGATAATTAAATACCACAATTATGATGTTATCTTTTTTTTATGGAAGAACACATTCAAATGTAAGTTACTGCAGCTAGAATGGCAAAATTATATTGAAAAATCTGCTGCTCAGAAAAGCTCTTCCATTATGACTATAATTGTTCCACAGATTCTTGGTGACTTGGTTATTTAACTTAAGCGAATGGATTCAATTCTGGAACACTATGGCATAATCTCTGCTTTTGGACATGTTGGTGACTAACACAGTACATTTTCAGATGAGGCTAAGACATTTTTGTGAAGAAAGGACAAAAGAAAATATCAAATTATTTCGGTATTGAAACATCTCTAAAAAGACAAAAGATATAAATGTAAGTAGGTCATCTGCTCTTTAAGTATATTTTCCTGTTAGTGACATGTATATTGTTCATATTTCTCTCCCTAAGCATTTCATTAAAATAACCCTTTCAATATCTTAACAACCAATGTATTTTAAATTATTTAAACTACTGAGAATTTATGTGCACTTCAGTCCAAGGCTTCTATTTATTGAACACCTTTTATATCTCCAGTGTACCTTTCCCTGTGTAAGCTGAGCGTCAGCTGTGGCATAAAATGATTTCTAACTTAATTCATTACCTTCCAGTTGGCTGGCTATACCCTTCCCCTTGAATTCAAAATTGCAAGCAAGAAAGCTATTGAAAGGTCAAGGGATAGAGAGAAGAACAGAATAGCACTTGTTCCTTCTGCCACTTTAAGTTACTGACTTCCTCACTGTTTCCATGCATTCATCTGCATAATAGAGGTGATCATCTGGCCTTTATTATGGCAGAGTGAATGGAAGTCAGTTACTGAAACATAAAATATGTCCCAGGGAACTCTCTGCACGCTGGCATGCAAATGAAGGACCTGGTGCTGCCCAGGGAAACTGGAGGCGACAGAAGAAAAATATTAGTGTTGCTAATTGGCACTCACTGTTACAACTTGTATGAGAGGCTATAGGATGATTTCACAGTCTTGGTGAAAGAAGTGTTTCTTTCAGTAAATATCCCTTCTCCCATTGCTGTAAAGTTGTTTAAGTGACTGCCTTTGGGCACTGGACTTCATATTTCAGGAGAGAACTTATCACCAAAAGCATCCTCATTTTTGACACCCTCTGGGACTTTATTAAATTAAATTTAACTGTGGGATGGGAGATTTCTGCTTGTATTCAGATGTAACCATGCACTTAATGCCTTACTTTAAGCTCTAAATCTTTTCATTAGGAAAAGACCCTTCTGATTTCCAACACTGAAAGACATTCTACTTTACAATTTTCCTTCTGATCTGCAACATTGTAAGACATTCTACTTTATGGTTTTCCTTCTCAGCACAAAAATGTCTGCAGGCTTTTATTCCTAGCACTTAGAACTAAACAGAAAAGTACCTGCCACACTTCTACTCAACCTTTTTGAGCAGGATAACCTACCTTTCATTTTTGATAGAGCGGGAGAAAATGCTATGCCTTCTCTATCACTTAAGACAGCTACTACATGCACAGTTAGTCCAGGACTTATCAGGAAGTCTGTCAGTCAGTGCTCTAAGCTTTCAGTGTTAAATTTTAAATTTAACACGTCTTTAAATTTGCCTATAAAATATGAGTTTTTCTTCCCATCTGCCACAACTGGCTGTCCAAGTTCTTCATGACCTTCTCCAAATAAATCCTTCATAGCATTCATGTAAGTCCCATTTCACTCGCAGCCTAAGAGATTGATACTACTTGGGCCAGATGTTGCAATCTCATGCAGCAACTAAAGTGCTTCTTATTTTTGCTTTAGTCTTGCATGAAGCACGCTGGGGCATGTGTTGGCAGAAAAGCTGGGGTACTGCGCTTTAAGAGCATGCATGGGATTTGCTTCATACATCTGAAAAGAGAAAGGGGCTAGGGAACGTAGTACTGCCAGTCATAAACTTTAAAAAACAACAACAGTAGGACAGAAAACAGTGATATTTTTAAAAGATGCGGGGTCAATTAAAAAGAGGAGAGCTTTCTTCTACCTTTTGGCTTTATCATACTTTCAGGTTGATTTGGGCCATATTTTAAAATTCTTTCAACAGTCATACTGCCCAAAAACTTTTGTAACATCTTTCTCTCTCTCTCTGTCTCCCCCTCACCAGCCCCCCCCCCCCCAGTTTTTTATTTTTTTTTTCAAATTTGGATTTTTATTCTTGAAACACTTGCACAGTCATTGCTTGCCAGCATCCAAGTGCTGGCAACAACACAAAACAACACAAATTTCCTGGGTTTTATAGTAACTGGCAAAGCTCTTCTCCGGGGAGAAGCATTAGTCCTGTGCATAAAGCTTGGATTTCATATAAAACAGCCCGTTTTCTTTTTAAAAATTGATCATATGTTGTCATTTTCATGTATGTCTTTATTAGCATAGCACAGTATTTCTTTTGAAGCTTTAAATATTTTCAGACTTCCTCCCATTTAAAATTATAATTCTCTGCCATTTCAGTTAAATGCTGCACCAATTTTCTCGAAGCTGAGTTGTTTTTGCCTGCAGTTCTAGCTCTGTATTTCATCAGCACCAAATAGTTAGGGCTGTCCACAGCAGCACATTACTTACATCTATACAAAAGATATAATCAGCTTTCAACACCATTCTGTTGTTTCTAGGGTACACTTTCACATTTTGATTCTCCTCTTTTTCACTAAAAACCATTTTACTCATCACAGCACTGATGTGGTAGCAACTCAGATCAAATCAATTTGATTTGGTGGGACTACAATCAATCAGACAAAAAAAAAATAGACCGCTGCCCACATTCTTTATCTGTTACAGACAGAGCTGATACCAATATGTTCATGGTCTAACGCACAATTTTAAGAGCAGACACAATACAACCTCTTGAAAAACTGAACTTCTTTGCTACAGAGATTACTAATCTCATCTGCAAAAACAGAAGAATGCCTCTATTTCTGAAACGGAAAATCTTACTTGAAGTTCAGCCTTTTTGTTCTTAGCTTCCCAACAATGTCTTCACAGGTATCAGATTTTAACATTATAATCTCATATCAAGTTTGTTCTTACATCTGAGGCTCTCCTGAAGACAAACATTAGGCAAAAATTTATTACATTATGTTGTTCTCTGACCTGAAATATGCAGCACTTAACTGCTTTCTTTCACCCCTATGAGGGTGTTCTTTATATTTTCTTAATTTCATAAATGTATCACTAGAGAGCTTCATCTTTTGTCTAATATTTCTGTAGTTGCCACCAGTCAATGAGATTGGAAGCAGGAATCAGTGTAAGACTAACCTATGAATCAGCCCATTACAAGGGCTGAAGTGATTCAGAGGCAAGAATGGGAAAGGGTAAAGATGTAGGCAGAGAAAAGGACTAAAAAAAGATAGGTAAGATACAGAATCTGAATGAGATGCACGGAGCATGAAAGACCATTTCAAATTGGGGTTTGCATCAAAGACATGAAGCTAAGAAAAGAAACTAAGGTCCTGACAAAAGTGTAAAATATTGAAAAGGAGAGTAATAGAGTAACTATGAAACAGAGATTATATGGGTGCAAATAATTGAGGCAGTAGATTCAGCAAAATACAGATTGAATTTTAAGTGTGTTTTTCAGTCCCACAGAAGGTGAACCCATGCTTAATATCCTGCCTGTGCTTATGTGCTAAATTAATGGTATAATTATCATAGTCTTGTCCTTCAGCTGTCACTGAACTGCAGGATTCACTTCATCCAGGGAATTTAGCATGCTACTTCAGAATGCTGCTCTTATTTAAGAGCACAAAACCCATACTTACAAGACACAACTTCTCTTCAACATTTTTCTGTTTTTAATTGAAGGGTTTTAGTAGGACTTGGCATTGATCCAATGCACATGAACTCCTGCAAGGGTAGAAGACAGTTGGAAATCCTTACATTTTCATTCCCTATGTAACTATGTTGAAATAAACAAAAAGTAGATTGTTTTTGTTGTTGTTGTTGTTGTTCCCAGTATCCCCGAATTGTTTCACATACACAATGCAGTAAAATGTAAAAGAGAATTGTTTTTGGAATTCATGCTACCAATTTTTCCCTAATAATGACTTTTAGGCCCAGTAAAATTAACAGATGTTTCCCACCATAACAACATGGAACTGAATTTTAAGTGGTTTTTCTCTTTTAAAAACACAAACACAAAACTAGAGTCTGTCAAATAAATGTGCTTTATATACAGTCGTAAAGCTCTTATCTGAGGTTAATTAAAAATTAATCTTAGATATATCATGGTGGTTTTATAAATGTGTTTCTGGGGACAAGATTAATTACATCCATCGATGTGAATAATATTCAATCAATACCCATTTTCCTTTCTAAAAGGTTGAAATCAAATCCATTCTGCGACTGGAACTTTGTTGTTGTTCCTAAAAAATCAGTATAACAGGCAGTTAAAATGGAAAAAAAAATGAAAACAGTAGAAGTACTTTCACTGAAAATAAAAATAGACAAAAAGTAGAATTTCCAAATGAGACAAAAATGCCAATAGCAACAAAAGCTAGATCCTAAGGCCTAGAGCCACCATCTTTTACCACCACACATTTAGCTATGCCACAGAGCATACTGCAGGATTCTGGAAGTGCTTGCAAGACCAGGCACCAACTATCCAGTTTGGCTGAAGTTTAGTGGTAACTACAGCTAATAGAGTAACATATGAAATATCATGTAAACTTCTGAAAATCCAGAGATATTTTCAATCTGTAGAATTCATGATAGGTTAAAGTTATTCACAATTCTTCCTTGCTCATCTTTGGATTTTTAATTAAAAATACCATGGAATCATTTATCAAAATCTGTTTCCTAAAAGCAGAATTTGGCAAAGGAGAACAATAACCATTTCAATAATAGCTTTGGTACTGTTTTAATTCAAATAATTTAACAATTAAAAATAATCAGAAAAGAGTGAGTTTTTGTTCCAGTGTTGTTGTGGCTGTTAAATTATAAAACCATATTTCAGTGAATAATGTCTTTATATACTACAGAGCTTGAACAGTTTCAGAGGTGACATAGATCCAGTTACTCATGGGCAGGCATCAGGAGGACACTGGATCTATCCACTCTTAGGTAAAAGGGCTACTAACCTGCAGAGATTCTACAACTTCTCCAGACAACCTGTTCCAGTGTTTGACCGCTCTCATGGTATTTTTTCCTCTTCCATCTGGATATGGAATTTTCCTTGTTGCAGCTTGTGTCTGTTGCTATCACCGTGCACTCCTGAGAACAGGCCAACTGCACCTTCCAGTCCTGTCCTGGGGGCACGTAGTTATCAGACAGCAACAAGATCTCCCCTCCTCCTTCTCTGCTCCAAGCTGAAGATGTTCACTTCTTTCAAGCCAATTGTATGCATCATGTTCTTCAGCCCGACTATCTTGGAGATTTCTTCAACTGGCTCCATCCAGTAGGTCAGTATTTTTCTTGTTCTGAGGGGAGCCCAAAACTGGATGCAGTACTCAGACACAGTCTTGCAAGTGCCAGATAGAGGTGAAGGATCACTTCCCTGGCTCTGCTGGCCCCTGAACCTCTTGCTAATATAGTCCAGAATGCCACTGGCTTTCTTCACTGTGACGTGCTGCTTGTCCACTAGGAACTCAATTTCTTTTCTACAGACCAGCTTGTGAATATTTTCCAGAATATATAGTTGCAACGGGCAGTTCCTTTCCAGATCCAAGAACTTGCACTTGCTTTTCTTGGAGTTTAGGAGGTTTGTGTCAGGTCAGCCTGTTTCTCTAGGTCATGGAGGCCCCTCTGAATAGCAGCCCTGCCCTCCAGCTGAATTCAGCTTTTGAAATATAATAAAAGAATGGAAAAGCTAGAGAACCATGGTGGGAAAGAAGCATCAGAAGCCTCTCAGGGGAAGAGAACCAGATGGAGATCAGATAGCTTCATTTACCTCTAGAAGTTACTTGTAAGGGGAAAGAAACATTATAGAAATGCTTGGTTGCCTAAACATTTTTCTGTCGGCGCTAAGAATTTAGTTTGATCTTCAATCTTACCCTCTTGAAAAAAGGATTTGTGCTGCTTTCGTAGTATTTGTTGGCAACTTGCCTTATGGTATTGATATTGCATGATGCTGTACTTGTTTCCCATAAGATTTTAGTTATGTATCTGTTTTGATTTGATGACAGGGGCAGTTTTAAGTCACAATCCAAAATGGAGCCTTTATATGCAGTTCTGCTTCCCCCAGAGGAGTTGCCTGGGAATTCTCACAGACTGAAATGTGCAGCACTCTGCAGATGGTCTATTTAAACTCATTTTGTGCTGCAGCCTTCTTAGAAGGAGGAAGATTCTGAAAGCCAGGGAGACCATCTGGATTTATCTAATTCTTCTTCTTTTTTTCTTCTGCATTAGAAGTGTGTACTAAGACAAGCCATCCAAACAGTTGCATTGCTAATGGAATGATATTCCTCATTCGTTGGCTCTGTAGATTCCATAAATCTTTAAGGCTTTTAGAGTGGATAAGCTGTCATAGTTTGTCACCACTTCCATCGGGATGGTGTTCCCTTTGCAAAGTATGTATCCTAGGGCTCCACATGAGCCATTTGTAGTTAGGGAATGTGGCTCCAGGACAAACTTGTAAGATAGATTGAGCAAATTCAGCCTCTGGCAGCTTTAGGAATCACTGCAAATTCTCACACCCCTTGTAGAAATCAGCCCTCCCCCAGTGCTCTTTTCACATGAGCAAATAAAAACCTTTAGAAGAGTTGAATCAAGCTAGGAAAATACAACACACATTCTTCACAGCAAAAAATAATGCGGGGGAAAACCTTTCCGAGTCCACCAGGGAACTCTGCTGATTTATGTGTAGGATGTTCCTGTTAATGCACGGCACTATTAAGCCACAAATTATTCAAGGAGTGATTTTTCCAGTACACAACAAATACCGCTAATGATTAGTGACCCTAGGAATGCGGTCTCTATAGTGCAGAAAGGATGTTATTGCAGTGATATAACTGCTTCACGTGACCTGTGGTACGAACCTCAGCGTCTGCTGAATGGAAGACAAAAGAGTGCATATAGATTACTTTCAGCCCATCTTCCATTACGTGCTGCAGGATGTCTTCAGTGACTGTTACATCCTACAAGCTGACTTAAAACAGCCTCATGTCAGATAGCCTTCATTGACTGCTTTCATTGAGGTGTTGCTAAAAAGGTATCAACAGGAGAAAAGTACAAAACTTAGTGAACTTGCATCAGGGAATGCTACATAACGCCCTGCATGTTTCTATGTGAAAAAAAAGCCTCAGCAAGCACTGAGCATCGACTTGGCCGTCTTTCTATTTTTAGCCTCTTGACTAGCAACCATAATCTTAAAGCAATCGGTGAGCGTCATTTAAACAGCTCTTTGAGCAGTGGCTGGGGAGGACTGCTCCCAAAGTGCCGTTCCTGCCATGGCGGTGCAGTGGGCACAGACACCACTGGTCAGGAAAGCAGCATCTGCTTCGCAGAACTGCCGGGGAGAGGACGCAGAGAATGCTTTGCGTGCTTGCTGCCCCCCAAGTAGGCTTTCATGGTTGCCTTGGGCAACTAATCCAGCCTCTCCAGAGGAGCTATTTTGTTTTCTTGTTGAAATACTGGAAATATAGAGTTCTTTTTTCAAAATACCTGTTCCTCACGCGTGAGCATAGCCCTCTAAAACCAGCCTCTGGTCACACGCTAGATGTTCAAGAGCGAGATGGGAAATAGCTGAAATTGCAACGCCCTGAGCCCTCCTGGCCGTTCTCTCACTTCCTTAGAGCTGGAATCGTGTTTATGAGAGGAGATTGGCGACACCAATTTATTCTTTACTGTTTGCAACAGTAAAGTTGTTTCCACCGAGTTTTCTGAGGCAATTTTGCCTCAAAAGCGAAATGCCTTCGGTCAGACCGTAAAGGAGAACCGAGGAGGCACAAAGAGGGGCGGCAAAGCGCGGGGCTGGCTCCCGCGGGGCGAACCTCCCGCCCCGTCCCGGAGGAACCCTCCCGAGGCCGGCGCTCTCGCACGGCGGGGGCGGGCCGCGGGGGCGGCAGGAAGCGGGGCAGCCCCTCCGCCGCCGGGGGCCGCGGCGCGCACCCGGAAGCGCTTGTGCCGCTGGCAGGGGGCGCCTGGCGGCGACTGGGGGCGCGCGTTCGTCTGTCGGCGGCCGCGGGGCGCAGGGCAGAGACGCGGCCCGGCCCGGCCGCCCCGCAGCCCGCGATGCACTCGGATTGCCGGCCACGCCGCGGGGCATGGTGAGCCCGGGGCGGCCGCTCCCCGCGGGGACCCGGCAGGCGGCCTCGCTGCTCCGCTTCGGCCTCCTCCTCCTGCCGCCGCTTTTACGGGGCTCCGGGGCGCAGAAAGGTGGGTGAGAGAAGCCGGCCCCGGGTGGCTGCGCGGCGGGGAGCGGGCTCTCACCTGTGCTCCGCCACCAGCGCGTGGCCCCGCGTCGCAAAGAAAAGCCCCTCCACGGAGGGAGATCCCCGTTTCTTCTTCCCTCTCCCCGCGCTCCGGAGCCGCCCGAGCAGGCCTTCCCCCGACGGGGGCGCCGGGCACGGCTGCGCTTCAACTCCGCGGGGGTGTGCGGAGTGGTGTGAGCCAGTGGGCAGAGCACGGGGACGTTCTGCGGGCTGCGAAAACAAGCTGCGCGCACCCCAGAACGTGCAGGAGTCGATCTAGGGGCGAAAGTGCGGAATCTGTGGTTACGGAGGGCTGGTCGCTGTGGGTTTTTTTGTGGGGTAGTTTTTCTTTTTTTTTTTTTTTTTTTTTTTTTTTGGATTAGGGAAGTCGGAGAGGTTTCTTCTGGGGTGGAATTAATGATCAGACTTCAATGGATTGAAAATTACAGGGCGAGGTTTGGTCACTTCGTGGCAGCAGATCAGAGGATGCCACAGTAACTGTCACTTTGATCACAGCCTCGGGAGAAAGCAGTGGGAGTGAGTGTTTTGACAGCATCTTGAAGCTCTCCTTTCTGCGAATACAGGGCTTGAGAAATGCTAGTTTTCAGCTCCGCCTGCTTTTGCACTCTGTGGCTTTGGGTTGGAAACTCAGCTCTCTTCAGGTAATTTTCTGGACATCTGAAAGAGAGGTGGAAGTGTATTTGAATGTCACAAACACTGTATTTAAATGCGCGAAGGCAATCAGAAAATATATGCAGTGTACTGTTAAGCACGTGTTTTAACTAATTTCTTGAATGGGAAGAGGTTGGAAGAGGGCTCATAGAGGAAACTACTCCATTGTCTTATCTTGTCATCTTATTTCCGCCTATACGCATATGAAACTGATGCTAGCAAGCATTTGGCGTAGTTTTATTGTCATTGTTGGTAATAGAGGAGGAGAAAACCCATTTGTTTTTTAGAAGAAATTGGGCAGTTGGAACATTCAGTCTTTTGAAGGCTGTTTCTGGATGAGTCCAGTGGCAGCAAGGTGTTCGTTCATGCTGTTGAAGCATCACACTCCTGGACGTGTGCTCCAAATGCTTGCGCTGACCTGACACTTATCTGACCTTTTGGTGAGCAGACTGCGTTTGTTATTCTAGGAGAAAACTGAAATAACCAGGGGGAAAATAAAGAGGCATAGTTTTTCTTCAGCTCAGGGAGCTGAATTGGCTCAGTGAGTAGTCAGCTGTGTGGTACAGGAGGTGGCACCGCGTTGCAAGAAGGAGGAACATGTGGACAGCGGGTTTCTAGGTGTGCTGTTTGTGTTGTATTTTGTACCCTGAGAAACTTCTGACGGGCTCCTACCCAGAATTTCAGTTTATAGGGTCCATCTGCTTAATGCTTGCAGTTTGCTCAGAAGATTCACTTCAAAGAGGGAGAAAAACCTGCTCGTTGACAAGCTTCATTTTATTTGGTAACCAAAGGTTAGGATCTCTTGTGCTGTTGGATACAGTGGTCTTTATAGTGAGAAAATACTGGAAATTCTGAGAAAACTCTGCTTGTGAACGACTATTTCCTCATAAAATATTTTCATTTATCTTACTAAAGAGAAGGCCGGGGAGCCTGTATCTTCATTATTGGCGCTGTTCTAATTTGGTTAAGGAGTAGACATAGAAATGAAACTGCTGCCTTTTTCATGAAGAGTCTGCACAAAACTAAATTAGCATATTAAATATGTGCACGGAGTTGTAAGAGAATATTTTGATTACCAGGAAAATACCCAAGGCTTAGGAAATTCCACAGTTAAAGTTGCCTTTAATCTCTTTTAGAAGAAATACAGTGAGTTCCTACATGTGATGTAGGAGCTCAGTCTGACTTGATACGTTAGGGAGGCTGATCCTCTCACCAAGCAGCTATTCATTTTCTTTCCTGCTGTTCAGCAGCTCTAAGCCTTGCATGCTGCATGGTGTGTGGATCCTGTTCTGAAGATGGAATGTTTTCATTTCCCACATGCTTTTCTGGAGAGCTCCTCACTGGTGTCAAGTGATTAAAAAATAACGATATGTTTTTGGTCAATGTGAAACTTATTTTGAAGATTTGTCAAGAGTTTTCCTCCCCTTGCAGTGCGGTCTGTCATGTTGAAAATCATATTGTGTAGGTAACTCAGCATTCTTTGGGACAGGGTCCTGAGCAGTGGCTCACTGTCTTGGAAAATAAGAGCATTTTGCATGTGGTCTAACCCCTTCAGAAACGTTGAGAAAAACTGAACAGAAAAATACCTGCACTGCATTTGATACAGTCTTGTGCATCAGGAACTCCCCGGGTGGCTGCTGTGCAGGTCACCTTATGTGATCTTGAAACATGTGATCTGACTCAAGCTCCTGCTTGCTAGGAAATTGATATTAGAAAGGAACACAAAGCGTTTTAGTTGTTTTTTATATAGTTAAGTAGCTGAGGGAAAGCAAACCAGCACCATAGAGGCTTCCTGCTCTTTGTGGATTGCGTGTTGAGAAGCAGCACTCCTAACAGATGTCCAGCTAAAGCCATAAATCCTATGTGACATGTTTATTAGTTAACTTTTTTGAGGGTGTAGAGACACGTTGTAAAACAGCTAAGAGAGAAACGATTGCTTGCTTGCTTGTCTTGCATCCAAACTGAAGGTAAGTGATGTCAGTTATTCTGCAGGCACAAAGATTGTAGGGAACAAGAACTTTGCTATCACACATTTGTGGTCATCTGATGGGTTTCCTAGTGAATGTGGGTTTGCATATAAGGCCTTAAGTTACAAATAAACTTTCGATGCTGAAGTTGATACCCAAGTGATTTGAAGCAAATTTGCTTGCCACTTTCTCTTTAAAAGATTAGACTTACAGTGCTTGTTTTTGAACATGATTGCCATGTTTTGCCAATCTATGAGAATGTTATTGCATAATCAAGCCTGCTACAAGAAAGTGATTCATCACTGTAGCTTAGAAAACATTTGCCTCAGCACAGCGGAGAAAAATCCTTTTCGGACGTATAGTGCTGAGTTACTGTGATCTCAAACATTGGGAGAAAGAGTTAATGACTGTGTGCATTGAGCTTAGTGAAAGTTATCCACAGCCTCCTGTCTTACAATGAAGCAGCAGTGTTCCTGGCTCCACTGGTTGTTCTCTGGAGCTCCTCCATGTGCCCTCCCCTTCTCTGCAGTGCCCTTGCCTCACCTCTGGTCCACCAGCCAGCAAGGCAGCCAGCAGCTGTGGCTTTTACTGTGGTCAGTGCGGAGTTGGAAATAAACGTCCGTCCGTTTTGGGGACTAGAAAACCTTCCAGCTGAAAGGATGTAACAATGCGTCCCAGGTTTTCGCAGAGAGCTCCTAGCTTGTCAGTGTGAAGTACTACCACAAGACTCTCTGCTATTTGACAATTGTCGTGTGCTGCCCTTTGTATCAGTGCCGTTTTCTCCTCTTGCTGTATTCTGTTGGGCAGTATCTCTTTGCCCTTCATGTCCATAGTCCTTGGCTGGGCTCATCTGGGGGGAAGAGGATCACAGCCAAACCCTAAGGAATTATTTTGATTAAAAAGACACCCGCTCCAAGCTCTCTGGATGAAAGATTTATTACCTGTCAAATAAACATTAGAGTAGGTCTTTTATGATGAGAGTAGTGCTCTGTTGAACTATTTACTGTTCGCTAATGTTACAGTTTCACTTAAGAATGCAGCATTGTGCAGATGCCATTGTGCAGAATGCGGACTCTTGAGGATTCAGGATTAGTGCCATGTATGCAGGAGTGCTGAAGCAGATCCCTTTTGTCTCTGTGGCAAGGCGTACAGAAGAGGTTTTCAAGACTGAGGCATGAAGTTCTGCCAGACACAGCTGCTGTGTCTGCCGCCTTGAGTTTTCTGATGTTCTCTTCTGCTTCCCGGCATTGCAGCATGGAGATCAATGTAGGGAGAGGGAGTGCCCTGTGGAATTGTGGGGAGGAATGCGCTTTGTAAGTGGGAGAGGAGTGAGCTGCTATCGAAAGTACGGACCTAAAGATGGTGATTACGTTTTCCCATTTGAAAACAAGAATATCAGCAAAACTATTTTTCCTCCTTCAGTCACTGAACCTTATTAGAAGTGGTTAAGTGGATGTGGTAGGCAGAAGGTACACACATGTGCTCTGCAGACCCATAGTGTCTGGGAAGTTGCCTTGCAGTGCTGATTCTGTTCAGCCCAGCTGGTGTCCAGGAGCCTGCTGAGGTGCTGCTATCATGGCCTGCTCCTCCTGAGGGCGTGCCGGCGCTGCCATTTTGTGTCCGCGCTCTTAGGCTTCTCATACTCCATCCCAGAATGGATGACGTGTTGCTTTGGATTCAAGCAGCACAGTGCGCGTAATTTTTGTATATATATGTGTACAGCACTTCAAAAATCAAGTATGTGAGTTGGTGTTAAAGCAGTAATGTAAATAAATATTCTTCCAGAAGTCTGTGGGCTGTTGCTGTGTGCATCTCAAGCCAGTGGCCCTCTGACAGAATAGTACATCTTTAGGAAAGCTATGTTTGTGCTACTGAAAGGAGATGGAGATTGAGATATGGTGAAATGTTTTCTCATGTTACTTGCATAAGAGAAAAACAAATTGTCTCCTTTTCTGTGGTTCTGCCGCATGCTTTTTGCTCTGAGGAGTGATGTGTTAGGTTTTTAATCTGATTGCTGCTGTCCCTTATCAACAAGTCATCAACTAGGGAAGTGTTGCCTAGAACGCATCAGCTTAGGTAAGGTAGTCATCAATACAAATGCAATTCTTGTTGAAACTGCTGCTCAACTTATTGGCAAATGTTTCTGTGTTGGTTACTTTATCCATATTTTAAAAGGTTTTAGAATAAGCTGTTACATTCATCCACACCCTTGCAACTGTGTGCTGCTTAGTGCAGAAGAGCTCACTCAGGATTACCAAGAATCTGTTCTGTAGTTGTAGTTGTAGTTTTCCTCTCCTCCTGCATTTCCTAATGATGAGCTGCTTTTAGATTAATTTATTGAATCAGTTATTATTATTTTTAACATCAGCATAGTTGAAACCATTGTCCAAGCATAGGCTGTAGATTTGTTATTGAGCTGATGTTATGGGGATGGGCAGGTAGCAGGAGTATTAACTTAAAAGGCCACGTAGCGACTGGTGTAAAATTGGATCTGTAGAACTGTCAGCGCTGGCTTTTATAGAGTGATGGGTTATTGTCTGACGCCTGCTCATTAATGTGATGGCTTTGAAAAATCAGATTTTTGGTATCTTCATGCTTTTCTTTATTGTTGTTAAACTCTTCAAAAATTAATTTAAGGCAGACTTGGCTCATACCTATCTAGCTACTTGTATCTCACTTATTTCAGCAAGTAGATCTTGGAATTAGTACACAGGCACTTGATATTGCTTGTGGGAGTGTCTGACATTTGGATGCTTGTTGGCGTTTCGTACAAAATCTCTACCTTTATAATTGTCCATTCTGTTTGAGTTAGATGTTTTTTTCAATGCAAAGACTGGAATTAAAATGACCACAAGCTTTCATTCAGGGAGGCTTAGGCCAGCAGGCAGGTGACATGTGCTGAAACTCAGTCACTGGTCATCCTTAGACTTGGTGAGACTAGTTGCACCCTGAAAATCAGGCACGGGTGTTTATCTTTGACTGTACATAACAACTTACACTCTTAAATATTTCCTTATGCATTTGCATTGAGGCTATGATTTTAGTGGACCTCTATAGATATAAAACTATTGAAATACAGTCACAATAAAAGTGTAAAATATACTGAGCGAGTGAGCCATTAAAAGTGCAGGCGTTCTTAGCAGCTATAGGTAATTGTTTTAACAAGGTAAATCCTTGAGAAGAAATGGGGTTTGTTAAGAAAGAATGTTTTGAGTATGTACTTGTCACGTGTGCTTACTTTTCATTTTTACTAATGAGAGGAGGCTACTTGAACCTGTTTGCTGATCTATAACATAGGTGTTTTGAATTTTTCACTCCTACAATCATTATTTTCTTAGAATTATTAAGAATCACTGTTCTTAGCATCTCACTGAAAAAAAACAATGTTAAGTTTTTGATGGAATGAGCTTTTGTTAATATAAATTTCACGTATCTTGTTTTTTGGAAGGGTAACGGAATTAGGAAAGTTCCAGTTCTGTACCACTGTTATGATAGCGTACATAGCTGTTACATTAGTAAATGTTTTTGTGGAAGCTGAATAAAGTTTATGAACTTAGTTGTGTCATTCTTGGCAATTCTAGTACTGAATAATAGAGAATTCACCCATATGTTGTAAAGTAGGTGTATTATTTAAGAATAAGTTAGAGAAAGGCTGTATGTCTTTTCCCCTCTGAGCAGTTAAAGCATTCTAGTCTCAGAAACAGTCAAGAATTATCCTTCTCAAGATACTTTTAAATCAAGTCTGAAAACCATCCGGAAAGTTAAATTTTGTGCAGCATTCTGATTTCTCTCAGTTTAAAATCATGCCAACCCAGGTGTATGCAGTTATGCTATACAAGACATCCTATTTAAAAGGGCCCTTCCGGTCCACACTTCTGTGGATCCACCTTTCTGTATAGTGACTTCTAACTGAGGATCAAGCCTGGCACCTTTTTTTGTTTCTTTTGTTCTGTCCTGTGGATATCTCCCCTTTTGTTTCATTGTTTGGTAAAAGTTGAGGTGTACTGCATGTTAACATTCATACAGTCTTCATAATGTAAAAACCCAATTCAGATCTGGCAAAAATGTGAGGAACACCACTAGTCAGCAGTCTCCACTTGGACATTGAGCTGTTGATTACAACTCTGAGTACAACAGTCCAGCCAATTCCTTATCCAGCGAGTGGTCCATCCTGTCAGATCCATTTTTCTCCAGTTTGGTGACCAGGATGTAATGCGGGACAGTGTCAAGAGCTTTGCACAGATCCAGGTAGATGAATGCTGACCTGTTTTAGCAGTTCTTGTCACTGTTTTTGTTATACATCCTATCTCTGCATTGTTGGTTTTATGTTGAGGTGGAACTAAAGTGGCATATTAATTAGACTTGGGGAGCACAGCTGCTTGGATGTAAATAGTTTTTATAGTCAAGTCTCGCAGGCACGAGGCAGATTAAAGTCCCTCAGTATCTTGATTGAAACGGAGGTGAATTGGGAAAACAGCAGAAACAGAAGATGACTTACACTGCTGTGATTTGACTCGATTACTTCTCAAAGCTAGAAGATTTTACCTCTGAAAGGATAGCTGACAGCGGAGATCCAGCACATATGTGGAATATGCTGCATGCTTAGATTGCCAACAAGGCCACAGTGGTTTTCATAGTTGGCAGCTGTTGTGTTGTCAGCAGGATTGTAGCCAGTTAAAGCTTTATCTGGTTAGCTCAGCATTGCTCCGAAATGATGAAGATGTGGGAAAAACATAGTACCACGTCCAGTGTGATAGAAGGAAGGCACTGGCACTGGATTGTTCTGTTACAAATCGGTGAGTGGTCTGAAACTGATAAGGTCTGTTCTGTGCTAACTGCTATTCGTGAGTTGTGTACAGGTGTTGGGATGTGACTTGGTATCACGAGGGCAGAAAAAGAGATAAATGTAGTGCATAAAAGCTTAATTTTCCTCAAATATGTTTGAAGATGTCAGATAGAGCATGTTCATTACTTGATTTTTCATGTTTAAAGAGCTGTTTCCAAGGTCTTCAGTTCAGTAACAGAAGGAGCCCTTTTCTTCCTGCTGAAGTAAAGCCGAGGGGCAGGTTCAAAGTTGGCAGATACTTTTTCTTTCCTGGAGCTTCACACCCTACTGGCTTCCTGTGTGCACTTGTTATACTGTCAGTACAGTTTTCATACTTCAAAAACGGTGATTTGAGTATGTAGACTTACTGTCATCTTCCTGATTAGTCATCTTATTATTTGATAGAACATTGATGTATGTTTTATTGATTGTATTTGTAGACCAACACAGGTATGAAAATACCTTCTTTTTAATGGAACATGTGCAAGGCAAAGTTAGGACTGAGTTACATTTTAGAACAAATCGGGTATTATATTTCATGATACTTGGATGGAGCCATGTTCATGACAGGGAAGCCCTCAATAATCCTCATTGCAATCTTGAAACTAATGTTGAAAACGTGTGTTAGAAATGAAGGCAGTGCTGTACGTTACCTTCAGAGGTAGGAGATGCTAGCGGTGAGATGTAGATTACTACCATTTCAGCAGTTGGAGTATGAACTTTAACGAGCATTAGAAATTGGTGTTTAAAGGCATTGCTCTCGGTGCAGCTGCTGGGTGCAAATAATTCCAGCTTTTCTTGTGTGTTTTCTGAAAGCATCTGGATGATCCACTGTTCCTTGTTCAAGTACCCAAGCCATCAGCTTCGTTCCTGCCATCTTCTGTTGATCCGTGATAGCCAAACATGGTACTGCTTTTCCCCTCCCTGTTCTAGCTCCCATCCTTCCCACTGTGCATGCTCCCATTGTTGTTAGAGCCCGTTGACCCATACCTGTGCCCATACTCAGTAAAGGGCAAATAGGGTTGTAACCTGAGTGTCGAACTGCTGTACAGCTTAGTAAGGGTACAGTGTGCACCAGAGCAGCAGGCATGAAGCTGCAGCTGTTTGAAGAGGCCGAGGTGATGCTGCAGCTGCTGGCATTTAGATCAGATTGTGCCACCGTGGACTTGCAGTGTAGACTGTGTGCTCTCGTGATCTGATAATGAAAAAGAGGAAAATGTGACTGTAGCGATAATTTAGTACCTATATGGCTAGTGTGATTCTGGACTTTTCTGCTTCTTTGTTGAAGCATAGAAGACTTCTGAAATTGTGTTTGGTCCTGGCTGGATGAGGCATTTGAAGACCTTAAAAGCAATTCGGAGTTTATTCTGACCTTGCCTACTGGTTATTGTGATGCAGTTTTGTGTGACCATCTGTGTGTTCCTTTTCATTTCCTTCATCAGCTGTGTTTTGCTGTGTAGCACTCAGAGCACTGAAGCACAACGGTGTTTATTTTTACGAGCGTGTTGGTGCAGATTGCTAAGTAAATGATATGTCTTGGGAAGCAGGCAAGCTGTGCGTGCCAGACAAAAGACAACACACAACGTGAACTGTCATTGTTATTTGGTATGGGTAGCAGATCCTGGAGGGCTTCTGCTGTATGTATCCTTGAACACAGAGGACTGGTAGAGTCCTCTTGTAAATCACTTTTCACCGTGGCTAGCCTGCCTTTATCAGCTGCTTTTGCTTGGAGGCTATTTAAGCAGATCATAATTGTCCCTGGAGACTTGCTCACATAATTTCCCTGACACTAACAAGCAGAAGGTCTGCAGTCTTAGACAGCTGATGGTATTTTCTCTTCTTTTGAAGTAGACAGTTTCATTAGTACAGAATGGCAAAGGGAGAAAATCTCTTACCTGCTCTGAGGATGTAATGATTTAAGGTAATTTGTTTTAGGATACTACAGTCTTTTGGAGAGCAAGTAAATCAATTGAAGCTGTGACAAGTGTAATCCAACCTGCCCTCCTTTACTTGCCTTACACTGACAGCTGTACAGTAACTGCCTCGTGGAATTGAGCTGACCGAAAGCAGGTGTGGTGTGGAGGTGGGAAGGGCACTGGTGCATTTTCAGCCAGCTCCGTTCCTCAAGTCCATGCATCACTTCTATGAGTGGCCTTCCATGGGAGGGATGGCTTCTGTGTTTCTGGTTGGGATGCAGGTGAGCTCAAAATGCCCCCGCAAACTGACAGTGCTCACCGAGAAGCAGTTGCTGGTGTTTCCCTACCCTCTCGCTGAGCCATCCTTCTGTCAGAGAAGGCACCCCTGCATTTGCACTGTAAAATAAACTGGGTCATTGCTCTAGGTGAAAACTCACAGCTCTTTTTATCTTGAGTCCCTAGTCTGATTTACCACGTGGCTGCAGGAGTGTTTACCTCCAGTACCAGGAAGGGTGTGAGAACAAGTGGTCCAGAGCATTGGACAGACAAGGCTTGCTTTTGTTCACAGCTGCACTAATTTAAGTGCCTTCAAGTGTGACTGAGCAAAGGCCTCATTGTGGAGGTGTGGGGCATTTTATGTTGTGAAACATCTGTAGTGGGATGAAACGCTCTAACAGTATGTTACTGAGGCAAATAAATGTCGTAAAGATGAAAGTGGGCCGTGCGCTTGTTGGCTTGTTAAGAAAATTAATTCTGACAAGGAGTCTGAAAAACAGACTTCTGTGGATTTTGGTGGAAACGGGCATTTAAAAATACTTTAAAAAGCTATTCAGAATTTGAGGCGCTTAGTTCTTTAGTGTTTCTTGTCTGCACCGAGGAAAGCAAAAAGCAGATGCAGTGTCAATGCTGCTGCTAAAGAGCAGGGAAATGCAGTGCACAGGAGCTAATCTGAAGAGGAGAGATAAGTGCACTGAAGGCTGAAGTATAGAGCGTTGCATATTTGGAGCTGAAGTGAATGATTTAAATATATATTTTTGCTTGTGTAACTAATAGATTTGTCTACCATTGCTTAGTTAAGAAAGATTTAATGACATCTTGTATGTGGCCGTAAACCTACAGAAAGTCACGCAGAATCTTCTCAGGAAACCCAGTGGTTAGATCGAGTCATAGAATCATAGAACGGTTTGGGTTGGAGGGGACCTTTAAGATCATGTAGTTCCAACCCCCTGCTGTAGGCAGGGACATCTCCCTCTAGACCATGTTGCTCAGAGCCCCACCTAGCCTGGCCTTGAATGCCTCCATGGAGGGCGCAACCACAGCCTCCCTGGGCAACCTGTTCCAGTGTCTCACCACCCTCACACTAAAGAATTTCTTCCGAATATCTACTCTAAATCTGCCCTCTTCCAGTTTAAAGCCATTTTCCCTCATCCTGTTGTCTGTGCAGGTGGCTGTGCCGCATGTTAAAAATTGAGATCCGTGTTTTGATCAGTTGTGCTTTAATCTTAAACTGTCTGATGTCTTTGTTTTATCCTTCCCTCTTCCCCAAGTAAGGAGTAGGAAAGCATTCCCAAGGCCTAAAGATTCATTTTTAACGTGTTTTGATAACCAGAAACAAGATTAGCAGTTGTTAACAGCAGCTGATCTCAGGGGAAAAAAGTTCTGAATAATTATTTTTCATAGTTGTTGAAGTCAGTTAATCTCTTGAGTGGATATTAGTAGAGTACTTAGCACCCACTTCTGCATGTACAATATCCTCTTATTTTATTAAATGTTATGTTTTCTTCTTATCAAATGCACTCTGGTATGCTTATGTTGGTCGAAGTTCTCTATTTTGTTGATGTAAAGAACTTGGATACGAGAAATTGTGTTAAATCGGCTGCACGATTGCATCAGACATCAGCGTGCCATAGCCCGGGGGTCATCTGTAATCCATCAGGATAATTCATCCAGACTGCATTTGGAGGCACCTCGGGAGGAGATGAATGGTTCTGCTGACGACATCAGTCTGCTTTCCTCTACCAGCTCAAGAAGAGGCGCCTGTGTTTCTGACACCGCTCAGCAAAGAACTGAGGTTATTTGTGTTCACCGTGAACCTGCTCCTCGGGGCGCACGGAATTGATGCCCGTGTGCTGACCTTCCAGCAAGTGTCAGGTGTAATGTGTATGCGCAAGTGATGCGGTGAGGAGCTTGCTCAGTTCTGCAGCTACACTTTGTCTGTTTTGTGATGGACAGGGCTGAAAGAAAGAACTCATTCAGCTACGTACTGCAAGCTAGTGACAGAATTTGTCATCTCGTGCAAGAGTAATTGATTTAGGACTTGACATCTGTCTCTTATGTGTACTCAAATGTTCCACTCCCATAGATGCAAATTAGCAGAAGCAAAAGATTCTGTGGTGCTTAATTAATGCCTTCCACGTGAACTAACTATCTAATACTGCTGTACATGTGTCTGTAGTGCAAAAAACTGCGCTTTCTCTTTGTCTTGGAGAAATTGCTGAGTGTTGCCGATTTGTTCGCCAACAAAAGATGTATGTCTCTGGGGATGACTGGTGGTGTTTATACAACTTCAGCAGAAGCGATGAAGCACCGTTTGTATAGAGGGGCTCAAGAACTACCCTTTTACAACTTATAAGGAAAGGCTTCATCGTTCTGCAGATTTCACGAGGAGTTAATTTGTAGAGATTTCCAAATAGCTCCTGAATGATGAATCTGCCCTTGGCATCCTGTATGTTGCGTGCCAGACATGCAGTGACAGTCTTTAACTTCTTCAGGCATGAAGTGTGTGGCACTTTTGCTCTCTCTAACCAAAGCGAAACACAGACGAGAATGAGGTCTGAAATACCCAGTTAGAATGAGCTGCTTTTAAAAATGAGCATCATTGTAAATTGATGCTGTAGATGCAGTTGAGCACAAGTATTTTTCCTTTCCAGCACAATATGACAGCAGACAGATTAGAGATCTTTGCTCTGCATGTTTCCAGGAAAGTGTACAACAAAAGGAATATTTGAGATTTTTATTTCCACCAAATTATTTGATATTTCTTACAGATGTATCTTTAAAAGTCTCAGTGCCATTTAAAACTTGGAATATTTTAGTTGCATCTTGTTGCCTAAGCATGTCAGAGTTTTCTCAGTCTGCTTTTTGTCATCAGAAGTTGTGCCGTGGTCACTGTACAACCTCAGTGCTGGTATTGTTTCATTCTTGAGGCAGCTGAAAAGCAAACTAGTGAAATGGATGTTTTAAGTGAGTGTTAGACGTAATCTTTGCTACTTCTGTCTGGAGGCATTCACTCTCTAAATACAGTTTGGTTCAAAGAAGAGACCCGAGCTCTCCTTTGTCTTTGACTTCCAGCAACATAGGTTGAAGAAACGAAAGTGTGGGGAAGAGTCACGTGCATTATTGATATTCCCCTTTTTAAGAAATAGCATTTGTGGCATTACTGTGTTGCAATAAAAGCACCGTTGAAACAGGGAATAATAACCAAGTATTGTAGAACTTGCAACCACTTTTATTTTCCTTACAGCGCACTCAGAGCGATGCTTCTGCCTGGGCAGGTCAAAGCTACTGTGATTTCATGTTCGAAAGTCATGTTGACTTCATTAGGATAGCTCCATTGATATTTTCAGTCTACAACATGCCTCTGGAAAGAAACCAGAAAAAAATGATACACAGCCTGTCCTATTTCAGCTACCTCTTTGAGCAATTGTGTACTCACGTATTAGAGTAATAGCAGTTTAGGAAAGTAAAATGCAGATGTGTTGTTTGTTTGTTTTCCTAAAGAGAAGTGTAATTGAAGTAGAATGTAATTTATCAGCTATCACCCAAGTGGGAATAGTATTTGTCATGAGATGGAACAAAGTATTTTATAACACCCTGCTAAAGTTAGACGTAAGAAAAACAGGGCTAAGTAACAGCTCTACAGATAGAACTTTTGATTTTACTGAAGCAGATAATCCATTTACCTTTTCAGAAAGAAGATGCATCTTTCCAATTCAAGACTGCTGGCAAGAAAGCTTCCATCTGTTTGTAATTCTGTATGTAACCACAGCACTTTAGATTTTGGAACATGCAGCTATCTCTCAGAGTGCTCAGATTATGAAAAAAAAACAAAACAACAGCGCTTTGTTACTGAGAATTAGGTGCTTTTGTAAGCAGATTAATCAGACTTAAGTTCAGATGAGTTGGTTTTTTTCCCCCACAGCACTTCAGTGTATGGGTCCTGCTATTCTGCTCAGTTTGGCATGAAATCCATTTATACAAAGGATTCTTAAATTTAGTTAAGAATCTTAAGTATCCGCATACTTTTTGTCCCTAAAACCTGGCTTACGTTTTTAGGTTTAGTGGTGAAGCAGAAATGTGTAATAAGAATCAGTTTCTGCCTGTCACTTTAGCTAAGCAACACAAAGGATGTTGATTGCTGCTCTGAAAATTCTGTCGGCCCACACTGTCAGAGGCAGATGTTGGTGGTACAGCAGTAGAGGCTGAACCTTCCCACCGATATTCCCTTACATGTTGTTGCCGTGTGACAGATGGCAGCAGAGGGGCGGTCTGGCAGAATGGCGTCTGACGTGGGAGCATGCTTGAAGCAAAGGGGTGTCACTGAATTCCTCCAAGAATTAATTTAACAGCATTAAACTTGTTTCACAGTAGTAAACAATGCAATAACCATTGGATGATGTTCAGACTTAGCTGTTATTTTCAGTAGAGTATTTGCTGTCCCTTGTCTTTCTCCTCCTGTTCTTTCTCATCGTGTTATGAATGTAATCACAGTAGCACTCGTGCTCTTTTAGTGATGTGTTTCTCCCTCCGTTTTTAGAACCAGTTTCCTTCTGTATATAGGTGTTGAGGGAACTTGAAATAGCAAGGACATTTTCTGTACTGCCAGGGCAGTTTTTTACATCATTAGGGATAAACTTTTATCTAATTGAGGAAGTTGTAGAACCTCTCTGATCACTAATGATGAGAAATTAAGCAGTAGCCAATGTAAGTTCTGTTGTATTTTGACACGCTTGCTGTGACTTGGAGTGGTTTTGCAACGTGATTGGTAAGGTTAAAAAAAAACAGCAAACAGTACAACAACAAAATCACAGTGTCTTCCACAGCTAAAGACCATGGTAACTAAATCACCAGTGAGCCCTTGAAGGTGAATGCGACGTAGCTAACTCATTTTTATTCTTTTGTAGGTGATGGATGTGGACACACCATTCTGGGCCCTGAAAGTGGAACTCTTGCTTCGATAAACTACCCACAGACCTCTCCCAATAGTACAGTCTGTGAATGGGAAATTCGTGTAAAACCTGGGCAGCGAATTCAGCTCAAATTTGGTGATTTAGATATTGATGACTCAGATTCTTGTCATTCCAGTTACTTGAGAGTTCACAATGGGATTGGCCCCACCAGGACAGAGATAGGTAAGAACTTTTATTTTCAGTATTGGAAAGCTGTCATCTTGTATAGAGCTTGGAGGGTGGTTTTAATACTTCTCTAGCTCTTAATTTCACCTTCCTAGCCTGTACTGTACACAGAATAACAGCAAGTTTTAAGTATTTCAGATATTTTTACAGCTCTTGAAAACTGTAACGCTTCAGTTGGTAATTGGGCATGATGAGAGTTTGCCCGAAGACGTGTGTGTAGCACTTTGTACAGTGCAGATTTTGACACTTCGGAGAAGCGGTGAAAAGAAGGAAGTGTTTTTATGTACAAGAATTTCAAACAAGGCAAAGGAAGGAATTTTAGGAATTATGTAGTCAGAATTGTGTTTTTCCTGAGCTTCATGCCAAGGAAACTCTGCGAGACGTAACGGAATGCTGCCTGTACCTCACCAACTTCACCACCCCCTCTGGTGATGTGCTCATTTCATGGATGCTTACCACTGTTGCTCAGCAGATGAGGTTTCTGGAATGCTGGAGGATTCTTAATCATTCTTATGTGGTTGCATTTTGTTTACTATATTATGAAAGTGTATGTATATGTCTGCCCTGACTCTGTTTCTAGATGCTAAAGATGCCCTGAAAACACAATGAATTTCCATAATCATCTTAAATTTTGTTCGTGCACACTGGTAGATGCTAAATGCAACGTGGATCCTATGACAGATAATCTGTGATCTTCAGACTCTTGAAGGAAACTCCATTGTTATTTTCCCTTTTCTCAGACATTTTCCAGTAGCTTGCTGAGTGGCAAGAGACCCCACCAGGCTGCTGTAAGCAGTGAAGAGGGAGTTGCAAAATTCTGAGCACTGTTATTTAAAAAGAAAAAAAAGAAGGCAAAATGAAGCACATATGTGAATATATATATATATATATATATATGTTACCTGAAATGCCTGCCTTTTTATACTGAAGTAGCTCTTTGTTGAGCTCTTCATCTTGGTGGTATTAAAAGATGTCAAGCTTCAATAATTTATAATTCAAGTATCTTCCATTTTCTGATGGTAAGGGATCTGTAGTTTACTTTGTCCTTTTTGTGATTTCATGATTTTAAGACAGTTATTTTTCAGTTAGCAGTGTGAAATTATTATCCATGTGAAGGTATTCGTAGGGTTTTAAGACCTCTGTGGTTATTCTTTGTAAAACTCAAAATGAATCATCATTTTTCCTTTACTAACATTGGTTGTTATTGCGCAGATTCATTTTCTTTTCCTTCCTAAAGCTTTAATCTAGAGGGAGAGAGAGAGATTTACTTCACCAAGATTGCTTTAGTGCAACTCATATTGAGTCTTTTTATAAGGAAGCTGGGGGAATGTTAGCTTTGTTAACCCTCTTTTCTAACTGTTACCTAGTTAAGCTTGTAAATAAATACGTGCTTGGAGCTGCTGAGCCAGACTCAGTCTGAAATAGAAGCACTGAAGTCCTTAAATGGCAAGGAACGTCCAGTTCCGATAAGTCTATTACTCACTTGTACAAGTAACTTAATGGGTTGGAGTAAATTTTCTACTTCATTTGTTTCTCTTGACTTTCAGCTGCTTCCAGCTGGTGTAGTAGCAAAGTATGTTGTGCAAATGTGTGTTGTTCTGCTCCTAACAAATGAAATCACAGAACAAACAGTGATCCTAACAGTGGCAGATACAGATGGTGCTGTTTCTTAAATGTTCGTATCTGAAGCAGCAAATAGTGAAATTAAACGGTGATCTGAATTTGTTTGCAAGGAATTATTTTCTGAATTTGTCCTATTTTTTTTTCTTTCATTCAGCTCTGCTGCTGTGTTCTAATATTGAAACAGTTGCATTACATAAAATCTGGAATTCAGTGAATTCACCTACTTCAACTCCAAATGACTTTAAAAGTTGGCTGATTAGATTCCAATTTGAATTGTTACTGGTTTAGTTCAGTGATAAGCAGAGAAGGCTTCTAATGAAGCACTTAAGGATTCGTTCTAACTCCAAGCCTTTTGAATATTTATCAGTAAATCAAAAGAAGCTTTAAATCTTCAGTGTTAAATTAATCTCTAGTTCAAGCAAGATCTAGAGGTGTTTTCTATTAGATTTCATTGCAATCCAGCTAATAGACATTTACAGACAAGTCCAGATCCATTGGAGCAAAGAATGTAAGCTACTGTGGAGATTCATCTCCTGCTGTAATGCTGCTGTTCAGAAGTGCTTTGGTTCCTTCAGTGCATGCAGACAAATGGGTAATTTTCTGTACGTAGTATTGACAGTCATCACTGCAGTCATGTTTTGTCCGTTTCTGGCACATACTTTTTTAAAAATAATTTGCTAAAAATCTGGAAGGAGGCCCGAGAAGAGCTAGGAAAATGATTTGTAGTCTCGAAAGTATGTCTTGCAATAAATCATAAGGTGCATCTATCTACAGTTTGTCACAAGCTGTATCTCCATGGTACAAACAGCACTGGATAGTTTATCCAAGCTAGATTTATGTGTCCTGCTGCATGTACTTGCCCAAACACGAGGTAAAATGGTGTCTGAGGGGAATTTCCTGCTGGTCAATGGTGTAAAAAGAGCCAGAGGCTGAAAATGAATTTAAAAAAACTGGAGGAAAAAAATGAGAAAAGTAGTACTTGGGGAAAATGATGCAATTCATCGTCATGAATTCAGTTAATAGTTAAATCTAGACTGAGGGCAAAGTATAGGGTCTGTGTGGAGCCTTAGTGAAAGGCATCTTATTTTTTCATAACTTTTGCTGATGGTCATCTTAGTGAGAACTGAAATAAGGTTATATCTATATAATTTTATAAATTTCATTGAAGTATGATAAAATCTGTTTTCTGGTTTTGTCCAGAAATACCCATGCTTTATATGAAAAATATCAGAATAAACAAAATTTAGAAACCTCTGAAGAATGATAGGAATTCATATTTCTAAATTTTAATAGCGTTTGAGAGTGCAGTTCACTTTTTAAAGGAATTTGGCACATATTTACGTATTTATTTTGAATTATATTTGTTAAGAACTGTTTCTACAGGGCAGCGTTATTCTACTCTGTCTTGAGAAGGGAACCTGACTTTGGGTTGTGGTTGTTTTTTTTTGCTGTTTTACAATACGGTAACATAAATCTCATGAAAACAAGTAAACGAATGGTAAACGGAAACATGCGGGTGTCATCTGCTGTTGGTGGTTGTCCACTTAGAATCTTAAATAGGGTCGTGGTTGGTTTATAATGTTGATTGTTTAAGGGAGCCTATAGAGTGGAAGATTTGCTTAACTGTGTAATAAACCAGTCAGTATTTTAATAAAGTTTCTAGTTAGTAGGATTGGAGAATTCCTTGTTGATTTGACTCTGATAGCCATTCATCGAGGTAATTTCAAGTCATTTGGTAGTAATTCTTAATAGGGAGATGTTGTCAATATCTGATGACTCCAGCTTCTCAGTTTAAAATGTGCTATTTATTGTCAGTTTGGATGGCAAGAGAAGTACCCAGATGCAGAAGCCTAAGCTGGTATGAGTTGTTTAGTTTTTTTTGTCTTGCTGGGATGGCTGCAGTACCTCTCTTAGGTGCTACAGGTGCAGCAAAACAGAAAATGAGCCGATTGCAAGCTTATGGTAGTAGAACTCAGGTATGCTTGTATGTTGATGCTGAATTGCAGTAAATCATGCCTGCTGTTGTCAAAAAAAAGTAAGAAAAGCAGTTGACAGAAACCATGAAATAATCAGCAGGGAAGAAACACTCCAACGGCTGAGGGAAGAGCGGGGCTTTTTTCCTCATTTGCTTCTGTACGTGATTCTCGTTGCTCCATCTTTCTCATCTTGGAAGAACTCTCTGGATACGGGTGGCTGGAGGTGAATGGGATGTGGTTACATTTATGTGCAGGTGTTAGAGATAGGAGTGACTCTTGTCTATTGGCAGTGTCAAAGTAAGTATGGTACATATACTTTGTTATTTGCTTTAAATGGACACTGACTACATTCCTTCCTATCAACTGACTGTATTTGGTTTTGAATACACACCAGAAGAAATGTGAGCTTATACTGGACATGAAGAAAGATACTTGTTAATGAAGTTGGTTTGGGTCCATGACTCTTGCCCCCTCCTCTCCTTAGGAAAGTACTGTGGATTTGGCTTTCAAATGGATGGCTTAATAACTTCAAGAAGTAATGAAGTCACAGTACAGTTCATGAGTGGAGTACACACTTCAGGGCGTGGATTTCTCGCAGCTTACTCAACCACTGACAAATCAGGTATTTGTAAGATTCTCCTAATTTTTCTGTGCTGGTAAAATTAGAGTTGTCTAGTAAAAACACAGAACGGATTTATTACTCACATTCTCACAAATTGACTCTTAAAAATGATGCCTTCTGATACAGTCTTCCTGATAGTTCTGCATAGGAAATTGAACTGTTATTATTTAAGTTATTGTAGTTTAAAAAGGAAAAAAAAAAAGAAAAATAAAGGTTATCAAAGTGTACCCTCAGTTAAGCAAGAATCACAGTTATCTGTTATGAATGAAACAACTACTCTGGATAAAGGATGACATGCATTTTTTCAGGCCATAATCAAGATGGCAGATAACTTTGAAATATTTTCTTATCTAACTGTATATATTTTATGCATGCCCACCTCATGGAAAAATTTATTTCAGTCATGATTTCCTTTACCTCCTCAACTCTGTAGTCCCTCTGTGACTGCTAACTAGTTTTCAGCATGGGTTTTTTTTTCCCCTTTTCTTGTTTTTTCCTTGCTGGTTTGTTTTGCTTTGTTTTGCTTTACCTTGTGTTTTTTATTCTTTTTGTTTCTCTAGCCTCTAAAAGAGGCTGCTGTGTTTGTTTTGCATCTCCTTCCACTCACTGTGGAGGCGAGTGACATACATTGTCCAAAAGGAGACGAGGATTGCCAGGAACTGCTTTGTAAGGCACAAAGCTCAAGAAGATACTTTCTAGATGTTATTCTAAAAAGAACAGATGAAGAGGTTTCATTTAAAAAAATGTTTATTTTGTGGATATTCTGATGCTTTTCTCTGTTTTGGATTGTTTGTGCTGATGGGTAGCACAGAAACATAAAATTTGAAAGAAGTCGTGGATGCCAGTAACACGTCACTGTAATGTTCCCCGTGCTGCCCAATTTCAGTATGGTTGAACTGCTATGTGCTGAAAACACAGGCATGTTTATCTGGCTTACTAATGTAATTTTTTCTGTTTCAGTTTTCTTTTGTGAAAAGAGTGCATGTTTATGTCTCCTTTGTAGATTCTCTGAAACGTAGCTACAAATTATGATGCAAAAAAAAAAAAAAAACCACCCTAAAAAAGCCATGTTTGTAGTGCTTCTCTTCATGTCTGTCTCAGTGTATTTCCCAGTTACTCAAGACAAATTACAAGATCCTGCTCTAACATAAGACTGAAATAAAATTATTTAATATGTTTATTTTTTTTCATTTTGAGACTTTGGTTAAGTCACAGAGGCTCAAATGTGTATTTTTGTGCACTTTAAAAGCATGCTCAAGCCAGATGTCTTTATCACCCTCTTGACCTAACATTTTTGTTTCCAGACCTAATTACCTGTTTAGACAATGCAAGTCACTTTTCCGAACCAGAATTCAAGTAAGATTGCTTTTACCTTTTCTTCTCCCATTCCCTTTCTCTTTACCAAAGTCATCACGATGTTTCTATTTCATCTGTTGTTTATACCTGATACAGTTTGAATACTGGGGGTTGAGGACTTAAGAAACAAAGAGTCTGGGGAGAGAGCTGAGTAGTGTTGACATTTGCACTTGTTCTTCATCCTCTCCTATTTTTCTTATCTTACATAGCATATACAGAAGAACCTCATTAATTTGTACAAACACATATAAGCTAATATCAGATTCCCATAGAAGAAAATACCACTTTTATAAATATGTATTACAGGACATATACACCTTAAATACTGAAATTAACATTAAATTTATCAAAGGAGCACTAAACTCTGAAATGGGTAAAAAATTACAAACCCATTTCACAGCATCGTGTGAATTAATGAGGTTCTATAGAGATAGAAAATGCTTTTCTTTCTGATGGAGGAAACACAGCATTTCTCTGTTTTGTCCTCCATTTCTGTCTAAAGCAACAACAGTATTAGAAGCTGTAGATTATCATGAAGTATGTAAGCTTACTTTTTGGAGAACTTAAGCACTGAAATAATGAAACATTTCGACCTTTGCACTCCTTATTCATTTTCCCAGGTTCCAAAATTATAGGCTCAGGTCTTACTCTATATGCGCTTAGGTCTCCAGATCCCTTTGTTTTCATGGTACCTGCAAAATTCCTTCAACTTTTGTTGAAATTGATATTTTACCCAAATTCGTTGTTAAATCTTGGCTAAAGTATAGGCTTGCATCAGATGTGCAGATGTCTTTCCCTGTTCTTTCCATGAGCTAGTGATACTAACTGAATATTTGACCTGTTCTTTCTTTTTTTAATGATCAAAGTGTTGCCAGGAGCTATTGCAAAGTAGCATTACTTTTCAGATATACAATTTAAAGATGCAAAACAAACAGATATGCAAGTCTTCAGTTTATAAAATATAATTGATAAATACTGCTACCTACAGGACTTTAAATTTACAGAAGACATGCAGTATTTATATCAATTTTATTGTATTCAGTCTAGAACTGAGTTACAGCTGAGACAGTTTTGCGTTTTTGTCTGATTTCTTATGTCTTGGATTAGGATGTATCCTTATGTAGCGATAAACAAGTGATAACATAATGTATTGTAAATAAAAAAGTGACTGTTGTATAATGTTTTGAAATTGTAGCTGCATGTATGCCTTGACTGGAATTTTTATTATTATTTTTTTCTTCCAGTAAGTATTGCCCAGCTGGATGTGTGATTCCTTTTGCGGATATTTCAGGCACTATTCCCCATGGATACAGAGATGTAAGTAAACTTAATACTGTGGGCACACATTAATTGTGGTAAAATACTTTACGTATGATTAAAACTCTTTTGTAGTTATTTGAATTAGCTCTGCTGTCTGGACCCTGGAAGTTGTACCTCCTAGATTAAATAGCATGCTACTCATGCTTTTTTGCACAGCTGCTCAGTGGACAGTGCTTCAGTGAGTCCAAGAACACCCATCAAAATAATCTGAGGGCTGGAGCATCTTTCCTATGAAGAGAGGCTGAGGGAGCTGGGCTTGTTCAGCCTGAAGGGGAGGCAGCTGCGGGGAGACCTTCTTTTGATAATACGTGAAGGGCGTATAGTGACAAAGAACTTTTAGTGCAGGCTTGTAGTGATGGACAAGGAGTAATGCCTTCAAATTGAAACAGACTAGATTTCATCTAGTTTTTAGCTTTTCTAGTTTTTCTACCACCAGGGTGATTAAGCATTAGAACAGCTTGCCCAAAGACGTTGTGGATGCCCCAGCCTTAGGAGTGTTCAAAGCCAGGCTGGATGGGGATTTGGGCAACTTGGTAAGATGTCTGCTTCTGGCAGCAGAGTTGGACTAGGTGGTCCTTCCAACCCAGACTATTCTATGAATCCATGTTGCCATCTCTAAGAAGTGATGTAGTATACTGGAGGCTTGTTTGCAAGGCCTGCTGAGAAAAAGATGGATCAACCAAAATACTCTTCGATACTTCTAGTTTTGTTGTTGTTGGCTTTCTCAAGTTGTGAACTTCAGCTTTATAAAGAGAAGCAGAGCTTTTTTTTTTTTTTTAATGAAGTCGTCTTGCTCTTGACACTATGATATCTTAAACACATGTTCAGTGATATACACTGTTTACACTGGACAGCTATAAAAACAGTTGCAAAACAGATTATACCGTAGCATTAATAGTTCTCTAAACCGGAAATTCAAATGTAATAATGTAGTTTACTTGGAATGCTACAAAAAAGTGTACACTGATCTTTAATGTTTAATATGAGCCTAAAATGTGCTTCTCTGTCATTTTCTTTTCTCAAATACCTGTATATCCTAGCCTACCTGCTTAAATAACTATTCATATGTTTAAAAGAAATAAGTCACCACAGCAAAGCTGTTATGTGCTATGTTCTGCAGTGAGTCCTTGCTAAATAGCTGCAAGGTAATTTTTGTGCCCAGTAAGTTTCAGGTAGACATTTCGCTTGCATGCCTTCCTAATGATCTTATCTGTGTGCTGCTTTAAAAAAATACCCTAAACTTTGATTCTTTTGCATAATCCCTTGGAGGACTTGGAGCGCTCGTTGCTGACATCTTCTGGTGAGCAGGGGAGAGACAGTTAAATTTACAGCAGAATCCCATGCTTCTACTTCTAAGAGGAGATAAGAGGGAAGGCAGTGGGAAACCAGGTGCTTAAGCCAGGCATAATTACATATATTTAGAAGGTTTTGAGGATATTTGTGGGGTAGAGAATAAGAGATTCTGTGTATAAATATACTAAGGCGAGTTATGTCTGGAAATGTTTTTGTAAGAAGGTTTTCTGCCAGTGAGCTGGAGATATAGGGGCATTCTGGCCTGTTGCATGATGCCGTTATTTCTCCAGAGCCCAAAATGGAGGAAGTGGTTCTGTTTTTAAAATAAGAAAAAAAATCGTCCATGAAGTTTGGGGTAGAGAGGCTGGAGAGCAGCCCTGCTGATAGGGATCTTGGGAGTTCTGGCTGTCAGCAAGTTGAATGTGAGCCAGCAGTGTGCCCTGGCAGCCCAAAGGGCCCAACCGTACCTTGGGGTGCACCAGGCCCAGCACTGCCAGCCAGGCGGGGGGGGGGCTTATCCTGCTGTGCTCTGCACTGTGTGGCCTCACCTCCAGCACTGGGTGCAGCTTTGAGTGCCACAATATGGGAAGGACATAAAGCTATTTGAGAGCATCCAAAGGAGAGCTACAAAGATGAGGAAGGATCTGGAGGGCAAGGTGTGTGAGGAGCAGCTGAGGTCCTGTGGTGTATTCAGCCCAGAGCAGAGGAGCTGAGGGGAGGCCTCATGGCGGCTGCAGCTCCTCACAGGGAGCAGAGAGGCAGAGCTGAACTCTACTCTCTGTGGAGAGTCAAGGAGGAGGCTGGGGAAAGGTTCTTCACTAGAGGGCTGTGGGGCCCTGAACAGGCTACCCAGGGCAGTGGGCATGCCCCCAAGCTTCCAGAGTTCAAGGGACATTCGTACACCACTCTCAGACACAGAGTTTGGATTTTGGGTGGTGCATTGTGGAGCCAGGAGCTGGGCTCGATGATGCTTGTGGTCCCTTCCAACTCAGGATATTCTGTGAATTCTCCCTTTTTCTAGAAAGGATCTGCTGATTTGTTTTAGGATAATTGCTGTGAGGCTTAATCGCATCCAGAGGAATGGTTGGCAGAAAAATCTGACAAATTTGTTTAGTAGTTACAGCCAGCAGCATTGATTTGGAGAACAACTGTTAAATAAAAATGTGCAGTTGTTGTCTGTTGTTTATCGGCTTGAGTTACATTTGTAATCCACCTGGTCTAGGGCTCACTGAAATGTGATAGAATCAGGCAGAAATGTCGTAGAATCAGAGTCAGAGGTGTTTTTTGTGTTTTTATAAATTCAATAATAAAACAAAGATAGATGATTTCTAAGTAACAGAGATACAGCTAAATAAGAAATTTCTTAGTATAAAAATAACAATAAAGAACATGACTTGGTGATGCAGCATTTACAGTAAACTGTGTAATATTCAGTTTATTTTCAATGTAGTATAATGTTGTTTCTTTCTTCCCCTCAAGTCATCGTCACTTTGCATGGCTGGCGTTCATGCAGGCGTCGTGTCAAATATTCTGGGTGGCCAAATTAACGTTGTAATCAGCAAAGGCATTCCATATTATGAAGGCTCCCTGGCTAACAATGTCACCTCAAAAGTGTAAGTGTACCTTTTACATCCTCCTTATCTTTAGCAGCTGAAGTTTTGGTAGTGCCTCATCCCAGGAATAATTTCAGCTAGTGGAGATACGTGTTCCATGATCGGGGGTGGTCTGTAAAGTTCTCACGATTCTCTTTTGCTGTGGTGTGATTGTTTTACCAGGTAATTTTTTAACTTCTAGACCATGAAGATCAATTTTACAAATTCTGAAAGGAGCTTTTCCAAAATGCATGTCGTGACCATAAATTCCCAGTGATCTGTGCAAAAATAATAATTTGTGCAGTTTCATTTAAAAGGGTTCATTCGTGCAGGTTCATTTAAAAGGGAGGTATTTTAATGAAGCTTTTGCATTTTGCTGCGTAGATGGCTCTTTGAAAGTCTGTAACACCTGTAGAATCCTTGGACAAGCTTTCAGGTGAAAAGAGGTTTGTACTACAACTTGGTGACAGAAATATTCCTGTCATCATGAAATCCCTGTTTAGGCACATGTGCATAGGTTTCAGAGGCAAGCAGTCAGACAAGTAAAATAAATTGAAGGCAGTTTCTGTCAGTTTTCCTCACTACCACAAAACCCATCTTTTTGTTCTCCGCAGGGGACCGTTATCTACAAGTCTCTTCACATTTAAGACTAGCGGTAAGCACTGTCAATGTTATTACATAATCCTTTCATATACATTGCTCCTTTCATATAAATTCTTTTCAGTTTATTTCTTAGTTTTTGTTCTGGTTAGTTTAATATTTTGACTGGCTTCCTCAGTAGTGCAGACATTCTAAAACCTGCCTTCTCAGTCCCACAGGGTGATTGTCCTGACAGTCCATACTTATTTGTCTTTTAAAATCTTTTCCTATTCAAAATCTTTCCTTAGTAAGCTCTGCTTTTTTGGAAAAAGAGATTCTTTCACGTTTTGTTCCTCCAATATAATCTGCTTTAAAGTGACTTGACTCCCACACTTTAAATGCACTGCTTAAAGCAGAGTTTGGCACTTGTTAGTTGCTCTTCATTTATAAAAACTGTGCACTGTAGGGTTTTGTTCCACATTTACTCCTTACAGGTTTCTTGTTGCCTCCTAAGAAACTTAGCATAAATTTCAAAATGATTACTCAGGTTTCTCCCTTGCTTTTTAATTTTTCTTTCCCCTAAATTCTTGCAACTGAATGCTATGTGATAAATTATTTTTCTCTTTTGCTCTAGAAAGACATCTCTTGTGCTTTGCTCTGTGTGTATGCTGTGTTCAATCTTGGCTGCCATCATTTGTTCCTGTAAACATGTTCCATGTTGATGATTGGTATAACAGGCATTGTCCATTTTAAAGCTTACTGCTTCGTATGTTTTTACTTTCTGCCAGTTGCCTCTTTTTCAAACAGAATAGCTGCAGTTTTCTAAATGGAAGTCATTTAAAGTGCCATCTCTGAAGGAGTGGTGGAAATACCATGAAGACAGTGGGCTTGCCTTAGTCTCTTAGCTGTTACAGTAACAACACAAAAAATACAACAGAAGCATTGGGACCCTGTTTAGTCAAGAAAAAGAGAACAGAAGTCATACGTACATTCCCAAAAGTAAACAAATGCTTTTCCTAATATTAATAAAAGTGATCTGAATGGGGAGAGAAATGCAAGAATCTGATGGGCACAAATGTTTGAAGATGGAAATGTATATAATGAAGCAAAAATTGGAAAATGTAATCCACATCCAGTGATCTCTCTCGTAGACCTGTACAAGAGCTGGGAGAAGGAACGCTTGTCTAGTGACCTTATGGTTGGAGAATATTAAACATGGTGATCAAGGTGGCATTTGTTGGTTTTTTTGTCTTTCAAAATGTGATCTGACAGGTTGTATGGAGGTAATTAAATGGGCTGGGAATATGAAGAGATGAAACAAAATGCCATCTGGCTTTACCACAAAGCAGGTTGTGCAGGTTAACCTCCTTTTTTGATAACTAATTTTTCAGCGTGGGAAGTGCTGATCTGGACAAAAATCTGGACTTTGGAGAAGCATTTGACAACTTACTGAACAAGCAAGAGACTGATGTAGATTAAAATATATGTAGCTGAATGGCCTAGGAGTTGGCTGAAGGAAAAAGAGGATTTTGTAGTGTGCTGTAATGACGTTTATCTGATTGTGGTGTTATTACTAGTGTGGTTCTTTTACGGTAGTTGATGTCATGACTTGGTACAAAATTGTGGTGTGTGTTGTTAATACTAAAGATGTGGTCAGTGCAGAGGAAAATGGAACCATTGTACATGAAGACCTGGCTGACGTGGTGATTTGAGTAACAGAAGTTAAGTGAAGAACCACAGAGCACATACAGTGTCAGTACATGGGTTCTGCTGTATTTCTGCTTCATGTTGACAGCTTCTTAGATTGTAATGACAGATGAAGGAAAGAATTTGGGTTTAAATCAGTGCTGATGTGATCCTGTGCTCTATCAGGTGATGTACATCCAGCAGAGGCAACAAATGAGCAAATGGATATCAGTTAGCCACAAAGATTTTTTTTTTAATATTATTTTTTTAAGCCATAAGAAGAATATCATGCAGGAAGGAAGTTTTAGTAGGAGTGGTAACAAAATATACAGTTAACTTCAAGGATGTTTTTGAACTCAGGGGCAGGGTTGTGACATCACTTCTTATATTCTTTGGTGTTTTATTTGAATTAACGTTGTGATACTGAGGTAGGTTTGGAAACCAAAAGTTACATAGGCACAAAAAGGAGTGACTAAGTAGTCTCTTTCCCATTACTGCAGCAACCACATGAGAAACTCTTAAACAGTGACAGTTCCCCCAGAGCTTCTCTTGTGCTCTGTGTGGAAGGTGATTGAGAGAATACCCACATTATTCTTGTGCAAATGTACCGGAGATGAGAAGTTTGGTTCCAGCATGACTGGAAGAGCACAGAAGACATTGTAGTTTTTTTTTTTAGTAGCATTGTTATGGAATACATCTAGATGGCAGTTTAATATCTGCATGGCAAGTAAAATCATTGTGTAGCTTGGATTTTTATTTTAAGTCTTCACCTTTTCCTTTGCCCAGGTTGTTATGGGACACTGGGAATGGAATCCGGGGTAATCTCTGATTTGCAGATCACAGCATCATCTATTCTTGAGTGGCCTGACCAAACAGGACGAGTGAACACTTGGAAACCTAAAAATGCCAGACTGAAAAGGCACGGGCCTCCTTGGGCTGCTTTGGACAGTGATGAACGTCAGTGGCTGCAGATAGACTTGAATAAAGAAAAGAGAATTACAGGTAAGTCATTAGATGTGGCTTTTAAGCAGCCTTCAGAAAGTTTGGTCACTAAAATCTTTTCTTCCAGTGTTTAGTCTCAGGTAAAATCTGGCTCATATTTAATTGCCATTCCAGCAAGTTTGGTTCTGTGTCCCAGCAAATGCACTGAAGAGCCTAAAGATGAACAGTTTCATAGTAGAGAACATGGTTTCATAGTAGAAAACACCTCCTTCATCAGAATTTATTGAAGTGTTTCCTCTTTATATCGGATCCTTGATACTTGCCTTATTCCTGCTGATGGTTTTGAGGGTCCGAGTCCATATCCAGGCAGCCCAGTCCGCTGGTACCTCTGATACGGGTGTAGTGACTTATGTTTCCACGTTTACCCTGCTGCCCTCCACAGCCATAGCAAATCCAGCAGCAGAGGTGGGAGCAGTTGCCGTGCTCTGCAGTAAGCAGCTGGCAGCCTCCCCTTCAACCTCCCTGCACGCGGTGGTGCTTGGACTGCAATTCAGGGTTGCTTGTTCAGAGGTAATCGCTGTTGTTCGAGGGCATGTTTGCAGTCTGACTTAAGTCAAAAATAAAGTGCCTTTTAGAATCCTGGGCTTTAAGACTAACCCGAGACATCCCCCTTTGATCAGTTTGGGTTTGTCTCGCTCTCAAATGCATGAGTTAGACTCTGTGAACGCAGCTGCATACCCTGCTATGCTATCAGCACCTGGGCTTCTTGTCATTAAACTGCTCAGATTTGCCTTGTTACTACCCCCCTTGGAAACTCTTTGGGTTTTACATTGGTCCTCTAATTCCTGTGCTAATAACCTTCCACAAAACAGCTTTCTTGGGGGTATCACCCTGCAGCACTGCAGTGGCTCCTTTAGGAGGGTGCAGTTCTTTCAGTGGTGCTTTTAGGTTGGCAGTACAAAAGCAATGAAGAGAGGTGATACCTCTCCTGCAGGCACCTGCAGGCAGGAGCGGGCTGTGGTCAAATGGACAGGCCATTTTAATCAAGAGGTGGGGGAGAAGTGTAGATTGAAGTATAAAAAAGTAAGTAAAATGATTATGACATTTTAGTCACTGCAGGAGTTTCAGACCCTGACACCTTGGATAAACTTCTCGTAAGTGTAACTGGACCAGTGGAAATTCAATTACAAACTTCTGGATTAAAAAGCTGATAGAGAAACTGCTACCAGTTTGTAAAAAAAATGTATGACTGGACACCTTTATTTTCATAGGTATTATAACTACTGGATCAACCTTAGCAGAGTACTACTATTATGTCTCAGCCTACAGAATTTTATACAGTGATGATGCACAAAAGTGGACAGTATACAGAGAACCTGGCATTCATAAAGACAAGGTAAAAATACCATACACTTTCTAGGAATATTCTGTGGAGATTGTGCAATTGTAAATATGACCAGTTTGACCAGTTTTTTTTGTTTGTTTTTTAATTTAACTTTTCCTGTGATATTTCGGTGTGATATCGAGTCATAAATAGCATCTCTGCAGAAAGAAATCAGAAGAGGATTGAAGAAAAGGTCTGAAATTCAGAGATGACTTTAATGATGATTTGGGGGTGATAATATTCTGTACAAGAAACTTCTGCTGCCAGCAGTAGGCGCTTACTCCTGGCTGATGGCAGCATCTGCTGGTGACCTGGGCTGTTTTTAATAGTTTCCCAAATAGCTGCTTTCTCTGAGTCTGAGCTTCAGGCTCTGTCTGAAGAACTGGAAAGGACTTGAAGTGCTAAACTAAATGATTCTATCTGTCGTGTTTTGTTTCCAGCCCTCCTGTTGATGAAAGTGAAAGGTAGAAGTGTCTTGGTTGTTACATTAAGAGGTTTCCAAACACTGAACAAAATCATAGTGGGAAACCTTCCTGAACTGAGGTGATTTTACTGTAGAGACTGGTCTATCTCCTTGAGCCTACACGTGATCTACCAGATTTCTAGTATGAAGCACTCAACAAATAACTAAAATTTAAAAATCCAGCATCTTTTGCTGTTTTTTGAGTGCCCTCCTCTGGCTGTTAAATACAATCTCAGGTAGCTGCACAGATGTAGGCTACATGTTTGGCTCTTGCTAACTGAGCTGCTTCTTATCCTTGGAAGTTCTTGAAGTGAAGCAAAATGTGGAGCTTGAAGTTACAGGTTAAGAGATCTTTTCTGCAGTTTTTATATCATTAAGTACAATGTATGAAGAGTCAAACATACTCAAAGTGCCAGCTGGGAAATAAAATACTTAGGTGACACAAAAAAGGGACTGATATTGAGGCTTCAGAATATAACAGGTTTTCCCATTGTCTGGCATGATCTCATTTGATACAGCTTTGCTTCTGAGTGCATATGCATGCAGTTTTCTCCCTCTGATTTTTACTTGTCTACACACCAGACAAGATCAGGAGCTGCAATTCCCTGCTTCTTTTTTTGTGTTTTTTTTTTTCCAAAAAAAGTTTGAAAATCCTGTTGAGGAGACTAGAAAGTTTTCCAAGACTCCAGGACCTTTTGTGGTACTCTATGAAAAGAGCTTCTAGAAGTGCATTGGTGCTCAAGCAAAGTCCTCTAAGAAGGACGCAAAGTCCTTCTAAGATCTTTATCTGCAAAATAAGAAAAAAGATCTGTGTTGCAGATTTGATGACTTCTTTGTGTGTGAGAACCAGCAGCGAAGGATCAGCTTCAGCTTATTCTTTAGGCAATTTCTGCTCTCTTCTCTTCCATAATTGAAGAGATTTTGACCTAGAGATCTCGAGTTCTTAATGTAAATGATTTGCTTGCAGCTCAGTCATTGTAGACAGCAACCACTAGAGGGCAGTGTGATTACCTGCTAGACTAATTCTTCCTAGTAGATGCCATAGCCATTTGCGGGACAGACCGTTCTTAAACTACTATGCAATGTGAAGACTGATAATACCTACTTTCACCTTGTCACAGCTGCTTGCTGTATTTGAAGAATAAGTGCAAAACACCTAGAAAGAACCGAGCTAAAATTACTTTTCATTCCCATAGAAAGACAGTATTTCTGTAACAGCAGGGATGGCCTGGGTCGCATCAGTACGCTGTTGCACGGTACCTCTGCTTGGAGAAAGGCAGAGGGTACCAACTGTCAGTTACATACTGCACGCAGAACCAAAACCAGTATTCCCATTGATCCACATGCACCCACAACACACTGTTCTTTTCTTCAGCGTGAGGCAGGGTGAGTGGGGATGGTCAGGCAGCAGCACCGTTCTGGGTGCGAAATAGTCTCAGCATTCCACACCGCTTATTTTTGCTACATGAAATATCAAAACTGGTTTTAATTACTCAGTCACTATTACATTTGTGTAGCATAATATTTGTCTTTCTTTTCTTTTCTTTTTTCTTTCCTAGGTATTTCAAGGGAACACTGAATTGTACCAGGAAGTTCGCAATAATTTCATCCCACCCATTATTGCACGATTTGTTAGGATTAACCCCTTAAAATGGCACCAGAAAATTGCAATGAAAGTAGAATTGCTAGGATGTCAGTTCAGTATAGGTAAGACAACTGAAAACTTCCCCATTCTGTGTGTAGACAGAGTAATTTAAAAGTGTTTCAAGAGACACCGGTCACTTGCTTTCCATGGTACTGATTCATAGTTTTTCTTCATTATATAAAAAGAACAGGAGTCCTGTAACAAACTGTTCCAGCTCTTTTTTTGACAGGGAAACATGTAAAGCTAGCACTTCAAAAAGAAAAAAAAAACAACACCTCAGTTACAATAAATACTTTTCTTTTAAAGTCCGTGCACCTAAAATCACCATGCTGCCTCCACCACCACCTCAGGACAACAACAACAAGGTTGATGACTTCAGTGAGGACTTCATCCACTCGGTGAAGACTTCGTTGCAGACAGATAAAACAACTTTCACACCAGAAATAAAAAACACCACGGTGACTCCAAGCGTAACCAAAGGTATCCAGGCGTAAGCAGTAGAAGTGTTTGGGAACTGCTTACAGTACTTGGCGGTATATTAAACGTGCTTTCTGAATTTAACTTTGCTCGACAGTTTTTATATACTATCACAAAACGTCAGCCTTTTTAATTCTTGCCAATATATTAAAGATAAAAACACTCAGTTGCATACAGCATGTGGAAACAAAGCCAGTATTCTAAGGGATGTAAATATTATGTTCAAAATGAATTTAGCTTTTAATTACACAACGAGTTTTTGTCAAAAGGAGAAGTTGTAACTTGGACTTCCCTTCAGAATTAGGCAGAAGTAACCGCTTTATTATTTAATCCAGTAATTTCTTAGGACGAGACACTTTTGCCGTAGATAACCTTCTGTTAATCAGGCCCATTGGCATGAAATTTGAGAAACACCCAGTGTCCTCATGTTGTTTATTTAAGAAAAGCTGTCAGAAAGAGAGCATGATCACTGCAAATGTAGGCATTGGTGCCGTGTCCTTTGGGTAGCAGCAGACAGAAGATGCCCTAATGTCACGCGCACAGCCAGCACAGACGAGTTTTGATTAATTGTTAGGATATTGTGGTATTTATTTACTTCTTGTAGGAGGTTCAGACTTCAGTGGTTGCATACTCCTGGGCCCTCGATATTCCACGTTAATGATAAAATACATTGTTCTCGTAGAAAAATGATATTTATAGTGAAACAAAGCTATTTATTCTGATGAGAAAACTTTCAGAGATTCTGGCTGTGCCTACGTGTAGAAGAGAGAAGACGATAATTGCTATTTAAACGGTGGGAGCATCCAGCAGGGTAGCTTAGCAGGGGGACCCAGTGTGATAGATGCTGTACATGAAAACTACATGCTTTACCCGGGTAATTTTCAAAATAAGGACTGATTTATGAGAAGCACTTCTGTCTGACACCGCTTAATTTAATGGCTTTCAGATGTGGCATTGGCAGCAGTTCTGGTTCCAGTGCTGGTGATGGTCTTCACTACTCTGATTCTTATCTTAGTTTGTGCGTGGCATTGGAGAAACCGGTAAATGAACGGATTAATAAAAGTACTTTACTAGAATGTTAGTCTGGTACGTGGGAATGAAGCACTCTGCATGTGTTGCTATGGGAACTACACGGTCCACATTTCTGGAAGGGCTTTTTTTCAGTATTCTCTTTGTGAGAACGTGTTCATTTGAAGAGCAAGCATAACGGAAGTGCTTTCTCTCAATAGTTTCCTTTTGAGTGCGTTTTCTGAAAACTGATTTCTCCAGTAGCAGCAGACTGGTAACGGCAGGCCGGGTTGCTGGGGCTTGGACTTTAAACTTGAGAAGCAGTTACAGCCGAGGTGACGGTTGCTGAGCACGGATGCATTTCTGGTAGGCAGATTGGCTAAAACACTCTGTCCTTTTCTCACAGCAAGAAAAAAACCGAGGGCACGTATGATCTACCTTACTGGGATCGTGCAGGTAACAACACGATTTTATGAAATCCTTTACTTGGCGTTCTTGGTGCAACGTTTATTTCAAATTGCAATAACAGTTTCCACCAGCAGAAGCTTCTCTAGTGCTGACTGGCAGAGATGGAGGGACAGTGAGCATAGAACTTGCTTTCTCATGAGACTTGGCTTTTTTATTCTCTGAATCTTCTTAAGAAATGGAAAATATCTCCAGTTCAAGCTTACAGCATCAGCCTTCTTTTCTTAGTGAAACAAGTTTAGATCTGTGTTGCAGATTTGCCTCTTAATTGTACGAAGAGGGGAGAAGGCATTTATGAGGAAACTTTGGGTACATGCAATAGTCTTTTATTTCTGGTACTTCTTTTGTGCTGGAAAAAAAAAAACATTTCATCTTGGCGTATGAGGTCTGTCAAGTTTCTCTTTCTCCATTGTCCGAGTAACGATGTGGGATTACTGGTATCCCAAGTATCCCCTTGTATTCCCTGGTATGTTTTCTGTCTTCCCAGTCTTGTGCCCTATTAACTTAAGGTCAGACAATTCCACAGAGCAGCTGTCTGAAAGCATCCCACAGACTCCTGTGCTACAGCATGAAGAGCTGGTGCAGCAGGCAGCTTTCACTGTCTGCGTGATTGTGCTTCATTTTTCTGACGTTATGCTAAAAATTGCCACATCTGTGTCTTTGTTCACTGGCAGTTTCACGTATGTTCTTGATCATTAGGAAAGAAACCTTTTAACGACCTTATTTTTATTTATTACATGTCCATTTATTTCTGGTAGGTCGCAGCATAGTTGCTTTAAAATATTGTGTCAAAACGTCCTGTATTTAAATGCTTAACGCTGGATACGCTAATATTCTCTTCCTGCTGGTTTAAGTTTAAATGTTCAGTATGCGGGTCTGTTTTTAAAAAGGAACATTGAAATTGGGCAGAATACAGCATTACAAAAATGCTGCTACAGTTCTGCTGGGTAGGAGCTGCACTGCTGTTAAGTCACTGCACTACCCCAGCACTGCAGCAGGACCTAATGCCAGCAGTGGGCGCAGACAGACAGGTTGATGGGGTGACAGTAGTGTTTTCACCTCTGAATCTTTATCTGTCTGCCATAAAATATTAAAATCTCTTATAAACGTGGGTTTGTGCAAAAATTGATTATTGTTTTGTTTGCCTGCTACTACAACATAAAAAGTTAAGACATGGTATAAAACATTTTAATAGCGTAACAATTAGTATCTATCTATGCTTTTCATTTTTAATTTTTTTTTAAACTGTGTGAAGGATGGTGGAAAGGAATGAAGCAGTTTCTCCCCACCAAGTCAGCAGAACATGAAGAAACTCCTGTACGCTACAGCAGCAGTGAAATTGGTCGCCTCAGACCAAGAGAAGTTCCAACAATGTTGCAGACAGAATCTGCAGGTACTTCTTTGTTGTTTTCGTGGGCTATGTGATAGATACAGAATGCCCCAAAAATGCCTGAAATTTGCCTGCATTTAATTATTTTGTGTTTGCTGGGGGAGGTGAAGGGAAATGAATAGAAACGAATGTGCTGATAAGCACATCTCTTAAAATGCAGACCTTCTCAGATCTGTTCTCAGAGTCCCATGATTTGCATTATTTGTCCCGGAGTCCCAAACATGCATTATTTGACTGATGATGTCCTGGGAGTAGGCACTTCCCCAAGTTAGAGCAGTAACTAACTGAAAGCTGCTCGTTCTTAAATGCCATAAGGAGTGGACTGTTTCTTTAGGCACGTTTACATGCACTGAAAATAACTTCTCCACATCATGCACAAATCTGATATGTGGCATTTGGTTCCCTCCACTGACGGTCTGAATGAAGCCATCCTTTTGATCTGGAAAATGAGGTACTGATAACAGCGTGCGCCCTTTATGGTGAACCGGTCATTAGAGGAAAATGACTGACTCTGCCTTTGTTTCTGTGCCGACGTGCTGATGGCAGAAATTTGCAGATGTGCAGGAATTACGGCTCTACAGAAGGCAGAAGTAATGTTCTCTTTTTGGATGCTTGGCTGATGTTACAGACCTAGCCCTTTTTCTCACCTCCAGCTTTTGTTACTCAGATTATCTGTCAAACTCCAATGTCTCAGCTGCCCACGTGCTGGCTCTCAAGCTGAGAGGACAAACCCTCCATTGCCAAGGGCCACTTTTTATCCACTACCAGCCAGGTTAATTTCATTTACTTTCAATCTTTCAGGGAGGCACGTTTCGAAACACTTAGTTTTGAGCAGATTTACAACGTAGCAAATAGTAGCTCACAAGGGAAGAATGATAAGCCTGAGATATCAGGATGCTGTTGGATAGCTTATGCTCTATCTCTTGAGCAAAGATTACTTCCCCCCCCCCCAAAGCACCTCAATACAGCAGACAGAAAACAAACAGTGGTTTGATCGAGGATAATACTTGCTGTTATGCTGTTGACAGGATGTGTTTAATGTGTTGCTACTGTACGAAAAATATCCATTAAGTGCATTTTTATTTTGTTTGGTTGGGGTTTCAATACAGAGTACGCTCAGCCACTGGTAGGGGGCATTGTCGGCACGCTTCATCAGAGATCGACCTTCAAACCAGAGGAAGGAAAAGAAGCAAGTTACGCTGATTTGGACCCTTACAATTCGCCTGTACAAGAAGTTTATCATGCCTATGCTGAACCACTACCTATAACTGGACCAGAATACGCGACTCCAATAGTCATGGACATGTCCAGCCATCCCAGCACACCTCTTGGTGTTCCTTCCATTTCCACCTTCAAAGCTGCAGGGAATCAAGCTCCTTCACTGGTGGGAACTTACAATAAGCTCTTGTCCAGGACAGACAGCGCATCCTCAGCACAGGCACTGTATGACACACCAAAGGGACAGCCGGGGCCGGGCGCTGCTGACGAGTTGGTCTACCAGGTACCACAGAGCACGGCCCATTCCACCGCCACTAAGGATGAACCAAGTTAGCTCATGAGTAAGGTAGGAAGTTGGCAAACGTGGCTTGTTTTTAAAAGCCAGTTTCGTAAAGCTGACAGATTCGTTTTTTTTTTAATCACACTGTTTTGATACTGTTAGTCTTAAGTAATACAGTCGTGAACCAAAAGATGTATTATTGAAAATCTAGGAAACCAGTCATTCTGCCTTTTCTTAAGCTGAATTTATAACCATGAGCTTTTTTTTTGTTTTTTTTTTACTACTGTACAATTGTCTGTCAGACATGAGAGAAGATCTCTTCAAGATTAGCTTCAGTAATTCATAGATGTGAATGATGAATTGGGAGAAACAACTGCTGAAAGTATGAAAGACAGTAATTTTTTGCTAATGGTACTATTTCTGGGGAAAAATGATAACCCACGATCAAGTCTTCAGATTTTCTAAAATCTATAGGCACTGGAACAGGTTGCCCAGAGGTGGTCGATGCCCCGTCCCTGGAGACATTGAAGGTCAGGTTGGAGGGGCACTGAGCAACCTGATCGAGCTGTAGGTGTCCCTGTTCATTGCAGGGAGATGGACTAGAGGACCGATAAGGGTCCCTCTTCCACTGAAGCAATTCTATTGTTCTACGATATGTAGGTACTGCAGCTTCTAAAATTCATTTTACCCTATAAAATGCGTGTACAGCCTTGAACTTGGAAATTCCATTAACTTCATGGCATAAAAATGGTCGTGATTGTAAGTTGTTCGTTTTGGCTTTTGTTCACAAGATTGCTATGTGTTCCTCAGAAGTTTCCTATCATTTTTGTAGCCTTCTGAAACTAGAATCTGCTGTCTGCGCAACCCATTTTCTGCCTCATGTCTTAAGCCACTCAGCCTTCGTGCCCTGCTAGGGATACAGCAGGTACAGGCGGAAGTCTTACAAGCAAATTACATTGCAACTGTTTTCACTCATTCCCTGCTAAGCGAAGGCTGCTCTAACTCAAGGCAGACCCCAGTCAAACTTCTGCAAGAAGCATGCAGGCATTCAAGGTGTCTGAATGAGTTCAGAGAGGATCCCTCTCCCACAGCAGTATCTAACGTTGTAGGTTAAGATGTGAGCATAGACGAAGAAAGATATGTATATACTTTTGTGAGTGCTTGAAGAAGCACACAGGTATTCTAACAGTGCATAGTTTGTGTTAATACATGCATTTAGCACGTATGGTACTTAGAGCACAATTGGAGAACTTTGGTCCTAGGGCTTTTCTTACTGATTGTTCTTAGTAAAGGTTTTGGAATCTTTCATGCTTTTTACTGAGAACAATTGCTGTTCCAAAGAGCGTCAATTTTAGAAGCATTTGAATGTTTATCTTTTGAATGTTCCATTTTTCTCTACAATGAAACATGGCAGTCAGTCTTCTACTTGAGGTAGCATAGACTAGTTTTATCTAGGTAATCACAAAATGAGAACCATTGGGATGTCGTAATTGCCACTTTTTTTTTTTTAAATCTTGTTAGAAATAAAGCACAGCTTTTTATCTGAAGTAGTAGAAAAGAGTTCTCAAATAGCTTTATTTTTATTGTAACAGCACTGGTGGGAGGATGCCAAATTAATTTATAAATGTGAAAATCCCTAGCTACACATTAGCCCAGTTTTATGGACTGTAATGGTTACTGTTTGCCTCTGTAATGTAATTTAAGTCAGCTCTGGTTGTTGCCCGTGGGCCTTACACGAGGTGGCTCCCATCTCCATCCAAGCCAAAGCTGCGTACAAGGGAACAGCCACCGCCTGCTTGTGCAGAGCAGCGCCCTGACTGAGCACTTGAATCTTTTTGCAGGGAGGCTGTATACAACTGAAAAACCAGCCTTTCTGGTGGCCTGCCCACCGTCTGGAATGTTGTCACATACACTCTGCTGCCTTAAAACTCAATCCTGTGTTGTTTTGAGCATGAGAATGGTAATTTTTTTTAGAACTGGTGGCCTAAGCCTAAATAGGAGTAGGCAAGGAAGGGCGGTATACAAGGCCTAGTAGTGGAAAGGAATTTCCTGCCTATAAGTTGTATTTCTGATGTAATTGCAACTTTTTCTGTTTGATAAAGCTAGTTTGCAGTCCTCGGTGTTTTCTTTAAACAGGCAGGTACGTGCTCCTACCCACGCAGTAGCATAGTTATAACTTCGACGTTATTGCCTTTTATCTGAAAGAGGTGCAAACAGCCAACCTTCCACCAAGATGTGACATACCTATTCCAATTCACTTGAAGAAACTTCTGAGCTTTTAGGCTTGGAAACAAAAATATCTGCCATGTGGATTTGTTTAAGTTGGTAAAATTAACTAACAGTCTTGGAACCTGCATTTTATTTTTATTGTAGGCTCGGTGTAGTATAACAGTGAGTGTAACTGTGGGCTAAGGCAGTGTAAGAGTTAGAGTGGGCTACTTTCAAGCAGCCACAGTGCAGTTTCATTATCGGAGCAGCATAATCTGTTGCAGTTAGGAATGGAGTGATGTCCTTTTTATGAAAGAAAACGGCCCCATGCTTTGCTCCCTGCTTTCAGCATTTACACTGTAGCTGCTCAGGCTAAGCTGGAATTTCTCATAGTTGGGTTTAAAGTGTATGCTACGAACTGTTAAACATCAATTCCCAAATGTAAATCGTGTGACAAACCTAAGAGTAACGTTCTCCCATGTACAATGAAAGCAGAGATACATTTAATGGGTCTCATTTTTACATGTGAAGATATACGGATATAAAATGTATTTCAGCCTTCTTTGGCTCGAGTATGTTCTTACCTCAGCATGTAGCGTAGTTGCTCAGTATTTGTATATGTTGCTAGAAATTAGACTGTATAAATAGTGAGGTTTTTTAATGTATGTTAAAAAGTATTTTAAATAAATTGTACATACCTGTTATGCTCAGTATGTTTGTGTTTAACAGCCTTTAGTTTCCTCTCCAGATCATTTCTAGCCTGTACTACCTCCGGGGCTATCTATGCCCTGCCCTCACAGTGACATGGTGCTGGCAGCCCAACTGCAGAGGGAGGAACCCCCCTCTCCATGTCACCACCCTGAGCAGCTGTCACTGGCACTTAGCTGAGCTCTCCTTGGGGTCCAAGGTTGCTGCTGGGCTGAGCGGCGGGCTCTCCCCTGGCACACAAATTCTGATCTGGAAAACTCGAAACTGGTGTCAGTTTTCTGCACGCCTAGTCGTAAGCACCAGTGGCGAAAGGGAAAGAAACACTGTTTGGGCCCACATGCAAGGACAGCACTGCACGTGAAACTGGGAGAAGGACTGCAGCCTCCATTCACATTTAACTGGCAGAAGCCTGGAACAACTCCCAGCTGTACGGCTGTCCGCGTGCTGAACGTACCTCGAACGACCGCGCAAACAACTCTGTGGTCAAAGAACTGGAATTGCAATCTACCTAAAAACAAACTCAACACAAAATAAATATTACGTTGTGATTCCTTTTTTTGTTGTTGTTGTTGAACCTTCGCAACTTGAAGCAAGACAGAGCCCAAACCAGGATGCAATTGGAGAAGAAAGGGGAAAGCTGCAGTCGGGTTCCAGACTAAAACAATGCCTCTCTCTAGTCACCATGAACATAAGATGTAGGGAAGAAAATACTTCCTCAGGTGAGAATTCTCTAATCTTGCGGCTTGCTCACACTAGCACGTGTGTGTCAGACAGTTTCCTTCGCTCCCCCCAAAAGCCTCAGCAGTAGTAACAAATACCACCAATAAACAGTTGCAATTCTTGCACCAATAATTACGTTGTTTCCCACTAAGGAAAAGAAACAACTTTCCAGATTCATCCTGTACTGTCTCCCTCAATGTGGATTACTCCCTTACCGTTTCTACCAGGTTTTCTCTTTTTTCCATTGTATCAGTACCAGGGCCACTGCCCTCTGCACCCAGCATTAGTACAGGAATTAGTTCTTCCTGTACAGGGGCAATTGCTTGCAAAGGGAGTTGGTGGGTGGAAAAACTCCTGTTTCGTGAGAGCACAGCAGCAGGCAGATCCAGACCCTCACTCTAGCAGTTCTCTCTGCTCTACCATCGTGATCTCACTGTAAAGGAAAGACAAGCTGGACAAATCACTGGGATGCTCCTTCATAGAAGGAAAAGACATGTGATCTACTTTAAAACCCAAGCAGACTGTCGCATGAAACACCCTACCAAGAAAGCCAGCAGGGAAAAATAAGGAGTACAGGTCTTCTATGATGGTGTTGTAAGATCCCGTAGGGAATGTTTGGTGCTTGTAATGGCTGGAGAGGCACTTGGAATGGTGACTTTGTGAAGAAAGGCTTTTCTTACAAGAAATCAGGCTGCTTTACAAAAGCACCAAAAACAGCAAATGCCAACTCTGTTCCACACCCCTACCTTGGTTAAGAGAGCTGGAAAGTGCCAAGCCCATGCAGCGTTGAAACCAGGCCTGAAACCAAACTGAAGCCTGAACCAAGTGGAAACCTGCAAGGACACATGGGATTTATGGGGGTCTTTGTTTGGTCGGTCTTAGTCACTTTAGTCTCTACTTTTTAAATTGCTCCAGGTTTTTGAACTGAAAACCCTTCTGCTCTTTCAAGGGGCTCACTGTAAGTAGAAGTCCAGGGAAGTCCAACACAAAGCTCTCCCCTTGTGTAAAGCTTCTCCAGAATTTGCAGTAGTGTTCTATTTCAGATATAAGAGCACGTAACACACAAAAATGCACGCTCATTTGTATACGTGACACAGGTACAATAGAATATATTTGGAATTCAGTCAGGGTTGCAACTGCAGAATAAAAATAAGAACGTTGTTCAGACACTGAGAGAAAATCCTGCAAACAAGCATCTGCTTTTCTCTTCAGATTTTATGAGGACAATTTTAGAACAAAACTCAAAACAGGGAAGAAAAAAAGAAATTCCAGAGAAAATCCCTGAGCTGTCCATATCACAAGGTAACTTACCCCAGCACCTCCTGCCCAACAACACTGAGCTGAGGACAACACTGAGGAAGGAAAACCTTGCATTTTTCAGTAACACTCAATCATCTCTCAGCGTTAAGAGATATCCCAGCCCCAGTTTCATGCCCTGGTCCAAGTCCTAGTTAATGTGGAAAGGTGTTCAGAACACAGCAGAGTTCGTAGCTCTCAGCCTCATGGAACAGCATTTCAGCTATCGTCCTTGAAAGTCATCTTCCTTCAGAAAGTGGACCTCACCTTACGGCCCTCACATCATTACGCAGCATCCTGCCTTAAGTCATATCTGGCACAATGAACACCATATAAATAAGCACGTACCACATCTCATATACAGTGTTCCATTCTAGCAGATAAATTATAAGTATTTCAGAGATTCTTCCCCTAAGGCAGTGGCCTTCCAAATACTGACAAATCCTTCAGGAAAAGCACATGCAGAAAGTGACGCCATCCTCTTGCATATACAGTCAATCCATAAAATTTCTAAGGCTGTGAGTAAGTGACTCATACAATGAGGACATTCTCCCCCTCTGCAACAGCTGGATGCTGACATAACACAGGTCCCGGTTTTGTAGGCTCAGGCAGGACGGCTTCAATATCGATTCTGTGGGGCAACACAGAGTGCACCACTGGAATTATGAGATCAGGATCTGCCAGACAAACTGGCAGGGGCTAAACACTCAATACACTCCAAGGAACCTCGGTTGTAACTTAAAGTTGGTGGGGTTTTTTTTGTGTGTGTGTGTACATCATTTGCTAAATCCTGGTTGGATTTTTCATTCTTTACAGTGTTTTGTGTTTTTTTTTTTAAACCACTCTTTCTCCCCTTACGCCTAAAAATCATTCCTTCTGTTACCAGCCTGGGCAGCCAGCAGCCTACCTTATTTCCTTACATTCCTAGAAACATTTACAAGCACGGAATCATCCACGAGACACTTGGTTCACACCAAATGCTCAAGATCTTCCTCCAGCTCCACAGACTTTGAGCATTTTCATTTCAGTTCCAACTGAACACCCGACTTTGGTAATCAGAGAGAACCACACCACAGTGTTATTTTGACAGCAGGAAACAAACGGGACCAAAATCCAAAATTTAGATGTAAAGGGGAAATACATAACATTTAAACAAAATTCCAGTTCTAACGGCAGATTGTAACCAAGAACGTTTCAATAACACTCATGGGAAAACAAAAGAAACTGATGCTTTTATGCACTTTTTATAGCATTTTCTTCAACCCTATAGAAGAAGATGAAACCACGCACACAAAGAACTGCCTCCTGCTTAAAGCAAGGAAAATCGCTGATGATCAAACCAAACTTCTTCCATAAAACTACACCTCTCCTGGCAGCGCTCCTGCTCAGAACAGTGGCAGATACTAAATTTGTCAGCATTGAGGGACTGAAACCATTACTCACTATTCCAAAGTTTTAATGACTTCTGCATCTGTATCAAATTTTAAACTCACACCATAATGAAAGCAGCAGCCACGTGATGCCCAGTATGAGTAAAGCTGCCTGCAAAAATTAGTTCCCAGCGACTCCACTTCAAAGACCACTCTAACCACAGCCACATTCATATTTTCAACATTTGCACTTATTTCCAAATGTGGCTTTTAATAAGGTATGTGTATGAGTGTGAGTTAGCATTAAATAATCCCAGGAATATTCTCTGCACAAGTCGTGACAACAGCCTTCAATAAGTTCAAAGACACTGTCCTCCCTTATCCTCAGCTGTAAATTATGTCACTGTTTATTCTTCTTCTGTAACGCCAACAGCGCTCTGGCTGTCAGGAGACTGTAACATAAGCTGGTACAGCTGATATTTTCCTGTTTAAGGGAAACGGCCATAAACTGGAGCATAGGAAGTTCCACACCAATAAGCGAAGGAACTTGTGTTGCAGCACAGCAACAGGCTGCCCAGGGAGGTTGTGGATTCTCCTTCTCTGGAGATTTTCAGGACCCATCTGGACGCCTGCTTGTGTAGCCTGCTATATGGAGCCTGCTTTGCAGGGGAGTTGGACTCAATGATCTCTAGAGGTCCCTTCCAACCCCTACAATTCTGTGATTCTGGATCTGTATATTTGAGACACTTCTGTAAAGCTCCTCTGTGAACGCTCCCATTTTCTCCTTTGTAAATAAGCTACAGTTTTAAAACTTCCTCTAGTGATGCGTTACTTTGTACAAACAGAGGAAGCTTCTCCTGAGGAAGCTCTATTCCTGAGTGAACGGTGCTGCTGTGTACTGGGGATGTTTTCCTGACAAATGATCTTTTTCTGAGATCTGCAGAATGTCTGAGAGACAGCGCATTTACACAGAGCTCCTAAAAGCCATTCATGCTATTTCAACCACGTTTTCCCCCCCCCCCTCCCATTTTGCACTGTCAGATGCAGTTGACGAACTCACTATACTTTCAGAATCTGAAGTTCAAACACAAGTATTTTCAAAATATCTTCATTCGTAGAGCTTAAAAGAACCCTTACCTCACATTCCTTCTTGTGGGGCTTCAGTTTCTGACCACATGGAAGCTGGAATGTTTTGTACATCTTCCCAACATGAAGCTTTATGTAGAACCAAACAGAAATGTAAGGAAAAAAAAATTTCTGTAATCTATTACTCTATTAACTATCATTAATCTATAAACATAGGTTATATGACCCCACTGTCACTGGGTCACCAGTGCTAAAATGCACCCCCCACTGCCTCACTGTGCTCACATCCACCGTTTGGTCTCCAGAAACATTCAGCAAGCATTGCTGCTGCGTTGTGTCCTCCTGGAGCAACGTGCTGCTTGCTGACACATCCTGAATTCCTCAGCTCTTTCATCCAGCCAAACCTACCATGCAGGGGTGAAGGGGAACCCCATATCTTCCCACTGTAGTATTTCAGTCCCAGTAAGAAACCAGTCCCAGCACGCAACCACAGCCTCGTACAAAACCAGCATCAACCAAGTGCCTTCTCCCAGTATATGAGCAAGCATTCGTACACTTAGCAGATGAAGTCTGAAGAACATGCACACCAGAATGAAATACAAAAGACTTGCCTTTGTCACCCGTTCTCAAAGAAATGGTGCTGGGCTTGCCCACGACCCTCCCAGAACAGCGCATGGGTAAAAGTCTGGCTGAGGAAAACTTGCCAACATTCAGTGATGTTTACAGCTCTAACGTTGGTGAAACCGGTGGGGTGACACGCAGAACAAAGGTCTCCTTGGTTTTCTCCCGAGGAAAGCCTCCAGAAAGAGCTCAATATAAATGTGAAACTGCCCAGGACTGGCAGGGCCCACCCAGCCATTCTGAGGCTCCAGCTCTGATCAGCCATTTGATGATGCACAGCTGGGGGAAAAGAGGTTTCATGCACTTCACAGGTGGAAGAACCACTCGACAGGGAGGGATTTCAGTGCCAGCATCAAGCCAGCAATCCACCTGAAGCAGAACTGACCCAGCGAGGGCAAAGGCAGCACTAAAAACACATGTTCAGGAAGTCTTGTTGCTTGAGAGCTACCAGTCCCCTTCCTACAAGAGACAGAGCCCAGGGTCCACAGTGGGGGCAACTCTGCCAGTGCTGGTACACTCCTGAAACTAAAATTACACCCGCCCTCTGGGAAGGGACTATTTTTGAAGCAATAATTGCATCAAAGTCATTCCCAAACACAATCTCTCAGAACGCTAGGAACACTTAAAATTACACCTGACACATTTAGATTTAATTTCTTTCTACAACACGATTGCTATTGCTTAATGTGGCAGACATGAGAATTCCTGACAAAACGGGTTAGTTTCAAGGCAAATAAAATGCAGCCTATTTACTTACACCATGTGGGACATTCCATTTCAATCAAAATCCTGAAAAAGCCAAAAATGATGAACGTGCCCAACAGGCTTGTGTCTTCTGAAGTTCCTCTCTCCCTTTGAAAAGCAACTCCTGACCCCTTTAGCTGCCTTGGCTTTCTGCTGGTTGCCTGAGGTGAAGTTATGAACTCAGAAATCTGAACGATAAACTCCTCCAGCTACAGACTAAAAGTCACTGCCACAATTACAGCTTATACATCTGTTAAGCAATTCTCATATTTAATTCATTTTTATCAGTTACAAAAGTATGCAGAGATTTTATCCATAGTTTGACTTCTTAGCTCATCAACATTATCCAGGATCAATGCCTTTTTTTTTTTTTTTTGTTTAAATGATGAACTGCAAAGCCAGAAATGACAGGAGAAAGAGGAGAACTGCTGGAAGGAAGCATGTCCAAAGCGTGTGTCATCATTGCTGAGACCCAGCAATTGTGATCTTAAAAAGACAGACATTTTCTAGCAAGCACTGGGTTGTTTCCCCTTACAGAACACAGCAAACAAACCCACAGGTTTTGGTTCACGCAGTCAGGAAAGGGACGGCCAAGACAAAATTATACATGAACAGAACCGATGTCCGTCCCTCCAGGAGAGAGAAAGCACACGCTGCTAATTCACACAGTGCTGCCTCGGTGCTCTTCACGCTCCCTCACCTTCTCTCCCACTCTGTGATTTATCTCTATGTCCCACTGAGGCCACCAGCGAGCTCTGACGCATGCTAAGTTGTGCAGACATCCCGGCAGCGCACGCTGCATTCAGCATAATGCCCCGCAGGGCTCTCCAACGCCTTCCGGACGGCCCTCCCTGCCCTCAGACGGCGCAGTAGCAGCCAGCAGAAGCCAGCCCATGCAGGACTGTCACCTCCTCATGCCGCTCTGCCACCCACCAGGATGAAGCACTGCCAAGTGCCAAGCACTAAATCCTGGCTTCCGTCCGGCGCTGGGAGCACAGCGCTGCTGTCCCTCGTCGCTGTGCCGGATGCCTTGGCACGCCTGCTGGGGAGGGCTGTTATGAGCTGCAGATGTTATTGTTGTCCTGAGCTGCTGTGATGTCTCTCTGCACTGCCAAATAACAGCTGCCACATTGTACCTCAGTGGCAGCAGCTCAGTACGCGGCCCCCAAACGCTGACTTGTGACAACCAGGGCTATGGGCAGGGTTGGATGCTACTTCCTTCCCTTCTCCTTTTAACCACTCCATTTTTCTAGACAATGTTCTTCTTACAGTGCTTTCAGGTTCACTGCCACTAATAACACAGTCTGAGGAAAGCCCAGCACTTCATATAAATTATCAGAGAAAGCTCCATTACACTTGACCTAATCTTCAAACCCAAATCCCTCAGTACCGTAACTGGGTTAACAGAGCTGTTAATGGGACAGCTTCTCATTCCACACAGGAATTCTGACAGAGAAAAAGGCAAATAACTTGGGATAGCTGAGCCTGACGTTCTTCCACAAACTATTTGTTAATGGCTTCGGATGTAAAGGGATTATCAGGCTCTTCAATGCACAGATGCAATCACATTCGTCCAGAGTACATACAACACGCTCTTTGCATACCCAGGTATTTTCATTGCTGCTGCCCAACATGCCAGCTTCCAGGACATGAGCTATTCTGATTTCTTACATTACAGTTTTGATCTGGATCAAACCATTTCAAGCGGTTTCTTGTGAACTACCAATTCTGAAGGGAAGAGTCACTCCCAGAAGCACCAAAGCAAGGTGCTTCCAATATGAGACGGGTGCTGAAGATGTTCAGTTTAGAAGCTCGGCCAGCTCCCATCCCTGGTCACCTTGCTGAATGCCCACCCGCCCGGGACCCGGCTGCCACTTCAAACACCCCCAGGCTCCAGGACATGGCCTTGCAGGAGGAAGCCTGGCAACCTAATCCTGGGCCCAAGAGAGACTTTATAATTAAACAGTTTGTCTCACGGTAACAGAAACGATCATCACTCAGGATCAGTAGGGGCTGTAGAAACTGCAGGTCCACTGCATCTCATAGGAGCCAGAAAAAGAAAAAAGCATTTGACGGCTTTTGCTTTTTGATGATTCCCAACTGACATGCAACGTGGGGGTTGGTGGCCCTGCCTGTGGCAGGGAGGTTGGAGCTTGATGATCCTTGGGGTCCCTTCCAACTCAAGCCATTCTATGACTCTATGAACTTGCAAGGCAATTACCTTCTGATATCATTTAACATTGCCTCTACCCACACTGGACCATAATCAGCCCCACAGTCCTCTTCTAGTCAGCTGCATGGGGAAAGGAAGAAAACTTTCTCACACACTCATGAAATTTAAGCAGAAGCCAAACAAGCCCCCAGTCTTCCTTTGCCTGGCTTCCCATAGCCTGGGGGGAGAGCAGAACACAGAGCAAACAGAAGCAGCTCAGCTTTTCTCTCAAATTAGCTCCCCTCACACCATACTGCTCTCAACCAAGGAAGACAGCACCTGATCAGTGAAGCAGCTGCTTTCTCATATTTTAGATCTACACTTAAATCCGAATCAAAATGCAGTCTCTCTGCACATTAACAAACTTTTCCAAGCCTTCCCTTCCCTGAACTGCTCTCCCTGACTTTACTCTGACATCAGTTTGGTTCCTCAGAAAAAGGAAATGAGTTTTAACACTGTAATGCATCATTAAAACACGTGGCGCTCCGTCCACTTTCTATTATTAGGAATCCCCATGCAACAGAGCTGTTCATATGAAACACATTCAACACGTAAATAATTTTTCCAGATTCTATAGGTTTGTGATTGTGCTCATCTGTTTCACGTGAAGACCTCATCCTTTTATTTTCAGATGAGATAAGCAAATCTTAGAGCAAAAAGCCAACCATGGAAAACAGATACTGGATGTATGCACGTGAAATGGCAAAGACTTGGAAGAATTCTGTATCTGAAGTACTCCTGAAATACCTTGTAATTCCTGCTTCCGTTTCACATCTCCCTCTATGGATATAGACACCATTCATGAAATTCAGTCCTAAAGGGAGCTGGCAACCGAAAGCAGCACAACAGTTTTTTACATTAAAACACAGCTCTCTCTATTACCCCTCTGTAATTTCAAAATGAGATTTAAATTGCATATAAGGTTTTTAGAATAGTGGGATCTTTCCACCCCCAAATATTTTTGCCAGCGTTACAGCTGAGCTACAGAACTTCAGGAGATAAAATGTTCCCCTGTGTAATTGCTACCTTCTAAATTACAGATTAAAGCAGTCATATTAAAAACCCAAGCTAAACGGGGACTTATATCCCATTTAGCTCACCTGTTTTAGTCCACGTTTACCATATACATTTAGATTACATGTACTACCAGCAATTCTTTGTCCGTTCCCCCAGTTACTAAACATCCACTCCTCAGAAGTAAAAGCTGGCAATAAATAGTCCCTTCTTATCTGCTCTAGAAACAGATGGGGAAAAAAAGCAAACACACACACACCAAAATACCACTTATTACTACACTGAGCATTTATGATATCATTAACTTGGGCCCAGCAAACTTCAACCCTGTTTCTGATATGCAGCTTTCTTTTTTAGGACAGAAACAGGCATATTGGCCTATTGCTTTAAGTGGTAGCGAGAAAGGCGTGATTATTTTCATTTGAAAGCAAATATCTACGTACCTTGGGTACTGCTGTTTCCTGAAGTGCTGGTATCTGTAGGAAAAGGCTTCAAACAATTTAATGCTTTTGCTACGCCAAAACATTACAGATCATGGCAGTAAGTCTTGTGTGGCTTGGTGATGGTGCACTCAACAGTGGTGCTGTTCATTTATACATACCAGGTACAACAGCTCTTGGGCCCATTTGGCAACCTGAAACCAAGATGTCTTTGTACTGAATGAGTAAGTTTATAAATGCTACCACCTCACAGAAAAAGGCCCACTTACTACCGGTTACACAGCACAAAAGGCAGCATAAGGAGGGTGCTAAGACTTCATTTTCCATCTTTTTGAGCAAGGCAGATTCAGTCCAAACATATCAGCTGCAAGTACTTCATCAAAGCTGCCATCCTCGTCATTCTGGGCCAGGCAGCACTATCCGAAATGACAAGACACTCAGCAGTGACCTCCTGAGCTCAAGTAGCAGCTGCCAAGGGCACTGTTCAGACGGTTCAATAAAGATGGAAGGCGTGTTTAAAGTTGTGGTTAAGGTGAAAAGGAGCTTTTGTTTTTATAACTGAAGACTTAGGTGACTTCCAGAAAAACAGACAGAGGAAGACTGGTTTGAAGACAGGTTTCTCTGTGGAGGACTTGGAAGACATCGCGTGTTTCAAGAGAAGAGCCAGGTTCTTTATAGACCAACCTCTGGGAGATAACAGACATACTGCCAACACTGCTTGCAAGACTGCATTTTCTAAATACTTTTTTTTTTTATTGTAGACACTGAATCGCTGGAATACATACCTCATTATTCAGTCTCTTTTTAGTAACATTTTTACCAGATACTCCATGAAGAAATGAAACCAATGACAATCGTGCTGTGGCTTAAGCACCCAGATGATATATCATTTCCTGAAAGTCAGTTTCTCAGAGGATTAAAAGAAAAAAAAGAGAAACAAGGAATGGGGAAAAAAAAGCATTAAAAAGAAAAAAAGAAAAAAGAGAGTCCTGTGGTCTGTTTGGAGCTAGAAGTCCTGATTCTGCTTTGTCAGCAACACCAAGGGGCCTTCCAAAAGGCTGCATGGGATTAAATTTTCAAAAGCACTTAGAAGGTTCAGGAGCACATCTCATTGTTAAAAGTGATTTAGAATAATGAGCTTAAGCATTGCTAAATGCACTGCTTCGTGCCCTGTCTTGTCCAGTCCAGTCAGGGACAGGGCTCTCCCAAACTCCTGGCAAGAATAGATGCAGTGGTTTGAAATCCCGGAACCCTGTTTTCACAGCTTTCTGATGGAGGGGACCGGCCCTGAGCAGGATGAGCAGAAGAGGACACACGTGTTAGCCCAGAAGATCAGGGTAAGTCATTGATGGAGCAAGCTTGTACTGACAGGCCGGGCTGTGAACCTGAGCAGCTCAGGTTTTCCGCTGCTCACAGCATGATTAAGAGGCAAACATTAGAAGAAACAGCCGCTGGTGAATGAGAACGCACCATCTGCCAAAGTTCCATGTCTTAAATGCCTGATACACTTTTAAAGGCAGACCCGGGCATCTTTAACAGCAAACCAGACTTGACAGCATCACACAGCTTCCCTGTGCCACACTCCCTTCTCTTGCTCTAGTCTGTGTCTTCTTTGTCATCTCAGTGGTGTGGGCTTCTTTTCTGGGGGGGGGGGAAAGGGGAGTGGAAGGGTAAGACACACACAGTACTTGTTGAAGAAATTAAGAGTGTTTTATTCCATTTCCACTTGTGTAATGGAAGAATTGTTTTTAAAAACAACTCACATGTGCTATGGTATACTTGACCTAAATTCTTCAGCTCTATTCCTGCGTTCTGGAAATACCTTCAAAGCATTTGAGATTTTGAACATGGAAGATGAAAATGGATAACAATCTATTCACCAGCTGCAGTGTTTGTTTTCTGAAAATGAAGCTGTCACATTTTCTAATGTTTTATGTTTACTACTGACATTGAGTTTCTGCACCACAGAAATGGGGACCTGAGCGGAGAACAGACATTTCATGCCACTGAGAGTCAGCGTGAGCTCTTACACGGAAGGCTGCAGTAGGTAGGTTGCATCAGCTAGAAGGTTCTGCTGAAATGGTTAGCACTGAAGGAGCTGTTACTTTAAGCTATTAAACTGTAATTTTTAAAATATAAGTCAATGTTTTCATGTCCTCTATGTAGCTCTGCAGGCTAGTCTCGACACTCGTATAAAACCAACATAAGGGGTTTAAACACACTCCATGTTCCTAAAACGTGATCGATATTCTATTGTAAGTCAAGTGTTAAACGGTGATGATTATGCTACACTAATATACAAATAAATTGTCTGCTTTTCCAGGATAGTTGAAAAAGATTTATACAACCTGTGCCAAGCCAGTCAGCCCATACACGTGGCCAACAAGGGGGCTTAAGCATTAGGTTCTACCAGCTCAAGCTCTTTGCTGGATCAAGATCTCACTCTTTACCCATCCAAAGCTCCATTTAAGTCAATAGAAATACCGTAGCAACAAAGGGCTGAGTAAGAAATGAGTATAGAATCCTGACTTCTGGATGAACAATAGTTATCATACAGTTCTGCTGCCATTGCAATTCCAAATCACTACAGTATCTGTTGTTTGACACTCATCTCACTACAAGTTTCCTAGGAAACAAATTTAGGAGCATATATGCATTAATAATAATGCAGTCTTGCTTAAGTTTGGGTTTGGATGATGAATGAGCATTGTCCCTCAGTTTGCTTACATTCATCAAACCTGTTACTAAAGCAGATCTAGAGCTTAGGGGAAAGAACGAAAGACCTGTGCTGCCTGCTCTTTGTTCACAGCACACGTTTGCCTTTGCTTAGCCATCCAGGGAACATCAGCGTCTCTGAAAGTATGTTTTCTTTTTTCTGAGCTTTAAGTGGATGGCAGTTATGATAAAACCTGTCAGGGTTGCTGCTGTGCCACAAACCAAGTAGGCAATTCCCAGGAATGGATTACTTCCTCCGCTCCATACCATGGTTGAAAGAATCACGTACTTCTTCCCCTTGAATTTGGAAACAGGGAAGTCTGATAGAAGGATGTTAAGGATTCGCTAGCAAAGTTTACATTACCTCCAGCAGGAGAAAATGCAGTGCTCAGAATCCTTCCAAAGGCACAAAGAAGCTAGAGATCTGTACTTACTGCAAAAATTCCTTTAAATGACCTGTGAAGTCTCTGCTATCTTAGCCAGAAAAAAACAAACAAACAAAAAAACAAAAAGACACAAAAAACCATCAGTAACAGCTTCTAGTTATTTTGGATACAGCTTTGGCATTATTCTGGAAATTCTGGGATTTTTAACTACAAATCTCAGATTCACACTGTACGTTACAGCTGCTGAGCTAACTTGATATGATCCATAATATTTTTAAGCAGCAAACAAAACTCACTTGAAAATTAACCATTTGGGAAACTTATCATGATGACACTCTACTCATGGAGCCTTTCAAAGGAGCTATAATGTTTAAAATTATAACTGCATTAGCTCAGACTGGGGAGAAATTTACAGTCACCTTGCTGACAAAATGAGGCCTTTAGTCAGCAAAGTTCACGCTGTTCAGTGTGTGAGCAAGTGCATTTTCACCAGCACAAAAATTCCTATCAGCCCATGGTTGAAATCCACCAGAGGGGCTCTGCTGATGCAGACATCCCCCACAGCTGTAACCAGCAGGGTTACCTCTGGCACTTCTGTGCCCCAGTCAGGGTGTCTGCACAGCTGACTAGGTCCATATCGAATATTTCAGATGCCTCTCCGGGTTCCCATCTTCCAGATTTATCCTTTCTGTAAAACCTACCACCGTCCTGCAGAAATCAAATCCAAAGCTTGGTACTGCCATGAGTAACAAGTTTTAACTCCATCTGCACAGGCTAGAGACAGTCCACCCTTTCAGCCAGGTCTTTTCATGGCGATTTAGCTTCGGGTGTTTTGCTTGTTTTCTATGCCATTTTACTACACAAATCCCATCCCCTTCTATCACATCACAGCCATCTAGTAGTTAAGGACTGCCTTGGATAGTATGAAAGGATACTGTAGGAAATATGGTAAGTATAATTCCCTGCTGGGAGGCCATCAGTAAACCTCCCTTTCCGGCTGACACGACGATAAAGGTTTCTGAATGTAGCAAAGGCTGATACTCGCATCCAGATAATAAAGTCATCATTTATATAACCATTGTTCTTTTCATCTTCCTCATCTAACAAATACACTGGTTTATGCCAATAAGGAGGTCTTGCTGTTCCTAGTGGAAAAAAAAAAAAAAAAAAAGAAAAAAAACAGGAAAGACACTGTCAGGAAAAACAGGCGTCAATTACTAACTTCTCTGCCTGCTCATAACACAGAATACGAGAGATGGAAGAGAGACAAGACTCTGTCCAGTATTGCAAAATTACATATACTTGGTAATACTTTGGACCCCTGGATCTCAACTCACCTCAAACACGAATAAACAGTTTAATGCCCCTCAGGGGTTGGCACGCATTAGAAGCCTTAAATACAGGGGAAAAAAACCTTGCAGAAATGAACATATTGTTTATTCCGGCTTTTCACCTCTTCAGCAAGCAACGTACTCTCTTATACCAGGGACCTTTATACATTAGTTTACTCCTACATAACCCAAAAGGCACTTTTTTTGCACTTTAATGGCACAGCCTATGACATTCAGAATCTGCCTTATGAAAACTACTTAGATAATTCATTCTTCCTGAAGCAGGGAGAAGTGTTGTATCCATGTTTCATGTTGTTTCCAGCACTGCAATGACCCGATCCAGAGCATGGTGCTTTTAGTCCCACTTCAATATGGATTAATCTGAACAAGGAGATAGCCCTAACAAACAATTGTTGGAAATGACTACTCAAGATGTCGGTCTCACTTGGCTCACAACTGCCTAAGGACCTGCAAAAGCAGGAAGAAGGGAAACATGATGTGCACTTCTCCTTCTTAGATGTTTTCAGTAGAAAATATTGAGATTGCATCCTTGCCTTCTCCGAACAGATTGTTTCTTACAAAACCACTTTCTCCCAGTTTTGATGTTCAATGGAAAAAGAAAGGAACAATTCAGCTAAATCTGGCTTCTGCTCTCATTCACCCTCCGAAGCTGCTTCTACTCTCATTCACCCTCCGAAGCTGCTTCTACTACCAGCTATTTCTCACAAAGGCAATTCCCTTTTCAGAATGGGAAAGCTCTGCTCACAGGGAGGGGGAAGGTGGTAGCCACTGAAAAAAAAGGAATGCTAGCAGAGCCATTCTTACCTGCAAATGCAGCAGAGAGATTGCGTGATGCTGGATTGCGAAATTTCACATTTTTATCTGTCCACCAACTGTTTCCAGTCTTCAGCAGCGGTACTTGAATAACAGTTGAGTTAAAATTGTAAAAAAGATCAATAGTATCTGCAGGGAATACAAGAGGCAATACATATGAGTGAAAGACAGTCATTCTAATGGCCAGCATGACTAACAAAACCAACACAATGAAACACCTTTCAACCAAATAGAAAAAAATAACAATTATAGAATGACTTTGGTTGGAAGGGAACTTAGAGATCATTTGGTTCCAACACCCTGTTCCCACTACATCTCCAGATGTTTGTCATTAGTTTATTAGCAGGACCAGCAGTTTGCTTAGCTTTTTTACTTAGCTGATCCCTCACCTGCTAGCTTGGGTTAAAAACTGTTCTTACAGCAGGAAATAAACCTCAGTTCACAGCAGAAGGATAGAACTGAGCAATCAGAGTGGTAATTCAGACATCACCTGCTTCCCCACACCACCACCAACTGGCATCACACTGTGCACGAAGGACTGATATAAAGGCAGGCACTGGAAGATTTACCCTCAGCATTTTAAAGTCTTATTATCCCTAACTCTCTGCAGGAGAATTCTGTCCCAGTAGCCAGGGCTTCAGATCCACATGGGTTACACAGAGGTAGCTCTGCTGGCCTAGATCTGAGCCCACCCTAGTAGATCAGATTTCCAGAGGAGCAGGTGTGCACACACAGGTGAAAATCAAATGGATCTGGAAGTTCCAGCTGCCCTGCTGGATCTGGAAGCTACAGCTGCCCTTCACAAGTCCTCTGGTGTGGGTGGTTCAGCTACTTGCAAAAACAGATGGGTGGAAGGGGAAGAGTCTGTAGAATTGTTTTTGCCTTGTTTCTTTCCAAAGAAATCCAATCTGAAATCTAGTCTTCATGGCTAGGAGCTGTCTTCTAGATTTCTATCTGAATGTATTAATAGGCAGATTATGCCCTCCAGGTAACTATACACAAGATCAAACCCAGGATCAAATCAATTCATGTAAGACTATGGATGCTTCCAGCATTCAAAGAACAGAATGCAAACATACATATCCAAATGTCTGAACCAATGTCAAGAGCATGTTGCCTCCTTCTAAGCACACCGCTGCAGGAAGGTAGAATTTGAGTTCTCCTGATTTTTTTAGCAAGGAAGTACACTGAATCTATTGTGTATACCATTGTTCCCTGTTTCATAAAGACTCAGTTCCTCAGTCCTGTTATAGAATCACATTGAAGAGTGCCTTAGTAAAACAAACAAACAAACATAAAAACGTCCACATTTTCAAAATGAGAACCAAGTTACTGAACAAAAGGAAGCGGAGCCCATATTCATCTCAGTACCAAAGCCAAACAAAACTCCTTGTGGGAGAATGACAGTTATATTGCAGTATCAGGACTCAGCTGGACTGGGACATCACCACAGTTTAAAGCAAAAATTAGTAAAACAGACACGGAAGGTACTTACCATTGAACATGCTGTTGGCAATTGCACCGCACGGGGCCATTGGTGTTCCATTTTGGTAAGCAGCAAAGGGTGCACAGTAGGTGTTCTGAACCTGCAGAGCAATCAGACAAAAAAAAACTGTGGGTTTTTTGTTTGCTGGTTTCCTCCCACTGCTTCTTCTGAAAAGTCACTGAATAATTCAGTCTCCAGTACCTTTTGGTCACACTAGAGAAATATCCAGATGAACGAGTCTGTAGTGGAGAAACAGCTTCCATATAACAGAAAGCAAACTTTATGTCATCTCCAAATTTTACTGCAGCCTTGCAAACTCAAGACCACAAAAAACCATTTGGAGATCTGCTGTTGCAACATAGCTCCAACTTAATGTATTCCAGTGCAGCCCTGACTTACCTTACAATATCTTATTTTTCTTTAATTTTGACCTGCACTGCTTCAGTGATGTATAACAGCAGATGGAGTTAGCGACGTTACTTCAGTGTGGGGAAATATTAATGTACGAAGGCACAGCGTGAAAACCAAAAATCCACCTCCAATGTATCACAACTTTTCTACCCCAGCTTATGAGAAACCTCAAGTCTTCCAGTTATAGCACAGAAGCATTTTCAAATAGCTTGGATAATAACAGCTGTGTATTGATTGGCACAAAAGCCAAAAGCTGTTGCACCTGAATGCAAACAAGATGACCAGACACCTGGAGAAACTGTTACACGGGGAACACATCTTGAGAATTATAAGAAGCATTTAATAAAAACAACAGTTTATTATGGTACAATCATCATATCTGCGGACAGGACAGTGCATGGAAATGCTACTTCTAAGCCAAAAAGCCCATATTTTCTATTTACAAGTACAAAAAACTGTTAACATAATGATTGCAGCCTCCAATTTCCTCGTTCATGCATTGCTGCAAGTGATGCCCTCTAGCCTCCTACTCCAACTTCTAAACTGCATATTTCAGAATGCTACATGATGACCTATTTCACCACGTACCTTTTCCAGCTTCTTGTCTACCTCCAAAGCTAGATGTCATAATGAAAGACTTTGCACTACTCAATTCCCTAATCCTATAATAAAAGCACAGATTAAAACATTTTTGGCTAAGGCAACTAAAAGGAACACTAGAAGGAAATGTTTTCTGTAAGTTTATTTGTAAAAGACAATGTATGTTTAATCACTATCACTACACAGATCAGGTTTGGAAACTACAACATTGGACTGACACTTATTTATCTACTCAACTCTCCTCTGTTATTCACTTCTAAAAATCATAAAAGCAGAGACTGAACACCAAAAATCTGTCCCTTCTTATCATTCCCTAGAGACATCTTAAAGCATTTACAGTTAAGCTTAGTTAGATCTCCATGTAGACAAAGACACACCTGGTAAAAACACCAATCTCATAATACAAAGAAAAAACACTTACATCTACATCTCGACCCAACAATTGTTCATCACTTCTTGACAGCACGTATCGACGATGGTTTTGATAGAAGTTTTGCAGGCCATAGTACATAAACACGTCACCCTAGAATTCAGGAATAAATCTCTTCAATAAGGTGAGCTCAAGTAGACAAAAAAAATCCTATTAACTACTGAAAAAGACAGTGGAAGAGAGAATAATTTATACTCGTGTCTTGGTAACTACATTCTAACTAATTACGTTAGCAGACACTGGTTAAAATCTATTCTTTACCCTTTTAGTTGAAAGCTTTTGTATTTTGGCACAAAATTAAACATACTTCAAAACACAAAATGAAACCCAAAATGAAAAGGCATCATTATTATTTTACTCGAAATGGTAATGACTGGTCCTGAAACTGCAATGAGTATGAATTATTGAATGGAGTCAGACACCCATTTTCTACAAAAGGAAGATGATGAAACAACTTCAAAAAAGAGCTATCAGTCTTAATTCCTGCAGTTGTTTCTTTTTTAAAAAAATAAGACTGCCTCTACTCAATTATCTAAGTCCTTTGGAAAGCTTAGTCCTGTAATTAAAAGGAGAATGTTACCCAGGCAAATATAAGCAACAAAGACATTTAGTAATCTATTCAAAAATTATTAGCCAGTTAAATAAACGTCTAATCTCAAACATAACTATATCTGAAGGATTACTCAGACCACTTTAACAACCTCTTTAATACTGAAGTATCATAAAGCAACTTTATAATTTTAATCCCACTATAATCTGAAGGGCTCATTTATGCAGTACTAAGTGTAAGACCCCTTCTGAAGAACATGAGGCATTTTAGCAGCATTGGCAACATAACCAGCAGTTCAAGACAGGAAATGAAGGATACTTCTCTGACATGAAATTGCAGAATGCCACTGCTAGACTTGAATTGTTTCAAAAACCCTAGAGATCAACAGTGTAATCCCTGTAAAAAGGACTGCAACGTTTTACTTATGACAAGTGGTCTAAGTTTCAGATTTCTTGCTCACTTAAGAGCTTAGCAGTACAGTAACAACTCAGGCCAAGGGCTAGAGTTCTCTACTGACTCAGAGAGAGAAATCACCTCCACAGGCAAACACTACTCCCTCCATCCCCACTTCCTCCTTGGAGATCTCCCATCCTAGGGCAGAGGCAGCCTGATCTAGATTATTTTTAAACACATGCCCCAAACCAATAGCAAATGCCAAAGTGTAAAATTCTGAGTATTTCATGTCTCTAAAAAGTAACAAAAAAAATTCAGTCAGGTGCTCTACAGAGCAAATTTAGCATATTTTATCATGCAAGGACATAACTATCAGGAAGCACTAAGCAACTTAGCTGGCTTCTCATATCCACTTACCAGTATATCTTCTGCTAGTGTGAAATTGATAGAACAGAGGCATTCATTGTTCCAATTAGAGGAATTTTCACGAAATTTTGAACAGTGTGAGCATTTATCTGAATAATCAATCTGTCAGAGAAGTGAACAAGTAGAGACATTGCAATAGAGAACATATGAACACAGGAAAAGATTAGCATTTTAGCTACAAGACCTCTCAGAGTAATTAGTTCTCAGTGACTCTGGATTGCCAAAAAAACTGTAAAAATCAACAGGTATAGAGAATCAGAACGTGGCCTCAATGGAACATTCACAAATTTTATCCCTATTTAAAAGCTGCTTTAGAGTTTTTTGATGATAGTTGCAGAATCTCCACATTTGCTCCTTGGCAAAGGAGTGGGGAGTGACAAGCACTTTTGCAGGTTGGTCTGGCTGACCAAGTAATGCTTGACAAACGCCCACACAAACTGTGGCTCACCACTCATGAACAGTCTAGATGTAGTGCCTGAGAGCCAGCTCCAACCAGGAGTACATTAACAGCAGCAGGTTTAACCAATTCTGCTTCCAAGAAGCAGTATCTAAACATCAGGGCTTCCTGGACTTTAAGATTTTGCCCCAGCAAATATTTATCCCCTAGTGCCAAACACCATTAAAAAGATCATTTTATTTTCCCTTAAAAAAAAAAAAAAAAAAAAAGAGAGAGAGGAAATAATGATATTTAGATATTACCACCCAGTGGTGGGAGTTACCACCCATATTTCAGATATTATTTCTCAGTTAACCACTCAGAGCTAGGCTCTCATCAGTGGCCATCTTTCTAAAAATTTTCACAGGAATATTGGCTGCTGGATGCATGCAAAACATAAAGCCAATGCTATCATCTCTATCCAGTAGCACAAATTCAATGCTCTTTCCTCCCATTTTTAGACTATTTTTTTCTTATCGGAATACCTAACACCCCACTCCAAACAGACCTGGATTTCTCTGATGCTGTTTGCAGCTACTATGAGTGAGACTCCCACAGCAAGGCAAAAAGCTCCCGTGAGGAAGAAAGTGGAGAGCACAGATGCAATGGTAAGCTGGGGCTTCCACGCCGGTAGCTTCTGTTGTTTGAATGCACTGTTATCTGGACACCTGGAAGGACGTGTTTCTGCTTCTTGTGGAGCAGAACTCTTCTTGTTCTTCATATTCTTCTTGGTGAGAGGAAGGAACAATATACTTGTGCTGGAGGATGTTTAAGCTGAGAAACAGGCTTTACTGTTGGGAAACTGTATTGCTTGTTCAAACCTGCATTATGACCAGGAATTACTTATTAACTAGATCTCTCTCTTCCTCCTTTTCTATATTTGTGTATGGATCGCCATGATCAGCTTGTACCAATCAGATGATTGTGTACTTCGGTCAGTACGTCCAGATCATGCTTCCTGAAAAAGCTTATATACTTATTCCTGCCCCACAATTCAATAGCATTTGTTATGTCTTATTCATTTGTATGGATACTGTCAGCTATACTGGAATTTGTGTAATCTCAGATTCATTATTTCTTCTCCCTTCACTTCTACAGCTGCCCAGCTAAAAAACATGGGATAAAACAAAAGATCTACTCCAGTTCACTGGATGCCATTGAGAAGGACTGGAGGGGCTGAGAGCACCGGATACACAGCACTGCTTTGGAAAACCAAATAAACCTTCTTAACCTACATTCATTGCTATTGATCAAGAAGCAATGTAAAGTCGTAAAATGCTTTGTATTGCTTAGCACAATAGGGTACTTAATTCTAAAAATGTCTGATTTGGATCAATGACTTTCCAAGATGCTGACGATTTGCCCACCTCTATTCATCTTCTCTTTCCATGAAAAAAAAAAAAAAAAAAAAAGTATCCTTCTATTCACAGTGACAGAAGAATCACCCATAGACAATTTCCTTTCAACTTCATTGGACAAAAAGTAGAATATTCTTTGAACACTTCAACAGTTTAACCACAATAAACTCTCAGTTTACTAAACAGATATTTTAAACATAATTTATCATGTAATAGCAAAAAATAGGATTTGGCCAGCTGTAGAATAGATGAGAGAAAAATACCTTTTTTGTCAAATTAATGAAATGCATATATTTTCGAAGATCCTTTAATGCAAGAACTTGCTTAGCACTCTTTTGAGAGAAAGAGGTAACTGAGAACTGAGTTGTACAAAGACTTTCACACCCACTTTTGCTCTTAAAAGTGACATGTAACAGTAAATCCTCTGGGCGAAGGCAATATACATTTAAGTTCAATGTTGCATTGCTGGTACAATAAAAGACTACAAATAAAAAAAAACAAATAAAACTTCTGTTTTTATTATTAAAAGGAACCACAGAACAAAGTTACACAGCACATTCTTTCTGTATCAATTGATCTCTGAAAAATCAAAATTCTTAATTTACTCATCGTTGACCACTCGCAGACAGGATAGAAGCAAAATCCACCCGTAAAATACTTCCTTGTGGGTAAAACTATTAAAAGAGTCCCAGCTTCACAGATCCCTCTCTGCACAGCTTTATAATACTCATCTCCAGTAGGTCAATTGTTTCTTTCTTTATCTGAGGAAAACAAAATTCAAATAAAGCATCAAAGGTTACTGATAATGCTTTAGCTAAACACCATGATTTTATTTATTTACTCAGGTATCTTACTGTAGAACTAGAAATTAAAGGAGAAGCTCCCACACAAGGCCCTTAGCTCTACAATGTTTCCATTTTCCTAGAATCACAGAATATTTTGTGTTGGAAGGTACCCAGAAGGATCACTAAGTCCAACTCCTACCTCCACGTAGGACCACTCCAAATCCAAACCCTGTGTCTGAGAGCGGTGTCCAAACGCTTCCAGAACTCCGACAGCTCCGGGCCGTGCCCACTGCCCCGGGCAGCCTGTTCCAGGGCCCCCCTGCCCTCTGGTGCAGAACCTGTCGCTAACCCCCAGCTGCTCCTCCCCTGACACAGCTCCATGCCGTTTCCTCGGGCCCTGCTGCTGTCAGCAGAGAGCAGAGCTCAGCGCTGCCCCTCCGCTTCCTGTGAGGAGCTGCAGCCGCCATGAGGCCTCCCCTCCAACATTTGGTCTGCAGTCCTAAGGAACAACTACAGCTCCTGAAGTCCCATCTAACATAACTACAGAGTAATTGGCAAAGAGTTTATTAAACTTGCCATAGAAGAGGTCCACTCTGGGCTGCAAGATTTCTGTAGGACTTTACAGTATATCGACCATTATCAGTGAGTTCAAGGGTAGTACTGCACTGTAGCAGCCACACACTGCCTGTGGCTGAGACACCTGAATGAAAGTGAGCATGAAGGCCAGGGGTAACTAAGCCACATGCAAAGTACTTTGGTTTATAACACGGATATGACTGTACCTTACTGCTTATCAAAAGATCAAATGTAAACAAGGGTAGAAACTGATGACATCCTTCAGCAGGAACAGAAGATTCTCTTAACATGGTAAGCCTGGAATTTCCTTATAGCTCCACTCTTCCTGCTCATGAATAACTTATTTCTGAGCTTTTCCTCAGGTTTATATCCTTCTATGCATAAGAATGTCTGATGGAAGAAAGTCTAACTAGTCTATATTTCTTAGAAACCCTTCTGCTTTAATAAAACCTGAACCTTGCTCAGTGCTTACATTGCTTCTAGAATGAAATAATAAACTGTTTAGCAAAATATTTGAAAAATTTTACTTGAATCTTACAAACAAGTAATTTGAAGAGTTGAGACAGGTCTGTATTGTCATCAATCTCTATACAGAGTACTTCAAAAGAGGAAAGTTTGTCCTTTGGTCAGATTTGAAATTACACAATCAATTTTTATTTAAACCTTTAGATTTTAGTGTAATTCAAACTCATAAAAACAGAGCCTGATATACTCATTCATTCCACCTCTGGTTTCTTTGTGAGGTTACTTCCTTCCCTCCACTGCTTACGATGAATGCAATGAGGGACAGAAAAATGGAAAAAAAAATCCAACACCACTAATGAATGAAATGTAAAGGCAATTGAAAGAGCACAGCTCATCCATTCTGTGAATATGATGGGATACAGGGCTGTCAAGTGGAAGGATTCATGTATTTCTACATACGTATTTCAGACTATACCACTGTGTACATTATTCTCCACTGAATATGAGATGAGCACAGGAACAGCAAGTAGTTTGCACCTTTGAAATGAAGCAGTGGATTTTCCCTATGAGTGGCCAAGAACTACGTATTCTTCCACCTATTCTTGTTTTCTGCATATTTTATTACACAGACTAGTATAACTACAAGGAAATTCAGCACTGTAACACCTTCAACATACAAAGAAATTATTGACAAAGTGAGGTTTGCAATGGAATTGTGTCACTATGCCTTATTTCCAAATCTAAGGGCACAATTTTGCCTCCACAACTAATTTAGGATGAAGAAAAATAGTGCATCTAACTGCCAATTCTCATGCTGGTGGCACTAAAATTAATCTCTTCTCTCAGAAAACATATGAATATTATTAGCATGTATTTGACAATTTTTGTAAAGATAAGAGTAAGATTCACTGCTTACTAAGACTGTATTCTGTATTTCAAGTTTGCAAGCTGCTAAACATACCATTGTCTTCTACTGCATTAAGATGTCCTATTTCAAAAACATTATCTGGATATCTTTTATTACTGATATTTCTTAAAAATGACTTTCAGGAATCTACCTGCTGTCTCCAGCAGTAAAAAAAAAAAAAAGCTGTAAGATGCTCCATTTACATCGCCCAACATGTCAAAAATCCGTGTTTTATCAGAGTCAAGCGCAGGTCTGAAGACTTTGCTGTAATCACATTCACTATTCTCTAACCATATATAAAGGATCTACCTTTAGATTAACACCGTATATGAAAGTGTAATATTCTTTCTTTCTTGGTTTTATCTGAAACTAAGCCTGACCACTGACTTAATTTCATTGAAGGTCATTTTCCCTTAACAAAATAGAGCTAACGTCAAAATTTGGACCTGTATTCCTAGGCAGACGTGTCAAAATGCTGTGATACTACCTACAGAGAGCTGGAAAAGATGGTTTAGATTTGCAATACTCCCAGATCAAATGTTAACAATATAATCTTCTTTTTTTCTTCTTCTTTTTTTTTTTTTTCCGATGGATCACCTGTAGTCTACTGTGCGTATATTTATCTGAGCTGACTTGCAAAAATCTGTCCCAGTGCCACCAGCACTTATGCTACTATTTTGGGCTAATATGTCTGTGAATTCAGGTTCTCTGGTCTTTAAAAAACTTACAGGTAAGTGCTAGCACTGTACAAAAGGTTCTCAAGCATTTACCACAAGAGGGAGCTTCCTCACCTCAATAAGGAAAGCTGTTTTTTAACCTGCTTCATTTCTGCAGTGTATTTTTTGCAGGGTGCTTTATCCAAGATTATTAGCAAGTTGCATCTTTGCGTGTGTGTGGCACTATAAAATACAGCACATTCAAAGATATAGGCAGGTGCAGAGAAGGAGTAATGACTGACAATTTCTTTCACTTGGGAAAGAGCTTCCTATCTACTACATGTAAGGAAGTCTGTTCCCCGTCTAGAACACGTGTACCAGTCTGCAAAAAATGTGCAGTGAAATGGGAGCTTTCTATCAAGGACTATTAGAGGAATCCACCTCTTTCTGCTGAATAGATACCACCTGATGGCCCACAGCATATGCTAAGTGTATCTTGTCATAGCAATTAATGTGAAAGTTGGATTACAGAATTAAAAAACATAGGGAGCTATCTTAAAAAGAGTCTACTAATGATGGATGGCTCTACATAGTTTATAACCTACCTCTTTCCAAAAAAGAAAAAAAGAGAGCACTAACTGTAGATCTACTCACACAAAGTTATTTTACTCTCAGAGACCAATGCAGCCGTCCAAGGCTGTACTTAGTTTTTGAGGAAACTTTTTTGCATGAAGTCCTCTTACTGAGAAAATTTCCCAGGAACAGGCAGAACAACTATCTAGCATAAACAGCAGAAATTCACAGCACAGCTGCATTAGTCACAGCTGTGACCTGCAACAACAACAACAAAAGAAACCAGCTTCCTCAAGAAGTAATTCTGAGATCCAAGAGTGGAGACTTGCAAGTAAAACATTGACTTGTTTTTGCATTCCTAGACTGCTAAGTTGGCTTTACAGAAATAAATCCTTACTGACCAAGGCACTCGAATCAAAAGCACTGAATACACAGAATATTATATATACAGGTGCTCCTACAATACCTCAGGGATATCCATCATTCTCCTTAGTTTCTGATCTCTCCAGTTCCAATCCAGAATAATATATTTTGTGGAGTTCAAACATAGGCCATCTAAAAAAGACAATATAACATGTGCTTATCAAAATTATTTTTGTGTTTTACATCTTTTGCTGTCTGTTCCCAAGGAAACTAACCTTTGAACTGTACATTTGTGCTTGGAAAACTAATGCAGTGACACTGCAAACTCCCTTAACCACATAATCCTATGCCTTTTTGGAAGACAAACACAAAAGCAGAACAACTACTGTTGCCAGGCTTGTCAGGAGCTAACATCCTGCCAGCACATAATTCCTCAAGCTTCCTCTTGATGAAACCACAAGAGTTGAATTTCCACGGCTTATGAGGAGCTAGTAAGTTACAAGGACCTCAGCCTGAAAAATCTTATTAATGTGAATTGATGGTGTTTAGGAATTTACAGGACTGAGTGCTATGTGAATGTGAGTAAGGACAGCAGTGCTGCAGAAGGATTCCTTTATTCTCCAAACAAATTCTGGTGAAAGAAGGTGGTCCATTCTGAACCTGCCCTCCAATAGTTCCCCTATTTTTCCCTGGTCTTCTACATGACGTCCACAATTTTTCATATCATTTTTTACTTCTCTCCATTCTTTAGTGACCTGGCACTGCATCACTAAGCTGTCTAAAAAGGATTAGACACCTTGTGTCCCTGCCATAAGCTGATACTACATGTTAATATGCTGATGTGTTGAACAGTAACAATTTAATGTTGGTGAAGGATACAGAAAGCAAAAAAATGTGCTATTCCTGTACCCTTTCGGAAGGAGCTGTAGAGTTCAAATCTACAGGTAGTCCCTAACCAAGAAACCATAGCTGGGGAAACGCAGTGCTTAGAAAGAGGAATGGAAAGAATTGCCTTATCTTGTCATTTTTGTTGGTTTTAATTTGTGTACGTAGTAGCTATTGATTAAGTAAAACTAGAAAGAGAAAAGAATATTTATGTATTTCATTTTATCATACGCAAATCATAACTAAAATCAGCAGGCAGATCTTCTCCACCCCATACAAAAATTTGTGCTGAGCTCAGAGTGACATATGATACAATGACTTCTGCCATTATTTCCTTTTGATTTACTTGCAGTGTTTGGTTTCCTGGAACTTTAAATCTTACACCATGGTTTTGCAATCATTTTCAAGTCAGCATAAATCAGTATTCCTGCCAAAGGAGGAAGTCCCCCACCTTAGCCTGCTCATTACCTGATTTTGTGTGCATGCTGGTTTTGTTTTAATTGGGATCAGTTCTAATTGGGATCACGTCACAGAGCTGCCAAACATACCCTTATGCTAGAACAAGAGACAGGATGGGGGGAATAAGTGGGTACTGATTGTGGGGGAAGGTACAACTTTGCCTCTCTCTTGTAACACTGATTTATTCCAGCTTAAAGTGTTCACAAAATCAACTGTTATAATGTTGACCTCATTCTGACTGACACAGTAGAAGAGGAAAAGTAAAACTCCAGAGCTTAGTACCTAAATCCATGGACTCACACCAACCTAAGCCCTTCAAAAGCAAAGTCTCACTTCCTGTGAGATCAAGTGTAGGATACCTGTTGACAAAATCCTCCTTTTTCTCCTACCTTGCTCCACCAGTGCTTTTATTCTCCCAGGAGTTCCAACTCCAATGTGGAACACACCTTTCTCCAACATATTCATCTGTTCTTTTATCTGATTTGAAGAAAGACAAACCACAGTGAAACCACAATTGTTTCAAATTTCTTCTCAAAGAGCATTCCCAGGCTGGAAATAAATTCAAGATTATGTAGTGTATCTTTCTAGATGACTATCAAGTAACAAATGCTAGTCATCTATCAAGCTGTCAAGCTGATCTATCTGGGGAGAGCATAACAGTCAGCTGGGCATCACACATCTCTAGAACATTTTCGGCTTTGAGTACCTGCAATTGCACCAACTATTTCTGGAAGTGAGAACAGTAGGTTTTCTTCAGTATTTAAACAAATTCTCTGTAAATATTTGGAAAATTGACAAATTTGAGTTAGTTCAAAACTCCCTCAAGATGATGACACTGGAAAGAGTGAAATAAAGTGACATTTGTGTTTGACAGTATTTATATCAAAGGCTAAATTTCCAATTATTACTTCCCATATTCCCACAATTTGTGCTCTCCAGCACGTATGAATACTGGATAACTAGGCAATCTCAGCAGCATATGCAAATGTGGGTGCTTCTACAAATGTGTGAACCTTTGATTTAAGGAGGTAAAGTACATTTGAATGAGCATCTCACTGTAACGTGGAATATCTTTAATGCATAGCAAATGCATGAACATTTATACTCCGAACAGGATTTTGCCAGAATTACTGGAGATGCTATTTGGCCAGATTCCTCAAAGAATCAAAACCTATAGAAAGAAATGCTAAAATGAAAGGCACTATTGTTAAATGTATTAAAAACACGGTATGACACTAGATAGTTTCTTACCTTTATGTGCTTTGCAAACAATTTCAGAACTCTACAGTCACCTTTAAATGCTGTCATTGACCTAGAAATAATTTAAAAAAAAAAAAAAAAGAAGGAAATGCAAGTATCAGGGCTGAGATTAAGACCACACAGGAGGAAAACAAAACTAGCCAGCATTTCTCAACATACTTGAGATGCACAGTTCCCCAGTGACCCATGCTAGTACTCTGAACACTATGCATGTTCTCCCTTTTCTACTTGCAGTGATAAACAACTGGACAAATACAACAGCAGATATCAGTAGGGGGCAATATTGCTTAGATAGCTTCTCAGATACTGTTGAATAGTTACAGCCTGTGCTTTCACAGCCCATGGTTCAAAACTGACTAATCATCAAATTATAATTAAAGAAATGCTCTGTTACTGACATATAGGCATCAATGAACACATGCATGCAGGAAAGGAAAGAGCTGTGTATGGATGAATGTAAAAATCTTCCTGCAGCATAACTTCTGGCAAAACCTAGCCTGCCACATGTTTTCCTTCTCAGATTGTCCAAATTCCAGAGGACCAGAACTCATTTGTCTGAAAACCCGACTTAGTCGTTTGACACTCCATTTGAGTACAAACTAAGAACTCCATGTCATAGTCAAGCAGGAGACTATATATTCAGTACTTATGGACTGTCATTTAGGACACTTTCTCTGCATGCTTTTTGTGGTGAGTTAAATTTTCAAATTTCTCTTGCACAAGGCTAAAGGCTTATATACAAGTAAACAGATAAACCACTTAAGTCTCAGATGGCAATATCTGCATACAGGAGCTAAGCACTACTGGCACATCTGCGATGTCTGTGCTTTTAAGTGTGGCATAAACTACCCAACTCTTGCTTATATGTTATACAGAAAAATAATCTTAGGAAGCAGGGTCAAGATGCAGTTGATAACCATGAAATCTCCAAGGTATACATTAATTCATCAAGTTTTTTGGAATGACACAGAGGAGGAGGGAGAAGAAAAAGAAGATAACACTTTGCCTGAGACAGCTGAGAACATGGACACAGATACGGAGGCTCTCAGGCCAGACATACATTGTCACTTGAGGCCGTGCAATGCTTTGTTTCATCGCTTTTGGTGCTATCAGCATCATGGCCCCACAGTCATGACTTCTGCTGCCGATTAGGATGCTTTATGGGTTTACTTTGTTCCCACGTATAACACGTTGCATGTTCCCAACAATTTGGTTACACTTAAATTTTGTTTTTCAACAGAAATAGTGCTTCCATGCAACTCAACTACTAAGTGTTACTTTAGTCTAAAAACACCGCACTCCCACAGTTTAAAGCAGTAAGGGATATTGCATCAGTTTCAGTCAGTAAATTTGTTGGCTAGCAGAGGACAGTGTCCCAGTTTTGCCTTTATGTCTGTGGTTCCAAGACAAAACCTCTGACTGACAGCCAACCTCAGCATAACGTTTGCTATCAACATACTTCATGAGTTCCAAGGAACGAAGGGCAGAACTGCAGATAACCAGCATCACCACCGACTTCTTCTCCTCATGGTTTTTACGGAATTTTGCCCACTTCGGACAGACTGCAATGAAAAAGCCCACATACACACTCAGAGAAAGTACTACTTATATACGTGCCACGATTTTAAATTACAAGACTACATGATGAATGGTAGCCAGCAACAAGAACACACATGCTGACTCCTTCGAGGTCTGGATCTCTGGCAACACTTTTACATTTAGTCATGGCTGAGAAACTGGAAGATAAAATGCCCAAAATAAATAAGATACAGATACATTATAACGCTGAACAAATTAGATGGCATTAAAAATAAATGTTTGATAAGGTGACAATCCCACTGTCTTCATTTGTCACATGTGGTAACTTGTACCAGGTAAAACCAATGGAAACATTTACCAGACCAAGAGCTCCATACAAATAGGTAAAAGAGAACAAAAATTCTCTTGGTTCATGTCAGTGGCAAGACTATTACTGTAAAATAATGCATACCTACTCACGAAGCCACAATAAACAACTTATGACAATTAATTGCAAGCAGTTTGAAAAAACTCTAAAACATCTAGGTTCAAAATAGGTTAAAAAAACACAACAAAACAAAATAAGAAATACCCCTCTCACAAAACAATCAAGCAATCAAATAAAAAAAACCTTCACAACCCTGGTAATTATTAATGTTTCATAAAAATATTTGAGAGTGCAGATAAAAGCTGTAGTAATATCACAAAAACAATGTTTTTCATACAACTTGCATCTCATCCAGACCAACATTTCAACTTACTTTCCTTCAGGTATGAAGAAAAACTGTGGGTGAGATCATTGGATGGCAAAAAGCAAGAATCTGTAAACATAATGGAGGAAACACTTTTGTTGATGCATTTTTAATGAAAAAAAAGGAGCTTACATGTTTGCAACACTGTCATTAGTTACATTGATGAAATCATGTGAGTGTTAAAATCCATTATCAATAAATTACTTTTTGTGAAGAAAGACTCAAGAACACCTCATGTAACTGAGGCTTTAAATTGACTAAGTCAATGAGGGTAACACCTCACCATCCATTTACAATTCCTCCATTTTATACTACCATGAAACTCTGAATACAGGGCTGCCCAAGGGTGATCACGTGCTTTATAACAAGTTTCCATGTATTTTTACCACAATCAAGCAAAGGTTTTAGCCAAATGTGTAAATGCAAGAACCTACCAATAAATGAGATACTGGTCACTCACCTGTCAATGAGCTGGCTTTACTTTCTGGCTTTGCATATTGTGGCAATTTACTTAGGGATACTAGCCGTAACAGTAACACCTATACTGAATTTTGACATCCATTTTCATTTCCCACTGACTGCCTATATTTTACCTATGTTACTAGGAAGTAAATCTGAAAAGGACGGTGGAAGACGTGCTATTTGCCTTTAAGGTCTGTTATAGAGGCAACAAAGACAATGTCCTAACTAATGTAGTCAAGAAGGTCCTTTTCTCTAGTGCCTACATAGAAAAAGGAGGTTCTTAAAACGTTGATTCAAATTAGATGGCCTGAAAACTTGCCATAGTTGTTAAAGGTCTTTTGCCTAATGGAACAATACTCCCCCTCACAGCACTAACAGCTGTCTTCAGGGACCCACATATTTGCTGCCATTTTGCATGAAGCACTGTGCCTCAGTGTGCCTCCCTCTGGAATGAGATGTTTGCTGATATATTTCAACTACATAGAATCATAGAATTAGCTAGGTTGGAAAAGACCTACAAGATCACCTAGTCCAACCATCCACCTACCACCAATAACCCCACTAAACCATGTCTCTCAACGCTATATCTAAATGTTTCTTGAACACCTCCAGTGACGGTGACTCCACCACCTCCCTGGGCAGCCCATTCCAGCGCCTGACCACTCTTTCAGAAAAGTAGTATTTCCTAATGTCCAGCCTAAATCTCCCCTGGCGCAACTTGAGGCCATAATTAAAGGTTTCCCTACACATGCTGTTTACGTTCACATGGATGGCACCTTGTGCTAATGCTGGCACTGTCAGTCCATGGTTTCTACCAGAACAGACAGTGTGACAAACTTGGCTTGTAGCTGGAGCCTGGGAAAAGTCCTGCTTGTATAGTTTCTTGACAATAGCCACTCTCCATCACTATATCTTTCATTTAATAGGTGTTGTCTTGCCAAAAACTTCTATTTTGCCACAATCCTTTCTACTAAAACCGGAGATTGACATTTATTGGGACTTCAGCTCCAAAGGGGGTTGAATGTGTACAACTGAAGCATCAACAACTGATTTAATTTTTAAATTATGTTTAAAAGATGCTCATGGTGCTGGCGGGGAAAGGCAGAGACTGGTAAAGTACCATAAATATTTAGTGGTAAGAAGAGAACTCTAATCACCCACCATAGTCCTTTTCCCCAGTGGGCAAAATACCTTAGCTGTTGTTTTGCTGTTCTGAATACACTGAGTCTCATTATTGTCTAAACAATTCAGTGGGCGTTCTGTAAAGTGTGTGAGCTTCAGTTACTGACTTTTCACCAACACTCCACCAAAATCAAGTACTCAGAACTTTAAATAAAAGTTTCAGAAAGCGGGAAAAATAAATCCACATAGCTTCAGCATGCAGCAAGAGATCATGCTGACTACAAACCCGACCTTCTGCACTGTGTCAGTTAACAAGAACACACAACTCTAAGTAGTTGCTTATTTGCTCAGCGCTTTGACGTGAATGACTTGACAGCTGTAGAAGTTTAGTGAACTCCTTGGCTTCTGAGCCTCCAACTCCCAGCACAAAAAGAAAGATTAAAAACCCCATCCCAATCCAAGAGCCATGTGGAAATGGATCACTTCACTAACCTAAACACCTCTTTCAATAGGAAAGAAACCAAAGCAATTTATTATTTGCTAAATCTCTACATGCCTAGAAATATTTAACTTAAGCTTTTCAAAGCAATCTATATGGGACTTTTTCAGGTTTTCTTGATTCAATAAAAAAGCTGAACCTGGCCCAAAGAAATAAGGAATGGTCAACTTAGATTCATGGATACTAAAGAGAAGCGCATTTATTCAGAAAGCCAAGCTTAAACATTAAAAGAGAGAAAGCACTGCTGGGCTAGAAAGGTGCTAGTTTAGGGATAGTTCACCTACAGTTCAAGAACTATTAATATATGCAGATTTGTTACCAGACAGTTTGTTCCTCATATGCACTCTCAACAAATAATGGAATGGTGCCTAGAAAATGACAGTGCCTCTTTATCTCTAGAGTAAGAGGCAGAGAACGTTGCCTTAATCTCTAATACAATCTCAAACTGACAGACTTGAGAAGCTACCCCTGCTCTCTCCTGCTTTGCCTTTTCTGTCATTGGCTTTGAACTGAAGACAGAATAAAGGAAACCAAGAGGGTCTTAGTCATGGTTAAAACACGATCATTTTAGACTTGGACCAAAACTATCATCTCTTTTCATGCCACTCCCTGAAAATCCATTGTGTTCAATATTTCATAACCATGCCAGAATCACGTTTTGTTATTTCTTTGTCTACTCCTCTTCCTATTACACATCTAGGTAGATACAGATAATCCCAGAAATTAAATATATTTTCACTGTCTTTCTCAGCCAGCATCATGGAACTTATTAATTAGGAATCACATAATTTCTATTAGAAAAGAGAGCTCCTAAAATTAATACTCTATAATAAAAGGACACATTCTTTACATGTTTTTTCCTTTTTCATATCCAATACATGAAGAAATCCTAATATTTGTTTCAAAGAAATCTCTACTTAGCAGCAAAGTAATAAACAATATAAGCAAATATTTCAATAAAAGATTACAACTTACAAGGCCTGTCCTTTTTTCTACAGAAAAAGAACTCACCAGTGTCATAAAAAAAACAAACCATTGTACGTATTTAATATAGGACAAGTTACCTGAGAGTTTTAATTCCTCTATTTCAATCACTGAACGTTTCGTACCAAAATGTTGACTAAGCAGATTCTGTAGATCCTCAGGGACACCAGGTTTTGGAGGAGATTTTTCCAGAATATCAGAAATTTTCTTCTAAAAAACAAGTAATGGTATGTTATTCCTACCATATCTGCTCTTAGGATAGATAACAACATTGTAAATAAACATTCCTCCACAACTTTATGCAGTGAACTGCATTAACAAAAGTTTGACTAGAAAAAGGTCTTTTAAACAGGACAAGATTCCCATTGTCTCTAGTGGTAATGCAGACTTCAGAATCAAGCTCAGATACTTTGACACAATGGTCTGTGACCCTGGAGACAGAAAGCCTTGTTCACTCACCTAAAATGCTGCTGTAACAAAAACATAACTGAAAGGCACTTTTGTGGGTTTTGCTGTTGTAGCAGTTCAAAAATTGAGAGTTTTCTCATCATTTGTTTTAATTTATTGTTTTTAAAGCATTAATTACAGGAATCAAATGACTCTGTAAGACAGCTTTAAGTTAAACAGGGTAACTATCCATCTCTTTGGGAAGAGAAGATGATTAGCTAGATTCACAATATACATTATCACAGAACCTGTGATAAAAATGAGTTTAAAGCTCACCAAATCACAAGTCAAGCAGAAAGAGTTCAGCAGCTGTTTTGCTCTTCCAAAAACGCCTAGTTTTTCAAACCGAATATTTTTTTTAGCTTGGAGAAGAGATCATAATGATTGAGTTTTATGCCTTAGGAATGTTAGAAAGTAACAGGTTTGAATTTTCACTGAAAAGAAACTGTTATCATATTTTTTTCACATAATTAAATGGATGATGGAGGGAGAACAGCCCAGGATTCCCATTATCTGAATGATCTGCCAGCATTTAAGAATACAACAGATTTTCAAGGATAGAGTCATTCTGGAGAGAACAGTGTGGATCTGAAGCCTTTCTTATTCTCACTGAGAAATAAGTCATTTGAGGAAGGGCAGCTTGAGGTTTCTCAGCTGCACAAGCTAAACTGAGCTTGCTGTCATAAAGACGTGTGGCAGTGTAAGCCTGGAAACGAAGAGCAGAAGGACAGCATAGTTACAACAGAGCAATAAGGTATGTGTCTGTGAGGAAAAGTGATCCTGCAGAGAGACAAAGTGGGCCTGGAACCACTTTTGGCAGCTGCAGTGGGGTGGTGGATAACTGCAGTGCTTATATGTTTCTCTCGGTCTACCTTTGGCATGGCCCAAAGCCCTCTGAAGTCACTGGAAGACTCTCCAGTGGACTTCCAGCTGGTTGGATTCTGTAGTATCTGAATCTGCAGCAGCATTTCTTCCCAAGCTTCACCGCCATTTGACACTGACAAAGAACATTTCTCTGCCTTGCAACAATTGCCTTTCCCAAGCATGGCCACAGGCCACCTACAGAACACAAAGCTTTAGCATGAGGTCCACAAATGAACTCCTTCTTTGTTATTCCTAGGAAACATAAAAGGCAGGGCCCTAAGGAGATATGCTCTTCTCCAGCTCCAGCTTCTTCAGTGATCTGCATTTGGGAATCACTGGTTTAGCAGACAACAACACAGAAGTGTTGGGCTCATTTCATTTGGTAACTCAGTGTAAGCTGTCATTCCTCAGGACCATTATGTCATTCACTGGGCCACTTGATTCCTCCAAGAAAATTATGGGACTCTTGAGAGGAGAAGCCTGATACTAATGAGAAAGCCCGTAAGAGTAAGGACACCTGAACAAACTCTCTTCCTTTGAGGAGAGCTATGGGGAAATGGTCCAAATGCAGGGAGTTTTACTATTTTTCTTCCAATCTGTTCCAGATGCTTAAAAGCAAAGGTGTTTTTTGTGTGGCTTTTTTTTTTTTGTTCTCCCCTCCCCTCCTCCTGTTTGGTGAGAGGATTTTGCTTGGAAGCAATGGATCAATCCAATAAATACTTCCTGATGAACCTGCTAACAGAGTGTGTACATCATTTCAGGGGCCTAACCTCAACAAAACTAAAGGTGTTACCAAATGCTTGTTGTTTTTCTAGGAATGGGGTCTTTTTCCTAGGGCTGGTTCACCACTCTCTGCTGTGGGATGCTTTCATTCAGCAGAAGTGGATCAAGCTCCATGGCCACTTCTGCCAGAGCTGCTTTTAAAGCTAAATTTAACTCTACCCATTAACTCTACCCAGGCCTATCTAGGCCTGACATAACATTAAAAAAGCCACCTTTGCCTTGTGAGGGAGCCAAGGGCTTATATGGGCCGTCCCAAAAAACAGTTAACTTGCCTAGTGCCATATTATTTCCATCTAGACAGCAGACTGTGTTTGTTGTTGAGGATGCAGCATGGCCAGAGGGTCAGTCCAGAGTATTTATTTATAAACTTATGCCACAAGAAGAAGGAACAAGGGCAGTTCTTGGTGCAAAGGATGCTGGAGCCTGTTCACACAGCTGAAACACGGCGGATTCTACAGAAACTGAATTGCCATCTTTCTTCGATACTTTCATTTTCCTGGTGTGCCACACCTGCAAGCTGGGTGTAAATAACGCACAGCCCTCGAGAGGAGCGTGGGCACAACGCTGCAGTTCAGCTAATGAACGGATAATTTGAGTGAAGCCATAAGAGTGGGATTTCCTGTTCTTCTCTAAAAAAGGCTGCAACACTATGTAGCTTCACACAGTAACAAGGTTGACCCAATTTGGAATCTTAACAACAGCAGGCACACCCACTGCCTAGTCCCCAGGTACACACCAGGGCATTCATACCTTCTTCCGCTTCTTTGCTTTTAGAGTACTCTCTGGTGCTTCTTCAGGCTGACTTAGAAAACACTCCGTAGGCTGCAAAACACATATTAAAAGTAAGTGAAAAAGAAAGATTCAGTATTAGACATCTGATCACCTGGGAAAAAAACATTACCACAGGGTGGAAGAGAAAATACAGGAAATACAATGCTAGACAAGGGAAAAAGAAAAAAAAAAACAAACAAACAAAACAAAACCTCCCTACCTGTAGAAAGGGTCAATATCTTACAGTGCCCTATATCTGGAGTAATTTTGGAATTGAGATTTATGTTGTTGTAACCAAGAGAAGAATAAAAGAACAGAACGCTGAAACACACAGGTTGTAGTCACACTTCCAGAAAATGGTAAAAAGCAGGTTTTGATAAATTAAAAGAAAAAGAAGGAAAACAAGAAGAAAACATTTCAACTATATACTCTTAATCTCTATTATTGTACATGATCAATTTTCTAAATTTTGCCAGTAACACTTTAAAACAACCAGCCTAATGCGAGCATCCAGATGGTGCAAGATAACCATGGAATTGCGCGATAATAGATGGAAAATATCAATGCTCTGAATTTCCTCTGACATTTGTAATGCAAAATTTAGGAAAACATGTTTCAGATTTGTTCTGCTCCTTTCTTTCTTTGCCTCCTCATAGCAGGCAGGGTCAAATATGCATAAGAAAAATACATGTTGCATTTCAGAATGATCTTCATCCAACACATGTTGCAATTATTAACCCACTTCTGTGCTTCAGCAAGCAGGCTGAAGTGATCTGCTTGTAAGAGTCCCTGTTCATATAAGCCAAGGTTCGGACTTGTCTGAAAGACAAACCAGAGGGAGTAAGGCACGGGTTTATAAGCATAGCAATTCTCTTTTTTTTTCTGAGGGATGTTCAGTTCCTGGAAACACAAATGAGTCTGCATACAAAAGCTTTAAAACTTAATAGGTGACTCGGCAAAGCGCAAGGGGAAAATGAACTTCAAGAAAGAAATCCCTGATACTAGTATATATTCATCTGGAAAAATCTGCTCCTGTGAGAAACAGTGGAGAAGTCTCATCACAAGGAACATTAAAAACTCAGGGTCCAGCCATGCTCCCTCAGGTGTGTGTGGAGGAAGAGAATGAACAGGAAAGAGTCTGGCTGAAAGCCAGAGAAGCTGCTCGCTCCTTCATTCCCATGTTAGGGCACCTTCAGCAGGGCCAGAGAAAAATTAACAGAGGCTCAGAACAGCTGAGCCCCTCTGAGTGCTTCCTGTTCTGCTATCACAGCAGAAGGGCCCTTCATGACCACTCATCCTACGCGAGCCTGGCCAGCATGTCTGTGCCTCTCCATACCCACTTTCCTATCTTTCCCACTTCCCCTGATAATTCAAATATAGCAAACAGGGAACCATCAGCCTCCTCACAAACAAATGACCTATTGATTGCTCCTGTTTTCCGTGCCATGTGATGCAGGCACTGCACTTGCTAAAGCAGTAGTTATGCATAAAAGCAGCTCTGGAACTGTCTGAGGCTTGAAATGATACTGAGGAACTACTGCAGCAGATGTGGCTGGGGACTAAACAGAGCCAGCAAAGCACTCGACAGCTAGGGCTGGAATATAACACAGCCTGGATCAAATGAGAACTTGTGACAGGGACCATACCTTGCCGTAATGAGTAAAGATTTGTCCCCGTGGTTTTGTCAAGAATAATCAGATATTATTTTTCTAGAAATCAAAGAACTGACAGCAAGCACAAACTCACTTCATCTAGGAAAAGCGTTCCAGGGTTAATGCAAGTTTTGTGTTTTATTTATATATTTTTTTAAAAAGCTCTGTCCTGTCTCAGATTCAAGTGCTTATAAGAAGAACACCCACCATACATTTTTTCGTTCCTAGCCCTGCTGTTTGCATTCCCAGACATTAAGACTGAAACAGAGCTACCTTCTGCCTTCAGTTCCTGATGCACCCTTACATATTCCAGCTGTCCACAGACGCTTGAAGACCACTTGCCAGGTGTTATTATCATAAATTTCACGTTTGACATTAGATTTTATGCAGAGAACAAGCCTTTGGACTGATTTAGTCATGAGTTACAACCAAGAAACCAAAAAGCTAAAAAACGGCCAACCTGAATCTCTTTCTTCCCACAGAATATGATGGTTCCTTATCCTAGATAACATCATCATTATTCATGACCTTTTCAGTATAAAGAAAAAGCCTCGTTCACTTTGAGCCCATTTCTCCCTTCACATACTGTGTGAATTGTTTTATATAAGTCTCCAAAACACCATGCATGCTCCCAACCAGTATATGCATAAGGAAAGAATAAAAGTAACAGAGCTGAAAAATCATCTCTAAGAGAAACAAAATTTTCTCACTGGAAACCCTTTATTCAAATGCTTAAAAGCATCATCGAATGCCATGGCTTTTTCTCTGAAGGCATTGTATAGCCCTCTCCTTCAGCTGCAACTGAAGCACACAGCAGGCTTGCAGGGAAAGCCTTGCTTCCTCAGAAGATTATGTTAGGACTCAAAAATCCCTTCTTTACAGCAGCATACATAGGTATTTAGGCATGGCATGATGTTAGCGAGTCCTATTCAGACATTAAAAATAATGCTGTAAGAGAAAAATAAACTTCATGGTGGTAAATGGCTGTAAATCTACATGTCTTTGATGATCTGTAGTCTAAAATATTTAGGATCTGATCTAACTGAACTTCTGACCCTTAACCAAATATTAGTTGCCTACATACTCATGCAATAGTTGTTTGCATGGCACCCTTAGGAAAAAGTCATTTACATGTTTTTCCTATGCAAGACACAAAGCAGACAACCTGCTGATTTTTGACATGGCTCCCCTGCGCTCTGTGTTTTTATGCTATTTTTATATGGAAGTTCTTAAAATGCAGAAAACAGGAAATTTATGCTGAGACTGTTGATTTATGAACTAAAATGTCATGAATTCCTTGTTTGTTAATCATAGACAGAACATAAAATATTTCCTGTATTATATTTCTAACACAACTTTTTTCTTTACACATTGCCAAGTTACTGGAAATTCAAATGTAAAGTGAAAACATTCTTGTGTGTGTGAAAGTTTACATTCTAGGTCAGCCATGTACTCTGACTTTTGGAGTGCGTGACAAAGTAAACACATCAATGCTCCATTCAGATTGGAGACAAATTATTCATCTCATTGCAACTCTGTGGACAGTCTGCAGACTGGAAACATAAATGTTCATAATTCTGCTTGGTTGTCTCCTGACTGGCTTTAACATGCCAAGACCACTGCAGAATAGCTTCCAGCCTGTGAATAAGGCAGAAATGAGCGAGTAGAATAGACTGTAACATGCACTATAACTACAAAACTACTAGCTTTCTTTAGAGAGAAAGCTGTCTTTAGAGAAAGCTAGCAGGCTCAGCTTTGCAAGAGTTTTGCTCTAAAAGATATGCAACATCACACGCAACTGAGTTCCCACAAACCATTGCCTCCAGGAGTTTCATTGTTAAATATCAACTTAGCATGTTCCAAAATACAGACTGATGTTCTTTATATTACTGAAAGAGATGTGGCAGGTGGCCTACTGCAGCTGAGCAGTCCAAGTCCTCCTCAGCAGGGTAATCTGTGTCAGACATCCTTTCTAATGTTCTCACAGAATGGGAAAAGCAACTCCTTGAAAAAAAAATCTTTTTAACTTTGTTCTAAATGCATAAGTGAATGTAGTGGTGATAAAAAACAGCTCCATAGGCATCCTCACTGAGTTGAATTCCTTGCATTTGATGCTCAGGTAGGGCATGTACAAAGGCAATACAGCTTTCTCCTGGTACTTAGTTTTCTCTTTCCTAATCAAAATGTGGAACCAGTTGAGACATTTGACTCACTTCACCTTTGGTCTCCTTGGAAAGACACCAAGAGCATGGTAAGTACTACTGTATTGCTTACACTTCTCTGTTACTAAAAAAAGAACATCTTTACAAAGGATTTTCACCTGGGCTCTTGGCTAGGCATCACACAGTGAATTTACTACTGGCATAGGGTCTAAATTAATAGCCATACTCTCAAGGAGAGATAGCCTCCAATGTCATTTTAGCAACTTGACAGCCATTCTCCTGAATGATATAAAGAAGGCAGAAGAAAGTAACTTTCAAACAAGAGACTCCTTGAAATCAGCTGAGGTCTAGATGATTCTTTCCTGCTAAAGTGATGCTGACTGCCAAAGACCTTGCTGCCATTTCCTGGGTACATTCTATGTAATGCTAAACAACATTAAAGACACAGCTTTCAGGACTTTCTGTGCGCAGGGAAAGGGAAAAGATGAGGGAGAAGGACATGGTAGCACCTCTCAGGCATTTATCACTAGACAGTCACTTTGTTGGAGACAAGCGTGGCATCAAACAAGAGCTATTATCAAAACGCACTGGAGACCACTTCCAAATACTGCAAAAATAATTAAAAATGTATATAAAACTCCTATTACATGAATAGATAAGACAAAAAGTGAAGAAAACCATCCCTTTATAGTGAGGCAATGGGGATTACATTTCACTAGGCAACATCATCTCTATGCTCTACACAACTGCTAAACTTACATACCTGCTTCCTTTTCTTTGTCACAGCAGGTTTGGAATCTGCATCTTGATGTGTTGCTGTCTCATCACTTGGTTTCTCAATTGCTTCATCATCTGAAGCATCTGAGGAGGAAAAAACCCAGAGCTTTCATTTCTGTTTTTCACTCATCTGTTTTTGCATTCAAAAACAGGAGTAAGATCTTCAACTGCAATCTTGTCAAAATCATATAACCTCAAGATGAGCAATAAGTGCAGCTGTAATGGAAATTTTTATCATTTTAGAAAACTAGTATTTGAAATGTATTTTAGGAGAAGTCCCAGTTTTTGCTTCCTCTTCACAACGCTTGATCTTGCAGGAGATATTTCTGTCTCTTTCTGGCATGCAGCACAGTCAGTGCCATCTGCAGCATCACAGGAAGAAATGTCTAATCTATCCATAAACCATGTGAATTAAGTTAAGCAGTGAACACCAAAAGAAGATGTCTCTGGTGAGCTCCAACACCTCAAACTGCATGACACCTCTCTGTGTTATTTCTGAACAAGTTAATTATGATCTTGGATCCAGAGCACTGTACACATAATATATAGTTACAGACCTATCACAACAAATTGCAACAAACAAACAAGCAACAGTTCTGCTACCAAAGGCAAATGGCTCCATGGACCATAGAGTCACTGTAAAGAATACATAATTCCTGTAAAATTTGCTGATACTCCTTTTGGAATAAGTCATCTCCTACAAAGACAAGTCTTGCAGATGGAGGAAGAATAAAACACCTCTCACCAGTACGCACACACGCAAATAACACAGAAAATACCCCGAGCTCCATCTGGAAGTCCAGAATGCCTCACTGACACTGCCCTTACAAGGAAAAATTATAAGATTTGCATAATCTTCTACTGAATAAAAATATACATGAACATTTTCTGTAAGCACATTGCCATAGCTTCTAAAATCCACAGTGGTAACAAACTCTGTACATAATTCTGCCTGGAAAATACTGTCTCACAACTTCCATTCCTTAACACACTTTGAAAAGCTTGAGTCACAGTCAGCATCCTAAAATGGAGTTATGACAGCTTTTAAGAGTTTTTTTTTAAAAGTTTGAGAATTTAAAGCTAGCAATCAAAGAAAAATCAGTGAATATTTTAGCAGGTTGAATGTCATTTGTCATGAGATCTCATTTGATACAGACTAGATTCTTGGCGAACTGCAATAGGTTTAGAAAGAGAGTAGCATCAGAGAAAAAAAATGTGAACAGACTATGACCACAGAAGTACAAGATCCCATGTGAGGCAAGCTGCTGGTGGGAGAGGAACAGCAGGGAAGTCCCTCATGTCAGCCCCTGCCACAAATTAGCTGTAACATCAAGGTGTCCCTTAAGTAGCTGCTAAGTCCTGTCCTATGAGAAAATGAACAGAGTCAGATTGACTCATTTAGTGAGCTGCCATTTAGATCACCAGCAAGAAGAATGACTACCTCTATCCAGTAGTACCACTGCCACTTTTGCTGCAATATGGCTGTTACTGTTCCAAGAGTGTCCATCAGAAATCAGCTGAAGGAATACGATTATCTGGGAAAGTTTATTAGCCACTAGAAGTCAAAAGAAGAAAGTATTCCAAAGCCCACTTCTATTTTTTCTTTTTCTTGCTTTTTTTTTTTTTAATTCAATTTTATCAATGGTGATGTGGATTTAGTTTAATATAAATTATTATACATTTCTTATTAATGCCCCATAAATGTATCTAGTCCTGTACACAGGGCAGCAAGTGAGCATGTGAAGATATAAACTTGAAGACTTAGGAGACAAATTTCATTCTTATGGTAGAGCTCAAACATCTGTGGCTTTTACTTTCTCTCCCCACAAGGAGCCTGATGTTTCTCTACCACACATCTCTCTGCACCACAACAGCTCCTTCCCCACTGTCATCCCTCTCCAAAGTCACTGAGCACTTACATCTTTTGTGACTTTGAAGTCTCAAGTATGATATTTTGTCAGAAGAAGCTCAAAAATTGTATCATCCTTCATACCCTTGAAAGCTTAAGATGAGTCTTGGTCTCTTAGTGTTACCACTCTGCTTGATCAAGGGCTTGTTTCCTTCTATAGCACGCTTTCCCCAGCAAATTTCTTTTCAGCTGTATTTTGGTAGAACAGTTTCTGAGTGTGAGAGCCCATTGGAGACTTTCATTTATAATACCTCTGTCTCTTCTGACATGACTTGAGAGATGCCTGAGAGATGCCACCTTTTACACATACCAGCTCCGCAGCCCTGAAGTCCTGGCTGCACTACATCCAAGCAGGCTGTATATAGGCAATAAACATGAAGAACACCCAGGAGATCAGAACTAGTCCCCCTCTTTGTCCTTGCTCATCCCCACTTGGGCCTCAAACACCATTTTAAATATATCCATGCATGCCTTATTGAACTGAATTGCTGAGCAAGCTATTTCTTAACCTATTCACTTCACACTGGAAATAAATGAGAGTAGCATTAAATAATTCATGGAAAAATGTCTGGGATCTTTAGGCATTCCTTTTTAAAACCCACTTGGCATGTTCTGAAAGGCAAACAGGGGCAGCCCAAGTTTTAAATAACCTCTTCTCTTTCTCATAACTAAAAGATACACTGCCGGTAATAGCAATCTAAAACTGGACAAATGGTTTCCATGCTATGAAATAGCCTGACAAACAATGTACCACCTGTTCACTGCCCATCTGAGTTACGGGCTGCACTTTGTGATGCAATGTCCTCCTTCACTTTCAGCTAGAAACAAAAGAAGAGGAAACCAACGTCCAGCCCCAAACTCAATAAACATCTGCAAAAGCAGTTCCAGTTTGTGCATCCTTCTGCAGTACCTGAATATTTTACTTCCTACAACAGTAGGATTTTTTGTCTGTTTCATTGGCAGTCACTCACGTCCCAGTTGAGGTGGTAGCTAGCTTCAAGCTGTGATACTTTGTGACACTGCGTCAGCTCCTGTATGACAGGAGGGTTTATTCTAGACAAGCAAGTCCCACAGGCCAGACCCTGCCACCCTTGCTCACATTAAGCAGTGCATCTCCCTATACAGATAGTTACCTTGAAGTTAGTGAGGTTATCCACGAAATAAATCATAACTCTATGTAAACAAAAGTAGAGGTATCCAGCTCACAGATTTCAAGCACACCCACATCAGCAGCACTGCTTGCCCAGGCATCAAGCTTTGAGTTGTCAAGCTACCCAGGAGATTCTTCTATGCCCAAAAAGAAGAGAGGACAAATCCTTCCTTAATAATCAGTTGATGCAAAGGCAGAACCTAATTGATTAATACAATATTGACTTTCATCTCTCTCATGCAAATGAGTGGGCAGGCACTCCTGTAACACACTGCTGAAAGGGCAATGCCACTCAGCACAGCAATCCCTTGCATCTGCTTTCCTGTGATGGGCAGACATTATGGAACCACAAGGTCATCAAAGTCTAAATGATTGTGTAATGCTCTCGATATAGATAAACACAAATTCCAAAGCTCTTCACCTTTTTCTCTCTTTAGCTATCCATCAGCACTATGGCACACACCAACAGGCTTCCCAGTCATTAGCTATTTATATATGATTTTACTTTGAACCATGCTGAAATAGAAAAAACATTTACACTTAACACCCCCTGCCATGAATAGACTTCCTCATTTATGATAATGATCACAATATTTAAATTGACTCAGTGCAAGGATTTTTAATTACTTACAAGTTTAATATACGTATCTACACCTCAGGGCATCAATAGGTATACTGAATGTATACATACACATGCAATAACACACAAGCATGTAGACAAATGTATACACATGCACATAAAGAGGCACTCAGATATTTGGATAATAGGTTCCCTTTAAATATCCTCATTAACAACTATCTACACAAAGAATCCATACTTGCTTTGTCCTTTATTCCACTATTTTAAAAGCAGACAAAGCTTTAATGATATAGCCGGTAACAATACATGCGTTGATGTGAATGCAATTTTGTTCACACTAGCTAGCACATACAGTTTGTGTTTGCTGTGGTGTCTTGTCATCGTTGACACTTTCAAATTCCACAATGCCATTCCCCTAGTACAAAGTGATGAATACAGGAGTTGCAGTGACCACAAATATAAATAAGTCATTCTTTTAAGGACTAAGCTTAACTGATTGGAGAAGTGAAATTCTACTAGGAAGAACTCCTCAAAACGCTTCCAAATAAAGGAAAGTTACAAACAAAAAAGGAACAGAAAAGAATCTTTGAATTTGGAAAAGGTGACTTGTGGTTTGAGCCATTCTAGCACCAAAATAAAGATACGGGAAGCTAACAAGAATGGAAGAAGGTATAGCAACTTTTTCACAAGAAGAGAGGATAAACAGAAGGGTTTTTTTGAGGAAAAAAAAGGAGGTATAGCTCTTGCAACTTCTCAATATAGGAACAATGAACATGTAATTAAAAAGAAAAGAAAACTTGGAACAAAAAAATATTACTTTGCTTATGTACCCAAAGACACCTGAGAGAATACTTTCTATTAGTTTGGGATATTTTTTTTTCTTAAACATGGAAGCTTAGTGAGATCAGACATTTCTTTGGCATCCAGAAGACCTCCAGTGAAAGAAGGCACTATAGGAAAAGTTCATTTCTTCCAGTTAAACTTATCTCTACCCTAGAAATCGGATGGGAACTGCAACCGCAAGGGAGACTCCTTCAATTTTTATTTGAAGTATCTGGCACTTTCCACAGACAGAGATGTATTCTGGGCTACAAGAGCCCACAGGTCTGAACTGCTACAGAAATTCCTTCATTCCCCCTTATGCTCCCACCAGTGTTATATATCAACACTAATCCAGAATTGCATATAGGAAAACAAAGCTTGTATGTAATTTATTTTTACAAACTTCATTCCTCCCCCTTTTTCCACTCTTGACTTCCTTCCTCCTCTGACTGCTCTAAAATTGCCTTATATTTAAATTAAACTTTAAATAGGACCTGTGCTTTCAATTTTTAACAAAACATCAAGGATGTTGCAGAAATAGGTTTTGTATTTGCTACACTCTCTTTCTAGTTTCAAGCGTGTTGCAGGAAAATATGTCCTTGACATTACTCTGTAGCAGAGCATGGTTCATTCAGTTTGGGCATGCTATGATGGAATAACTTCAGGCTGGTTTGCAGGTTATGTTTTTATGTATTGGTCAATTAAACAGTACTGATCTGTATCACTTAATCTGAGGAAAAAGTATTTCTCAGGCCCCCAGCTTTAAAGCCAGCAGACTGAAAAATATTTGATTCTAAGTAAAATGCCAAGTGTGTTGGGCGGAAATCTTTTTTTTTTTTTTTAAATGTCATTTTAGATTCCCCTTCTTTAGAAGTAATAATGAGTGGGGCAGACAGGAAGGTCTGGGAAAACAGTACAATTGAAATCAGACTTATTTTCATACTTTTGTCATTTAAAATTGGACTAAATTTGCAGTGAATCAGATTAATTAATCTTAATGTCAATGCATTTACTTGAATTTTTCTTGTCCCTACAGCTGTGCTGATCACAGAAGCTGGCCTGAAAGCCACAATTACAGTATCTAAACAAATCATTCCAGCATCATCCCACAAGGCAGAAAGAACATGAAGCTCAGGTGGTCCCAGTCGTCATACGGCCACCAACATCCAAAGAATCCAAAGAAGTCTTTCAATGAAACAGAACTGTCATGGGGCTGATCAAATAAGAAAAAAGGTTTGACAATTCAAATTGAAGTATTCCAAGAACAACTTCTTCTTTGACACAAGGTGAGGGATAGGTAGATGGTTATTGAGCCAATTAGTTAAAAAGCAATCTGTCCTTGGGGAAAATCGCCACATAAATATTGCATTTTAAAAAAAAAAAAAAGGTGTTTTTTAAAAAACGTTCAGTAGAAGAACACTTATACTGTATAAAGACTAGTAAAACATTATGGATATTCTGACACTTTCAAACTAAAGGAGAAAAGCTGTGATTGAAGTGGCATACATTATTAGTACTGAGAGGCACAAAGGTGCAGGTGAAGTTCAGTTTCAGGTGACTAGGAGTTGGGTACCATCATTTTGACAGCTTTTACTGCCCACTGCAACAGAGAACAAAGTTATCTCAGCCCAACATGGAGGCAATCTCCATGATAACTAGATGTGATGTTGTTATCCCAAAGCAGCCCTCATCCCCCAAGGTCTAAGCACTGTTTTCCCTTCCTGTCCGAATGAACTCCTTCTCTGAAACAGTCTCGATTCAGCACAACAATAAGTCCTCATATCTGTGAGCATACCTTGAAATGCAGACTTGGCCTGCTGAGGCACTTAAAAAAAGGGTATTTTACAGTGCATTTGTAACGCATACGCAAGGGCACACAATACGCAACCGAGCGGGAAGCGATGCAGTCCTACTGATGACTGAAAAGGACTTCAATTTTGTCCCATTAGGCAACATCTGGATGGTGTAAGCTCCTTCCCAATCTCATCCTGCCTAGGCCTGTGTCAAGACAGAACTTACTGCAACTCCAAACTATCTGTAGGACTTGCATGTATAATCTTAAAAGTACTGGCAATAGTTTGTACTACAATGTCTTCACGTTGGTGTAAACACCATCCCTTGTCAACTGAGAAAACATATCTACCACAGATAAACTGCAGGAGAGGACATTCAGTTGAGGTTCCTCTTTTTTAGACTGAAAGAGGAGATCTTAATGGAGTCATTTAGCACACAGATACAAACACCTACTAGACTGTGCCAAAAAAAGTCTCCTACAGGAGAGTTTTCCTTTCCCTAAGTTTTAACACTTTAATACTCAGAACTGGTTCTTCCAAGATGGTTTTTGACTTGCTGACTAGAAAAATACAAAATAAATACAAAATAAAGGGTATATCTGGGGTCAAGGTCAGAGGAAATCCCCTGTTGTATATGTGTAAGTACAGAAGAAGAATCTACCTCACATGACCAAGGTGAGGCTTAGCTTGTAGTACAGCTACAACCCAGCCTACCTATAATTTGACCTTCCCATTATCATATATTGCCTTATAAAACAGAAACACATCCAAAAAAAATCACAGAAAGAGACTGGTCAAATATAAAAGTAGTAAGTCACCCTTAGCCTGGTAAAAAACTACTTACTCTCCCACAAGATGTGGGCTGAATATGACATCCCATCTCTGTCTCACATGAGAAATAATGTCACCACAGAGGTAAGGAGGACTTGACATTCATTTTCAGTCACTGTAGTTTTAAGACCCATGGTAGCTGAAGGGCAAACACTAAGATTTCACGTGTTAGGAATATGACAGACCGTTTGACTGTTTGCCATCCAACTTAATTTCGTCATGACTGGCCTGTCAAACAAGCACCTGGAGCCTAAAGATACAGAAACTCATCAGCACAGAGTGCACATCACTTCTGCTGTCTGCTCTAGTACTCCAAAGCCAATGACACCAAGAGCGAAGTCTCAGATGGCACTCATAAGTACGGCAGCTTCCTCATTACTTTTACTTCTGTTCTTTCAAAAACTACCCTTCTGAGAATCTCTTCAAATCTCCAATTCAGCTTAGAAGTATATTCTTAGAGAGACAGGCAAAAAGGAGATTATTTCGTTTAGCTTGTTTAGAAGTAGTACAGGTTTTGGCTGTTTAAAATTTTACTGGATGAGTGTTACAAAATAATTAAATACTTAACCTTGTAAAAAGGGCTTCTCCTCTTGACAGATGCCAGGCCTTGTATAACTTACAGGCACTTCAGAAACAAGTCAAAGGATGCCAGCAATGCTGTGCAATAGTAAGAGAACATTCTATCTAACTCCGAAAATCTGGGGAACATGGAAAAAAAAAAATCAGAATACAGTTGACCATACTGTACGTTGTGGTTCATACATCTTACCTTATAAAACATCCCATGGGACCTTTGAAGAACTACAAATGCCTAGGAATTTGCGTTTAATCAAAGAAAAATCAACTGACAAGCACTGGTTATAGAATGTATGATTGTATGAGGGAAAATCCCAAAAATCTGGTTTGAAGCAGCTATCAATACTAACAGAAGCATACGAGCAAATACACGGAAAAGCCATTCTAAAAAAAAGCCACAATTCCAAAAAAAAAAACAACCCCACCATTCTTCATTAGTTATAATATTCTCTCCTAAAAACATTTGTTTTTGTTAATTGAAAGGAAATATGCAAATTGGGAGCAAATATAAACTTGGGAGAATTCCATAAAACGACTTCAATGATGGGTGCTAGCCTAGGTCTGACTATGATTAAGTTTTGTCCAGGAATGTAGTACAACCCAGATGTGATGTCTCCCTTTGTACTGCAGGAGACTCATATTTCCTACTGTCTTCTCACTGTCTTGGGAAGCAGCTGTGGCTTCACAGCTGTAGTTCTTGTTGTGAAGGTAACACACAGAGTCTGGCTGACTCTGTGGACTTCAAGTTGATAGATCATGATAAAATTACATAGCAAAACTTGCCAAAAACAGTAGGCTGCCATAAAAAATATACAGCACACGTTGTAAAAACTTAATAGCGCATATTACATTATTTTTCATAGATACGCATTGATATTTTACTGACCGCTGATATCATTGACGCCTTTTTGGCTCATGCATGTTTTGCAGATGTACAATCCTATGGTATAAGGTTATCACAGACCTGACATTTTCACAAGTTTTCTCCGAACATAAAAAATTGCAGGCACATATATAACATAGCATACAATTCACTATGTGTCACTACCAAGAAATATACCTCATTAAAGAATAGTACTGCAAGCAAGCTTTTATCCCAGCTCTCCTCAATGTCCCCGTACAAAATATGAACGAAGGCATTTTGAGTTGTTCAGATTTCTGCATCTTTTTTATATTCAGAAGTCTTCATATGACGTAGCAGCATCAAGTCCATTTGAAAGAACATCAGGTTAACTCATAAAATTAAACTTTCATTCAGATTAAGAACAAAATATCCTGAACATGTTGCCATATAAAGTGGCAAACTTACTGGATTATAAACCATCTGTCAAAAAGCAGTTCTCTACCCAAGGCCCAATGGCTATATTTCTAAGCCTCTTATGAGCCCGCATCCTCCTTTGCATATCCTAAACATTTCTCAGCCATTTGGTCTCAGATACTGAATTTTGCACTGCCCTTTCAAGCTACCCTAGAATCTCTACTTTATATAGTACTGGAATATACATTTGTGGATTTACATAACATTTTTCCGAAGATCTTACTTTATGAGCAAGCGAGAGAAAACATCTTCTAATAGACAGAAACCTTCTACATATGAATGAAGATTAATGTAATATAAAAGAGAAATACTACCCACTTTGCTGAGTTAACATTTTTCAAAGGAGGAAAGGCGACAGGCTTTTCATCTGTGTCAGTACTCTCTATTCAAGACTAGAAATTACAATGCAGTCTCTCATCTGTAAAAGTCTTTTGTGAACTGGCACGCAGCACGTGTGTCTAAATGGTCAAACAAAGCGCATTACAACTCGATCAGTTGCAACTCTCATAAAAATAGAGCTCATACCTACATTCATGTGCTGCAAGCAGATGGCTGATTGCTTTTCTGTCCTCTTACACTGCAGTCCTGTTCCTTTAGATCCTCTCTTTGTAGACAGTGACATGCTGTGAGGTCAGTTTTCTGACAAGGTCATCTGCCTTCAGTGCATGAAGAGAACTGCACAGAAAGTGGGTTGGGCTATATTTAGAGTTTGGTCCAACTCCGTGCCAAGGTCCCCCCGCTGTCTCTCCCATGCAGCACTGTCTCAGGTTTATTCCTGTAGAGCCTCAGCCCACAGAATAAACGAAGGGAGGAAAGCCATTCTGAGCTACTACTTACTGGAGCTGGGTTTTTGCAGTTCACTAGAACAAGTGGATAAGGAGCTCAGATGAGAATTCCTTGAATCCCTTGCTCTCCTATTAAAGACTTTTTTTTTCCTTTATTCAAGTGGATTTTCCCTTTTCAAGTGAATAAGCAGAGGGAACTGCCCGGGATACAGCAGAAATTAGCCTCCTGAGCTGAGGTAAGCTTGCTTTATTTTTGTACTGTCACTGTAATTAGAAAGCAACTGACGATTACTTGGACCAGATATGCTTTCTCTGCTAGACGAGTTCTGTGTGTCAACATTAACATTTGGGGGGGGGGGGGGTTGGTTAATGAACATCTCTATTTCATAATACCGTTTTTCATGAACACTGTTTAAGTGAAATGAGAAAATAAGAGGATATCAGCACGTGCAACAGAATATATAGTATGATTTTACCCATTTCATTTTAAAAGTACGTAGTCAAGCAAGCAGACTATATAATTCTGAAAGTAAAAGAGAAGCAGATAAGTGCCTGTGTGCATGATGATTCTATATGCAAGTGTGCATTTAGATGTGCTGAGTGATGTTTTACACGCATTATTTTGTACAATATAAGAATATATGGCTTCAATATATGGTTGCAAATATAGGGCTTTAGGCAAATAGTACAGATAAAATGATTTATAGATGAATGCATGCTCAAATTCTTTCACAAGTCCAAAGAAGTTGCCCAACTTCAGCCATAGCACAGGCAAGACTGAAGACCATGTTCAATTTAGTCTCCTTTCCACAGAATACTTTAAAAGAGTACTGCATTGCTTCTCCTTTTAAAAGCATATATGGCTGAACAGCTTTCCTCAGCACTGTTTTAAACTGTTGTGACTCTAAAGTGAAAAAAAAGCAAAAAAAAACCCTCAACCACCTGGAAAGAACATAACACAGCATGCTTGACTGTAAGGAGATCCTAACACACTTCAGGTCACATGGACACCATGATCCAGTGGTGTGCAGTCCAACATGAGGAGATTGCTGTTACATAAAGACACTCTGGAGCCATGATGCATTCTGGTGTGCACACACACACATACACACACAACATCACTGTAGAGTCCTCCAAGGCAAACACACAGGAATGGTAACCTGAAGAAATGGGGTTAAATGATCCACTTGACCCACAGGTCAAAACAATGGCACCACTGCACCAAAATGTTTTTTGTTACAAAAGCACCACACACAAGTCTCAGCAGAAACATCTGAAGAGGCAGATGGGTTCCACACTAACAGTAAGCAAAGGGCAAAAGGGGCCACAAAGTCACTTGAGAGCTCACCTAAGTCACAACTGAGTGGATTCCTGCACTTAGTTCAGTCTTCTTTCCTGAACATAACTGCTGATTATACATGTCTTACATCAGGCTGAATAAGTAAAAGCTTACATGGCAGCAAAAATCTCACCTGCTGAAGAAACATCTGATTCTGGTTACTCTCAACTCTGTATACGACCGTCTGACCTTCCTTTACTTCTGATTTTTGCTTGATAATTTATGCTCAGAATGAGTATTAAATTTATTTGAAGGATATAATAAAGACTATTTCACATACATTTCCTTCTAGACTCTTTAGCAAACAATAATTAGGGCAACATACCATGCAGCTAACTTGAGCTGTGTGGCATGTTCAGACTCATCCAGAAGGTTTCCATTGCAAGAATTTGGAGAGGAGGCTCTTACATGTGGACCACTGATGCACTGTGAATGCATTCACAAAGTTCATCAGTAATCAAAGAGGCTTCACAAGTATAAATGCAAAGAGTGCATTGGTAACAGTCTGCAATAAACAGTTGTTATCACTGATAGAAAAGAGGGGAAACAAACGCAGCTTTATTAATTTTTTAAACAGACTTTTTTTTTTTTGAAGTTATTGCTTAATGAATCCATTTAGGTTTTACAACAATATATGGTACATGTTCTCTATTTGCATGTGGGAAAATATTATTTCTCTGTCAATGCTATAGACATTGGAGGCTTAAAAAAAAAGCATGAAGTGTGTGAATGTACTTTACAAATACAGCACTCATACAGAAACCCTATGGCAGAGGGCTGTTGATTGCCAGTGGCAGCAGAGGCTGGCTGGTCCGGAGTTGAGCCAAAAAGGTCTCTGTCACACAAACTGTTGGATGGTTTGTTTGCATGTGGATGACAGGGTGAGAGCAATGGAAAATGACAGTATCACTGTCATGAGTGATAAACGTGAGTCAGACAGTAGTGAAAGAAGTAGGAGAGAAGTGCACCTGAGTGAACAAGCCTCACTTTCTAATGTGGACAAACATCAATCTGCCTCTAATCTCTTTCCTGTTGGGGCCAATCCCACCTGGTTTCATCCTCCTCCTTCCTCATCCTCATCTCTCCCCTCCATTAGAAATTTCCAGCTGGCTTCATCCTGCTGAAGTAGAGACCACCACAGAAATGGGGGAAAAAAAAAAAGAAAAAATGAAAAAGAAGGAAAAGATCATTATTTCCTCCACCATTGCAGGGAAGAAAGGCTGAAACCCTTTATTTCCACTTAAGAAGCAAAGAAGGCCTCAGATGGGGCTGATACCCACTTTCCTCATGGGGTGGGAAGGCATGGCCACGATCTCCTGCTCAGGATTGTGGAGGAGGAGGAAGAGGAGGCCTGGCTCATGATATACACTACCAGCTGGCCAGGCAAAGCTCCAAGGGGACAGTCACGGACTGCTGGCACTGGTGCTGTCACCCTCAGCTGACAGGTGTAAGCAGAGCCCGAGCCAGGCGGGTAAATCCAAAGAGCGCCAGGGGGGTGAGAAATTCCCTGCAGCCATCAGATCCCTACTACTGCGTGTAATATTTACAAGCCTGCTTTGGCGGCTTTCTTTTGGCACAACCAAACAGCAAATGGTGCTGGGATTTTCCTCCTTCCCTGCTGTCCCTCAGCCAAACCAAGCAGACAGAAACAAGCTGGGGTTTTGAGGGAAGTCTAAGCGTTTCTCAGCTCAACCTGAAACAAGTACCTTCAGCCAGTGGCAGAGAGGCCATGTCAGATGCTGCAGCCTACCTGACAGACAGCTTCAGAGCTGGACAGCAGGACTCGAGCCCACCTCTATCCACCACCACCACTGCATAGTCAGTGCTGCAGGGATCCAGGCAGGGATACACCAAAGGGGATGGAAAAGACAGAGAGAAGGGTGAAGGTGGCACCTAGAGAGACAGCCCAAGATATCTGGGTACAGTTCTCTGGGTGTACGCCTGTGTGAGGAGAGGATACTGTATTTGATAGGCACGTGAATTGTTACAGCTGCAGAAGTAGCTGCACCTCAACATCTGCAGAGAAATTCTCTTTCAAAATGTCTCATGATTATTGTCATGACTCCTGAATTGTTGTGACTCCATCAGTCTAGGAAGAAAGTGGCAGAGGAGGATGTCCCAGTATGTGCTACACAGGAAACAGATACTTATGTGCAGAAAAAAAGTAAAATCACAAAACTGGAGTGAAGCAAATGGTTAGTTAAATAATTTCAGTTGTTCTGCTGAAGAGTATTTTCCTGAGGCTGACCAGTAACAGGAAGGGGGGAAAAAAATCAAAGTGCATCGCACCAAGCTTTGCCTGACCTGCTTTCACAAGTCTTCCCCTCAAGTATAATAAAGGACAACAACAAAACCCCTCCACAGGGTCCCCTGCTGTATTTCGCTCTCTTTGAGAAATAGGATACCTTGTCGCAGAAAATAGAGCTCTGAGGTGAGCAATAGCCACACTCTGCAATTTTCCTGCAGACTGATAAAGTCTTGGGACTAATAGTCTCCAACGCTGGTTTTCACATTTTGCATGAGAAAATACTTCTTGCCACCTAAATAAAAACAATCCTCTCTACCCAAAGCACAAGAAGACTTTATGCTCATGTGTAAGCAGAATGGGGCACAGACAGGAACCCACTGAAGACCTCAGTAAGCTCTCTAGGCCTGCAGCCCCGCGCAGCCTGGCACAACCTGCTCCTTCAAAATCTCTAGGCATGGGCACTACTTGCACAGTTTTATGGGCCTCAGAAAGCACCCCAGCCCTTATTTCTGTAATGTCTTCATTAGCTAAGGTCTGTTGTGCATATGTCTGCATTGAAACAGAAAGGTGGGCTGGTCCTACAGCAGGGGGAGGGGGCAGAAGTGGCCAGACTTGACCTCAGAAAGTGACAAGGGGTGCCATTAAGGACACAGCAGATGTAGCCAGCTTTCCCCTGGTCATGCCTGCATCTCTCTTGCAGTCACGTAAATATACATGCATACACATAACACAGCTGTGCACAGACAGACGATGAAGCTGCACGGGGTGGAGACCCACTCCCATCCATTAAGTGCAAAACATATTATAGGGGGCTAAGATGGAGCATCTCTTTTCAAAAATGTAGTTATTTTATATGGACTTCCAGTTTGGCTAGATGAAATGGAGAGCAACTATGACAATTTTGCTTAGAAATGGTGATGAGACTGAAAATAAGCAATTGAAAGTAGTTTACCTGCAATATTATAAAGGTGTGCAGTGGTACAAGAGAGCACGTATATACCCAGAGCAGGAGTGCTTGTCTCTACTCAAAAGTATGCTTTCAAAAGTACGTAAAAAATTGAGGACGTGCAGCTGGTCACCTGCATGGGTTATTTTTTTCTTTTCATAGAGCAATCCCCAGCTCCCAGCTTACTGACAACTACGGCAGTAATCTGAAAACAGAGCGCTCTATTGGGGTGCGCATTTTCAACAGGTGTAGTGGAGGCACATAGCACACTAATCAAAAAGATCCCTCCAGGGAGCTTGTGAGAAGCTGGGAACCTGCGAAAGCAAAGCATAGCAAAAGCTGTGCTTTACTGGAGCAGTCTCTTTAAGAACAGCGTCTGCGTGGCTTTCTGCTGCTCTGTGACATCTGCCAAGGCAAAGGATTATAGGCAATGCTAGACGTTACCAGTGCGCTTCGTTTTAAGATGAATACAGTTAAGTTTAAAACAAGTCCCAGTAAAAATTCCACCTACACACTGTGGCATAGTCATGCAGGAAGGACTTATTCACACTGGTACTACATTAAAATGTCTCACCCAAATTTCTTATCTTCCATTACATAATACTAAATTCTTTCAACCTCAGCACATTTACAGCGATCACTGTTGGGGCTCAAAAAGAAAGAAATCCAATGACACCGAATTCTTTTGTCTCAAACATCATAGAGTGAAAATGCATATGCACAGCTGGAGAGCTGTAAATTACATTTTTACATTAAATGAAACTTGGACTAAACATAGTCCTGTTAAAATAAACCCTCAGAGGTTAACTTCTCTGTTTTTTCACTCAAAGCAGTTTTTAGCGAACCAGTTTTTTTCCTCAAGCATTCTCTTTAAACATGAGATCAGTGTCCAATTTCTAGCAATCTCCAATACTAAAAAATATCAGTACTTCCAACATGGTTGTAGTAGACAGTTTCCTTAATAGCTAATAATACTGCAGAAGAACACACAAGCATAGGATGAAAAGAATTTAAGATAATCCCCAATGAACAATAGCTGTTTTAGATACTTACTCTCAGGGGACAACTTAATCATGCACAAAATACAGTCAAAACCAGGCATTTTACACCAAGACTTGACTGTCTTGAAGAGCACTCACTTAAACGAAACAAGCAGCAAACTTCTTCCTGTTACCATGTTTTACCCTGTTGATTTAATGCTTAGACATGTCATCCAATACAAACTGATGCATAGCATTGTATGTCCACTCCTACAATACCCACCAAAAGAGTGGGAAGACAACAAAAGGAAGTCTCACTTGTGGAGAAAATAAGATTAGCTCACTAGCATGCAAGAGAAAGCAAGGGTTGAAATCACATCAAGATTTGCACTCTCCAGTGCACAGTGCTGCTTTGCAGTGCTTCTCCTGCAGCCCAGCCAACAGGCTGCACATTCTGTATTGTAAATCCAGGCAACATCCAGCACCAGCCTACATGGGATCTGAGGCAACTCAAGCCGTAGTGGAGTTTCTTGATACAGACAAGTAGACACCGAAAGATGGAAATAGTATGACCTCTCTCAACCCTTGTGCAACAGGGAACTTGAGACTCTTGAAGGGGGAGAAACAGAGCATTCGCTCCCCCTCACACCAACTTTCAACTGACCTTCAGCTGTCTGAGAAGGACAACGTGTTGGCTAATTATAGGTTTCTTGATTCTTCCCCTTGCGTGGGCAAAGCATCTTATGAATCTCACAGATCTTTCAGAGCAGAGGTTGTCCTTCATTTTAAACCATTCTCCTATACCACAAGCATGTCAGGCAGGTCCCCCATCCAGTTTGCCTCCCACCAGTGAATCAAAAGAAACAAGTGCCAGGTTTGATGAAGAAATGCAGAGTATTGAGTGACTACTGGAGAAGCTTCTTCTCTATTGTATTCTCCTATGACATAGTATTTAAGAGCTGTTCATACTGAAGACATTTTCACTGTAAAAAGCGCAGAACTACAGTACACAGTCAGCACTTCCCTATTTTACAGTTGTTGAGGACGTACTGCATATATTCGTTAATATTCTGTGTTTTCTTTGCAGTTTGTGTACACACAACACGTGGTCAGAGGAAGGAGTCCTAGAGGATTTATTTGGATAGAAGTCAGGTGCATTTAAGTGAATTGTTAAATTAAGCAGCTGCAGAGTCAGCATTCCTAGATCTGATTGGGACTGCTTAGCATTTAGCAAATAGCTAGCACTTCTTCCATCTCAGTTCGTCTTACTGCAGAAAACAAGATACAGAAATGTCTCTTAACTCAGTGGGGTATTCTGGGGCTTCAATAACGTAGTTGAAGTGCTGTGGGATTCTTGAAGAAAACACGACAGTATAATAAAGTAATTGTTTGATACACTTCAGATAGAGAACAACCCTCATAAATGTAGAAATTACTGTTATTTTTTTAAACATTTTGGAGAATACAAACCACTTGTATTCAGATCACTAGGATGAAAAAAAACTTGAGGCTTGCTCTGAGAGACAAAGCTCAAAAGGATCCTTTTTAATTTGAAATTACAGTTCTCCAGTCTCTGTATTGATAGCCATATTCAAAGGTTTCTTTGTCATAGCTTTGCTTTTCAGAGGCTTCTGGAAGAATGCCCTGACATGAAACAAAGGAATGATAAAGGTTATCCATATCTGACGAGTTTCACTACCGAATCCAACTCAAAGAAGAACTGATGACAGATTATGTAAAGCAGGGGTCAGAATATATATGGTATGGGAGAGACAGAAGTAGTGCTTTATCTAGGCCTTGAAGGTCTCAGCTCTGGCGACAGACTCTTAAGGCAGATGTCCTCCAGTATCCTATAAGAATTCATGTGCTATGAATTCCTTATTCTAGACCTTGCATGGAAGTGTAGTCTCCTCCTACTTGATTTACCGCAAAACTAGTGATAAGGAAACCATGCTGTAGCAGAACACTACCCCCAGTGCAACAGAGCGCAGCAGAGATGAGGTAGGCAGCTCAGCTGCAGAGGAGAGATCAGCATCTTAGTTTAGCCAAAGCTACAGAAAACAGAAACCGTGAAATAACCCAAGTCTGACAATACAGAAAGCAGAACAGCCTTCAAATCAGAGATACGTTGTGTTTCATTGTTTGTCTATGGCAGCAGAAAGAATGTTCATACACAGTTCACATTATCAAAGACGGGCATAGCAAAAAAAAAAAAAAACCCAAATCCTACCGTCATGATAATTTAATCCTTTTATTTTTTCTGACTGAACTGATCATTTACCTCACCAATGGTCACGACTGGAAGGCTGCACCAGGACAGTAATGAAGGTTACATCCTGGGGAACAGTTTTGATTATTAAGGGAGGTTTCAGCTGACTACACTTTAATTATTGAAGTAGCGCAACACTCTGAATTCCCAGGTACACCACTGCAACCTGCAGACTAACATGACTTGGCTTACCGCATATAAATAAATTCTAATAAATTCTTTAACAGTATTTCTAAATCTCAGAGGTAATCCAATTTCTTCTTTATTTTTATTATGGAGGCTTTCAACAGGCACTTCAACTAAAAATAACTAAAATGGTGTGCTTCTGAAATGCCAAAAATAGACTCAGAAAACAAATCCCTCTCCAAGCCTTGTAATAATTAAAAGCACAGTGAATTTTCTAAATATAAAATAAAAAGTGGTTTTGTGTTGACAAAACATTTCCAATAGTTACCCATAAAGGCAAGCCACAGTAACATTTGGTTAAAATGTTCAGTGTAGGTGAAGAAAAGTAATATTAGATATCACCTGCTATAGGAGAAACACAGAAATTCTCAGTGACAACAGAAAAGCAGGATGTTCAGGGTTCATCAAATAGTGCAGCATCTACATTATCTGCATGATCCAGGCCTAAACAAGCCAAGGCTTAGGGACTGACAAAACGCGTGCTGAGAAATATGTGGCAAATCAAGAACTGGATCTCCAAATAAGCAAGCTGTGTACTAACACATCACAACTCAGCAGGAACAATGTGATTTATATCTTTAAATTCACAAAGCACGTATTTTCCTCTACATTCTCCTTTCTGTCCTAAATTCAGCAGTGTTTTGCTACTGTATGGAACAGCAAATTGTCCAGGACTGGTCCAGTTTGCACTGAGACACTGCACTCCTTACCTCTAGCATAGTGGGACCTGCAGAGGTGAGCTGCTGCACCAGCTGCTCAGTGTCCAGGAGCCCAGGGAACACTTTCCTTTGTCTCTGTGCAGGCACAAAGTAGAAGAGGTGGCTCTTGCTGCATGGTCCTAGAGTTGGAGTAGAAATAGACTTGCTCCTAGCAGTGCCGCACCCTGCTGAGGGATGCTGAGCCCCTAATTGCTGCACCACTTGGGCAAATGCAGCCCACCTCTGACCAAGATCTTTTGAGAAGGCGCCACAATTATGGCTCTTCCTTGAAAAGAAAAGGCTGGGGCAAGACCGAACATTACTTCATGTGGTTTTCTTACTCCCCCCTGTATCCATAGAGCTACAATAAAAAGCCAAACCAAAATAAAATAAAACATCAATTTAGATTAGTTTTCAAGGGTGAAATAGTTCTGCGTAGGAAGAAGAGAGGGTAGCTCACATATGTGTACAAGCAACTAAGGAAACATCTGATTTCAGATAATGATAATGATTTACCTTTGACAATGGAAAAACAACAGAGCTAAGCTCCTGTCTGTTTCAGCAATCACTGCTTCCCCTCAGTTTCTGCTAACCTAACAGTGGGTATTTCATTTTACAGTTTTCAATACCAAAATATTACCAGAATAATTTGCTGCGGTAAATATCACAGAGCTCTGTAAAGCCAGCAATGTGCTCAGTTGCATGTAAAATTACTCCCAACTGGAAAATAATTTGTGTTTATCAAAAACTGTTTGTGAAAGGAACACTTAAGGAGTTCAGATTGGAAACCTCTAAAAGGAAAAAGCAAACTACTGCCACAGCACACGACACAAGACACGACTTTTTGATGTGGAGAGGCAGCTTCTGCACAGATTTGCAAGCCTGAAACATTTTTTTTTTCCACACCAAGAGACCAAAGGAGCACTTAGTTGAGGTTTCAGAGGAGCTCAAGTGATGCGTGTAATACCTGCTGTGTACACTAACACTCAGCACTGTTCAGACCAGAAGGAAAGGAACAGATGCTATTGATCTCCCTGCCTCAGTTTAAGCACTTGGAGAGGGAAATCCCCCATCAGGGGGGCATGAAAACACCAGCACTCCCACCGCGCAGCCTTGAGGGATCTACAATTTCCCTCCCAGTTCTCTATTCTTGACTCTGTCTTTTAACTGCATCCAAGGATGAGTAAATAGGTAAATAACGCAGAAGACTCTACCTGAGGCTGACCCTAGTAGCTGCTTCAGAAGAGCAAGCTTGGGCAGAAGGAAGCCTTAAGGAGCTGGAACCTGCAGAGCCTTATCACTCCACAGCTCGAGTCCCACTGGCTGCTAACCAACTTCCTCAACAATATCAAGAGCTGCAAATGTCCCAGCACCTTTCTACATGGCAGTGATTAAGAAATTGAAGATAAGCAAGCATTGTTTTTACTGCAGGAATGTTGTGTTACTTTTTAAAAAAAAAAAAACAAAAAAAAAAACCCACAGAACTAGATAATCTGTACATCTCCTCTTCCTTAAACTCCTCATGCATGTACTGGGAGTGGAGAATGTGCTTTGGAAATGACTGAATCACATCTGAATGCGTCCACCAAGCAACACTTGCAGGGGTGAGGGGGAAGTGTGAGCGCAAGAGTCTTCAGACTGCCTCCATGTAGCAATACGTCCTGCAGTGACACTGGAAAAAAGCCATCCAGCCATTCCAATCATTTTTTATGGTCAAAGAGAATACACAAAAATACAGGGCACTGAGATGGAAAACATCTCAGACAAAGCTTGGAATTTTTTGACAGTAGTGGCCAGTTTCTGGCCTATTTTAACACCGCATAAGCCGGGAAGAAATTTTTGAAGAGGCAAATTGCTTTTTGCACCCAGCACTAGAGGAAGATGAAGATCATGGCTTCATTGCCAGCACGGGCAGGACAGTAATGCATGAGGTGCAAGAGAGGAGGATCCAGAGTCTCCAACCTGTGCTCAACATAGGAAGCCTCCAACAGATCAAACATTTTTCTTTTTAACCTCCAAATCCAAAGTGGGAAGCAGAAGCAACTGCAGAGGATTTTCATTGAAAGAACAGCCTCTCTTCTGGTTTCTCAGTCCGAACTGCTGTTAGCATGTACTTCAGGAAGCTCAAAGTGTCCTTGCACTTTATAGCACATTCTGCTATGAAAGTAGGAAACAAAGTTCCTACTGCTGTACTCCTGTGTTGAATTATGGGTCATTTTTCAAAGAGAGATTTTAAGTGTACAGCACTAGGATTTGGACTTGATCAGAGGTCCACAGCTCTGTCTGCTGCTTTCAACACACTGAACTACAAGGTGTGAGCAACTTGCCTTTGGAACCCAACAAGAGTCGATCTGAGACTGTCTCAGATGGTTCATCTCATCCCTACCAGGAGGCTCAAGGCAGGCAGCTGCTCCTCCTCAGTAGGAGTGCCTTCCGTGGCATCCCAGCAGTTTAGGCTCCATTCCCTATGAAGCTATACATTATTAATCTTATCTGAAGCAGACAGTGCTGACGCCCAGCTTCCTCAGTGTCTGGAAGAATATCAGCTGTCTCAAACTCAGCCCAAGTAAACGAAGAGAACGTGCGAATATCACAAGGAAATATTTCTTAAAACTTTGCAGGATTCAGAATTATGTCCCTCTTTTTTTTTTTTTTAATTCCTATGCACTACCAAAGCAACTGCCTGGGATTCATATCCCACTCTGTTGTTGCTGCATCTACAGGTGCAAGACACTCCCTTTTGTATTTTCTGGTTACCAGATATCTGTCCCATTTCTCCTCAGACAAAGACCTGGCCCCAACTGGGGTGCCATCCACTTGATTTTCAGGATGCAAGACTGTCTTTATCAGACCAACAGCAGAAGATGCTCAGATTATGCAGGTGGTGGAAGATACAGCATTACACTTCCCAAAGCCCAAAAAAGGGCACTGTAAAGAAATTTACACAACATAATTCCTTAGTTTCTACTCCTTGGTCATCCTTCACTGCATTGGTTCTAAGACTTGGTAATTTCCATGGTCAGGTGTTTTTTTTTTTTCCCTCTTTCCCCTTGGGCCTTGGAGCATTATAAACAACAAACACATGGTTCCCAGCACTGTGAGTAAAAATTTCATTTCCACTGAAAGGCAACCAAGCTAAGGAAGATCTTTTTATATTGAACTTCAGAAGTCATCCATAATGGGTACTGGATAACACTTGTACTCATTCATGCTCATAAACAACTGGATAGCAAATTACTCCCCAAAACAGGAAAAAAAAACTACAACAACAACCTTTACTAACTTACAGACCTTCCAAAGCCTCTAACAATCTCAAAGAAGTTTGAAGAGTTGTGTAGACATAGGATAGACTGATGCAATACAAATACATGGCTTAGCATGTAGATTAAGCCCTTTAAAAATCAAAGAACACTAAGCACTGTAGCTAATTTTGCACCATAAACTTGTTTCTTGGACCCATTTTTAAACTTCAGGATACAGTCCAGCACATTCCATCCTCCCAAGAAAGGCAGAGATTTCTGTTGTGGCAACATTTTAAGCAAGGAAGAGAGATTTTAAAATTGAAACCTTCCACTATAGGGTAAAATGATTTCCAGTTTTCAATCCCCTAAACCAGGGACCAAGACTTCGGTAGTAAACGAGGAAGTGTTCTACAATTTGAAATGTTACAGCCAAGCTGATGAAAGATAAGTCAAATCTGAATGGCTTACATGCAGTCATTTTACTGCAGGAATCAACACACCATGTTCACATCTAATGAAAACACATTATTCATTATGATGGAAAAAATACTAATTTTACTCACTATTTCCCACAGGTTTACAGCACTAATAAATCCAGATTTGTGTCATTAACCTCCAGAATTAATGACTGACTACCAGTATGAGTGCTTTAGGTGGCGATTAAAGCAACAGAAATGCCCCATAATACAGATGTTATAGCCTTTGTGTGGGGAGGCACTGTGTGGTAAATGGATATTAACTTCAAGATACAGCTCATTTTACATGGCTGGCCTCTCCCATGAAAGCTGAATTTGAAGCGTGTGAGTGTAATAACATGTTCACAAGATTTTTTTTTAAATGATAATTATAATGAAGCACTATGGCTGAATGGTATTATCTTCATCCATTCCATCATTAAAAAAAAGATGACATCATTATTTTCTAAAGCTCATTTTTGGCAACACAAGTCAACTGTTCTTTCAGGTACTGTTTAGAAAGTAAGATTAGTAGATCAATCCATTTGTCTCCCCAAATGGGCTTTTTACATTGCCATTTTTATCACCTAATTTAGGGCATGGCAGATAAAAACTGTATTGAATCTGTACTTGCCTCAAAGCTGTTTTACAGTCTCTTTGTAATTCATGATGGTTTCATAGCATGAAGTCCCTCGTTAAATTCTAGCATGAAGTATTTGAAAAAAATAAAGATTTTCAAGTAGAAGGACGAAAATTCCACAAGGCAAAACTACTCATCCCCAAGGTAAATCTATTCATGTATATTTACCTGGCAAGTACATACAATGTTGTTTTACTAGAGCTGTTTATCATGCAGCAAAGGAAGACTAGACAAACATATAACATACTAGTTGAGCTAAAAACCCTGTAGGCTTCCCCACAATCCTACCTGAGTTTGACCTTCAGAGTCTTCTGCATGTGTCCTTAAGACACATCCACTAAGCTTTCATCACAAGGCAATGACTATAAATTTACTTCACTACCTGGTTTCCAATTGACCAGTGGTCCTAAGAGTCTGGTGTCTTGCATACTAGTGTACAGAGTTGGAGCCAAGAGCTGCTCATATATGCAGGACAAAACAATTCAAATACACAGCAAATGGAGAGAATTTGATCTTAATAACACTGGACATAGTATTTGTCCAAGTAAAAGCTCAAGGGGAATATGTTTAAAAAGAAAAAAAATCCAGAAAATTTGGCACATTGAAAGAAAATCATGGTCATGACTCTCATGGTAGAAATGCTGATAAAAAGGGTTCAGAATTGCTGCCAAGGCTATTGTCATCCTGAATTTGTATTGGCTGCTCAGACACCGGTCACAAGACTTAAAGAATAAAATAACATTTAGTTTTGTATAGAACTGTTACTACACGTAAAACTAGACAAGTTGTTTGCTTTTTCTGTCGCTTTGTTTTGTTAAAACCAACCAACATTCAGCACATGCTTGGTAGAATATGTATCTTTCAGGAGTCTTTCAATCAACCAGAGCAATTTGTAAACCCATTTCAAAAATAAATATTTAGAGGTCATGTAAGCAATGAACTCAAAGAATGGCTTAGATCCAGGCATTGTGTAGACTGAATGATGTGATCCTCCAGACATCCTTTTGCCCATGTGGTGCCATCAAATTATTTTATTTTATTTTTTTTTTTAGACATGACCAAAATTAAGCAAAGACAGAGACATGTGAGGAACTGAGGACCGTGAAATGAGACAGAGTAATGCAGGAGGGGTCAAATCCCACTACTCAAACATGAGCTAGAAGAAGGGAAGAAATAACCCACTTGGTCACTGAGGTGCTTGAAGAAGCAGCTGAGGGCTCAACAGGCTTCTCAACACCATTAAATATCTTTCCTTGATCCAAGGACTTTTGGAGGGTCAAGGAAATGGGGAAAATGAGAAACAATACCTTGTCTTTGAGAAACAATCTTCCATCTCAGCCTACAGAACAACTCTTTAAGAAATGCCATCTCTCCTGCAGTTGTGCAAGAGTGCAAGGGATTCCTTTTGACTTTGAAGGCCAGGCAGTAGGTCTTCTTCTACCTTTCCAACAACCATTCCAGATCTCTGCACCAATTTGCAGCAATATACTTCCTTGTGCTACTCTGCTAAATTAGATGCAGCTGCTTCTGTAGCAAATCTTCCCTCAGCTGTGCACTTCAGAAAAATGAACTGGAAAAGTCTGCATCATAGGCTCCATGTCTGCCACAAAAACTGCATGAAACCATGAAGTCAAACACAAAGGCCCCTAGGGGTTTTCTGGAGCACTACTGTCACATCTTGATTTTCAAATTTCAGCCACTCAGCTGAAAGGATGTCTAAAACTAACATTTCTGGGGACAAAGAAAATCTTGCTTCATTCTTCTCTCATTATTGAAGTGTGGCTAAACCCTTCTATTCTCAGAACAGCCAAAAATAAATAAATGCTGTACATGTAGGGAAATTTCAGCCTCAGAAGTGTAATTTCTCACAAGAACTTTGGAGCAGCTGAAGATGTGGGAAAGGACACCATTACTTGCTCTCAGCTAGAGCAGTTGCTAACGGGAACATACGGGTGTCTTTCAAGTCCATTTGCACAAAAGGTTAGCCTGTCAGTAAACAGCAGAATAATTTATCGCCAGCCCACACACCTCTCTTGTTAGAACTGCCAGACACTTGAATACTTGCACAAAAGCAGACTCCAGCTTGACATGAACGTCATCTCAAGCCCTGCTATCGTCATGAGCTGTTTCAGACTCTAAGCAGTAGCATCCTAGCAAAGGGACAGGGACCATTGTGCTGGAGTTGAGCCCATCTCCGGGAAATGCCACCCTGCACCTCCACGCCTGGCTTTTGTGTCCTTTCTCAGGCCTAACTGAAATGTTCATTTGGCATTCCAGCTCATCTATACCGAGAATTCAAATGGAAAGCATTAAAATCTTAGTACTTCACTTTGGGTTTGAGGTTGAGATTGAGAAATCTCATAAAATCCAGGATACTCAAGCTGCAGGTTAATACTACAAATTGCAGCTCTTCTCCCAGCACCTTCCATAGTTCTCATAAAACAAACAAACCAAAAACACTAAGAAACTTATCAGAAAGTAACTGCTATAAAAGTAGTGCGAGTTCTCAGAGGATGGCCATAATCTACCATAAGCAGGTATGCCAGAGCACGGGATGGTGAGGCAATTTCTCTCAAATGTTACATGAAGTTGGTGGCAAAACCAGGAATAGAATATAAATCTCACTTATGTGGCACAACATCAGTAAGTCCATGCATGGCTTTACTGTTTTTTTTTTTTATTGTATGTGTCTCTAAGTCAATTCACTTTTCACACACTGACCATGGAAGATGGAGGTATGCTTTTCCCACACTTGGGAAGAGTGACATATAACGGTTTGTTATTATCACTGAGCAAATTACCACAAGAGTGGGAACCATTCTTTCAAACAGCCTGACCTAGGTCAACTACAATCCAAGACTTTATGCTGCAGGTAGAATATTCTTAAACACTGAAATCTCCTTGTGGCCAGCCCCACTGCTCATAAAAAACTACTTGTCTGGCTAGGTAGTAAGACATAATCCTGTGAATGATTTATTCCTTTCTCTCCTCTAAGAAATCCTTTCCAGCACTAGAAAAGGATGCAGCAAAATGGTGGGGGACAAACCCATTTGCTAGTACAATAAGTATCTTTACAAAAGTGGAGTTAAAAGCCTGTGACAAAGTGTGGCAGGGGATAGTATTTGTTCCTAGGTAGTTTTTTCAAACACTTTGCATCTACATGCTTTCAAAAGACAGAAAAGCATACCTTTGAAAAGAGATAGGTAGCCTGTTTTCTCACAGTCTGTATATGAGAGATCTATTGTAAATGTCTCAATCGCATGTTACCACCTAGCATTGACCGTGGCTGTTTAAGGCAAGTGAGAAAGGGGCAGGCTAACCCCACCATCGTCCCTACCCAAGATCTACCTCTTAGTTGCCCTTTGCAGCCCCAATGAACCGACCTTGCAATGCCTCACAACTCATGCTGTTTACCACTAACCTTGCTCCTTACAATTCAAAGCAGTCAAAGAGTAAACACTCACCTGGCAGATCTGCAGACACTCATGGGAAGCAGGCAGTGACCTTTTCAGCCAGCATAAGTACTGCAGGAAGACTGTGCTTAAGCAAACCTTATCATGAAATAGAAAACTTCCCTACTGGCATAATAATGAAAGGAAAGCCTATTTCCCACCAGAAGTTTGCTGTATGAGGGTGTACCCTTAGTACTAAAGGATGTATTACTCTTCCAGGTAGAAGAGTAGTGACAAAATCACAGCATGTATGCTTATTTGTCCCTTGAGGAGTTCAGACTGGGCCATCCAAATGTCAGGTTGCCTTCCATGGTAGCACTCCTCCATGAACCAGGTATTTAACAACACAGACAGCAGTTAGGATACAAGCAGCATAAAACACAGGCACATCGTTGTGCTGTGCAGAAGATCTCAGTGGTAAGTGAGAGCTGAGTCTTGCCACACTTTCTTTTTAACCTATAACCTCCAAGAAACTGAACAGATGGTACGGCAGGAGAGTTGTGGGCTCCATCCAAAGCCTTCCACATGCCTCACTTGCATCATGTCTGGGTACCCAATACCACTGCCCTTTCTCCACCCCCATATATCTTCCCTTCTTCCCCCTGGTGACACTTCGAATGCTATTTTTCACAACAAGGAATTACAAACATCAATATAATTCTTACATCATTCCTTTTTTGGTGGTTTTTTTTTTGTGTGTGTGTTTTTTTTCCTTTTATTTTGAGGAGTTTTTTTTTGTTTTTACTCTCTCAGCAGTCTCTTGCCAGCAGTAAAAGATGTCAACATTGCCAAAAAGCGAACACTTACACTATCAGTGTAAGTGATAGTACTAAAAATATCTGTATACTCCAACCCTCCATGACTCAATCTCTATCTATAAATACTTTAATGGGATTTATTCAATTTATTTTCTAGTTTCCCAGGTGATGACATGACAGACCTTCAACTTGGTCTTGCATAATCAGCATAGGAGAGGTCAGTGAATTGGCAATAACAATCTGTTTGAGAGCCAGCAATAGCAAGAGGGAGTTTAGATACTTGATAATGCACTAACACAAATATATGCATCCTGCCTCAAAGACTTCAGCATAAAAAAAAATTTAAAAAAAAAAAAAAAAAAGAACTTTAGGAACAGATCTGTCACACAATCTCCTAGGCTGCTTGATCTGGTTACCTAGATTGAATGACTTGTGTTCCAAAATCTCTGCGAAATTTGTAATAGACAATCAGAATAACACCTCAGTTTAATATTTTTGCCCTGTTCTTCACTTGCAATTGCAATCCCCAAGTGGATAGCCATTTCTCTGTTTAGAATTTCTAGATGAATATATGTAGGTCGCTCTGAAAATAATGCCTCTTGTTTATTGCCATGGAATCTACAGCAGCTACAAAGAGAATAACACTGTTTGAAAGAGAAAATTTTCAGCTACAAAACACTATGCTTTCAACATAGCCACCACTATTAACTGTGCATTTTTAATCAGTGATGAACAGGAGGCTGCATGCCATGCCCATCAATATCTGCACCAGCAGAAGTGATCCACCGCCACTGTTGCCACTGCTGAAACGCACCACCTACTGCCTCACTGTGCTTACATCCACTGTTTGGTCTCTAGAAATGCTCAGCAAATGTCGATGAATTTCAGTGGGTGCCATTTTTTCCTTGTGGAGGAATTCAGTGACAGCCCTTTGCTTCACATGCACTTCCATGTCAGACTACCCACCTCTACACTGCCATCTGTCACACAGCAATAACATGTAAGGGAATATTGGTGGGAAGGTTCCATCTCTACTGCCATACCACCATCTGCCTCTGACATTATGGGCCAATATAATAAAACAGAGGGCATTACTTTTGGAGCAGTCCTTGGACATTTCCTCTTGTCCAAGGCTTTAAGCATGCCTGCCACTAACAAAATACTCACATGCCTCCTCTGCAGCATGTGTTGGGCCAGCTGCTCAAGTGAAGCTCTTCTGACAGGACTGGGTCCTGACACTGGCAGTGAACTTCATGTTCCAGGGAGCAAGACAGATCCCTGGTATGTAAGGTGGGACAGAGATTCTAATCTGAGGCATGAGGATGGGAGAATACATCTTCCCAGTACTAACAAGAATTTGAAAACGCTGGACTTGGGCATAGAGAAATGCATGGGCTACAACTTCTTTTTTCTCTAGATACACTCCTCTATTCATGCGCTCCTGCATAGTAATGTGGGAATACCAAGTGGGCTGTTCAACAGAACATTTCAGCTTCTACTTGCCAGGGACAACTAGGTTAGGTCACCAGAATGGAGGAATCTATGTAGGGGGGAGGGAAAAAAAAAGCAGCAAAAGATTTTTAAAATATCTATTTCAATCCAGGCTAGTGTTCCCTGCTCGGTAACACCTTGCATGGCTGCTCCTGTCAGTGAGGCAGTGAGAGGTGATATTATGGGCCCACTCTTCAGAAATGCTCTAACATCCCTTGATATTAAGTAAGCCTGCCCATCAGTCACCTTGCTCTGCTTACTCACAGACCCAAGGCAAGTAACCTGAGGAGACATTAGCAACTCAACACTCACCGCAGTTTCATGATGTGGTCTGACCAAGTGGCATGAGCACTTAACCACAACCTTTAACAACAGCGTTCTGGGCACACTAATCCCTCATTGATATTCTGTGTCAGCTTCCATTGTGAATCCGCACAGACAGCAACGGATTTTGGCTTAGAAGGCCAAGTCTACTGTGCTTGCACTTCTTTGGGGCTATGAACATTTTTTAGTGAAATTACCTAATGATGCTGCCTGCAGGCTGCCAGCCTCCTCTAAACAGGGCCTTGTCAGAGCTAACGCGCAGCCAGGCCGCCGCCACCATGGCTGCCTGAGAGGCTTGGACGCTCCCTTCAGGGAAAAATGCCTCAGGAGTTGATGTCATTTACACATTACCTGACTCTGATGAGCAAACTTGCCAGTGGCCAAGCACAACATCACAGTGCCACTTTAAAAGAAGTGTTCAGGACATGTTTTTCATTACCACAGTCAGCCTAAACACTCCATGGTCTCCATCTTATCCCACTGTGCAACAGACGTTAATAAGCTGAAGGGACAGGAACATGTGGGTGATGAAATCATTCTGTTAGCAGTGTGGACTACACTGAAAACTTTGTGAGAATGTCAAGTTAGATATTTTCCGTACCCTGAAATCCTTTTTCATGGCACAATACTCTCTGATCCCCTTTTAAAATTAACTATTGTGCTTAAGCTTCCTGGGGCTTCTTTTTTGCAACAAAGTAGAACTTCAGAAGTATAGAAGAACAAAAGAAGCCGACAACTTTTCCATTATTTCTCCTATCCTAACAAAAGCAATTTTCCTCATGTCTTCTGATCATCTCCCCTTGTATCTTCCATACTCTAAAAAACCTGACAGCATAAACAGCCTAATTAATCGGAACTTTGCTCATATCAGCCACAAAGAATTTACAGCATTATATACTGGTGTCATAGGATTACAGCACCAGCTCTGCTCAGAAGAACTGCTGTATTCTTGCATGGTCTTAACAGCGTCAAATTCACAACAAACTTAACAGTGTCAAATTTTTCACATCTCCAGTGGGTGAGGGGAATGAAAAACGAGCTCAAAGATCTCAGGTCCAGGGCAAGGTGAGGCCCTGAGGCAGTGTGGCATAGCAATGTGTGCAGCCAAGAGGACACAGAAGAACAATTCATTTGACTTCTCCGTCCAGAAGAGCCATGCACTTTGAGAAGTACCCCTTGAATTTACAGCTGGCTTAACAGAGGGAGCCAGCTCCTTTACTCAGCCAACTAGATTAGCAATAAAAGTCTTTTAACCACTTCATGTAAAAGCAAAGCTTTTGGAGGGATGACTGTTCTAGTTGGGCATACCAATAAACTAGTAGATCTGCCAGCACTGAAGGATGTGATTATCTCAAGGCAAGACATTGCTCAGTTTCACTTCCAAAACAAGGTCAGTTATTCCAACTGGTATTCAAAAGTTGTCAATAGCAATAAAAAGTTATTCAAGAGGGGGGGAAAAAAAAAGGGAGCACAAACATGGGAATTAGTTGGAAAATTAGTAATTTTTTATTACTGTTACTATTTTTAAATGCAAATGGAGTCAGAACACATTCTCTTAGTGACGATGTAATTAAAGTAGTCTATTATTCAGTATTATGTTGAATCAACATATTGCCAAACCTTAACCTCCATCTCAGTTCATTCTCCTGTTCTGCCTCCAGTATGGTTTAAAGCAAATACTGTATTTAATTCCTGAGCTTTTAAAACAGATAATATAAATGCTATTGCATTCAACTCTAGAGAATTGTACGGTATTCATGAACTGTCCAAGGAATCTCCTGCCGGGATAATATTTAAGACTGAAGTCCCCAAAGCAACATTTCTCAAATGACCTCAATCCTAAAGTTACCTTAGTTGCATCAAAGCTGTTCAGACATGTTGTTGCTGGCATCAGCTCAAGTTCTTTTAAAACACAGTCGAGACGTACAATAAAGAACAATGAAGTCAGCACACGTGAAAGGTTTTTAGAAGTTGCCTATCAGAAAAAGCAAGGCAGAACTTGCGCGTAAATGGGAGTCTCCCCTTCACTTGCAACTCGCTCAGCCATTCTGTTCTTCAAAGTACTGCATGTCCTACCCTTTAGCTGTGTTAAGATGCTACTGATCAAGGACCAAGATACGCATTAATACACAACCTGCCAGAGGTGTTTGGAATTCCATCTGATCCTCATCAAAGAAAGAAATTCCTCACCCTTATTACAGAGTGTAAAAAGCTACCAAATGCCCCAGAGCAGGATGGCTGCCCCTCTGGAATGCCGCACATTGCAATACCATCAGCTCCAGGTGAACTATATGGGTTCTCCATGCTATCTCCATCTTTCAATAGTGGCTTTGAACCAAGAATTTTACTACTGAAGACCAAGTACGGAAGGGCTGAATCCCAAGATAAGTAAGCAGAAGGGCTGACCTCATAAGCCATTCCCTAGGGCATACCGTTGGGATTGCATGAGGTTCCTGGAAACTTTATATGAAAAACAGACATTTGAGGTTTTGCCATTCATAGGCAGGATGTAAACAATGTTTAGCAGGAATTAAACACACTTGTTAGTCAAAGAAATTTAAAACACAGAAAACACATACAGATCAGGCTGGGGTTAAAGCGGTGCTTAGACCCAATATGGGAATGCAGCAGGAGCAGGTCATGGCAAAAGCCACCCATGTAGCTGACGTACATGTGCATACTTGTGATTGTTTAGAGAACGACAGGCACCGTTCTCCAACGTTCAAGAAACATGGCCACTGCATTAGAAAAACAAGAATTACAGGAGCACTTAGTGTCATTCAGATCCATTCCTAGAGGATTTAGCAGGAAAAAAAAGAGAAAAACAACCCACCAACAAACCTTTGAAACAAACAACCCACTTCAGTGAGTAGAAAAATCAAGCTATTGATGAGTACTTATGAAAATAAGTAAATAAAATAAATAAAATATGAAATATTTTAAAATATTTAAAATAAAATATGAAAATAAGTAAAATAACTAAAATGCTCTGCAGAGAATAAGCAGTGTGATCTCCTCAAGCGTTTTGGCTTTTGTCTGCTCTGAGGTCACATGCAGATAAGCCTCACTCCTGAGTTTCCCCTTTGCAGATAGAAGAAATCTACTCAATATTTTAAGTATGCCCATTAAACACTTGGTAATACTGATTATTATCCTTCTAACTTGCTGTAGACTTTCAAGGGTAACTTGCTGGACAACAAAAATGATGAGAAACATCAGCAATACAAAAGATGCGTGTGATCGGCCTAGAATTTGCTTCCAATTACAGCAGGAAGCCATGATCTTATACTGAAATTTCTTCACATTTTTTCCTGTTGCGTTGACCTCAAGGCCAAGTATTCTGGTCCTTAAAACACTGGCACCATAGCTCCAACATTAGGAGTCACAGTTGGAGGCATTTGGCGTAATTCTCATTTTGCATGCTGCACGACAAGCTCACATGGACCACGCTAATAATTCAGACAGAGACAATATGGGTCCTGTACTGGACCCTTGCCATTTTGATTGCTGGAAAACCCCACTAATTTCACACTAACTAGCACTAAAATAATGGATAATCACTCTTGTTTTTCACTGCCCTAACAGTCTTAAAATGAGGTAGAAGTCAGAACAATACTGAACCAGCAGAACATCAAACTGTGTATACCAAGGGAAGTCATTACTTTTCTCTTCTGTGTGATTTAAGCAGGGTTAGGGTGCCCCCACATACATATATTTATATATATATTTGTAGTAATGCACAAGTCTCTCAGAACAGCTGAGGAAGACTGAATACTCATTTAGTATTCTGAGCTTTTTGTGTTTTTCCCCTTAGAGACATATTAACTACCAAGAGAGAAGTACAATACTCTGTGTTTATATGGTGTCTTCAATCAGCAGAACCAAAGAGAAATTACTTTTAGAATTCCAGAAAAAAAAAAAAAAAAGAAGAAGAAAATGAGCTTTTGATCAGTCTCACCTCATGTAGCCAAAGCATCATCTTCAGCAAGTATGAAAAAATGTTCTTGACCGCAGCCAAGCTGCACTATATTGAGATCTGAGTATTATACTGGTGTCTGGACCACCTGATTTAAGAAAGTCTGAAATTCAGTGAAAAAGCTGATGGAACAAAAATTCTCAAGTAGCACCTACCCCACCAGGGCACTGAGAACCTCTCAGCTCTGAGTGTAAACATTACAAAACTTAAACATTCCCACTAGGATCTTTAAGAGAAGAGACAACCAGTCCCAGCATATCCTAAGGCCAATCTGTTGTTCCACCCTCCTGGCTTTATAATCCTAAATAGAACTGAAATAATCCCAGCTCAAAGCAGGGTACTGAGAATTCAGCCTACTAAAAAGTTGTTCTAATAATATGTTCTGATGTCTTAAGAGGCAGATAAAAAACATGAAAAAAACATTAGCAATTAGGTTTTAGGGATTGTGATCTCACATATGAAAAAAGAACAAATTAAACCGAAGTCAAAGGATTTATGTCCACTGACATGAAAACACAGCACAGTGTTCAAAAAAATACCTTAAATCTTAAAATTCCCAGATGCAAGTTCTGTGGCCAATGTCTATATTAGCCACATGTGCATTATCCTGAAAGGAGGTTTCAATTATTTTTACAGTGAGATAATATTCCCATGACTATCTTAAAGTCTTAGTAGCATATAACAATTAAATTTCATTCTTGAGAAGACAATGGCTAACATCCGCAACTTCGAATCTATACAAGAACTAGCAATTTTCTCATTTTTTTTTTTCCTTGAGAACAGTGACATCTCTCTGACTTCTCCACGATACCATAAAGTAACTGACAAGCTACATATAAGAATTTGAGAGGAAACAGGGAGAAATCTTCTCAGAGGCCAAATGCAAACTGGAAGTTTTGCGCTTTGCCAGTTGCAAGAAAAATGGGAAACAAAACACCTCATTTTGTAATAAATTACCAGCTAACACACTTAGCAGAAGGAAACCCAGACTTCACCAGCCAAATCTGACTTTCACTCAGTGAACTAAAAATATATTTGCAGAGGTCTGTTAATATGGTTGACCTCAAAATTTGGAACTTTCTTCCTTCCAGATGCAAAATAGCTCAAGATCGTACATTTTCAGAGAAGGATCCAAAGGCCCCTCAACCGTCTAGTCCCAACTGAATTTAATCACTGAGCATTAGTGAATACAGCCAATCCTAGAAACTAAGAAAACACTGTTATCCCTACTTTTGGATATAAAATTGAGCAATTAGTCTCTTCTGTGCTTTCTATTGTATAATTTACAACACGGCTATGCAAGGTTTAGCACACTGCATGATGCCAACACTGAGCTTCATATACTCTCCTGTGTTTGAGCCTAATAATTAAAGGAAAGAAAATAGCATAGTCATAGGGCTGGGATCAAATGTAGAGTTTTTTGTTGGTTGTTGGTTTGTTTTTTTTCTCCTCTTTCTTAAGATTATGTTAACAAAATTAAAAAAAAAAAAAAAGAGACAGAGACTGCACATATTTTGTAATAAAGCGCAGAAAAGGTACCATGAAGGTGGCTATATAGAAAAGCTATTTAAAGCTTGTTTTGCCAGAGGAAAACAGGGAGCTGACACATACTAACCAGCAACACCACTACAGGTCAAGCCAATTGTCCACATTAGCCAGCTAATCCAAACTGCAGTTTGATTTGTTTGAGTCGGGAACTGAAGAAGAGATATTTCAGATTTTGGGGGGTTTTGTTGCCATTATTACTTTTTTTTTTTTTTTTTTTTTTTAAAAGAAGAAGGTAGTGGTCAGTAACTAAGGATTGCTTGGACCACGTCATCATGTTTATCATGCCATGGCCGTGTGTAGGAAGTCACACAAGCCACATTCCTTTCCAGCACCCATAGCAATGTCTTCAGACCTTCTTCTGCACTATGCATGCATGATTAAAACAACTGCTTTGAATTGAGAACAGTGACATCTCTTTGACTTTTCCACAATACCATAAAGTTACCGACAAGCTGTATACACAAACTGGTGGATCACAACAGTTTCTTTAAAATGTACAGTCCTCTAAATAGCCTATCAGGACCCCATGGCAAACAGACAGGAATGTTAGCTGTGCTGGTGTATAAAGAAAACAAACACCAGTTACTAGAAAAATGTTCCCTTTCTCCTCTAAATGAGCATTCAGCTACACAGTAACAGTATAAGGAACCTCTTCCTGCCTAACTCACCTGAAATAGGGTCCAGCAGCACAGTAAGAAGAGAAGGAACTGAATCCCACCTGATGTCCTTTACAACAGTACTTAGAAGAGATGTGGATCTTGTTAGCCACTCTGCAGACCTCAGGACTGGGAACAGTCATTTAGAGAAGCTACTGGAGGTTACCTGAATTCATGGAAGGAATGAATCCAAATCCCCACTGGCAGTTCTAATGTATTAATTACAACGTACAAATAAATGACAACCTGCCACGCAATGGGACCACCTCCAAGCTGAACCAATGGTACAGAAGGGCCTTTTAAAGATGGAAATGCAAAGCAATGTATATTCCTACAGCTTAAACCCGTTGAGAGTGGTTGAAAAAACACATCTACCTTCAGAGTGGAAGATCTTAAGGCAAAGATATTAGTGCCTGAGAAGAGAGCCGGGGAGCAAAGGAAACCAGCTTCATTTCCTGACATGACATGGAACTTGACACACTTTTAAAGGCAGTTATCCCAGGAGAAATGCTGCCTGTGGGGGAAATGGCTGTGTAATGGGGACATGGACAGACAGCAGGTCAGTCTCAACCTCTTCAGATTTCCCGTTTTAACAGAAATGATAACCTCCGTCAAAAATCTAATCCTCTTCACAACAGGAAGGAGCAGGCAATCTTGCATCCATTTTCTAGTGAGAACTTCCAATACCCCATAAAGGTAATGCACATTTATCCTGTTTTTTTTTCAGAAGCGTCGCCAGACCATGCAGAAATTGAAGTATAATTTGTAGTTAGAGGGAAAGATGATGCATTTCTACATATGTATTAGCATAGAAACTTACTGTGTCACACAGATTCAGAGAAGCAAATATCCGTGTAGATGTGGGGCTGAAATGACGTCAAAAGAAAACTTTTCCAGATTAAAGACGCACATTTTAAAATCCTAGTTATGAACCTGGAATTCTTGGCTGACAGGAACCTGTCTGTGGGAAACATGGAAAACCACCATGCCAGGCTCAACCAACACCCCTTGTAGGGTCCCCAGAAATGTGCCAGCTCCCTGCCCTGAAGCCTCTGAACAAGACTTGCCAAGAACAGTAGTTTAAACCATGCTATGGGAGCATGGCTTACCAAGAGCAGGGTGTCTTTGGGATTGCAGACAGCTGTTTCCCAAAGCACTGCACAGAAAATTGGGTCAGAGGAGTCACAGAAAATGGTTGAGCTGACAGGCAAGGCTCCACTAGGCGTATGGAAAACAAGTCCTGCAAACCCAGGACACAATGGACCTTCACTGGATGGACTTGAAGGTATGCAGTGAGATGCAGGTATGCAAGATCACCTCCAGGGAGCATGATATCTGCTTTAAAAATACTCCCTTATTCCATTCCAGTGAGTCTCTAGGGTGGAAAACGCAGCTTCCGTTCTATTCTGTCTGAGCAAGGAGCCACTGCAAGGTTCTAATTGGCCTCAGTGGGGAATCCCTCATTAGTCACCACAGTTTGCTGTGAAGCAGAGGTACTTTCTGTGGACAGCCAAACCACAGCGATGAAATAGATTCTTCAAGACTGAGAGATGTGAAGCAATCCCCTGCCACAAGAAAGATACTATCAGCTACTGTCATCATCCTGCATTTTCATTTGCGAGTGAAGATGCTTGGTCTGACCGCTTCTGTGTCAAAAAGAGGAAAATGGCCTGCTGAGAAGGAAGCTTTGAATTTTCTCTTGGCAACACACTCTGGCCTTGGGCTCCAAACTCTGACACACCACACATAAGCAGATAATGCTCCTCACCTGGCAGACAAGGAGGTGCATCTTCTCAGGAAGGAACAGAGCTCTTATAGCTTGCATGTAGCTACAGATGAGCTATGTAAAAAATGAGAGGCTGGAAACTGGGTTGCCCCAATTGAACAGAAACAAAATGCTACCAAGATGTTAAAAAAAGTTAAAGTTCACAAAAGAAGTTACATTAATTGGAAAGAATTCCTCCAGGCATTTTGATCTGTGAGGGCACGTTCATAGAACTGTTAGCAAGCAATAGCTTTACCCTAGACCACTACACTTTACATTTATTGGAGAGGGGAAGGAATGAGGAAAGTTACAAATCATGCAGTTATTATGGATATGAGACATTGGGAACAGAAGGAAACTAGATGGATTAAGTATAAACACTGACAGATAAAGCAAGTTACACAGAAATGAAGCATCTGTACAGTACCAGCAGCAAGTGACACCATTTTGTATTATTATGCATAACTCAGATTAAGGTGTTCCTTCAATCTGAAGAATTTACTCCAAACCAAGTCCAAACCCAGAAAAAGTAAATGTAGCAAATGGTGCAAAAGATGGTCTTAAAACAAGCAAACAACAACAGCACAACAGAAAAATGAATGTTTGCCCTCCATAAGTCAACGATGTACACTTAGATGGTTCACTTGGTTTATTACGAGGCTATGCCTTGTTTTCATTTATGTTTCACCCAATGCACAATTTAGGAAACATACATATATTCCCGCACAAGCTGTTTCACTCTACTTTTTACTTTCTTTTTGAATATTCGTTAGATGCCTTTACCACAAAAAGGGTGGCTGAGCTTGCAGATAGACTTGAGCTGATTTCCACCTAGCACATAAACAGAAGCCCTTCACAGCTGGCTCCCAGTGGCACCCTCTGAGTGCGCCCTGGGGGCAGCTGCAGAAATCCACCACTGCTATTAGCCACAAAAAAAGGAGGTGGGGAGAAAAAGCCTATAGGTGAATTGCTTTATTTCTACCTTGACCACAGAAGTAGTAAAGGAAGAATCTTCATAAAGATGTGCTGAGCACAGATAGTAAGCAAATCAACCTGCTTAGTCCTGCAACTGCTCCACTCTGCATCTCTCTGTAATTCGTATTAAAATTGATTGGGTCCTTCCTTTCTCCTGAGCCTCTCACCCTCAACGTGCCAACTCTTTCCATCCTTTAGCTAGCCCCAACTGCTCACACCTCTCACACCTCAAGGCTATGTGCTCTGCTGGCGATCCTCCCTATGCCTCTGACTTATATAGGGATTTTTCTCTTAGCATGAGGAAATTCTAAGGCCATTACACATGTTTATGGCTAAACAGAATAAATCAAAAAATTGAACCAGCGCAGAAGTTAGACCAATGACATTTCATTCCAGTGACTAACAAGTTCTTTTGTATTGTTTTAAAAGTAAATGAATAACAAGACTTACAGTCAAGTGAAGCATGGAAAAATATTTAATGTGAATTTCCAAAGTACAGTGTTTCTCAAGCTCTGCCGTCATGTAGGAGAGAGAACATGACATTACTAATGACTCTCATGTGTTACCACAGCAACGCTATAAGATAAGTTATTAAAAGCCTTGCAGGATTCACTTGTGACTCTAGGTAAAGCACATTTTAAAAGTCTTTCCCTGGCCAGTGTCTGAAGCTGCATTCCAAAACTGAATGCAAATTTCACAGCCTCCAGCAATGGCAGAGTGCAGAATAGCTGAGATCCAACGTCTTTGCAGACAGTTTTTGTTATTTTGCTCCCCAAACAATAAAAATGTCACAAGAACTGCTGGCAGGTTGGAAGGAGGTCAGCAACACGAGTGTCAGGGGCTTTCTATTTCCTTTCTTTTAGACTCCTTGGGGAGTCTAGTAATCAAAACTTAGCAAAGTGCATAAGTATGTTGTGTAACAGGATTGTTAGATCTGTTGGCTTCATATTAAAAAGGCTATAAAACACAATTCCTATTATGGATATTTCTTGATGTTCGGTAGTAACTCATGCATTCCCACTACAGATAGTCATCTTCATCCTCTTGCTGCTGAGATTTCTCATTAGAACATTGTTGCAATACTTCCATAAACTTACTGTAACTTGGGAATTTTACTTTGGGGAAAAAAGTATGTAACAGAATAATTAACATGTTTATCAATTCTGCTCCTCTTAATTAATGCCAAAACAGCTGGAAGGGCTGAAACATTAACTACTTGCTTGCTTTGACTATCACACTGGGAGAGTGTTTGACCCATTTCTAGAACGTCGTCAGTAACAGAAGCCAGAATCCTCCTGCAATTCTATCCACAAAGATGTGTTTGAATGGCTAGCACAGACTTGCAAGAACATCCAAGACAAAGATTTATCTTCCTAGAAGCATGTCAAATAATATCTCACCTCTGATATCCACAGATGGAAAGCAGTCAAAATGGAAGCTTATTTTGTATTTCCTCTCAGGTGATGCCTGGGTAAAGCTCAGTAAGCTTGAGGTACAAAGTTCTCTGTATCTCTGTCCTAACTGCCTGAGGAATGCCTCATCTTTTTTCTTCTAATGTGATATCATGAGATGCTGGATCAACAGAGACAATCCTCTCAAAGCTTTCCTCAACAAATACTAAATCTCTCTTTGGAGAACTTTTATTTATAGTAACCCACCACTGCAGACTACTGTCAATAGCCAGCAAACCATTTTGAAGCTTCATTGGTGTAATTCAAAGAAGAATCCAGGCCAAGGATCATAAATGCCATAAGCCAAATCTAAGTTACATTGTATTAAACGGCAAAGTTTAGTTCCCTGTTACTGAAACTTCTCCATTAAAAAACAGAAAAGGAACCTGACACTGAACTTCCTCAAAGGTATTTTGCTATGAGGGCTGCTCCAAAAGAAATGTCTCATAGCAAAATATTGTCCCACAACATCAGAGGTGGCTGCAGGTGGTATGACAGTAGAGGCTGAGCCTTCCTACCAACACTCTCTTACATGTTGTTGCCGTGTAGCAGATGGCAGCAGAGTGGCAGTCTGACAGAATGGCATCTGACATGGAAGTGCAAATGAAACAAAGGTGTGTTACCAAGTTCCTCCACGAGGAAAAAAATCACACCCACTGACATTCATTGATGCTTGCTGAATGACCAAACAGTGGATGTGAGCACAGTGAGGCAGTGGGTGGTGCATTTCAGCAGTGGCAAGAGCAACAGTGAGGCACCTCCACTGATTCAGATTTTGATGAGTGCAGCATGCAGGCTCTTGTTCAACACTGGCGAAAATGCACAGCTAGTGGTGGTACCTATGTTGAAAAATAATGTTTTGTAGCTCAGAATTTGCTCTATCCAGTAGTGCTGTTGTGCTCTTCTAACTGTTGTAGTTTCCATGGAGATAAGTAGGAGGCATCACTTTCAGAATGACCTACAGTAGGTTTTCACAAGTGTCTAACATTGAAAACATCCTTCTGAAGGCCAGAATGTCATATTCCTTAAGATTTCTTATTAAGTGTTCCACATTCTCACTCCCACAGTATTTTACAAACAACAAGTTTTAACATCAGTATAATATGACATATGTAACTGACTTCTCACCAAAAAAGTTAAGTCACAAAGCCTACAGACAGTTCAGTAGCTTGCCTTCCAAATAACTGAATCAGTCTTTCCTCCCAAAACATAAAGCAGTACTTTAGACCTATACATGTTATTTGAACATTATTTCTTAACTCCACAGAGAACATATCAGTATTGAACAAACTTAATGAAAAAAATAAGACACACAAAAGTATATCTGTGGAATTATCTCCAGCTCAGCTGACATGGCTCCATGAATATGTCTCTGCCCCCAGTAAGAACTGTTAGGGATGTTTTAAAAAGTCTCTGAGGTCTGTTTATACGAATTGAAAATGTAGAACTGAGAACTGACAAAAACGCCTACTCGTCTCTGATATACAAGGAAAGATCTGGATTTAATCTCACAAAAGACTGATTTTTAAGTACAGGCACTAATTTATTGACTGCAAAAATGTTTGACTGGCAGAGGTATTACCGAAGGTCCTCTTAATTCCTGAAGAATGTATTATATTAAGTGGTTTTTAAAAAAAATCAACTCAGTGTGCTTTCCATCAAGGAGAAAACAGTAGAAAAACATCCATTATCAAGACTGATGGTAAACATACTCCATGTCATGTGTGTGGGACAGGTTTCCAGATCTCTCTGTAAGACAAGCAGCAACTCTGAAGCTGGTACCCCAAGTAATTCATCAGAAGCACTGAACATAGAGGGGATTTGTAATCTGTATTCACCCAGAACAGAGATAACGAAACAGAACTACTCATTTCTTAGAAGGGTTTCTGGCTTCCTTTTCAAGTCCAGAAACTGTTCACTCAGTGCAGCTGAATACTGCGTGTTGCTTCTCATTCTTCAGGTAAAGGGAAATAAAAGTAACCACATCCATAACTCACTGTGTGACCTCCTAGCTAATATATTACCACCACCGAGAACTGTCTCCCAGCCATGAAAAAAGGAGATAATGGAGAAAAGCTGACTGTAGCGAATGTTAAGGAGATGGAAAAATGTCTCCGATGGCAGCTTTCCCCTGCTCATGCCATGAGTTTCACCCCACAGACTGAGTCACATAACACAGTGGGATTGAACAGATGTCATTAAAAGCAATTGCAACACATGCAAGAAAATCTCGATCCTGAGAGATGTGAAAGGAACAGGGGAACTGCAGCGTGGTTTCACTACACAGGTGAGGAGCAATATGCTTCTGAAGCATTCACACTGCAATAGCTGTAGAGACTCTGCAGCAGCCCCGAGCTAAGAACCAGTCCCCGGCCCAGTTCCCATCCTCCTTCAACCCAGGTGCACTCAGCTGATAAATCTTCATGTCCTTGCCAGGCTGCTGGCCTCAATAAACTCCAGGCAGAACAGATGAAGACCAGGGAAGCAACACCCCAAAAGAACCAATTTGACTATTAGGTGACTTAGATAAGCTGAGAGAAGCCCAGAGCATATTTTCTTCTTCTTTAGCCTACACCCAAATAAAATGAGAAAAAGAAATCTCTGCAGAACATATCATCAACCTCAGTAAAACTGTACACAACATGCTCTCGTTTCACTGCTGGACACTGGTTTTATACAGAGCCATGCCTCATCTTTTTGATCTAAACAGAGTCAGTCAATGCTCATCTTTCTATGCTGAGGCAAGCAGGGCCCCAGGTAAACTGGAGGTTCAAGTGTTGCTTATGTGCCTCCTGTAATCCAGCTCCACTATTTTGTAAGTCAGTGAAGGTGAGCAGGGAAGGTGTAAGACATGGACAGGTACTTTCAAGTTACCAGCTTAAAACCTGGTTTACAGGAGAGGGAGTGGACCTTTCACAATCTGGTGAAACGACATCATTTATTATGTGGATGCTGGTTGCATGTCTCCATGACTACATGGAAGATGTGTTCAGTCTGTGAGGGCTTCTACAAACTCAAAGACAAATTTGATGAACATTTTCCCTCATCACTGACTAATTCTGATGAAAGCCCAGAACTGTCTTAAGCCAACTCTTCACTTTATAGGCAACTGAAAAAAGATGGCAGACAAGACTATAACCCAAAGCAAACTAACTGTATGTAAAGTTAGGCTTACACATATGCCATATTATTTCTTGAGGATGAATAACAACTAGATTTTCACAAGAAGAAGGCACAAGCTTAAGGAGCAGTGGGCACTGTCATTAGCTCAGCCCTGACTCTGCACTCCTAATTTTACAACAATTTAATGCAGCAGGGAATACTAGGAGAAGACACGATCTTGCTAATCCAAAACCCAGATAGCCATCAGAGTTAAATGAGAGATGACTGCATAATATAACAAGGAGTTAACCCATTAAACAAGCTATTATAGAGCTCCCTCCTGAGGGATTGCTCAATTGCAATTAAAAGTATGCTTGAAATTCAGCTTCCACCAATGGAATGAAAGCAAATGCTACAAGGGCATGATGAGATCACAGAATTATAGGGGTTGGAAGGGACCTCTGGAGATCACCTAATTTAACCCCTGTACTACAGCAGGTTCCTTACAATAGGTTGCACAGGAAAGCATCCAGATGGGCCTTGAATATTTCCAGAGAAGGAATCTCCACAACCTCTCTGGGCAGCCTGTTCCAGTGCTCTGTCATCCTCAAAGTAAAAATGGAGGCCTTCACATAGCCACTGAGTCAAATGGGATCTCAGATGTTGCTTCAGTTACCTAATTTAATAGTACACCTGTAAAGACAGGCTTCAAACTGACACCATTCCAGAGCTCAGAGCTCACAGATTCCATACAACATCAAAACACTGCAAAAGTAGCAGCCAAATTTAACATCAGCACCTGATGTTATTAAGTGGATGGATCTGCACTAAAGCATTCTCATACAGGAGGTTGCACAAAGCCTTCAAAAAAAATACGTTATCATAACATACTTAGTTAGGTCATTTGATCTCAACAAGAAACCATGGGTGAATTCATCTTGTATGTTATTAACATTAATACTGAAGATTCAATACCTTAAAATAGCACTTATTTTTCCTGAAGTAAGGACAAAACTCCTGCTTCCTCCATATTCCTTCCTCCATGGTGTTTTGTAGAGTGACTTTATTGCCAAAGACATAAAACTGAAGACTTGTCCACTTGTGCTCATTAAAAGATAAGAACTTGTCCATCCTCTCCCATTACCAGTTTGCCCAAATTCCAAACTAAACTACTCTGCTCCTCCAGATTTCCATTTTGATTTGGTGACACCTTAGTAAGTAGCTGAACGTTCTCCAGGCAGAATTTTCTTCTGTCTTCTTTCTTACTGCACAGCCAAAAAAGTTTTTTCAAAGGGAGGAAAATTAAAGCTAGAAACTTGTTTTGAAAGATTCTCTATTAAGGAAGAGTGAGGTAGGAAAAAAAAAAGACAGGCAAGAAGCAAAGAAACTGCTTTTGTTCTTAACGTTAAAAAATGGGTCATCCACTCTATCAAGATTTTAAATTTCAAAGGAAAGCAACCATGATTAATAGATGCTTTTACAAGAGCAGTGATGAATAAAAACTAGCCACTGGGCAAATTCTAACAAGCTAAATTGGCTAACGATCAAGCAAATGGGTGGTTGCATGCAGCTGCAAAATAAGCTGCATGTGTTATTTTAACAATATTTGGAATTTATAGACATATTTATTTGCATTTTCTGCAAATAATTGCTATGAGCATGTCCATCAAGAGATGGAAGTTGTGTTCTAATTCTGCTATCAGAGTATTCCGGACTCTGATTGCAGCTTTATGTGGAATAGCCAAGATGTTACGGGGTGTTGGGAGGATGAAAAGTATGTTAGTGGCTTAAAGGACACAGTGGGATGTCGCTGCTTAACTGTTGATGCTCAAAAATGTCAGTTTGGTCACTTCACCTTCTTCCACTGCTTTAATATTAATACTACTGACTCAAGCTCCAGTTGCTCACCTGGCACTGTACAAAAGCTAAAAACGTACATGACTGCCAGTCTACCATCTCTCATTAGAAGATTTTTACCCTTTATCTGCCTTTAGTTCCTCCCCTAACATACCATAAGAAGTCCTGTGTAATCTTTAAATGCTCTTGCCCTGCATTCCAACATGTGTCCCAAGGACCTCAGCAGCAAAGCCCTTCTGTCTAAAATGTGCTCTGGCATCAACTCATCTGGATTGAGTTCACACTTAGGATAGCCCTGGGAAGGGCCCAGCCCAGAAGTCCCTTCTTCCAAGTCCTTAATTTGGGCTTTTGCCTGCCATTGTGCCCTTGTGCTCCTCTGGGCTTGTGGAGCTGGGCCTCTGGTGGGCTGACTGCTTCTGTTCTGCTGACCTGGGAGGACCTGGGGCAAGGTACTCGTTGGGATTCCCCATTTGCCTTTGTGCTCACATAACCTAACAGACATTCCTTGTGCAAGAGTGACCTGACAACCAAAATGCCCTTCTAGCTTTATTTCCCTTCTCAATATATTTTCTTTTATAATTGGAAAACATCTGCTCTTCCTATTGAGCATTTGGTATAATTTAGAGGAAGAATGAAAGGCATTTGTATCAGAGACACAAACAGAGGAACCAGGATCAGACCAAACAACTCTCACACAAAGCATGAAAATAAATTTTCAGAAAATTGATTTTCTGAATTCCAACATCCTTCTTTTTAGAGGAGAAGGCATTAGGCGTTTTTCTGCAATCACCAACTTTTAGTTCATTAACGGTTGAAGAATTTAATGTTTAATCTAATGTTTACTCTTCCTATCTCCAGCCAGGCCCAAGCAATACTTCATGAGCTAGATTTGACAGAAGGGGACATTTCAACTGATCCAACACGTCACTTCAATAGAAGACAACACAGACATTGGCCCTTCTGGCCAGTGTGGGTACATAAGGCTGAATGAGGCCTGTACACAGCAGCCTGATGCAATTTCAGGGACCAACTCTTTCCAAGCATGGGGAAAAATATTTAGGTAATCTTTCTTTTGCCGGGTGTGAATCTGGGAGCTCAGCTGAGCTGATGTTACTATTTCTTTAAAGTTAAAGAGCCAAAACATCTTTCAGGCTGATGCTCTTATGACTTCCACCACTGACTTCCACCATTTCTGCTAAAAAAAAAAAAAGGTACCTCACAACTCTAAATGCCATCAAATAATTGCATTAGGAATAAGCAAAGCATAGTGTTTAAAGTATAGTTCAGAAGACAGGATTTGGAAATTCAGGGATAACAAGAGTGTTATGTATGCAAACAACTGCATTGTCCTGCATTAGGCCTCACATATCCCAGGTACTCTGATGCCTGGTTTGTGTGTGCCTCTGTGCTTCACCTTGCTTGCCTAGGACTCCTGGAAAAAGGCAGCCCCAAGTGTTCTCAGACAATTCACAGACTTCTAACTTCGTTTCTTAAATGGAAAATGTATCTCCTCTTCATTGACAGCATATTGTCTTCCTCTTTTACCAGCAGAGTGTATTCATAGCATACCCCCTGAAGAAGTGAATTAAGCTGGAAAGTTTGTGGATTTCTATATCACTTAATATAATGGTCTGTCACTTAAAAAAATACACTAGCAAAAAAAAAGGGGTTATTGAGAAGAATCCCTCTTTTTAAAACAATAAAAACTACTCCAACAGCATACTGATTACTGAGTCCTTTTCAAAGTTAGGAAATAGCAGTGATGCAGACAAATTTCAAAACTTCAAAATAATAAATAAGTGCAGAAAATCAACACAAGAAAGGCTGTTATGAAAGCCTTTTGCAGCAGGAATAAACACCAAATCCTAAAAAACTACAGATGGTCCAAGAACACATGTTCATAACAAATACAAGAACTAGCTTATAAACTGCACATGAATTAAGAACAAAACTATGGCAATAGTCTCCAGATTGTACCTGCAATGGGAAATGGCTCATCCAAGGAAAGGATGCCAACAAACCCACCTGCCACCGCCATGACCAAGATTGGGTTGGTTCTTACTCACTCAAGTTTGTCAACTTGAATGACAATTGAGCATACCAACAGTCAGAAAACCAGTCCAGAGTTAAAAAACAAACGTTGTATACCTACATAGGGAAAAACAGTCTCTTCTGTTCATCTCATGGTAACTTACAAAAAAGAAACAAGCCATGAGAACATATGAACATGAAGAGGCATGACACAAATCACTACCTCCTTCTTCCTTAAATAGCCTCACTTGGCAAAGTTTAAAGGAGTTATTGCTGAGTTCTCTGCCTGTGCAAACACCAAAGGATGACTTCAGGTTAGGAGGGTTATGGAAACAGTTGAGAGCAGCAGTTGCATTTGTAACTACTTTTAGCTTAGAGGGCCCTAAATGAAGTTTCTACTTGCTTGAAAATAAAGTAAACAGGTGAGTTTTTTCTGTCCCTTCAACCCACCTTTTAGGTTAAATTGTAGATATCCCATATAAAGGACAGTTGATTGCTGCCACCCTCTATCTAACCTCTGTGTTTGACACCACTGAAACTGAAAAACATGATTTTTGATATTCTGCATTCTGCAACAGCACATAATGCTGCTGCATTTTTCTTACATCCACTGCTAAAAACTTGATGTTCTATAAGACTCTGCTAACCTATCAACAGCTATGACTGTTTCAGTAGTTGTGGACTTCTCTATTCACCATTTCCTTCAAAGCTGTGGCTCCAGAGAGAGCTACCAGCAACTCTTAGGAATGCTACTAAAAAAAAAAAGGCAAGGAACAGCAACATTGAAAGTCCTACTTTAAAAGACAGCTGTAAAACTCTTGCTTCCTTCAAAACTATCTTATACCTGAATTCTGCATGTAGAACATGGCTGGGTTTCTTCCTGAAACCCCCAGCAGAACATACAGTTTCTCCTGTGGTACACGGACTAACATCAGACAGTAAAACCGTGCATTCTCACTGAATCTAGCTGTAGGTGTCATTAACATAATGGGTGCCCATAGCTGGGGAAAGCTGAAATTCAGCATTGGTGTCAGGGTGTCTCAGGCCACTCCACAAATGACTAGAAACTCTAATACACTCTCAGTTGTGAAATTTAGCTGAAAAACTTCTCAGGCTTCCCAGAAGTTATTTCTATTTTAGCAAAAAGTAAAACTAAAGTACTAAGTTACCTGATTTCAATTGGCATGATGAAAATCTCACTATAGGAGGAAAAGAAAAGAGTGAGATGGTTGACTTTGGCTGTGGTTGCTGCTGCTGTTGTTTTGCTCTATTTTAAGAAAAGCTGCATTTTTTAAAAGTGACAAAGTTCAGTAACGAGTTATAGCTAATAACTTGTATAGGTAATATATGTTAGTTTCTCCATCACCTGAAGCCTTTAAACCAATATTAGGCACCTCCTTAGAAGATAAGCTGTAGCTCAGACAAGTTTATTGAGTTGTATAAAGAAATGCTGGATTAGGCTCCATGGTTTATGTTTATATAAGATTGCAACCATGACATAATGTCTCTAACTGTAAGTGTCTACTAATCTATAAAATATCCAAAAATAAAAAGGCCCTAGGAGATACAAACTCTCATGGATGCAAGCAAGCATGGGCAAGTAAAAACAGACTGATGTATGGCAAATGAGAAATAATAAAACACAGAAACGTCAATAGGGGCAACTTTGTGGTATGCAAAACATGCAACCAGTATCAGGCTACAAACGCAGTGCTGAAAATAAAACCTCACATCTTATAAGAGTACAAACACGTCTACAGAACATATCTGCCTTACCAGTGCCATGGCAACTGTAAGAGTAAACACACACACTGACATCAAAGAGAAGCAATTTCATCCAATTAGGTAACACTGCTTATAAAGGGAACAAGCAAGAGCTGGCTAACCACATCTCCATAAAAGCTGAGAGTGTTTTCTGCTTTCAGAGTGTTTTAATGCCTTTATTAGAAGAAAAAAAGGGAAAAAAAAGAAGAAAAACAAAGCGTTTGTCCCTTGTTTTACAGTCCCTGAGTGCACAAAGTTAACAAGCTGAACAGATGCACACCTCAGGAACTTTCCCAAATCCAACCTGTCTCATTTCCATCCTCCTTGGAATTGATAACCCTAATACAAACTCCCTTACCTAGGCCCCGGTCCCACAGGCTGAGCTAACCCTCACACGAGCATCCGGCTCCTTGCCCTCACCCTGGAGACGACCTGCTGATACAAATCAGCTGACAAATTCAAAATGAAACAGCTAAACCTGCCCGGTCAGGGATTACCTTGCATTTCACCACTGTCTGCCTGCTGAACAGACTTCACACTACTACTGTGACTCACTGCTTCAATTCCATGAAATGCAATGAATTTGTAAAAAATACTGTGAACAATTAGATCTGTAAGAACAGATTTACAAGGTTGATTCTATACTGTTTCCTAAAGAAGTAAGCCTTACACTATATGTTTTACAGCGCTCTGTCAGACATTGTCCCTTATCACTCACTGTTGGCCATTTCCAAAAGGGAGAAGGAAGCCCCGAAAACACTACGTTTCTAAAATTCTGTTGGGAAGTCACTGCAAACAATGAAAGGAGATTATAATCAGAGCATGTACAGAAGCAAAAATAGGCAAACTCTGCCATTATGCACCTTGTCTAGTGATACAACACCAGCATTGCTTCTGGCTAGACACAATAGTCATGGTCTCTTGCTTGGTGGAATGTTTGACAGTGAAGCTTGGTTCATTGTGGAAATATAAGTAACCCAGCAGAAAAGGACACAAATCAGTAGGAAACTAACCATTATTACATTGTCAACCTACAAACAACTTTGATTTACTTGTTTAACCATAACATTTTCTATTAGCAAATTACAATGTATGTATGTTCACAAGTTTTCCATATCTGAGCAAAAACCCAGACAAGAAACAATCCACCCAGAATGATGCATTACTTACAATTTCCTACGATAAATCTAACTGTAACAGAAGTAATCTTACTCATGTACTGCATCAGAAATTTAATTATCGCCTAGCAAGTAAATATAAGAGCTAATTAGAATTTTTCCCTTTTAAAAAAGTTTCACACTGTCAAACTTTGAAAAGCTGACACATGCATACCCCACATCTTCACCATGACTAATTTGTACAAGTATGATTTAAAAGTACTTCAGAATTTTGTGAAAACAAGATTAGTGTGGAAACTTCCGCAGCTTATTGACCCACTGAAACCAACTCAAAGTAATTGCCATGCACATATTCATTCCCAATAAAGCAAACCTGTAAGCCACCAGTTGGGAAGAAAAATAGGCAAAGGAATAGACGTCTGCATTTAATAAGCAGTAACAATTGAGACTACTGTTGTCTACCTTGCTCACCAACATTTAAAAAGCTGTCATTTAAATGACTAAAATACCTCATTTCTCATGACTACTCAATTCTGTTCTCCAGCCTAACGGTCCCAATAGCTGCTGCTGTTTGAGGCATCCAGAACATTACTTGCATATGTATTATAAAAACAGCTCTTGCAGTAGGAGCAAAGCTTTTAAATTTGGGGGGAAATAGCTGTGGGGTTTTCCCCTTTTGAGAGCTTAAAGTTCTATGAGTGAACCTAAAGGATTGCCAGAGTTCTGAAGTGACAACACATTACGAAAGAATTTCCTATGTGCTTTGCAAATTTGAAGTCAGCCACATTTCACAACTGACATCAGGTTTTTAACATCAGCTCTAATGAAATATAATTCTCCAATGACATAGCTGTGAAGTACAGCATTTTCATTTCACTGGCTGGCGGAGAAGTTTCTGCCTTATTATTATTACTACTTATGTAGAGCCAGAAGTGTTCTAGGTCCCACACAGACATGTATGAAGACAAGGCCTCTTCCTTGTATCTGATGTAAACACTGAGACAACAGGGTATTGGTATTCAGCTTAACAGAAGGGGTCAGATTCATTTTCACACAGCTGCTATGGCCAAGTTGCATATTAGGACACAAGAATACAAATACAATGTAAGGGAATAGCTTGCCTTCATCTTCTCTCCAGTTTCAATTTCACTAATCTTGCTGGGTGGGATTGAATAGTTGTTAGTTTGGGAGAGCTCTATTGTTTGTTTTTGTGGGTGATTTTTTTTTTTTTAAAGTATCTACAGTAAGTGAAGAAATTCTGGCTGTCAGCAATACCCTGAGGGGAACAGAGGGCAAACTGGGAAGTAAAAATGATAAACATTGTTTTCAAATCTGGTTCTTGTTTAGGTCACATTTTCTTATGGTAGATAAAATAATAAGATATTACTTTTGAAAGCACAGGTGCATGCACAGCTTGTGACAGTTTAATTGCAGTCAGTAAAAATCAGAATGCTCCCATTTGCAAACAAATGAACTACATAATGGAGCAGCTCTCCTCCTTCCTCAAGCCCCAACAATCTAAGGAGTAGGAACAAGAGAAAAAGCCCAAATTCTCCACTTCCGTGAGGCCTACACGCACTTAACTGAGTTGAAATCAGGGCATGGCAGCCTGCAAGATGAGAAGGAAGCCTGCATCCTCAGATGGCCTGGTACAGTCTGTAGGAACACCTGCCATGGGCACCTTTTTGTGAATTTGCTGTGGGGGATGAGCAACAAGAGCAATGTTGTTCTTCTGTATCCTGCTCAGTGCATGTGATTATTCAGGACACCAGTGGTGTTACTCGGGGAAAGAAACACGCCTCACCTCATCTGCTCCTAATACATTTAAAGGTTACGCAGACTGAGCAATAACCCTGATGTCACAGAGATCCTGACTCCCATGGGGATTCCCACGCATGCAGAAACAGCTCCAGTGCAAGAGGGTATTTGAAAGGGGTCTCTCACAGTTAAGTACAAAGTGACAAACCTAGGCCTGACCTGACAATCCAGTACATATGAAGAAGAAAAGGATAATCAATCTTCTTGCCAAGCGCAAAGTGGGGGAGCTGCTGTTGCTAATCTAAAAGCAGTATCTCCAAATGACAGTTGTGAGTAGAAAGCAGCAGGTTGTATCACCTCCACCATGGGGCTGATTCATGCACGCTCTGGATGGGAGAAGGAACAAGAACGAGTACATGGCACACTACGTTTTTTTGGGAGGCTTTTCTCTCTTCCAGTACACATGGGACAGATGTCTGGCAAGAATTAATATCAAACCTCACTGAGGGGCACTGGCCTACTGCGTAGGTCTTGTGGTAACACCTTGCTTGATTCACAACATATAAAAGTAGTAGTTCAGTACTAATTCCCCTTTGCACTAGACTCTGATCTCAAGGTAACTCAGGAACCGTGACCTCTTTTTTCACCCTTCAGAAATCCTCAAGGAATTTTGAACACAGGCCTGCAGTGCCTGAACCGCAGCCTACACGCAACCGGAATTCTTACTGAATGACAACTGCACATCAGCTCCATTTGAGCTATAGCAAAAAGCTGAAGGGACTATTTACTTTTTCTAGTCAGAAGGCTGAATAAGGAGGGGAAAGGTGGTGTTAGACATTATGGTACAGCGTGCACTGGTGGTGGCTGTTTCTCTCAGTGCTGCAGTTCATCTCCAAAAAATAGCTCTGGAGAATGAAGTAAGTGTTATTCTTCAGTTCCTCTAGATTGCTGACAAACATTAGACTGGTCTCCAACGTTGATGGAAACGGAAGAGAAAATACAGTATGTTGCCTCCCAAAAACAGGCATAAACTTTGGTTCTCTCTGAAGGAACTCTGGAAAGAGGTGGGGAATGAATGTGGACTAGCAGCCTTTTCCAGCTCTGTGCAACCACGCATAAGAAGTTAGGAATAACATAGCTCACCTCTTCTCTGAGGGGTGGTTTGAAACTCATGGGGTAAGAGAGTACTGCAGGAGAAAAAATGCCCTGCAAAGCAGCTGTGCAGACCCGAAAGATCATGGTCAAGACTCACCAGCACAGTTGCTGGAGGGCTTTGACTTGGTAAGGAGAGAATCAAAACCATTTAAGGATGGTGTGATTTGGCCCATTGCAAATGGTGGCATTTATAATGGAGCACAACATCACTGCATGCACGCTACAGACATAGCTTGCTTTCCATAACATGTTATGATACTTTGTAATAAGATTTTTATATAGTAGGTCCTTAATTCAAGTAATCACATATCCTACTAGTGGGAAGCAATCTGCATTGACCACATCCAACAAGCTACTGTCCAAGTATTTGTTCCAGTCTTTTACCAACATCTTTTGTTTTAAGGCACTACCATATATATATTTTATATATTATATACATATTAAGAGCTCTCTTTCTGTAGTAGAAGACAATGTAACCCAAAATGAGCAAAATGCTCATGTGACATCCATTTCAGCAAGACTGAAGCAGTGCAGGGTTAAGAAGGAGAAAACCTAGTTAACTGGTTGCTAAAACTGTCTTGAGTCCCTATCTGTGAACTCCAAAAATACTACTGCTCACACAGCTCTTGGGGATTAATATGCGAAGTTATACTAAAATGGCATTAAAACTTTTACATCGTCCATCCACACAAATTAGCCCCCTCCTACCACCTTCACAGCCTCCAGCCTCACATATCCCAGCATAAAATGATCAGACAAAATAGGTGACTTATGTTTTTATTGGTTCCTCCAGACTATGACAACATTTCCTAAAATGCAGAGCCAGGAAACCATTAATGATTGAAAAAGTGGAAAGGGTCGGGCTATTCCAAAGGGCATATATTTGCTAAGAAGCGTTTTGTTATAGTCATATAGGCCACTTAAGATTCAATTAATAGTGACAAAAATATTCAACATTCATATTGTATTTCTATCTTTAAGTACATTAGGAACACATTTGTAACACAACACTTCTGTGTGGTAAGAAAGAATTACTCCATTTTTACCTTTTTCATGATTAAAACTAGAAGGTTTTACCCCAGATTTTATAAAGCAGTAAGTCCCCTCCAAGATCAGAAGCCCCCTCAGATTTGTACACTCCCTCAGTCTCAGGTTCTTACAGGATGGAGAAAGGGAAATGGTCTCAAGCTTATCAACATTACAAAAAAGGAAGAGGAGGTGGATTTTCTTGATTTAGCTCAGCTGTGCTGGCCTGAATTTGGCAGCGCAAGGCAGCTCAGGCATTTGCAGGTGTGGTCATAGCTGCCTTAAGAAAGCTCTGTGGGCTTCATTTACAAGCACAAAACCAAAGCAACTGGTACACGAACAGGAGTGTACCCCACTACATGTAGGACAGAAAGAAGGCTCCTACAGCAGCTCTAAAGATCCTTGCTGTTTTCAGGCATATACTATACATACATACTTCTTCTCCTAAAATGGGGGTGGAAAGCAAATTTCAACCCAATCTGCCTACTGCATATATGTTTCACACAAGAAAGAGTGCTTTGACCTCCCAAGAGAAGCACAAGTCATTATGCTGTCACCAAGTGAAGAATCTCGCTTATTTGTCACGTCGCAAAGCACCATCACCCTACCACAGCACCACACCATAGGCAAAAATCCCACTATTGCACGGCGCCATCTCCTGGGCAAGCAAGACTGTAGAAACTCCCGCCTCCTTTCCCTCACAGCATCCCATGTTTTCACGTCTCCTTCACCTCTGCTTGCAGAATGCAAGCAATGAATTCCCGAGAAGAAAAACAGGTTGTTTACAGCTCCTACTGTGAAACATGAGACTCAGCTGCTTGCTCTGGAGAGAGGCAGTATGTGCACGGGCAAGCACCGTGCGAACCCACAGGATTAAGTTTGCCCTGGGTTGCTGGCTAATCACAAATTAGCAATTAGGGCTTCCTTTCAACATCCAAACAGGAAATGGGAGTGGAGGAAGTGAAGGCTTAATAATTTCTTGTATGTTAACAAGTTACATGAGCCACTCCAAGAAAAAAAATGTTCTTAAGTGAACTTAAGCCTAGCACATTGTCTGCCCAAGTGGCAAGCATTTATCTTCAAAACCAACCTGTACATCTTGGAAAGTAAGCACTGCTGCAAACATTTCATTCATCACAGCTTAATTTTCAGGAGAATAGAACATCAAACTATAAAACAAAGGTGAGGACCCAACTTCTGCGCAATCACAAGTGTTGAGGTTACAGTACTCAAACCAAGTCATCAAGCCTGGCATCTCAATAGGAAATGTTCAGCAAAGAACCAGGAAAGAAGGGCTAACTTTTTATTTAGATCCACATCAGCCTCTGACCGAGGAGCAAGAAAACAAACAATGTGTTAGGTCTATTTCTTTCCACTATATTTTAGGGTTACTGTCCATTCTGGCCCTGTATATCTTACAGTGTCTACCTGGTCACACAGCAGAGGGAGAGTACAGCTGGAGAAGAAAGTCCCTAGTGGGAATCCTAAAAGGCCTGAAGGAGCAAAGGACTCCCAGGCACCTGTCCTGAATGAAGTGTGGAACATTTCTCTGCACCTTCAGACCTGTAAGACCACAGCCCCTGGCAAAAGTGAAAAGCCCAACCCATTACACACTCCTTACTTTGTGCTATCTTCACTGAAGGATAAAGAAAAAAGCTTTACACAACTGGTGAGTAATTCTCAAGAGCTCGAGGTAGATTAAAGGCCAGTCTCTTGGTTGCCTGGAGATATTAAAGACAGATTACAGACAAAGAAAAAATATGACATATGTGGGCAGATGCAGTCAGATGTTTTGAAGGAAAAAAAGTGCTCTGGGAATACAAGGTAGAACACCTTATTTTTCAGGGATCCTTTATGGATGTGCCAAACAAACAAACAAAAAAATCTCTTGAAAATTGTAAGACTCATCTGTATAGAAACAGATCATTTAAGTAGGGTGCATGGAGAACAGAACAAAGGCAAAAGAATCTGAAAAAAAAACCACCACATTCTGTCAAAATATCTACTGCATAATCTCATTATCTCTCATGGCGCAAACAAAAACAGACATACAACCAGCTACTATAGCCCATAATAAACTGGCTGGAGAAAATAAGGAGCAATGGGTGCATGCTATCCTTTACAGAGAGTTATGATATTTTTTTCCCTAATTACAACAGTACAGACACAGCAAACTGAGTTCCAATATAGCACTTACAATAAACTGTCATTTGTCATAAAATACCTCAGGGTACTTGTTACACTATGCATGTGGTTGGATGTATGGACCTTACTGTGGGCTCTCATATTGCTGCTCTGAGTGATGAAAAAGGGGGAAAAATGCCCATTTTATGTGTGAACTTCCATCGTAGATCCTCCAGGATCAGTTTTAACAGCAGGCATTGCCTGTTTCCAAGCAACTGGAGGCAGATCAGGTGTTTGATCACCCTGGGTTTTGGTCCAACCATTTGCAAAAACTCTCCAGAACAAGAGTTTTGAAAGCTGAAAAACACTAATTGTGTAAGACTGATGGGTTTATTTGTTTGCTTTTCTTTTAGATTTAATCACAGGTAGGTATTATTATCTCTTTCACTGGAAACACCCACACCTTTTCCCCAAGGTAGCACAATATCTACCATGTTCAAGCTGCCTTTTTTTTTTTTTTAATTCAAGTATTTACTTTTATGGAGTCACTTCTTACCTTGTTCACTTTCTCATCTAGGATGTTTGTAATTCCGGGCAGCAGTACTACTTCCCACAGTGTGAGAAAGACCATGGCAACTTGGCAGGACTGCTACCTGCTTAGTTCCCAAAATGAAGACATCTGCCAGAACATTCAGGTTTCCAGCCTGTGATGCTCCAGCAGGTTAGTTGACCTTCACTTAACTTCTATAATACCAAATGTTTTTCTTTAAGCTGAAGATTTGCAATATTGCTTCCCTCTCCTCCGAAAGAGCACAGAGAGAGTTTCTAAATGAGGTTACTTTGGTAAGGAGTACTGAAGAGTTCCTACTTGTTTAGCAGCTATGACTGTACCAACAATCCACTGCCAACTACGGAGGAGGAATGTACTTGACAACTTTTGGTGAGAGACAGATTACGATCCGTGTCTCCTTGCCCTACATACATAGAATGTCCAAGCTCATATCTTCCATTCATTTAAGGAACACAAACTTGTGACCGGTTTCTCTGGACCAAACACCAGGTACCTGTTAAATAATATTAAGAATGACTTCACCATGAGATGTTTGTACTGGATCTCACCCAAGAACTTTTTATATATTACATATATTACTGTTTTGCTGCAATTGCTGTTTCAAAGCAAAGCAAAAACTTTGACAGATATATGCATGAGATCATCTAGACGAGGAGACTGTATGTTTAGAGAGGTGTGGTAATACTCGACAAAACAGATTATCTCTTTCAGTCTGTCTTCCAAAATAAAGATTTTCTTGGACGATTATTTAACATAGGGGTTCCCAGAGTTTTGTCCACAGAGGGCAACTTAATAGGTGAGACATCAGGCTAGGGGCCGCATAACAAAAATCAATCTGTAGGACAGTGCAGAACAGCCACAATTTGAAAATCCCTGTGAGGGTCATATTTGGAAACTCTCCAGGCCAGCCTCCAGAAAGCCCCTACTCAGATGCTGAATTCTTGTGAGAAATATAACTGAGACTTGTGAGGTTTTTTTCTCCTCAAAGATACATTTCTAAAGGTTGTTGTTCGTTCATTTGTTTTCGGTGGTTGGATGTATTGATGACTACTGGGATCTGTGTTACACAAAGACAAGATGGACAAAGCAAGAGCAGACATGCTAGCCTTTCAATTTATAACATGCTTGTAAATGCTAGTAAGTTCAAAACAAGCAGTAGTCCTTGTTGAAAAAGCCTCCAGCTCTAGAAGCAGCTCACATTGTATGCAGGCAGTTGTGGAAGGATCTTCAGTAACCTTCAGTAAAATTTAAGGTTTCTTTCATAGTCTGACAGTTTAAGGAAATAATGATGTAATGATAACATTTGGTGTACTCTAGAATACCACTCTCATTATAGTCTCATTGAGATACTTGCATTACATGGTTTCTCTGTGCCACAAACATACACAGAGCAAAGATTTCTGCCCTACATTATATCTGCACTGAAGCCTAGAGAGAGAGCAACAACTGTTGAGATATACACCTCTAAAAAATATCAAGATTTATTCACTTCTCTTCAAGTTGAGGTGGCAATTGTAAACTTTATCTAGGACTTGAGCACACTTCTATACCCATCAGATGACAATTCAATCAGAAAAGAGTAGGTTAAATATCATTTTAGGCACTACTGGTTAGTAGTACAAGCATTTCTCCATGCTTCTATTTTCATTCCCAGTTGCATGCAGATTGACAAAATGAAAGGCTTTAGAATACTGTTTTCTGTTTGGTAGCATTGGCAGGAAGGCTTGCTCCACTTATGGCCTTATTAACAAGGATGCAGCTTACTCAACTTTAGGTAAATTAACAGAAAACACCCACTCTAGTCCCTAAATATAAGTAGGTATAACAGAGCATTCCCATTCCACCTCCAGAAACCACCTGAAGTAAAAACTAAGTATTTCTCAGCAAACATTTTTTTGACTTCTAGCTCAGATGTTTTGAGGGGAAAAGCCATCAGTGAAATTAAGAAGCAAAGAGATAAAAATCTTTGGAATGTCCTGTCAGTGCTCTGCTACATTGGGAAACCTGGCACCAGCCCCATGCTTTCCTGAGATGTCGGGGACTCCATCAGAGCATGAATTCTAAGCAAAAAAATCCTTTTGTCTCTGCTAGTCTGGCAGTTCTGCCAATGGACATCTCAAGTTATAGGCAGGAAAACGTGTAGGGTCTTGTACTCCTGTCATGTGGGGTCACAAGACAGTGCCTGAGTTTGGAAGAGTGGATGACAATGAGCACAGTGGTATGGTTGCAGCACTCTTTTTTAAAAGGGCTTCTTTCAGCAGCAGGCATGACTGGCTGGCAGAGATCTGGCTCAAGTGGAGCATCTTCTATTTTGCTCCCTGATCCCACAACAAGAGCTGTGGATAGTCAAGAAATCAAGGCTCATTTTTCCTCAAGTCCTGTCATGCCTCCTTACTGAAGAGAGGAAAAACAGCTGCCTTTGCTGCAAAATGACAGAAATCCAGGCCAAAGCCTCCTGTGGTGGCCTCATGTTTACTGCATGCAGTCTGACAGGTCTGGTCACAGATTAAAGATCTCTCAGAAAGGTGACGCTTGCTTTCAGCTGAAGATCAGAGATTAAGATCACAGAATCACAGAATTGTAGGGGCTGGAAGGGACCTCTAGAGATCATCGAGTCCAACTCCCCTGCAAAGCAGGCTCCCTGTAGCAGGCTGCACAGGTACATGTCCAGGTGGGTCCTGAAAATCTCCTGAGAAGGAGAACACACAACCTCCCTGGGCAGCCTGTTTCAGTGCTCTGTCACCCTCACTGTGAAGAAGTTCCTTCGCATATTGTTGCAGAACTTCCTATGCTCAAGTTTATGGCCATTTCCCCTTGTCCTGTCCCCACAGACCGCTGAAAAGAGGTTGGCCATGTCCCTTTGACTCCCACACTTAAGATATTTATAAACATTAATAAGATCACCTCTGAGTCTTCTTTTCTCAAGGCTGAACAGACCCAGGTTGCTCAGCCTTTCCTCACAGGGCAGAAGCTCTAGGCCCTCTATCATCTTTGTGACCCTCCACTGGACTCTCTCCAGGAGATCTCTGTCTTTTTTGTACCGGGGAGCCCAGAACTGGATACAGTACACCAGGTGAGGTCTGACCAGGGCAGAGTAGAGGGGGAGGATCACTTCCCTCAACCTGCTGGCCATGCTCCTTTTAATGCACCCCAGGCCTTACTGGCCACTAGGGCACACTGCTAGCTCATCACCAACCTGTTGTACACCAGGACCCCCAGGTCCTTCTCCGCAGAGCTCCTCTCCCGCGGGTCACAGAATCATAGAATCATAGAATTAGCTAGGTTGGAAAAGACCTACAAGATCATCCAGTCCAACCATCCACCTACCACCAATAACCCCACTAAACCATTTCTCTCAATACCGTATCTAAATGTTTCTTGAACACCTCCAGGGACGGTGACTCAACCACCAGCGCCTGACCACTCTTTCAGAAAAGTAGAATTTCCTAATGTCCAGCCTAAATCTCCCCTGGCACAACTTGAGGCCATCCCCCCTCGTTCTGTCACTAGTTATAAGAGAGAAGAGGCCGACCCCCAGCTCACTACAACCTCCCTTGAGGTAGTTATAGAGAGCGACAAGGTCTCCCCTGAGCCTCCTCTTCTCCAGACTGAACAATCCCAGCTCCCTCAGCTGCTCCTCATAAGGCCTGTGCTCCAGACCCCTCACCAGCTTCATCGCCCTCCTCTGAACACGCTCCAGGGCCTCAATGTCTTTCTTGCAGTGAGGGGCCCAAAACTGAACACAGTACTTGAGGTGGGGTCTCACCAGGGCTGAGTACAGAGGGACTATTACTTCCCTACTCCTACTGGCAACACTATTTCTGATACAAGCCAGGATGCCATTGGCCTTCTTGGCCACCTGGGCACACTGCTGGCTCATGCTCAGCCAAGCATCAACCAATGCCCCCAGGTCCGTTTCCTCTACACAGTCTTCCAGCCACCCTACCCCAAGCCTGTAGCATTGCCTAGGGTTGTTGTGGCCAAAGTGCAGGACCCGGCACTTGGTCTTGTTGAACCTCATCCAATTGGCTTCAGCCCAGAGATCCAGCCTGTCCAGATCTCTCTGTAGGGCCTTCCCACCCCCAGGCAGGTCCCAGTCTTTACTGATACTTGTGGTTATTCCTTCCCAGATGCAAGACTCTACACTTGCTTTTGTTAAACCTCATCTGGTTTATTGCTGCCCAGCTCTCCAGTCTGTCCAGGTCTTGATGAATGGCAGCATAGCCTTCTGGTGTGTCAGCCACTCCTCCCGGCTTTGTATCATTGGCATACCTGCTGAGGGTGGACACTATCTCCTCATCAAAGTCATCAGTGAAGATGTTGAACAAGACTGGACCCAGCACCGACCCACAGAGAACACTGCTAGTCACAGGTCTCCAACCACACTCTGCACCACCAATCACAACCTTCTGAGCTTGGCCAGTCAGCCAGTTCTTAACCCACCTCACCCTCTACTGATCTATCCCACACTTTCTCAGCTTCGTTATCAGGATGTCGTGGGAGACAGTATCAAAAGCCTTACTGAAGTCAAGGTAGATGACATCCACTGCTCTCCCTCCATATACCCAGCTGGTGATGCCATCACAGAAGGTTGGTCAAGCATGATTTTCCCGTGGTGAATCCATGCTGACTATTCCTGATGACCTTCTTCTCTTCCAGTTGCTTAGAGATGTATCACAAAGTGACACAAATGTGACAAACAGTACACCATGCAGCAAGTTTTCTATGCTGCAACCAGCTGCGGAGTCTAGATTTGATGTGCGGTCTGTTTAAGAAATCCAGCCTCACTGTTTCCCGTGTTTTATCTCATTCTGATCATGAGTAAAACAATCCAGTCAGCCCATTGTTCTTACCACATGGTAAGTAACTAACTACAAGTAAACAAAGCAATTAAGCTCCATAAGGAATTGCTTGCCATTCGAAGCTGAACTAAACATTGCATTTTGTTTCTGGAATCCAAATATGGTAAATTGGCTGATAGTTAATTGTGGCAATGGGACTGTTTGCTGCACAGAACAGTTAAGTCCAAGAGGCAGCACAAACTGGAAAATTACCTTTTTTCTTCTGGATACAACAGAGATAAACTGCCACAGCTGGCTCCAACACCCTCCTTCTTCACTTGTAAAAGCACCAGGCTCCACCACTACCTCTCAAGGAGAATACCTCTGAGCTGTTAACCTCTTAAACTCCAACAACTCTGGCATTCTGACAACTCATTAGGGAATAGCACCGCACACAACTACTCACCAACTCATCATTTTCTTATTACCTGTATTCCTGTTGCATCTAAAAGCCCTAACCAAAATCAGACCATCAACTTGCTGGACAGAACAAGTGTGAGGGCAGAATGAGTCCCCTCTCTCTTGTACACCAGCCCAGAAGCCTGGGTCCTGTAAAACCAAACCCCCCGTACCTCAACTCAAAAAAATCAACACCTCCACTGCTACCTGAGGTACATGTTTAATTTTGCAGGCAGAATATTCCTATGCAATGCAGGAGTTTTGAATATACAAACAAATAAACACCAAAATAACTCCAGAAAGGAAACATTATTAAATCCATTGCCAAGGGAGTAAATAAAAGCAGAAGTAGAAATGCATTCTGTCATGGTACTCACTGGAAAGGCTACTTTTATATCTTAAATGTGCATGCTCTGCTCCTCAGCAAAGATTTAGCAGTTATCCACTATCACAAGTCTGTACACTGCTGTATCTATCACTGATTGGCAGGAGCAACTGCACTGATGCAGGCATAAAGCTCAAGGAGGAAAAACAGGACAGTGATAAGAAAGTATGTAACAGGGTGGGTGCTAAACCCTGGGGCTGATAGGTCACAGGACACCAAGAGGAAAGAAAGAGTCTGGAAGCTTCCAGGGTAAGTTCACAATTTTCATAGTGGAAATCTGTGAGTTAAAGTCACAGTCATGGTGGATCTTACCATCTGTGTAAGTCATGCTGTCCCAGCCAACTTTGTGATGTGGTATCTAAGCCTATAAACACCCCAGCTTTCTGCTGAAGTTAACAGATAAGATGTAAGTTTGACACACAGCTAGACAAAGGTTATAAAAACAAATGATAGTCTATTTACTGTGGTGCCTCAACACGTATGTTTCTATCTGCAATAAAGGATGAAAGATGTCATTTTGTGCAACAGTTGGGCAAGGTCTGTTGCACAGTGGGTGAAATGGTTGGTCATGGGGGTCTTATCCAGCAGACACGTAGCAAGGTGAATGGGACACAGGTTATGTAGACATCCTCCCCACTATATTAATGGAAGCATAACCTGCATGAAAAACAGAAGCAAAAACACTCTGTATGGTTGGTTTTCTAAACCTTGAATGTCAGACTTGGGAAGGGAAGAAAGACCAGGACAAAAAGGGTAAAAAAGCCTTCAGCATCTTCCTGAACTTCACCCTGCATTGCAAATATTGTTAGTTATCTGATAATTTCCACCTACTTTCTGTATTCCTTGCAAATATTTGTGGGCTGCCATGTACACTGGAGGATCACTGAGCATCCTAAATACGAGGCAACAGAGCCTGGAACACAAAGAGAAACAGTTTTTAAATGGGAGAAGTGCACATATAGCGCTGCTTCTCTGTCCCTCATGCTTTCACTTTTTGCCCTCTGAAGTGAAACCTTCATCTAGCAGAGACAAACAGGCCTACACCCTCTTATAAGGACATGTCTTAGAGGGGAATATGGTGAGAATGGATCTAGGCCTGGAATAGGGTTTCTTTGAAGGCACCCAAGGACCTGGAGAGTTTGGGACTCATTCCATGGCAAGGTCAAGTTAACCCGGAAGTGTAGGAAAGCTGTGAGGGTTGAACTCCAAAGCAAGGAATGAGGGGAAGAGAACTGGATGGGACCAAGACAGTGGCTAGTTTCTAACTTGAGGGAGAGTTGTGTCCACAGAAAGGCCCTCTCCCCCTTGCAGCCAAGACAGAGGCAACAGATTTCATTTGCAATTTTCTTTTACGGCATCTTTGCATGATTAGAAATTCTGATTGTGAAGAAACTGAGGCTGGAAAGGGAAAGGAAGAGCTGCATGTGAAGACGAGAAAGATAAGAAAGTTTTCTTCAAGAGGGCACAACTACTTTAAGTAGGTTCTGCTTGTCCTTCAGACAAATTTACCACCACTCTTTTCCAATACAGAGTTTCAGAGAAAGCTACCACAAGAGTCTAGGTGTATGGCATTCAGAATGCATTTTCCAAAAGGTGCAAATGTGTTACAGCTTTCTTCTTAATGTGTTCTACAATTATTCTTTATTTCTCTGCCTCCTCTAAGCCATGTATTCTTTTTAAGTCTCTTAGTCTTGGCTTCATTAACCGTATGCTCTGTCCTTTACTGCTTTACCTATACTCTGTTTTTTTCTCCTCTTCACTAAAGCAGCCCTTCCTTCTTTTATTTAACAATGAACACAAGGAAAATAATAGCACTAATCTAATTTCATGGGTGTAGCACAGCTGATTTTACATTTGCATTCCTACTCTTTTGTTGGCATTAACATTGTCCACAAGCTCTTTAGGAGAAGACCTGTTCAAATTTGGACTGTGCATAGCAAAACAGTACTCAGAACAAGTCTGGCCCTTGAGTCTGTGCCCAACAAACAACATCTAACACTAGCTGGATAACTTGTTTCTTATACAGCCCTCACCTTATTTCCACTTTAGGATTTCAGGTTTCAGATCCACACCTTAGTACTGCATCTTTCCCCAGAGCGATGCCTGATGCAGTTTTCGTCAAGGTCACTTTCCTGGCAACTTTTAAGATGGTTGAGCAATTTCACCTCAGACCCCAGGCAAGAGGCAAAACTGCTGCTGATATCAGGGAAAAATTCTTCCAAGGTAGAAAGCAAAAGGCATTTGAAGCTGATCCTTTAAAAGATAATGCTGAGTGCCTCCCCAGCCCTTTCCACTGCAGCTCTGAGGGCTTGGTAAGAAACTGCATACCATGGCATTGAGCATGGCAGTAAAACTTTGACAGACTGTTTGAATAGGCTACAATGTGGGCATCCTGTTTCTCACGGCACCATCCTCATAATATGCAACCACTGCCAAGCATTACAGTGTAGGTTTCCCACTGAACCCAATATGTGGTTGACAAATATCCAAAAAAAGAATAAAAATATTTATATCTTAAACATGTTGAATGGGTAAACAAGTTTGTAACTAGGTCTCTGTTACGTCCTGCCTACCAATATGCAGGCTTAAGAAAACATAAATGTTTACAGCAGCCACTTTTATGCATGCATACATGCCCAGTGGGCTCTTTTACCTGCTGCCTTGTCCAGCAAGAGCAGAGTGAGTAATGGGCACGACAGTGGCTGCCCATTTACGCTTAGAAGGTCATCACATGGCTCCCTCAGCAGAAGCTGATCTTCTCAGGAGCTGAAGTGAATCATTCCCACACTGTAAGCAAAACACCAAGCTACAAGCACAACTTTGTGTTTTTCTTCAATCTGAATGCTAGACAGATGCTAACTGTCACTACAGGATCGTCTTTGACCACCTTAATAACCGACTTCATTGAGCCAATTTACTTTCTCAATATAATTATCTAATACTTCATCAAAACAATCACTGCCAACATGGTCAGTTAGTGGTCAGGTTTGTTGCTAATAAGTAATCAACCTCAGTTCTCCTCCTCCTCATCCTCACTGCTAGCCCTTCAAAGTCCGTATCTTTTCATTCCACAGCCACCAGTCATTTTCCCCCTTACCATGCCTGCATACTAGAATTCACAGAGCTGTCAACATGAAAAACTAATAATCTGTTACCTAAGTACTCTGTGTCATATTTGGCCATTCAAATCTTAAGGCATGTGCCTTTAATAACTCAACATTTTAGGACCATATCAAGTTTTTTAATATTTAACTGAAAATTAAAGACTGAAGGTCTCTAAGCCTATGTGTATCTCACCTACCTGTATTTGGAATGGTATTCTTCAAAACTGTCCAAAATGACAAGTGAGAATCTGTAAACTGTAGAAAGCTTACAAAATTTCAATCCCACAGAGAAAGTAATCTCAGGGAAGAATCACCCTCATAAAGATGCCAGGTAACTGCCATGGGACATTTTCTGCAGTTGGTATCTTAGTGAATACAGTATTGTAACTCTAGAAGAACTCACACATTTAAGAATAGTTTTCTAACAGGAGTTGAGCACAAGAGCCCTGTCTCAAGTACGTGACCTCATGATTTGTCTTACACTGAAGCTCTGATACTTCAAGACAGCAGGTTGGATTTCCAATGCTGCCTCTGTATTTCCAGCTCAACTATTTAATGATGCATTAATATATATCAAGGGAGAAGACCTGTTTCAAAGCTCCTTGCATCTGAACTCCTGAAATACGCATCTGCCATCCTGGTAAATGCACCTCAGACAAATTTATGCTGCAAATTCCTGGCTATAAAACCGACCCATTAAATGGAGACAACTTGCAATCCACTCAGCTATTTATAATGAGATCCAACAATGAAAATCACTTAAGCACTACTAAATGTCTTCTTGTTAATTCTTACAGTTTTAGCATTACTACATTTCTCTTTTTCTTTTAGTTGGTATTCTCTCCTTTCCTTACTGCCTGACAGACACACACACACACAGGATTTGCCCACCTAGCCAAGCAAATACATCAGTGGAAGATGATATGCCTGAAGAATGCCTATACCATAATCTAAAGAGAAAAAAAAAAAGGATTGTTTTCACAAGAAATTGCAGCCGTTGCTTATAACAGTGATATGCAAAAACCATTAAGACAGATGTATGAACATTAAGTTGATGATATGCCGTAACCTACTGCATCTGAGGAAGTGTTGTTACACTGAATGTTAGCAAGAGCATTTTGATATGGGCCACAGGACTGGCTAAGACTAGTTTCATTGCTCAGTGTGGCATATTTTTCATATTATGTAATGCTTATTGTATGTATTATAATGATACATAGCTGAAAGCCATCAGTAAAGGCTTTCACTAGGGATCGTGCAAAGAAATTTGATACAATGATAAAGAGACAATACTTGATTGTTTTTCCTTACACTCTTTTGTACCTTTTGGTGGCTGTTAAATCAGTATGTTCTGATCAGATCTCCTATGTGCACCTACCACACTTATATTTTTCAGACCCAATTTAGAAACCAGCTGCTGGGAGACAAGCTGCAGTCTCCTCGCTTGTGAAAGGTCACAAAATAAGGAGGTGAAGGAGAGGGGGAAGGTCTCAACCAGTTCGCTACCCATCATCACGCGCTGTACAAGTACCACCTTCCACAGGATGATTTCTTTCAGCACATGCAGATTCCAGACTGGTTAGAAAACAGACTAAGTAGCTTGGGTAATCACTGGGAAACCTCTCAAAATATGAAACCATATTAAGTGGCCTTTTATTGACTATGCTGAATTTGAAGTTTATATGACATCAGAGCAGACTTGCAGAAACCCTCATGAACACAATGTAATCAAGCTTTTATTAAAACTAGGCAGACTTTTTCACCACCAAAGCTAAGATTTCATTAGGAACTTTTCTCTGGTTACTCTGTTTAACTTTCTGCATTTACAGAATCCTGTCAAAATTACCTTTTAAAGATTTGAGCTGAATTAACCGATACCTTCCATGGGGCTATTTGTCACCAAGAGAAAGTTCACTAATTTGGATAGTTTAGGTTATTCAGATCTTATTTCTTTTCTTTTGAGAAACTTCAATACACGTAAGTGCTATATTACTTCACTGACGATGAGAAACAGATGAAAAAGAATTGCTTCCAATCCCAACCTCAGATACTGTAATTGTATTAAATGCTCATTTAATTATTAAAAAGAATAGAGTGCAATGCAAATGAAAGTTCAGAAAGTAAACAGTTTAATGTCTCAAAATCCCTTGTGTCACTGAAAGACCACAGAGGTCTAAGAATCCACACCAACTGGAATTTTAATAGACTAAACAGGTTTGATTTATTATTAAAAATTAATGTGAAATTAAAGAACTGAGCACTTCTTCAAAGCAGCTGGCTATACGCTTACTCTACTAGTTTGTTCATAAGCCTATTTCCTGGCCAAATACTTTAAATTCATTATGAACTGCTGAATTGCACGTAGAAGTCTGTCCATCACTTCTTTGAAATACCACAATGAAGAAATGCTTTTCTAACCTCTCTGGGCAAAACATAGTCTTGGAACCTCTATAATTCCAAGATGAAATCACTACAGTTGGTCTAAAAACACTGTATTTTAAAATTTAATACTTCTTATTTTGGAGAATAAAATATTTGCATCTCACAAAGGTTGGGAAAGGCAGCTCAAGTATGTTTGTCCTCAAAGAACAAGTTTCTCATATGACAGAAAAAAGATTTCCACCAGCTGCATATAGCGAAAGAAACTATGAGCCCCAGTCCATTTTGGTACCAGATCACTTTTTGACAACACAAAAGCATGCATAGCATGCAAGGTGTACACTGAAGAAACTGAAAGTTGTGTGCTGTCCCATACCATGGGGAAAAGGATACAACCTAGAAGCAAAACTATTTGGTCACAGCAGGTCCATGTCCTCATTGGTTCCAGATGACTGGTGGGCAACAGGTTGGCCATGAGCCAAGCAGTGTGCCCTTGGGGTACATTAAAAAGAATATGGCCAGCAGGTCAAGGGAGGTGATCTTCCCCCACCGTTCTGCTCTGGTGAGGTCACATCTGAAGTACTTTGTCCAATTCTGGGCTCCTCAGTTCAAAAATGGCAGGGAACTTCTAGAGAGAGCTGACTGGAGGGCTGCAGAGATTATTAGGGGCCTGGAGCATCCCCCTTATGAGGAAAGGCTAAGACACCTGGGATAGAGAAGGCTGAGAGGGTATCTTATCAACACAAATAACTGAAGGGTGGTTGTCAAGAGGATGGAGCCAGGTTCTTTTTGACGGTGCCCAGCTACATGGGGCAACAAGCACAAACTGGGACACAAAAGTTCCATATGAACATGAGAGAAGCCTTTTTACTGTGAGGGTGACAGAGCACTGGAACAGGCTGCCCAGAGAAGTTGTGGAGTGTTGTTCCCTGGAGATATTCAAGACCTGCGTGGACACTTTCCTGTACAACCTACTATATGGAACCTGCTTTAGGAGGGGCTTGGACTCAATGATCTCTAGAGGTCCCTTCCAACCCCTATGGTTCTGTGAGTCTGTGTGATTCTGTGACTCCTCTCCTTGGTTTGCATCTTCACTGCCTTCTGGGCCACTAGAAAGGCAAGTTCCTTCAACCAGAGATCTCAGTGAGGTTCATTTCAAACATTAAAGGCAGCAACAAAACTGACACAGAAACAAATATGAGAAGGACATAAAAGAAGAGTCTGGAACAGCTACAAGAATAAAGGAAGTAAGATTGAGGCTGGCCAGGAAATAAGAGATCAGATTAGCATCAAGCTGAGCAGTGAAAGCAAAATGGGAAATATTGCTCTCAACTGGAACAGAAAAGTAATCAAGCTAAGAGGAAGAACTTGGTGAAATGATGGAACTGTCATTATCTTAGCTTTGTCAAAGTTTGAAGTCCCTTAAAAACATGCAAAATCATTGTATAAGGTAAGAAATGCAAAGGAAACTCACACTATCCATCAGTCAATATTTAGAAATCATGCAGGACAAAAGGACAGAATTCTGTCCTTATACATAATCGGAGAATTTGAAAAGGAGGAAAAAGCTAGAGATGTTGCAAGCGTAAAGAATGAGAATGCAGAGCTCCCACTGCATGCAGACAGCTAACATGAGCGTCCAAACATGTTGAAACTAGACACTGCAATAGTATTACTAACTCTGTAAAGGTCAAGTACGGGAGCAGCCCAGCTAGGACTGTAGGAATACAGTGCAGGTTTCCTAGCCCATAATCTATGAACCCTGTTAGTAATCCTTGTCTGGCAACAGTAACTCACCACAGCAAAAAATAGTGTGAGAGTACAAAGAACCTAACGCTGTGAGGGATTATTGAGGCCCCCCACCTCCACGAAGTGTTTTTTGTTGTTACTATTTTTAAGTAGAAACAGCTCCAAGGCAAGAAGAATAAAAAAACTGCATGTCTTCCATTCAGTCTACAAAGACACAAAGACAACAAATATGAAGGACAAGCTTTAAACAGAGATTTGCATTAAGTGACCTCTAAATACACAAAGATTAAAAAACCAACCAACCAAGCAAAAACAATGGCTGCAATGGATTTTGGAGTTGCTGAAAACAAGGAGTACAGCAACCTTGAGGTACAAAATCACTCCCTGATTTTTTCTCATCTCAGGACCAATTAGACCTCAGGCCTGCACCTTGTCATAATTCCTGCAACCTCTATTTTGTCTAAGGTAAAAACTATATTCGCTCAGGCATTAGAACAGGATTCTGATTTAACATCAGATTGGCATCATTACAAATTCAGTGCACTTCAGTAGCAAGGTCACTCAGTGTTTCTCCAGATGAATATACAATGCTAAATACAGTGAGTCTGGTGGCATGGAAAGCCACACAACAGGAATTTGTCTCAAAACAACCAGCTTCACCTCGAGTGTAAGAGCCAGTCTTTACACAACAGCAACTACTTCAGCAAATTCAGAATGAATGTCAACTCCAACAAAGGCAGGAAATATCTGTCTTTATATGAAGATCATGATTACTGTCTTTCCATGGCCAACTGCTGTAATAAATATAAGAACTGAGTATATGGAATTTGGCATCTGGGCAAATTATGCCTGTGTATAAAATACAGTTTGCATCCCATCTATATTACAAACTAAAACAATGCAGTCAGACAGTACTGATACACTGTACTGTAGTTTGGGTTAATCCAGTCTCTGTTTAACTACCTTATGAACAAGAAGATATCAAATGCTGTCGAAGACTTCTGGAGATGAAAACGTTAGATGTAGACAGGAGAGTTAAAGAGCTAAGACCACCACATGATATGGATGTAATTAGTGCCATGGAAGCCCAGAAAGAATTGATTGGTCAGGCTTTCTGCGGTTTTGCACAGGCTTTTATGTGTGAAAAACATTTTAATGAACACTGTACCCATGCTCTGAGCGATTACATAGCCATCCTCAGAGCTATTGGAAGACAGAATTGAGAAGAATTAATTATGACTCCGAAATAAATAAACAGTGCAACACAACTGACAGCAAGCTGAACACTGGCCTCAATTTTACCCCAAATGGATAGTGTAACACAGCTCCTCTCCAACCTATGCATCTTAGCAAAAAAGCAAAACTCTTTATCAGAACACAAGAAATACTACAACAGATTCTGTGTTCAGTCAGAACACGGTCTGAGATGCACCATGTGTTCTGCAAGGGAGAAAGGGAGGGAACAAAATAATCAGCTGGAGGGCAAACTCAAGTATTTCTTCAGTGACTTTTGTAGATGAAGCCTTGCATCTTTTCATTGTCCCAACACTCTAGGCAGTTTCCATCAACTAAAAAGGAAGAAAAAACACAGCAGTCCACAAGAGGAATTATTTGGGCCTGTAGCTATTTCTGTTTTAACATATAATTAAAATGTTGAACTGAATTAAAAAACAGCTATTTTATACTGCGGATGATGTGGTCCACGGTCAAACATGAAGCATATTTTCCGATGTAAAAGCTTGGTCTGTATAGCAATTCAGACTCCAATCCTAAATATTTTAAAGAGCTATTTAATAACATATGAGAGACATTCTATACTTTTCTGTTACAGCAGCTGAAGAAGTGCCAGTGAACTTCTGCAGTGCTCTGCCTTTGGAGGACTACATGTTGCAGTCATGTTAGAAATGCAGCAATAAAAATTAGGACCAATCCTTGAAGTTTACCCCCATAATGAGTTAGACTGATAGAATATGTTTTTAACTCCTACACAGACATTTATAGTAGTTTTAAAAGAGGTAAAGGTGTTTTTGTAGCTTGATCCTGAGCTGCTACAGAGCAAGTCAAACATCCAACATAATGCATGAAGTCATTTTTGAAAATTTGTTGTTAAGCAATGGACTGTATGTAATTTTATTTGTTTCTTAATGACAGAAAAGACTATAGCACAGTTGTGGTTTATGCTGTTACATCATACAAATAGCATTCATGTTAGCAATTGTCTAGATGCACATTTGAACAATTAGCCAATGAAAAAAATATTTTATATGCAAATGTTATTATAGTAAAAATCTATTTAAGTGATACAGAAGTTCTAATTTGAACCACGTGGATGAAGCATCAATTCCAGTGTTTTGATTCTGCGGATTATATTAAAGGCTGTCAGAGTTTAAAAAAAAAAAAAAGATGAGACCAGATCTTCGTCGAGAACCACCAAAAAATATTTTAGAGGAATGCAAGGGGAGAACTAATGACAATGAAGAAGATTCGATGGCTGATTTATTTGTCTTAGTGCATCCCTCCAAATTCAGCTTTTGGGAATTCTGTCCACCAAAGACTGAGCTTCCTTTCTCCCTTCCCATTTACAGTGCAGGGGCGGGATAGGGAGAGACAAGAAAGACTCATGGAAGGCAGGTTCCAACCACATGCTATTCTATTTTCTACTACTGTATAGCAAACATCAATGTTTCAAAATTTAATGTATATATTCCCACATGGAGGCTGTTCCAAAAGTAATGCCTCCTATTTTATTGTGTTGGCCCACAACATCAGAGGTGGATGTAGGTGGTAGAAGGTTGAACCTTCCCACCAATATTCCCTTACATGTTGTTGCCATGTGACAGATGGCAGCAGAGGGGCAGTCTGACAAAATGGTGTCTGACATGGAAGAGCAGACAAAGCAAAGATGTGTCACTGAGTTCCTCTGTGAGGAAAAAATTGCACCCATTGATATTCATTGATGCTTGTTTAACATTCCTGGAGACCAAACAGTGAATGTGAGTACAGTGAGGTGGTGGGTGGTATGTTTCAGCAGCGGTGACAGTGCGTCACCTCTACTAGTGCAGATATTGACAAGCATGGCATTCAGGCTCTTGTACTTTGCTGGTGAAAATGCACAGCTAATGGTGGTGATGATGCTGAAAAATAGTGTTTTGTAGCTGAGAATTTGCTCTATCCAATAGTGTTATTGTGCTCTTCATATCTGTTGTGGTTTCCATGGAAATAAATAGGAGGCATTAGTTTCAGAGTGACTTATGTATATACACCATATCATTAACATGCATTACATCATCACATAAACTGTTACTACTTGCCTCAAAATCTCTCAGTCAATGTACATTGCTTCACGTCATGGGCCCACACAAACATTATGCCATTCAACAAGGCCAAGTGGAAGGTATTGCACCTGGGCTGAGGCAATCCATGGGCCAGAATGGTGATGAGTGGATTGAGAACAGCACTCAGAAGAAGGACTTAGGAGTACTGGTGAACAAAAAAATCGACGTGAGCCAGTAATGTGTGCCTGCAGCTCTGAGACTCAAATCCCCCCCATATCCTGGACTGCATCAAAAGAAGCCTGGCCAGCAGGGCAAGGAAAGTGATTGTCCCCATCTACTCCATTGCTGTGAGGTCCCACCTGCAGTACTGCATCCAGCTCTGGGTCCCCAAGCACAAGAAGGATATGGGCAGCTGGGAGGAGTGCAGAGGAGGGGCACAATGATGCTCAGAGGGTCAGAGTACCTCTCTTGAGAAGACAGACTGAGAGAGCTGGGGTTGTTCAGCTAGGAGAAGAGAAGGCTATGGGAAGACCTTATAGCAGCTTTCTAGTACATAAAGATGGCCTGTGGGAAAGGTTGTGGAGGACTCTTCATCAGGGAGTGTACTGATAGGACAAGGGGAAATGGCTTTAAACTAAAAGAGGGGAAATTCAGGTTAGATATTGGGAAGAAATTTTTCACTCAGAGGGTGGTGAGGCATTGTACAGGCTGCCCAGAGAAGCTGTGGATGCTCCATGCATGGAGGTGTTCAAGGCCAGGCTGGATGGGGCCCTGGGTAGTGGTGAGTTATTAGAGTTAGGGTAGTATGGTTACGTTGCAGTTGGACTTGATGATCTTTAAGGTCTTTTCCAACCTGAGCAATTCTATGATTCTATGATTCTGTTCTATCTGCTGGGAAGTGTCCCTGTCCATGCATGGCAGAGGATGTTGGAACAGTCTTTAAGGTCCCTTCCAGCTCAAACCATTCAGCAATTCTATGGTTCTGTGTTTTCTGTGCTGACATTCCCAGTGCCACTGAGTCAAGTAATGTAAGCTAGAAATTTTCTTGCTGTCACTCTCAAGGATTCTTGTATTTCTCTCTTGTGCTTGTGCACATTTTCTTATTTTTCCTTATGAAGTATCTTCCTATATTAAAAAAGAAAAAGTAAACTTCCCTCTTCTCCCCCTCTACTCACATACCTAAAAGGTAACTTTACGTACTATGTGCCAGCTTAAATGACAAAAAATTAAACAACTCTCCTCTCCTCTGGAGTCTCCTTCTTTGGAGATATTCCAGATTCATCCAGACACTTTCCTGTGCGACCTACTGTAGGGAACCTGCTTAAGAAGGGGTTGGACTGGATGATCTCCAGAGGTTCCTTCCAAGCCCTGTGATTCTGTAATTCTGTGACTAGCTATTCTGCTTCTGGCCTAAATTGAAGCTGGTCTACAGAAACCTTCATTTGTTCTCTAGAAGGAAGTTACAGAGGCCACAGCTCATATTTAATTTTTTTTTTTTTTTTTTTTTTTTTTGAGAGAGAGAGCTGTGTCAGGGATGTCAGCTCACTGTATGTTAGATGCTGATAACAGCCATGGGACAAACAACAGCTACCACTGACAACCCACCACAAAGCAATGAAAGTACGAGTGAAGACTGGTTAAACTGGGAATTTGGAGGACTGAGAAAAACAAGGAAGGAAAAAAACTGGGGACACAGAGAGACATATGTAAATACTGAGCTGTATAGCCCAGGGGAAATCACCAATTCCAGGATTAAATCCCACAAAAGCTTCCAGAACATGTTTGGTTTTGTTCTGAAAACTTGACAGATATATATGAGAATTATGAATATGAATAGATACATTATTGAAGCAGCTGCTTATTTAAGCAAGACATCAGGACAGGTAGGAGTCAAATGCTTGCCAACAAAAAGGACAGAAGGAGGTTTCTCCAGGAGAAAGAGTGTTGCAACCTTAAAAACAAAACAAAGATAGACCAAACCAGAACAGACAAGCAAACAAAAAACAACAAATGGATTGATTATTCTAAATATCCAAAGGGTGATTACAAAAAAACAGAAAAGACAGGAGGACAGAGCCATTGCAGCAGTTGGGGTTGGAAAGAGCAGCGATAGTTTTATTCTAGTTTTAGATGTGCAGTATGCAGAATTGACTGAAAATAGCTAGGCAATTATGCCTGTTGCATTCTGGAGATTAGGATCAGGCAAAGGCTTTATGCTGGCTGCCAGTGCTTGAATAGTTTTGAGACATTTCAGAAGATTACGTGATTCCAACAGACATTTTTTTCTTGGTAAAACTGCTGAGAGCTTTTAATAGATGTACGGTACAGTCAGGCTTTGTTTGATAAAGCACTGCTTATTCTGAAACAAGCAGGATGCAGACAAAATGCTTCATCAGTTCACTGCCTCCTTACAAGATCTTTATTTAGGAACAGTAGGTTCCAATCTACCCACTGCATTGAATGAATCCAACATGAAAGAGAAGTCAGAAGTATCTAGCTAGGAGTAAAAGTTATGAGCTAAATGGCTAATACGCAGGTGATGTTAAACAGTGACTCCAGGGCAAAGCACTCCTCCAGAAGCTTGTAACTGGCTTCTGAGCTGCACCCTCAGCGTGACTGTAACCTCCAGTTTTTGACCAAGTGGATAACTAATACCTCTTATGATAACAATCTGGGTGATTAGTAAACCAAAATCCATACATTCACTCTGTGAGTGGTGACAACACAATGGCTTCAGGATTCCAACACAGAGTGGACAAAAGCACCTGGAAAACTGATACTGGAACACAACACTTACTTCACCCAAGACACAGCACTCACCAGCTATAGAAATGACTGACTGCCTCTTTTTCCTGTCTTCTCTTTTTTTTTTTAGTTCTGTCAAAAAAATTGAACTAGTGACTCGCGAGCTCTGTATCTTACAAATCCTGCCCCCTGCAAGGAACTTTAATCATTCTCAACCACTCCTATCACATCTCAGTCAGTTGAGAAGGCTTCAGCTTTTAAAGGAAACTTGTGATTTTCATAACATTTTCCTCTCATACTGAAGTAAGCCATTTAAACCTCTCTACTTTATTACATGCTGCAGTACACCAAGTGGTCTGTGAACACAGGGAAATGGATTAGATAAATAGAAATATTTTTGTTATGACCGAATTTAAGGATCTTAAAAATAATATGACTACTTCAAAAACTGCAAGGCATCAAAAGGCTTAAAAATATTGCAGAGACATGAGAGCGCAAGAGATCTGGCAAGCATTGATAGGGTAACATTTAACTCGAATGAGAAACAGGAGGCATTCAGAGACACATGGTTACCATTCACATCAATTTATGACCAGGGCATTTCTGTTACTGTAATACTCTTTGTATCAGGAGCCATATGCAACGGCTCTTTCTTTTATGTGCAATGTCCGTTTATGTCATACTGGCCAAAATTAAATAAAGCTTTGAATTTGGAATTCACTTGCCGCCAGTACAATGTAAAAGGTGAAGGTATTGCAGCTTCTGCTCTTTGTAAAATAAATCAGTAGCAATAGAAGAAGGGATCATGCAGCTTTTACAAACATTGCAGTAAGTGATGGAAGAGATGGAGAGGAAACAAAAATATCCTTAACCCATCCTATACCCCACTGACTTCAGTCCAGTTCAGTTCAAAGTGCATGGGCCACCTTTAAGAAAGTTAATATTTCTATCAGACTAATGAACACACGACTTCCTTGATTATCTTAGAATTTTGTTTGTGCATTTGCATTGAAATTTCATCAGCATTACAGTCTGTTGTAAGGGACACCTTTAGTAAGCCACCTCCTACTAAACAGTCAACAATTTTCTTGTTCCTTTAACAGAATTTTTTAAAAAATAGAGCCTGCAAAGCACACATAATGCTGTCTACATTGCAATTCTCTCATAAGATTTAGAGCTTATACTACCCTCTATATTACGTGCCTTCTCAGAAGCACTTACACATCACAGCAGTCTGAGTAATAAAACTCCAAATTATAAATAGTAACAACTTTTCCTTATCAGGGAATGTGTCTAGGATTCCAAATATGGTGAACCAATTTGTTAAGTGGATAAATAATGAGTTGTAGGAAAAAATATTCCAATGGTTATTGCCAAACTGTTTTTTGAGAGGGTTTCTGCCTCTACCTGTAAACCAAATTCATGTCATTAACATGTGTAGAAAGAACTCCTCAGCCAAGCCACGTTCAACTCAGTCCTTTGACTCTTGGGTGTGATTCTCGATCTCTTCAAGTCATTCTTTACTTCCCATTTTTCCAGGCCAATGGCTCCTCCTAGAAGCATTTACTTTGAGGGAAGAAAAATTCTAAGCCTAAATCCACAGGAAATATCACTGCCTCAACCCTAACCAAAGCTTGTTTTACCTCTTGCTGTTCCTATAAATTCCCTAGGTGTTTGCACGCTTCTTTTATCTCTATTCTTTGAGGGTGTTTGCCCAGCCCAATACACCACTGTACAACCACCTCTGAATTTGTTTGTAGCATATCTATGCATATGCAGCATACAAGCAAATATGCCAAAGGCCAGTGCTAGCACACTTACATTCTCCATCTTGCAAGAAGCTTGTTCAAAACTAGGTGAGGTATTTCTGCACACCTGTGCACGGCAGTATGGAGTCAGGCTCTCTAAAGAAGAAATCATCTTTCCCCTGCTTTTGTAAAGCGCCCTGTTTATCATCATGGTTCGTGAGAGAGGCCCGTCAGGCAATGCACAAATAAAAATAAACAGTAGCAACAGACCCTCTTGTATATTGCTAAAAACCACAAGTACACTTAGTTGGCTGCTGTGAGATATGGTTTCTCCTTCCCTATGGTAAAACAAGATGACTGTGTGGTTCTCTACACTTCAACACAAACAAAGAAGTCTCAACAGAACACTGTTACACAGAAAACTATGCACAAGGGACAGAGACTAGTCCAACATGTATGAGAACGCCAACATGAAACGCAGACAAGAAAATGGCATGTTTTAATAGCTCATTGCCATTTCTTTATCACAATATTGCCAGATCCAAAAGCAGAAAGGCCGCAGCTGCAGTTAAATGTTCTTCAAGGAGAAATGGTTTGTTAAGTCAGAAACATTTTATCCTGTGAGTTGATGAAACCTCAAAAGCACAAGAGAACCGCTGCTGCAAAGGAAAGTAAAACATTTTATTTTAACAACGCTTCTTCCTCCAGCTTCCTTGACCATTGCTTCACCAAGAATGTCCCTTTTCCAACATTTCTCTACAACAAAGGCTTCTATGGAGAATAATAGCACATTTTCCAGATGGAACATCTTGTTTTGCTCCTTTGTTTGTTTGCTTAAAAACCCCAGCCACCAACAAACCCAAAATGACAAAAAATAAAATAATTTCCACTTGGAAGAAGCATTTTTGGCAGAAAAACTAATTATGTACCTCACGCACACAACAGAAGGATTGTTGGTTGTTTCACACTGCTGGAATGCTTTATAAAATCACTTACATCCCCATATGGAATAAAACATCACAGCATTTCACCTATATTTTACAAATATCTCAGTTAAAATGTCATGTAAATTTTGCATTCGGTTCTTCAGTGTGCTTTGATCATTATTTTTAAGGCAGTTTTCAGATTATGGAGGAAAACTGATTTCATTTAAAAGATGTGGATTATTGTACGTACTGGAGAGGAAATAAGGTTATGTATCATCTGTAGCATTTTCAGAATTTCCTACATGAGTTACACATGTAATTCCCATTGATCTTGAATGGGACTGAGAAGCCCATATAACCTAGATGCTGTTCCTGTGACAAGTGGGTAGGTGCCTGGAAAGCCCCTGACACATTAGTTACAGACTTCTAACCAAGCCTTTACTAGCCACAGATAATCCTTCTTGGTGTCATACAATGTGCTCAATGTATTGGGACACAGAATTATCTAAGGCATCATGTGCTGCAGACATCCCAAATGAACATCATAGTTTGTCTTCCATTTTACCCATTCACCCAGGGAGTTTCACTACCACAGTTCAATTCCTGATCGAGGCCACAAAACAGGGAAAGAAACTTTACTCAAGTCAAGGCATTCAGAAACTTTAAAGGACCTATTCTTTTAATAGCTACCAATTTCAACTGAAATTAATAAGTCAAATATTAAAAATAAATCTCCTGTCCAGCTCTCAACATTTGTGGTGACATCTGCTTTTTTCCCACTGGCATCTGAGCGCCTGATCAATCAGAACTTCAGGAAGTTTTGTAATGCTGCCATGTAAGATATTATCACCCCAAACCTTCAGCAGTAGTTCAGGCACACAGCAAACTGACTGCTGATGAGCCCAGTGCACTAAAATTAGAGACAGTCAGTGTGCATCATTTGGATAGAACAATATAAAAATTTGACACCATTTGTTAACCAACCTCTACGTGTGATCTACACAATTTTTGCCATTTACACTTAAAAAAAAATAAATAAGCAAACTCTCAAGGCTGCACAGCTTTATAAAGATAATCACCTTTGTATGGATGACCGATGAAGGGTTTTCAAATTAATAAGTCCCAGAAGCTTCTCTAAAGCTACATTTAGCAGATTTTTAAATTCAAGTTCCATATTAGTAGAGGGGATTAGTGTCACTGTTATAAAGATTACTGTACATTAGTATAAAGACTTACAGAATTTTGACTCAATGCCACCAAAACAGCACCAAACAGTGCTGTATGGGAAGCTGTTACTGCACTTACAATAGCTCTTAGTACACTCAGAAATGCAACAAATCAGAAAAAAAAAATCTCAGACCTAATTTATTATGTTTATATATTTAAAATAATGCATGCAGTGCTTTACAATTATTTGTTCTTCCATAAACATCGTTGGTATTTCAACATTTAAGCAAAAAGTCTGCTCTGATTAATTTGCAGATTAAGTTATATTTTTATGCTAAATGCTTAGCTACTTTTCACCCCACAGACCAAATCATGACATTTGCTCATATATGGTTATTCTTAGATGCATGGAAAGAAAAAGAAAAAAAAAACAGGAAAAAAAAAAAACACCCAAGAAGTTACTCAGTTAAAAGCTCTCTCCATCTGCCTGGAGTTTTATTAATAACTCATCACCATGGTATCACAGCATCTTAAGAAAAATAAAACAGACAGATAGTTGCTAGGCTCCCCAACCTTGAAGGATAAAAAGGAACACTTCTTGAGTAAGAAGGGGAGAGACTGTTTTGGTCTTCTTTCATTATCACCCTTGAGGGCAAGGCAAAGATGAGAGATGGGCCTTGGGTTGTGCTCTGAACGCTGGAAGTATAGTGGCCATCACTCAAATGTGTCATCCATGACCTAATTCTCTGCACTATCGCTCACATAAAAAAGCAGAAATCCAAGCTGTGGAGGGACAGAACTAAGCACAAGAAAAGCAGACAAAGGAATGTACTGCTTTCTTCAGCACTCCAATTTAACTCTCAAAAGGACTCTTCAGTTCTATCATCACTGCCCCATTTACCTTAACCAAATGTTCATCATTCCGCAATACGCTGAACTTCCTTTGCTGTGGGGCCAGGCCATAGCACAGAGCTACCCTCACTGAGCCCCTGGCCTTGTGTTGGAAACATGGCTGCAGGAACAGCAGGAGCTGGGGAACAGATGGACAACAGGGCCTCTACCCAGAAGTCTCTGCAGTTTCTCAGAAGTATTTTGAAAATTACAGAGTTTGAGAGTTCCAGCGCTTTACCTAACACACAGGCTCTCTCTATATCAATACTGGCAGAGGAAATGTCCCCGTGCCCCTTCCAGGTTTAGGCTCTAGAAGAGATGATCAGTGTTGTACATGCTCACAAACATTATCTGCCTCAGTATGTGAAGTGAGATCAAAACATTCTATAACACCAACAGATGTGTAATATATTCAAGTATCAAGTTGAAACGCAGTAAAACACATGTGGCAGGCAGGGTTTCCTTTCAAAAGGTAGGTAATGCAAGGTTGCTCGTGCAGGTGCAAAAATAGTTTGGAGATTACAAGAGTGTGCTTCCTGCTTACAAACAATTACTACCTCAGCTGAATTCATTCAGAGGCTGAAGAGAGATGCAGTCAAAAACTATACCTTGAGTCAGTAACTAGTCAGCTGAAGCTCCTTGTGAGCAGGAAAGCCTGACAGAACCACAATGTTTAGTGCCAGGGAGGGACACCCAGACTTAAAAGCACCCCAGACTACCAGCTGTGACAGGTACAGTGAGCGGTTACACCACTTCTTCCCCTCTCCTCCCTTTCTGTTCCACCTGTGAAGATGAGAAAGTGAATGGGGTCACAAAAACAACAAACCATAAAGGGATGTGGCAGATTAATCTCCAGCACCATCCCCTTAAGGTCCCAGCACTCATTACTTTCTTCTCATGTAATGTTAAGCCAGCAGAAAGACTGTGCAGCTTGAGGCTGGAAGAAAGATGAAAAGCCCTCCCCACCAAAAGCTGGGCATAAAGCAGAATGCCACAAAGAGCAGGCCAGCTCCCAGCTCCCCAGAGGCTCTCCACAGCTCAAAAGGTTTCCTTCTCAAAAGTACTTTCACTCCTGAGTGGTGTTTACTCAGTATTTGAGAAGGAAGGAAACTGCCCTTTATCACCTCCCTCAGACTCATGTTACTGCATGCTAAAGCAGAAGCCTATCACCTCCACCGAGTATAAAACGCTGTATTTTGCACTCCTGGGTGGCCTCATTTAAAATTTCTTACAGTTGGGAGAGATGTTCAGCAGAGGAGATTGTTCCCTTTGTCCTTCTGCTGCCTGGCTGATAACTGCAGGCCACAAGGAGCCAGAACTCCTTTTCTTTTCATAGCTCGAAGGAGGCATGATTTCTGCAACGTTAGGTTGTACGTTACTTGGACTACTCCTTTTAGAGTGAAAAAGAAGCGTAGGTCAAGGTAAAAATCTCTGGAAACACACAAAATCAGTCTGATTTACCCCCTGCCTGTCAGGCCGGGTGCATTTTGTCTCTCTCTGTATTCAGAACATATACAACTAATTCTATTTTCTTGAACTGCAATTGTTGATTGATGAGTCATCTTTCCTGTAAATTTACTTTTTTAAGTGATTTTGGCATTGTTCCTTGAAATTCCTCACTGGCTATGTAATGGAAATTTTGACCTCACACTCTGGTTTCTTCAACATCACAGATACTGAGAATATGAATTTAGGAAGACCAAGCAGTTGAATAAAAGATACAGTGAAGAAATCTGTAGCTTAATAAGAAAGCAAGCTGTACTAAATAAACGATCAAGTAAATATTTAGCTGTAAGGTCATTAGGTTATGTTCATAATAATACAACAACTCATTTATCATAATTAAGAATTCACTGGGGGGAGGAACGCTTCCCTTTTTCCCCTCCCAAAGTTGGTCATGTGGCCAAAGTTATTGGCAAGCGAAACTTGGCATCTATTGAAGTTCAGTCTTTTTCTTTTAATTACTGTCTGTCCATATTAGTTTCAAAAACATCTTGCAATTAGTAGTCAGAAAACAAAAAGCAGAAAAATGTAAACTAGAAGAGAGCAGAAAGGAACCAAAAGCACCAAATCATTCATCCATTAGGTGTTATATAGGGTAGCATAACCCTCCTAACTGTAATCAGCAAGATGAAGAACTTTTTAGTTCCCCCTTCTTTCTCCATTTAGAGCCAACACAGAAAGTATATTCCAAAATTTCTCAGCTATGCTAAGCTGAAAACACATGCTGTAGAGCTTGAAATTTTGCACTTAGCGCAACAAGAAAAATTAGATGTGTCTCCATAGAAAGAACTGAATCTGGTCACATTTATGAAGTACTTTGACTTATCTTAAAACACCATTTAATAAATGAAACAAAAGCTCTTCAATCCACTCAGTCTCCACTCTGCTAGCAAGAAACCCCCCAGTATTCAGAAACAGATGGGAGCCCCTAGCACCTGCTATACTAAGAAGTGGCACATTCATGACTCACACAGGCTAAGCCTAATTAAAAGGAACTGACATTCATGTCCATCTTCCGAACATTAAGTGGGATTGCCAAGACATGGCAACATGAACTTGAAATCATGCATTCTTGGAAAAACTCTAAAAGAGATTTTTCAAATGAGAACACCATTATGGTTGCTGGTACAGTTGTGCCAGAGGGCATCCCACTCTATCTCACCTGTTTATCTTCCACTAACAACCAGTTTTCATTAGGCCAACCAAAGGTAATGGAACATGTAGCAGTGAGCTCTGCTGCTGCTCTAACCATGAAGTAGCCGTCATTAGTCTCCTCACAGACTTCAGTTAGACACTGACCACCAACTCAAATGGCCAAGTCATGAAGAATGAAGCAAAAGTCAGAAATTCTGAAAGGAGTCATTGCCCTTCCCTGTCAATGTTGCACACTTTGAACAAAAACTGCATACCCAAGGGTAAAGTAGCTTTGACCACACAGATTGGGATCTGCCACCATACTGTCCATAACCCAGAGAGCCCAACAGCCACTCTGAAACTTGTAAGCTTGTTTGTTGCTATAATGGATTTAACATCACAACTGAGATATAAAGTTTCAAAAAATACTTGTTATATTAGTGAAAAATAATATGCAATCACATTTCTTGCTGTTGTCATAAACTTATGAAGTTGCATTCTCCGCAAAATACATCATTTTGATTACAAGGAGGGAGGATGAGATTGTCAATTCATTTGTTCATTTTACCTTTCTGTTCTCAGCAACTAATAGCTACCCAAGCCCATTCTTAAATGCAAAATTATTTTCAAATTTCTACATAGAGAAGCATCTGTGAAAATAAAAAATTCAGCTAAAAATCTATGAGATTCTACATATATTGCTTGATGGCCCTGAGATGGCTGTAAATGAATAAAATAACACCTGTGACCCAGGGTAAAATACAGAAGATTTTAATATATACAGTTGTTACTGGACATAGAAGAGAAATGACCAAGAGTTTTCTTCTTACATTGATTGATGCATTTTAGACTAAAGCATTTCCACATTCTTCCAAATTACTCTTTTCCGCTTCCTAGGCAACTTTCACTGATTAAAATGCAAGCCATATACTGGATGGTGTCCATTCTAGTGATGAACATTCAAGTATGTCAGGCAGAATGTGGGAAAAAATACTTAGCATCTGTATAGTTACTTGAGCTGCTGGGGAAACTTGCACCAGATGTTCCTCAATGTTACCTCAGCTGCCTCCCAAACCACTATCACATCTGTTCTCTTCCTTACTGAACACCAGCGTTATTAACTGGAACCATACATAGTTTACACCAGGGAGAAACCTTAATATATCATTTATAAGCCTGCCAAGTGCCACATCTCTATTAGGAACTGAAAAGCTCAGTAAGTGTAAGATGCTAAACTCAGCAACAGGTTATGCAAACAGAGCAGGAAATAAATATTCTCCTCAAGCTTCCCTCAGTCATTAGAAAAACTCAGCAAATATCAGCCTCATTGTTAAGCATTATCTCCCAGCTGATTGTGTGTGAGGCTACATTTTAAATATTTCCACTCACCTAATAAAATACGTTGCAGGTCTAGGGGAATATCCCGCTATCAACACAATCACTAAAATACCTGAGCTCTCTATTGTACACAAAAAAAGGAGAAAGGTAGCTGGGCCAGAAAAGGGCCTGACACTGAAAATGAGAAGGGTTTGGACATCATAGGGATAAGGATAGGTAGAAGGGAGTTCCTCTACCCAGTGACATGTTTATGTTATGCATAAGCATGCCTGATTTAACTTGAGTAACAATCTATGAGGACAGGATACCACAGGCTAGTCAGAAAGCACTCAACTTTCTGCTAAAGGAAAAAAAAAAGGAAAAAATTGCCAGCTTTGGTTTCATCCTCATCAACTGTTCTCCATGTCCTCCATTTGAAAACCACTAACAACAGAGGTTCATGGCCTGGTGGGAGACGAAGGCCATTGCTCTCCAAGGGAAAAACAGAGGACACGCAGCCTGGAATTCTGACTGGGACATGCTTAGAAAAGAAAAAGTAGCTGGCCCAGACTATATTCTAACACTGAAACAGAGAAGAATGGAAATTTGGCAGCACAGGGAAGAGGAGTATATTCCTACTAAGATACTAGTATTAGCAAGAAAGAAAAATAAATAGGGAAGAGGCAAGTTGTCAACCTCAAATGGAAACACCTTTCCACTCTCACAGCACACTAACAAGAGATGACAGTCTGTGCTCACTGCTCACTAAAGCACACCTATTGTACTCATTCTAAATGCAAATTTAAACTTTTGAGAAATCAGTTTCAAATGTCTGTAGTTAATAAATAAACAAAAACACTTGAAATTTCCTAACACTTGCTGTTTGAAAACTATTCTTTCTTCTCATGCAAGAAACTGCTTCTGAACTGATGTTGCGTTTAACCAATTTTTGTAAAACATTCTCAACATCCAAGAAATTTTTTGTAAGGTGATAAGCTACACAGAAAAAGTAGCATGAAAAAAACATTAATCATATGATTGGATGACTTGAAAAGTTATTTAATATATAGTGAACACACTCATCTATCCGTTATTGGAAGTTAAGATATGTTCACAGACATAGACTGAAATAACAACAGAAATAATGGTCCACATTAATTACCAGAAATAAAGAGGGAAAAGGGAAGACAAAGTGCCTTTATTAAATAATTATTATATTATATTACTTATTATATATTACCAGTGAGACTAAAATCCTTCCAGGCAAACCTAGTACTGAAGCATTCTGTTGTGCAGTTACTGAAAACCCCTCTGCCTATCACTGTTGTTGCATGAAAGAGTTGATTACACTTAGCACTAGTAAACATACTGCACTTGTATCAGTCAGAAGGAAAAAAAACCACCAGCATACAAATCAAAACTTCTTATCCTAACATTCTCTATTCTGGAGTCTCAGAAATTATCCTAAGCTTAACTTTAGACATAAGATGTAGCATCTGTGTGTGACCGAAAGAAGTCTGAAAGGAAATCTCCTTGTAAGTCGGCGAGTGTAATCCAGCTCATCTATTAACCTCAATGACCATAATACAAAAGTATATATAAGGAATTAGTACCTAATTGTTCCAAACTTTCTCAAGTTTTTCTCTGGATTTTTTTACTTTCAGTCCAAAAAATTTTTCTAGTTATTTTCTAGGTACATTTCACCACACCATTCTGTACGATGCAAAGAAAAATACAATCAAAACATTCTAAAAGCAAATAATGTATGGCTCCAAGTTACCACTATGCTCCAGCTATTCCACTGGGTGATCTTGAGCAAATCCCTTAGCCACATTCCCACTGATAATGGAGAAGGCTCCAGACTCTGAGAAATGACTGTCAGATCTAAAAAACCTTTACTGAACAGCCTGTATTTATCAAACAGAAGGCTCTATAAATGGAAAGCATGAAGGCATATGCACTGCTCTAGCCATGACTGAAAAAAAACCAACACAACATAGAACCGCTGCAATCATGAGAAGTGCATATGTTCCAAAATGAAATGAAACCCCTATTTCTTGGGTATAGCTCTCTGATTTGTATGACATACCTGATAAAGACTAGGTCTAGAAAAAAGAAAAATAAATCAGAAATTCATACACGAAGAATCACAGAAGAGCTGATGAGTATTTCACACACTGAAGGAACAACAAGGTTTGTGGGAAGGGGCAGCATCTTTAATTGTATTTAATTTCTACAACTAAAAGTTAAGTTTACAGGTACCAAAGTCCTTCTTCAGCTTTCAATCACCTTTGTATAGAGAAGAATAAAAAGAAAATAAGCATTTTTCATAACAGGAAGAGATGTAGAAGGGGAAAACAACCTGTGTCAAGTCAGGATGAAACCAAGTAGACACCAACTCTTGATCTGACAGATGGAATGAGGAGCCCTTGTGTTTAATTTGGGTACAATAAATCAAGAGATGTTGCCGTTTCTTTGCAGGAAGAGGGATTCTCTCCTCCTGGAAGGAACCCAGTGGATATATTCGTAGAGTCATAGAATCATTAAGGTTGGAAAAAAACACTAAGATCATCGAGTCCAACTGTTTTGTTCTGCTCCTGCTTGGGCTGGTTTGTAAGATTCGGATGAACACGCAAAGAAACCAAATGCCACTCTACTTCCTAGCATGCTGCTTACTCCATCTAAATTATTGCTCTCCACAGAGAAGGCAACATTCGAGTTTGCATTAGCTTCTTCTGCAACATTTTAGTTCCAAGTGCTGAGACTCAGCAACAGGGACAACAAGAGCTTTTGTGCTGATCAAGGCTCAAATTGTAAGCATATGACAATTTATTGATAAAAGGAAATCCTGTTTTATAGCATACACTGGCCAGCATTACTGCCAGTAATTAATTACGGCTATGAGCTATGCGAGCTACAACAAGCATATGGTAGAAAAAAAGAGACAGTATGATTAGCCACTGTGTGGAAAATAAGAGGGAAATATACTAGTCACAAAGATGCCTTGAACATCTACATAAAGTAGGTATACTTGGGTTTTCTGTAGTCTGCTAAAGAAACATCCTGAGACTGTACTTTTACAGGATCACTTTTCATTGTGATTCTTATCCTCGAGACCAAGCAAACAGGTGAATAAAAGCTAAGAAAATGGAATGATGAAATGTAAAAGAAGGCTCTTTTTATTCTTGTTTATGCTTTTCTTCTCACCTTGTTCTGTATGAAAGAATCACACACACAAAAAGGAAAAAATGCATTCATTGATTACAAAGGCACTGCATGAAATGAATTAAACAAGTATTGTTCCCAAAAGCATAGCACAAGCAGAGAAAAAGGCTACTATACTTCCCATAATTATCTTACAGTATTTTTCTTTAATTCAGCTGTACTATTCATTGAACATATAAATCTAAATAGACAGAGAACAGAAATAAACATTTTCCCTCCATGTGTGAAATTCATGATTAGTTTAAACAATTAAAAGCATCAGAATTCCTATCACCCATTGGTTTCTCCAAGCACTCATCCATACTGCACATTTGGCAGTAGTTTAAAAGAAAATCTGGATTAAATAACATGATTCAGATGTGAAAAGACTGATAATAAACAGAATGTTAGTACCACTCAGTCATAAAAGCAGCAAGCTTTAGCACTGCAAGTCCACATTAAGAAAAATTTAAATTAAAAAAGAAACTGTTTCTTCTGAGAACAACATGCTTAGTGTTTAACCTGTTTACCCCACAATGAAATTTAGGGGAAATTTCTTTTTCTAAATTCCCTTGTTACATCAACATCTAAAACTACTTAAATCAGACATACAAAATAAAGCATAGCTAAAATCCTATAAAATGACTTCCTAAAATGTATTAACCACTTTTTCCAATTTTAATAACACCATTTAAAGATGTTCTTTTCTTAAAAATGCTCGCAGAAGAAGTACAAACATAGTCACTGGAGAGTTTTCTCAAAGATTGTGCATCAGATGTCCTCTGACTGATGTAAAATCCATTCGCTGCCAGCACGTGACCTGATGCTAACAGAAGTGATAGGTCTATCCCTAGCACAGGGGCAGCTCCAGAGCTGCCGGAAGAAAAACACGAAGCACAGTAACCTCTTCCACATTTTATAACGGCCTTCCTTATTTCTCTTCAAGCCCCTACACTAAAGTGCCTCTTGATAGTTCCCATAACCACCAGCTTTTCTATAAAATGCACAGAAGAAGAAATTAATCGGTCTCACCACGTTTCTGAAGCCTTATAGGCTCAGTGGACAGATGAATTTATCCTGCTGTGAAAGAAAAGTCTCATATGCAAGCAGAGATGACAAGAAGCCGCTAGCAGATGGTGATTATAACACGTCTGAGGGAGGCTTGGGTGTGCTTAGTCATCCTGTTCACAAGAAAAGGCAGATCACTATGGATTTGCTGCCACAAAGATGCACAGTTTTCAGCAAAACCAAAATTTAAAGCTGAAAATAGATTTCAGAAGAGAATTTGAGCAGACTGTTACTGAAAACAGCAAGATCTGTCAAAGAGAGTGTTGCTGTATGCCTTGATCCTATGATTGTAGTGTGGCTAATGGCTACAGCTGGAGACAAGATGCAAAGCTTGACAGACGTCAGTCTGATACAACACGGCTGTTTTTCTGGCCTTACGAGAAGTCAGATATGAAGAAGTGACAGCCTTTCTTGGTTCTTGGACAGTTTAATCATGTTACTGATGGTGCGATCTTCTTAATTATTTAACAGCAGTTCTTTTATTGTGAATGGATGTGGTTTATGTAAATCGTATCCACTACAGATACAGATATATAAATTACTCTAAATGACAGTGCTGTAATTGACATGAAACCTGAGTAATTGAGGAATTTCCAGAGTCCCTGTACCTTTAGGCTAGTCACCTCTATTTCTTCCTCTCTAAACTTGCCCCCTGGGATGCCGTTGGAGGTTTAATTAAGGGATGTGGATCATCTTAGTATTGACTCCTGAATTCATGATATAACCAAGAATCAGCTGAGGTTTTACTCAAGTAAAACTAGCTACATTTGAGGAAAAGCAAGCCTTCCACTACATCGTTCAGAAACAGTCTTGCAAAACACCAAAATCAAAGCTGTGCTATTTTTAATTTCTGCCAACAATTGCAGCAATCTGCCTTTAAATGAGCAGCCACTTATTTTGTACATTTTAATACAGCCTGCACACTGACCTGTGGCATCGTGGATTCTCTGCTAAGCACGCTCAAGTTACTGAGCTGCGACCCAGCAGTCAGATGTAACCAGCTCCATCTCTCTGCTCAAGCATTTCTATGCAGTGCTGTTCCTCTTGATTTTTGGCATCGATATCAAGAAAACATATTCAGGCACATGTTATTGAAGCGATTCTTTTTTACATGACAATAAACAGCTTTACACTGTAAGAGCAAAAGGAAAAGGAAGCTACTGAAAGTACCGTGAACTGGAAAATACCATTGCTTTCCATCTGGTGACCCCTGGCAAGTCCAGGACTCACAGCAAGCATGCACTTTTCCATCTTCCTGTTCAGTTTTTCATGACAGCCATCACAACCTACTTGTCTTGTCTGGCCAGTACGATTGCTTCATCCTACACTGCAGGCTACACATCCTCACTGAACAATTTCAGACCTGTAGCTTCTCTCTGAGTTGTGAGACAGCTTGTGGGTGAATGTCCAGCTTTAATGATGAGATGTACAGTGACCACAGAATCATAGAATCCTTAGAGTTGGAAGGGACCTTTAAAGGTCATCTAGTCCAACTCCCCTGCAATGAACAGGGACATCCACAGCTTGATTAGGTTGATCTTGAATGTCTCCAGGGACAGAGCTTCCACCACATCTCTGATGTGGTGATGTACCTGTTAAACTTGTTTCTCAGAGGCAAACTGTTCTTATAAGTTCCAACACCAGTTTCAGCAAGTAAATGTCATGTAAGAGCTGCCAGAAGAAAAAATAATTAAGCCTACATCAGTCATTTATTACACAGAAAAGAATTAAACTGCTGTCAGTCATATGTTTCTAGAGGTCTGCTTCTGTTTTGGTACTTAGCATATTGCCAGATCCATTAAATAAAATGAGGACAAACCAGTGCATGTGCATGCATGCACACAGACTCACACCAAGTGCCTGATAATAGGTCAGTCCACTGAAATCTCACAGCAAGATCCATTTCAACTATCAGCTAATTACTATCTGCAAAACAGACTATATTAAGATTTTGTGATTGATATGAAAAAAAGACGTCTGTGTTGTTAAGGCAAGACAAAACATGAGCAGCTCATCTTCAAATCTACTACTGCATTTCAGCAAAACTAAACAAGACAGGTGTTCTGCTCTTCACTGGATTTCAACTACTGTGAAAAGCTCCTCATAGGGTTACAATCACCAGGAAGTGGAAACTCGCTGAGTGTTAAACTGCGTACCATTTCTGTTGAGGTTATGTTACAACTAAGACTTTACAGGTCTCTGTTACTGAAAACTAGAGAGCTGAATACTCAATGGATTAAGGCTGCCATCTTATTCTAAATGGTTAAATTTGTTTTCAGTTGGCAACTTTGCTAGGTCAAAACAAGCAAATGAATATGTATTTTTTTAAAAACTGAGTTCAGATATCAAATTTTTCCACTACACATGCCATTTGTTAGCAAACTTGCACATTCCACCCATTTACGTTCACTGGCACCAAGCAGAGAGAGAGCATGAACTCATTCCCCCTTTCCCCTCTCAGCAGCTTTCTCTCCAATCTTCATTAGCTACACTGTGACAAGTTATAGGACAACTAAAAGCAGTTACAGATTTAAAAACGATATGTTAGTCAAAAACTGATCATATTAAAAATATGATCAGTATTCTCACTGAGAATAACCTTTAAAAAAAAGGCTATTATTAAACCTTTAAAAAAAAAATCAAGAAATCCCATGGCTCTTTATGTGTCTTTTAAGCTGCAATCCAGTTTATACACACAATTATTGGCATGCAATTATTGTTATACACACAATTAATGGCACAGAAATGGAGTCAGCTTTTATGTAATCAAGGCTCCTCCTGAGAAGCACAGCTTCGCAATGACTCGAAATGCATTATTCTCCACCTACACAAGCCTGAAACACTGTAGTCATCACCAAGGGCAGCTCACCAAACCTCTCCACTAAAACCCACAGGAAGACATTTTCACCTTCCCCTCCCACTCAGAAATGTTCCTTATGGCTCTGGGAGAAAATGGAGCCTGTCCTTCCCTGCCACAGCTACTGCCTCCCAGATGCTGCTCCACTCCATGCCAGCTACAGGCAATTAAGTGTCTCCAGCCCAAGCGTGACACCTCAGCTCTTTCACTCCCTTCCCGGTTTGCTGACAAGCTCCATCCTAGCTGAGAGCTGCCTGGACAACTCCACAGAAAGACTATCCCCACCTTAGTCTCTTTACTGTGCCAGAAGAGGTTGGAAGGACAGACCAGACCCTGACCTCACTCCCAGACCTCTGTTCCTCTGCAGCCCGCTGTGCCAGATCAGGATGCTGGCAGGACAAGGAGCTGCTCACTTCGGCAGAAGTGAGACCTCCCCTGTACAGAAGCTCAGAAACTCTCCTGTAAAAAGCTTTCCCTTTGCATTTGGAATGGACGTGGTTTGAACTAAAGGCAAATTTCCCTGTTCAAATGGGAAACAAGCAGAAAATGCAACACATATGGGTAAAACTAAATATGTCTAAGGGTTCCTGATCCTAGTACTTATTACCTGCAGGAACAAGCAGTGCAGATTCCCCTTTTTCCCCTTCCCTTTTTTCTTCAATTGCAGCATCAAAGAAATTAAGATCTTTTAAAGACAGAAATGAAGCATTTCTGCTCTGGAATGGCATCAACATCTGGACACCTGGCAAAACACAGTTCAATACTGACTGTACCTATTTCTCAACACTCTTAATGCAATATCCTTGCCTCTCTTCTTATTTACCAACAACATTTAAAGAGAAGAGTGTTTAGAAGTCCATTTCAATGGCTTTTGTTCTCATTACATTGCAGCAAAATGCTTTGATCTGGGGGAGGGAGGAGGAGAGGAGCGGAGAACATCTTAAGTTCACAAAGCCAAAAGCCAAGATGCACAAAACTGAAACATTCCAAAGTTAAAAATAATCATCTTGAAACTGCATGAGCAGAGCTGTAATTTCGAGCAGTACAGCATGACATCATGGTTTATATGGGGCCAGCTCAATAAATCAAACCGTGCCTAATTAGAGATCCTACTGAAAATCTACATTATTTGGACAAATAATTAAAACAGGACAGTCTGTAACACAAGCCAGATATGTTTACTAAAATATGTTCTCTTCAAACTTTTAGCTTCACTACTGCTTACAAAGCTTTCACATTTAGTAAATTATAGACCCCTAAGCTTTTATTTCAGTCTGACTTCACTTTCAAGGAATTCTTCAATTAACTTTACGTTGCTTTAAGCTCTTCATCCAATGAGAAAACAATCTGTGGTTTCTTGCTTCTTCCAGTGCCAATGGCTGCCCTCCATGTTTGATTTACAGACTTACTGTCTTTTTAGAGCCAGGTTCTGTTTGTCTAAAACCAGCTAGTTGTCATAGCATTTTGACAAGTCTTCTGTAAATGGAGAACAAAACTTTGTGGTGGGTAAACTGCTATGAATAATGATGGTTGTTCCAGCAATCACAACAGATCTGTGCCAAATTTAAGGGACACACAGAAACAAACTCAAAGCTGAAAGCCCTTCCTTCTCACCCCAAGTTTTTAATTCTATAATTTTTACTTTATTCCTCCCAGTTTTCCAAATTTTGTGCATCTTCTCTAACATAAAAGCTGTGACATACTCAAACATTTAAAGCCTAAAAACTGCCACTGCTATCAGACATTACAATCAGTACACGGTCAGGACTCCTCTGGAACTGTTAGAAATATTGTGGAGACTTTAACTAATCATTTACTGTGAAGATAATGTTACATCAAAAGAAAAAGAGTAACTAAAAACAAGAGGCAAGCAAGAGGGATGAGATTCTTCACTAACCCACACATTATTCTTCCTAGAGCTCACAAAGTTTGTACATATTTTTTAAGTCTTGGATTACAGAAGGGGGAAAGTGGGGAGCTCTCCTTCCTTTTCCTTCTGATACTTGGTATGCTAAATGGATCAACATAGGAAGGATTAGAAGTACTGTTCAGACAACGACAGAAGAGCAAAATGATTGACAGTCAACAAAATTGGGGTATACAAAAAGTATATAGGAAGAGATGTGTCTATTATTTCAGTGTTATTCTGTCCAAATAATTCTCTTCTATATAATGTCACCCATGTGCAGACATGGAAAAGGCACAATTCACTACTTACATAGATTTTAGATAAGTCGCTCCAAAAGATTTTAAAATAATCAAGCAACATTAAATATCACATGCACGGCATAGCAATGTTTTTAAAGACATGGCAAATGCAACTTCCTCAGCCATAGCCACTGTGAGCAGCAGGGAACACATCTTTCTGATCCCTATTTGAATTCCTTGTTACAATTAAATGCTTGTAAATTACAAATGAGCTTTTAAATTTAACACTGCTTATGTGGATGGAAATATTATGACTGACCTCTGTTAAATCTGAGCATTTGAAGCCACAGTCATTTGAATTCCCCTATGTTCTCAGTGTGCAGCAACAGATTTCTCAGAAAAAAAAATCCCCTTAACAACTATTTGGACATACTTCTGAAAGCAACAGTGAAAATTAAAAAAGCAGCGTTCCCAAAGCATCTATTTTTGCAACGTGTGCTTTTAAAGCACAATTCTTATGGAATGAAATACTTCAGTTCTCTTGTGTAAACTTGCACAGATTGTTTGCTATTGATCCTTTGAGTCATATTTTGGCAGTAAACTGGTATCTTTCTAGAAAATGTAAGTACTACAGACCAAGTGATGTAATCTACATCTACATTTAACTCATTTTTACTTTTTTTTTTTTCTAAAGAGTAAAACTCTGGAAAGGATAGTAAAATCAAAGGCAGAAGAAGCAAAACAAAACAAAAATAAAAAAAAACCCCAAACAATATTTGCAGTTAAATTTATGTTTTAAAATATATAATCCGGACACTTCAATTTAATTCCCAGATTATGAGCCTTGTAATCATGAAAACCTTCAGAAGAAATGGGTTGTTTGTCTGTAGGAATATGGGTCTTTTAAGTCACAGGACAGAATTCAGATAAAAGAAAGTAATGTTGCTGCCAGCACACAAGACACAGGCATAAAGACTTCTTTCCTTTTCAACCAAAGCAAAAACTCTTCTCATATTAGTGAGACCTATGGTTTCTTCAGACCTGATTCTTCTCTGCTCCCTGCCCCCAAACTACTATATTTAAAAGAAAAAAAATATTAAAAAAAAGAGGGAGGGAAAGATGAGTGTGAAGAAGATCGCATGCAGCAAGACCATCATATGACCTGGGCTTGCTTCATGTGTGAGGTATGCATACATGAACCGTACGCTGATGCAAAATTCCTCCTCTACGTTTTTATTGCCCAAAGGAAGTGCTACAGTGCTAGGGTTTCTGGTCCTTTGAGTAGTACATATCACTGCATGACATTTTCAACAGAAGTAGGAATAGCCTATGGAGGAGTGCAGCTGACAGACTAATGCAGCGCTCTTGATTGGTAAAGATTTGTTTGGCCTCTAAGACTCAAATGTGATAAATCTTTAACCAACAAAAGAAACTGTCAGGAAAGAAAAGACTGGGCAAGTCAGAGAGAGAGAGCACACGAGCAAGGGTACAACAGTGCATGCAGGAGATGGAATACATGCATTTTGCTCTTTCCTCCCATAAACTAATAACCACTACTTAAGGGCCTGATTCTCTTCAAAGCCTGGTTACTCTTAGAAGAACATGGTCAAGCCAATGGATAGAGAACACCTGGCAGGATCATACCTTTTATCTCATACATCAATTTTTTCTTACTTCACTGAAGCAGAGACTCACTGATGCCAGCTTTTTTTATACTTTTTCCTTACTCCTCCTCCCTCATGCCATCTGCATCACTGCCTCTCTACTCCCCTGTGCTTCTCACATTGCTTCTCACCTCTTCCTCCTCGCCAGCTGGGAACCAGTGGTGTGGGAGCAGTTAGGCTGAGGATGAACACCATCCATGCATTCCCGGGAAGCTACAGGCTCTGCTTCTTGGCATAAAGCATCTCATACTCCAGAGTTTACTTGAGAACATCACTTACTGCCTTTCAGATGGAACGGCAATGAGAAAGCATATTTAAGCCTTGAGAAAATTAAAATTCATGCAACTTCCACTGACTTTATTAACCCACATAAAATCTGTTTCAATAATAAGCAAGAGATTTTGGCCTTGTGTAATAGGAAGGATCAGACTAGATGACTGTGGAGGGCCCTTCTCACTTCAAACTGTGACAATACAGATGCCAGTGAATTTTAAAGATTAGGAGGTCTTATTTCCCAGTATGAATTACACTATTTCTTGTTTTAATTTTGGTCTTCCAAAAACACACAAAACCCAAAGGAATTTATGCACACAGCAGCCCAGAGTCTGTCTTTAGATACTGTCCAAATGACACAAAGTTTTGACTGAGGAGATAGCAGTACCTCTGTTTCCATTAATTCTCTATTAAGAACCACAGGATTCAAAATGTTGATTTCCAGCATTACCTCATGCCTGGGCCTCTCACTGATTAATTAAAACTGTATACGTAAAGGAAAAAGAACAAAAAAGCAGAACTGAAATAAAATGAACCAACAGTGTCCCTGATGAAAGAAATGGATTGCTGTTCTCAACTCGTTTCCATAGGTTGATTGTGAATTGTAGCCAGACAAGATCTCCTTTTTCAAGCTTCCAGTAACTGGCAAACATGTCTAATGCACAGGAAGTCATATTTATAGTTCCATTACTCTCCACAATATGCCAATTCTCTTGTAATCAGAAGTTGTCTCTAGGCCTGTTAAATGAAAGATCTTTTTAACAGGATGCTTCTAAATCTACACTTAGTAGTGGCTGTGGAGAGAAAAACCCAGTGCAGTACAGACCCTGCAGCATTACTAGATAGTAAAGACATACCAGACTTGTGTTTTAAAAAACAGCTCTGGAATTGTGGTATTGCAATTCCTGTTAATTACTCCATTGAACTGTGATTTAACTTACAGTATGTGTTTAACTTAGCTACTTGATATGTTTCTTTTGCTATCCAGCTTTAAACTCTTTTGGAGTAAAATAGGTAAAGAAATTACTTCTACATAAGCTCAGGTAGAAACCTAGGCAGGGCCTTTGAGCATGCAGATGTTCAACAAAAAAATCTGAAGCTCTGCTTTGCTAAAGAAAAACCTATTTCAAACTTGTTAAAAGTACAGCAGGAGATAGTCAGCAACTTGCTCGTGTGCTTGTACTGTCACTATTAAGTAAAAACCCAAATACCCATTCGAAGTTTTAAAACTCTCTTCCAGCAACCATATCTGCATACTTAAAAGCACTCAGCCAGAGATTATATTTTCTTTTTTTCCCCCCCACTTTAATACAGAGAAAAATAATACCATTACAGAAGGAAGACAGAAAAAATAGATTAATACTTTACCAGAGGAGAATTTCTTTGAAAGCAAAGATCACTACAAAAGTTGCTCTTACCTAGAGATGAAAGAAAAAAAAAAGAGAGAGAGAGAAAAGTAAGATTAATAATCATCAGTTGGAACACTGCACCTTCACAACACAAAGAATTCCAGAACAATATTTTACAGACATCATGACAGCCGTGGAACAAATCTAAAGAAAACAAGCTACACCAGAACAGGAAATTGCAATTTCTTTGAAACAATAATTAACCTTAAGAAGGAAACCACTACTAATATAAACAAACAAGTAATAAAGGAAACTGTTTTACCACGGGGAAACCTGTCTTAAAGCACTGGGACAAGGGAATAGAAAATGAGTTTGCCTGAAGAGATGAGTTTCTGAAGAAAATGTGAGCAATTCTGCAGTAAGTATCATGCAGACAAAAGCATCAAATTTCAATTTTCAAATTTTTAAAGAGGAGGCAGTACCACCTACAGAAATTCAATAGGCTTTAAATAGAGAACTTACATCTAAAGTGAATAAAATCTCATTGGGAGGAATCTGAAGGATCATTGGCCTTCACTAACACATTGAATTGCTTTTATAATCATAGCTATTGATGCCCAATACTTGTCATTTCAAATAACTACAGCTAAACTAATTGCCTTGGTGACTATTTTATCATCTCAAAAAATGTGAATCAGAAATGAGAAAATATGAAAAATCAGAAACTTGAATTTTTTTCCTATCAGAACAAGGCAATTCCAATGTTTTCTCATGAGAAACACGCATACAGAATTGAAGGGAGGTCTTGCTTTTAGAGGTTATATCGTTATTTACTACACCGGAACTGCTCCTTAAACCTCAAGTATTAATTTTGCTCTCTTTTCTTGTCTATGGTTCTTAAACAGTTGCAAGTGAGCAGTAACTCTCCTGTATTTACTGATATTCCAGTGGGAGAAAAGTTCATAGGGGTATAAGAAAAGCTGTAACTAAAATAAACACTAAAAATGGAACCATTTTTTATTTCAGATGTTATTAAGTCAACTTTGTGCAAATAACAGTGTTTCAGATATTGTCCTTATTTGTTCTTGTTTATCACACTGGTTCTTTTTGTGGTTTCTAGTATTTCGCAACAATAACATAAACAGAAAAGCTAGCAACACAACAAAAGTTTAGCAAAGGCAATCAAAATTTGATTTTAAAACAACAACAAACAAACAAAACCAAAACAAGGCACAATACAGCAATCAGCTCTGTGGGCTGATTGGAACCAGCATGGTTTGGCTTCCTGAGAACTTGCATCTAAACTCTAAAAGTCTTCAGTATGCTTGCAAGCTCATGCTGTAGATTTCTGCTCAATGGAGCACTAAGATGTCTCTTTTGTGACTGGAAAGCCACTGCCATGGAACTCACTGACACTTAAGAACATCAAAATCTCTCGTTCTCAACTGGTCCAGAAGTTAGTAAGAATTACTGGCATACAGACAGATAAAAGCCTTTCTTCCCAAGAAGAACAAGCTAATTGAGAGAACTAACAGATCTGTTACAGAATTCTTTTATTCAGTTTTTACAAAGTGGTATTTGACTAAGAAAAAGCACTTCCTTGCTCTCTGGACCATCTTAATATTATTAGCAATGTTTAGATTTGTGACTTCATGTTATCTTTCACACATGTTTACAAGGATTACCAACAGAGAAACATCTTTATAAGACGCTAAAATAGATCTACAGTCAGCAAATCCCAATACTTACCGACAAGGAGATTTTGGTGAAGAAGGAAATGGAAAACATTTGTTACAGAGTTATGAAACACAAATACACCCTCCTCTGCTGCATCACCATCACAAAGTGAGTTTTTCCTCTCTCTCCTAAAGGGATTTGGGAAATGGAAATTTCCAAAGCAAGACAAATGGCAGAAAATAACATGTACAAACTTAGAATGTCACAGAGTTACATGCAGGAAGCCTAATAAGAGATTACCTTTGGAAACACCTTCTAAATGGAAAAAATGGCAGCAGCAGTTACCATGAAAGAAAAGGGAAAGTCAGGCCTATCAAAAAAATAACAAAATTCCCCCAACTCCCAGGAGGAAAATTAGAGAAAAAAATGAAAGATGTTACAGTCAGAAAGATTGCTGATGGTTAAACGATGTGATTTTCTCACACCGTTAAACCAAAGAGCAACAACACATTTGGAAACCCTTTGCATCATCCTGCAGCTGCCTACCTCTTACTTGATGAGGGATAACCAAGAAGGCTCCAATGGCCAGCAGCAACCTGCAAAGCGGCATTTTAAGGTACAGGAAGACTGCATGCCTGAAACAAAGGCAGAGGTAGAGGCCTGCCAGATGCAGAGTCTCAAACAAATTTCAAGAAATCCGAAGGGAGAGACCATACCTGAACCCTCTGCAAAAGCAAGAGTGAACCAAAGGAAAGCCTCACGGCATGAATCTCTGCACTACTCTTCCACTGAGTCATCAGCATGAGCCATCTTTCCGTGGCATGTGAGGCCTACTCGCCATACCCACTGACCATCATGCCTATCTCCTCAGATTATCATTTTCTTCAATTCCACTTGCCTTATTCCTCATTTCTTTATAATTCAGAGGTGCCCCATATCATTTTTGGGTGTTGTAATGAAAGATTTCTCAAATAATGAATGGATACCAAGAAAGCATTCCGTAAGCAGACTGAAAGAAGCACTTTTGTTCATTATCCCTCAAAGACAAGGCGCAAACATCCAGTTTAATAAGCTTTCTGTAGATATCCCATGGTTCTGATACAACTCATAGAATCATCTAGGTTGGAAAAGATCTTTAAGATGATCAAGTACAATCACCAACCTGACCTACTGAGTTCCACTAAACCATGCCCCTTAACGCCATGTCTACACGTCTCCTAAACACCTGCGGGGATGAGTACTCTACCACTTCCCTGAGCAGCCCCTTCCAATGCTTGTGCCAAAGACCCTTTTGCATCAGAAAGCAACAGCAAGAAAGGCAGTCAGAAGAAAAATGAAATACTAAATCTTTGCTGTTTTGGTGACTTCATAGGGCCTTTTCTGAATATGGAGGACTCTAATGCTGGCCTCTTTATACATGTCAATCTCTGGCAAAGTAGAAGATAAAAACTACCAAGATGCCAAAAAGACAACACAAAGCATTTGGAGAAAGCACACAGAAATAAACCTGAGGTAATTTGGAAAAATACCCTATGATGGTGACAAGCACTGTCATTGGGCAAGCTGCCTGATTATTGATTACAAAAGCCAAACAAAGAAAAGCATATGCAAAAGGCACATCAATCCTCACATAAATATAGATTTAGGTAATCCAATAAATAAGACAATGAACTATAGTTCTGGTCTTTCAACTGACTTATTTTGGCTTGGAATGCTTGTTATTAGATTACCTGAGACAGGCCCCTGTTGTTCACATCTGCTTCCTGCTTTTTGGGCCCTTCCGCAACCAGGACTTCCACTGACCTGGGGCTGGACCTAGCCCAGCAGCCAGACAAAGATCCCTTCCCACAGCTGGGCTGCTGCTTCGAGCAGCAAGAAGCTTGACATTAACTGCAGGACAGGCAACGTCCTGCCTCATAAACCAGTGAGACAAGTGAGGGCTAAGGGCTTACGTAAGCTGTTTAAGGATAGTTTCTTCTCCCTTCTCACCCTCACCTTCTACTTCATTCAGCACATTTCAGTTTTGAAAAACAAACTTCCAAACCTCATTTGGTTCCTTTTCTTGTTGAAAGAGCGAAAGAAGAGGAGTTAAGATGAAAAGCTACAAATCCATTCTACAGCCAGGGCACAGACTGTTCAGCAAGAAGAAAACAAAACCCAGAAATACCATGTCACTGCTCAGGCTGAAAGATAGATTCTAGTTACGCAGCTTACACAATGGCACGTGTCAAACAACATGCTTGATTTTTTCTTCAACACTGACTCACTGAACTAAATCTGCGCTACTCTGACATGTAAACAGTTCCTTTAGAATCAGCAAAACAAAGTGCAGACGGCTTCAAGCTGGACATAAACTTTTGCCATCCTCATTTGGGCATCTATACAATTATAATCATTAACTCCATTAGCGTATACTACAGTGTACACAAAGTTTGGAGCATGTTTCATTAAAGAACTGAGGTGTTTTTTTTTTTAACTTTTATTTGTGATATGTTAACATTCAATATTTATTCATCTGGTGCACTTTCTGCAACCAGCAGATTACTGGATGAGGTTGTTTTCCTTTAAAATACATTTGCAAAATGTATCAGTAAGCACATATAAAATTTTATGTCAGGCATCCTTACAGCCTTTCTTAGGAGTAGTTAAGGGCTATGCTTTATAGAAATAACTTTTTTGGCTAGTTGTTTGCTTTGACCATTCTTCATCCCCCAAATGAATGTTATTTCCAAGAAATGTCACTTATCTAAGTATCAAGGTTGTTCACATTCTACGCAAATGTTACGTTCTCAGGCTTTCAATTTTGAAAATATCAAAAAGCAAGGGAGATGATGATGATGCTGTACTTGTAAAAACATTCTGTATTAAGAGGCTGAGTCTCATGGCATTTTAGGTTTCCCACAAGACATTTTTCTGTCTATCATTTCAGAACTTTTTCCCACACATCATGTTCCTGATATAGACTTTGGCAGGTTGAAAGGTATGCGCTGGCTGGAAAAGGATGTTTTCAGCATACCCTTCTACTGTTAAACATTAAACACTTTTTGCACAAGATAATTTAGACTGAGCGGTGCATACACAGAAAAGCTGATAGTTTTAGTTGAGAAAGCTAAAGTCCTGAAGAATGTCAAAGACTTCATGATAGTTTTACAGAGAATAAACAGTAATCTTAAAAAATAATCAGCATTTCTTGCAAATAGTCTTCATGCCAATCCCTTAAGAGAGGCCTGAGAGCACAACAGCACAGTTTCCAGGAAATATAGTGGAAGACTAATGCAGACACTCTTTGAGGAACTTGTAACTGAAGAAGACATACACAGAGTAGAACAAATACTGAATTTTATATAGAGAAGTGTGATTCCTCCAGTTGTTTAGGCCACAAAAAGGGAATTTTAAAGCCTTTAAAGTGTATCAGAGAATGTGCTCATCTTATTCTTCATCAGTAAGATCAGTTGAGTTTCCCTTCTACTCTGTTAAGGAATCAATGACTAGAACAAATGCAAGCAGAACAGTTGTGTCTGCAGTTAGAGGAAGCTTCCAAGGCTGGAGGTTGCAGCACAAACTTGCCATTTGTATTTTGCAAGTTCATATATATACATATGCACAGGAATGCACAGGACGCTTTATTGACAGCAACTGAATTGTGGTCAAAGCTTATTAATGGCATAACACTATCATTGCTAAACGCGAAAAAAGACTCAGTGTTGATAAAATCAGAATTCATATAAGGACATAGAAAGTTTCCAAAGCTCCTTGGACCACAGATATTTGTGGTTCTTTTCATTTAGCATTATGCTTAGCTATCTTTAAAAGGGCATTTAATGTTTCATAAACCTAGAGTTTTAAACAAAAGTGCTTCTAATCAGATCTGGCAGGAAGGGGAGAAATACATACATAGAATGAGGTAAGTGTGATCTTGCCCAGCTGAAGAACAGGGAATGGCAGGGCTTCAGGCCATGACTCACACAGACACTAAACAGTAGAGAGCTAGAGATAATTCTCAGGTAAACTTTGCCTGAGCCACTACGTCATCCTTCTCTACCCTTCCTGCATTAATCATGTCATTAGCAACCTGATGCAAGCCGAGAAGAATGTCTGATTTACAGGGAGCAGAGCAACGCTAACAGAACAAATGCATTGGCAGGTCAAAAAAGGAAAGACCAGCCCAAATTTCATTTTAGCTCTAACCACACCCTAGAAGAACAAGAAAATTAGGAAAAAAGAAAAACCCAAAACGAAAAAGTTATCTTCTCACAGCAAGATTGCATACTTGGTTAAAAGTTCCTGATGAACCAGTTATTGAAAAGTACAAATACAAAGGACATGCAAGAGCACACAGATAGAGAACCAGCCTGAACATGCATCCAAACAAGACAAAGACAAAGAAAAAAAAGCTTTCTTTTGAAGTTTCCACTGCAGTTACATAATTTTCACATTAGCCTAAGTGTTTTTAAACATCCTTTATAGCACACAGTTGTGAATCAATTTACAGTAAGTACATACAAAGTGTGCTGCTAGACAAGATTTATGTTCCAGTAAGTTATTTTGGGTACTCCACTAAAACAAGAAGTATGAGGAAACACTATGTCAAGAAAAAAGGAAAAGTTTCAGAATCTTTTTTTTAAATAATCACTCCCTCTGGATTGATAGTAGCCGCTTTAAGAAGCGCTGCAATTGTTTAAAATACTGTATGTGGTTATTCAAATTTATTATCTCAAAAAGGTAATGGCCATTTTAAGAAACTGCACATTACTGTCATTCGCTCTGGAACAAATAAAAAGCGCTATAGGTTACATTAAAAACAGAATCAAATTTTCCATAGGTTTCTTGAGAGCATCCACAGCAAGCATGTTTACTGAAGTCTCTCTAACCAAATGGAAACCTCAATGCTTACAAGGTTTTGTTCAGGTTCTCATGATTTCATCTACTTCTAAATCTTCCTAGAGTAGGCTGCCTATTTTCTCACCATTTCCTTCCCAGAGAACACTCCCTTCTCTTTCACTTTCCTCTCATTTTATCTCATGTCAAACTTGTGAATTGCTAAATTGATTTTAGCTTTATGACTTCAAACCACAGACCATGCAGGTCTACTTTTCATCACAAAGCAAAGTTCTAGAAATAGAAAAGCAGAGTCAGGAAATAAACTACTTTCTCTCCTACTTTTCTCCTTAGTCTTTGAGTCACTTCTGTGGGTGCATTGGAGCTACTGGTACCTACATGCCTCAGCTCATTTTAAAATAGATAACCATTTTGTTCTTCCTGATTATTCATGGCATCTCTTTCTCAATATTAAAAGTAATACAAAAAATACTACTAATTTTATTGCTAAAATATTAAGACAATACATCAAAATATTAGTGAAATATGAGATAATATCAAAGAAAATACAACATCCTAACAATTTGGAAAGCCTCTCTGTTGAGCCATGACCATAGGACTCAATCTCCCTTAAAATTGAAATCAAGATGTTCTGAATGTTATGTACATTCTTAATGTACATAAATGGACATATCCCTTTCCAAGCTGCTAGCTTTCAAGTCAACATTAAGTTGAGACAAACACGCAACTGTTTTGTTCCTGATAGCTGTTCAGTGCCATATGAAGAAAAATGCCAGTAATCTTAAATCTGAAATAGGCAGTGGTCTGTTTTATAACTATTCCCTTTCCCAGCAGTTTTTGAAGAGCAGTTTAAGACTATGCAGGCAACAAACAGGGAAAAATCTCTTAGAAGAGTCCCTGCATAGATAAACAGGGTGTGCCAGAAATTGTAGGTTGCTGAGCGTCATGTTTGTGCCTCATTCAGCAAAGGTGTTAAGGACAGTTTCACAAGATGGGGTTTGAGCAGGGGCGTGTGCGACTGCTTCATTCTTTCTTAATTTTAGACCTACTGAAATGAATGAAAAGATTAAGGGAGACAATGCCAACAGCTTAATGCATATTCTGTAGAATATGCACTATATATACATTATAGTCTATATGAGCACTCTGGGGAAACCTGCCCTCTGATAAACCACAATTCTGATTTTCAGGTGCCCTGCAGAATATAAACCAGGATCACAATTTGTTAAGCCTAATCTAATGGTGCCTTTTAAAACAAACCCATTTAGATGCATCTAGCAAACAGCCCCCTTCCCACCCTACATCCAAAGCCTTATCTTCAGTAACAACAAAAAAGTCCTTTCCTAATGAAGGCTTCAGTGATATCTTCCAAACCTGCCAATAATTTGCATTACATACTACACCTAAGAATTTTAAACTGACCTTTGTCCCCTTCGAGGAAGTCATTAGTCTGCTCCAAATGACCCATACACTGTGCAGAAAACCAGAGCTCCCAGAAATTCTCTCAAATACATAATTTATCTGTCCCATGGGGTGAGGCTGTGTGTGCCTCTATGCACACTCAAGAGGGTGAAAAGAGCTTTCCACATTCCTGATTGTCTCACATGCAGTCCTTCCAGGCCTTTCCCTTCTCCATGGCACTGCTTCCTTCCACGATCACATCTCAGCATGGGGTCTCAAAATTTTACTCACATCTTAGAGGTAACGTTTGTTTGCTTGCATGATGTACTCTCATGGGCATTCACACACACTTTGCTAGCACAGGCTCTAGAAAGGCATGCAGGAGGAATGAGCACAACCCACTTAACGCTGGACACACACTGCTGCCCAGCTTCTGGCATGGAAGCACACATTATGAATTCTTTCCCAAAAAGAGCAGGCAGCAAAGCTTACTTGTTGGGTTTCAAGCCCCATGCAAATGCATGGTGTCTTCTGGTGGTGGGAATTAATTCTGATACCTTCTGCCAACTTAAAAAATCTATCCCTAATGAGGAAAAAGAAAAAGAAGCAAAACAGACAATGGCTATAGAGACTCCAGAGGAATGTAATGGCTATAACAAAAGGCAATAGCGGCATTGTGACAAGGGTTTATTAATCAGTCAAAAAACATGCCTGAAATGACTCATCCACAGAACTGAATCCCAGCAGAATTGCCTTAAATTTCCTTCAGAAATTACAGGCTTTCATGCAGTTTACATTCCAGATCTCTTGGAATAGACCATTAAAGGGAAGAATCCATCTGCTCTTCTAGATCAGAAAGGTGTGCCATCAAAGCAGGGCAGTGTCACTGCCCCTGATAGCAGAACAGGCTCAGAAGCACCAGGCTGTACCTTCTGAACGAAGGAGGTGAGACAGCGCAGAGCACAAACAATGCCAGATCTTAGCCAAACTATTACTGGTCCAATTCAGATGGTCTTCCTAGTGATTGTAAAACTACATTAAAAAAATGCAGGTCAATGGGAGCTTGTACAACAACTACCATTATGAAAAGGGCACACAGACTATAAATGTGCAAAGATGTGACAACACTGGAATGACTTTGGTATTTGATTGCATTCATTTAAGGGAAGGTGTGTCTAAACATCTTTAATACAGCCTTGTTCCTTTAAAACATCACCTTACTTTTGCTACTACAAGGAAGCAGGACTTTCACAGACCCTATATACTTTAGTAATTCAGCTTTTTACTAATGTATATGTAGCCGATATTCCAAGTATGCTAGTGACACCATCGTGTTGAGATTTTGATATTTTGAGCATTTCCACATTCACATGTAATTTTACACACTAAATTGATGCTCCCAACCCATCCATGCCAAGCCTTCTCTCAATTACTTGCCTTCATTATCTCACTAACAACAAAGGTTAAAACACGAATTGAATAAAAATCTTAATCCCCTAGTTTCAATGATTAAAAAAAAAAACAACACCAAAGTTCTGCTATTTTCAGTGACAAATACACAGATTTTTCACGTAGAGCAGTAAGATGTTGTTTTCCTATATGTTCCATGCACACCATGGGGCCTCTGAGGGGTACAGTGACAACAGTTAGGTTTTCATTCCTCTCAGATGACAAAGTCAGGTGTCAAGTATTCTATACATTTGATAAGGAGAGAAATGCCTACAGTAATGCTTCAGGTGGATGCCTAAAGACGAAGGAGAAAGAGTAGAATACCCTGACATTAAAAAGGACAGTGTCAGACCTGGTGGGAATTATGAACTGAAGAGAAAAACTCACTACATCTTGGAAACATTTGGGACAGGGAACAAACCTCTCTGCAGTTGCCAGAAAACACCACAAAGCCAAAAAATAAACTTATTGCAAGCCATTACTCAATAAGTCACTTAAAATTTTTAGGAGCTATTTGATTTTTTGAATTAATAATCAAATTCTATGAAAATCATAGAATCATAGAATTCCTCAGGTTGGAAAAGACCTTCAAGATCATCAAGTCCAACTGCAACCTAACCATACTACCCTAACTCTAACAACCCACCACTAAATCATGTTCCTGAGCACCACATCTAAATGGTTTTTAAACACATTCAGGGATGGTGACTCAATCACCTCTCTGGGGAGCCTGTTCCAGTGCTTAACAACCCTTTCTGTAGAGAAGTTTTTCCTGATATCCAACCTAAACCTCCCCTGGTGCAACTTGAGGCCATTTCCCCTCGTCCTGTCACCTGTCACCAGTGAGAAGAGATCAGCCCCGCTCTCGCTGCAATCACTTTTCAGGTATTCGAAGAGAACAAGTGTCAAGTGGCATTATATTATCATATTATTACCTAAGTATCTGTGAAAGCTATGCAAACAAGTTTCCTTTCTTCCTTCTTAACAAGTACAGTGATTCACATATAGTACTGTCTTACACTGCTTGCTCTGGCTAAAGACAAAAATGTACCATAAGGTATCTAATGGCACTATACTGACAAGTAGAAAGATTTTTTACTTCTTCAAAGCATACGCAAGGAATTTCTTTATATACATACTGTTGTTGGTCAAAACTAATCCAGCATACTTTGAAGAGAAACTAATCAACCGAAAAAAACTCCATGTCATGGAGATAGGCTGATGAACTGATAGCCTTTCCCATACCCTATATCGCTGGAAGGCTTTGCTAGGTGCATATTTATACAACCCTTCATAGAAGCTTTCCTAGTAGCGTTATTTTAACCAGCAGTTCACAAAACAGGGATCTGTGTTGGCTTTTTTTTTTTTTCCTCTCTCTCTCTCCTGTAATTTCTCTGGTAACCATTCAGCAATTCCAAAAACGTTTCTCAAAAAGCTAGCCCTTGTTGACTTTAGAACCTAAAATTCTGTAGTTCAGAAGTTAATGAGCTTAAATCATAATAACAGAATCATGGAATCATAGAATGGTTTGAGTTGGAAGGGACCTTTATGATCACCTAGTTCCAACCCCCTGCTGTAGGCAGGGACACCTCCCTCTAGACCAGGTTGCTCAAAGCCCCCTCCAGCCTGGCCTTCAATGCTTCCAGGGAGGGGGCATTCACAACCTCTCTGGGGAACCTGTTCCAGTGTCTCACCACTCTCACAGTAAAGAATTTCTTCCTAATATCCAGTCCAAATCTATTCTCTTCCAGTTTAAAGCCATTTCCCCTCGTCCTGTCACTACATGCCCTATAAAAAGTCCTCCCCTTATGCCATCACGGATGTAAAATCTAGCATCTGTAATATTACAAAGGAAAATGCATAATATTTAAGTAAGAATATGGGACATTTATAATTTTAAAAATTCCAAAATGCTTCTATTATTAAGAACTATTATTACAACTGTTATGGTACTTGTTACCTTATATGGTACTTGTTATCTAACAGCTAATAGAAAAGTGATTAAATGGCATATTATCTGGAAAATAATATAAAGATAGTACTGTAGATTACCTGACATTGACACAGGAGAGGAGACAGTTCATCATATCAGAAAAGCAGAGAAAAATGAACACAGCCTGGTAGAATTTTAGAAATCTGAGAGTTCAAGAAAGAGTTATACAGAACTCATGAGCTAATGCAGATTAACTGGTGCCTTCTCCCTCTACTCTGTCATTATCCATCAGATGGTTTAATACTAGAAATACATTATGTGGCTCTCACTCTTGGCAAGAACTTCCAGAAACAGTGAATAAATATAAAACATTATCCCCTTTGAAACAACTCTTGTGCTTACATTATGCAAGTTGTTACCAGTCAATAACAAAAATTGGCTTCCTGTGTCCAAGCAATCCCACTTTCCTTCCTTTTCTCTTCTGATACGTCTTTGGATCATCATCTGTAAATGCAGATTACATTCATTCTACTCCTCAGCATACGACAGAATCAAGTTCAATTTCACTGAGGTCTTTGCAGGGGCCTGCCTTCAATTCATCTTGTGCTTTAACTGAGTTACATGGTCACATCCCCATGAAAAAGACAGTTACTAGCATAAATTCAACATTAACACTATGGTATTCTTTCCACTCCTGTATCTGCCTGGCAATGGGATATACTTTTCAAAAGGTGCCTTCTAGAGCAGTGACCTAACTCCATGAACCACTGAACTCCCAAATGTGTAGAACTTATGTAGACAATTTGTTCACAGTAAAGGAATATTTTTGAAACTAAAGAAGAATACAGAAGAAAGTAAAGAAGGAACAAATCTTTAAATGAACCAAAGTCAGAGATTAAATAGCAGTGTTTTATTTTAGTATTATTACAGGCATGTGCACGCCATCAAAGCAGTTAATCAGAGGAGCATATTATGAGTGTGTAACTTTGGCAGTATACATGCTGGATCTAGTCTATTTAGTGATGTTTGATAAAAGCAATATTGACTTACGCTTGTTAAAAAAAATTATATTGACTTCTACATTTCATTACAGATTCATATTACAAAAGAGACAATTCTGGACACGACAAAGGAAATTTAGGGAAATATCCCTACCTATCAAGAGAAGAGATCTGAACAGGTAGGATGTTTTTTTATTTTTTTATTTTTTGCATGTTTTAAAGTCAGTGCAACTGAGGGTTAAAAAAAGTAAGCTAATTTCTCATGTGAGTTTTTAGATAAGATAAAAGTAATGGGAATCTGGACACACAGGGTACTTTTCACAGGTAATTTTGTAGACTACTAGTAAAAAAAAAAATTACAGATTTTCAAAAACAAATCACTTCTAGTTTCTTGGCAAAAGCTTCGAAGACTTTCTCACATCTCCTACACATACTTAGCATTATTCTATCTATCCAGTTATTTTAAATGCAAAGCAATACAATGTATATTGAGAAGAAAAAAAAAAGAGGATTTTGTTCTGCTTACTAGAGGAGAACTCACTTTAGGTGAATTAAAGGTTTGTTAGATATCAGCCACTGAATCTAAGCTAAAAGTAAAAATAGATTATAACTGGCTTTCTGTTTCTCCTGTCCCACTTTCTCAAGCAAAAGCTCCATTCAAAATACTTAATAGAACAACTAAAAAGTATCCAAATCCTCCTAATGTTTAAAAAAGTAAGCTTGCATAGACAGCGATCTCATTACATTAAAAACATAGGGTGGTTAACTTGTCTGTTTTTGCCATTTGCACACCAGAACAACAAGCAATGTTATTTTGGACAGAAATAATGTTTCTGAAAACACATTCTCTTTGAATTAATATGGATCTTAAAGTAAGTGGCCCTTTGAGAGAGCACATTTCTGATGTCTTTGCATGAAACATAGCTTCCTGAAACACTTCCTGTCCTGCCTTGCACCTGTTTTTGGATATTATCACTGTTGTTTGACAAGAATGAGGTAAGCTAGAGTTGTAGGGATATTTTACAGCATTACTTTGAAACTCCGTAGTCCTTAACGCATTCACTACCTCACCAAAACAGACTTCACAGTCTTACAGGAACACCACGGTAACGATGACTTTTCAGGGTGCATGAGATGCCTTCCATCGAGCAATCTCCAAGTGCTTAATTGAGGGAAATAAAATACTGAGCTTTTCAGGTGAGCAAAAATGGGAAAGAACATGAACAGGCCTCATATAAAACGGAGAAGTGATACCACCTTTGTAGTGGCCAGGCCCAAACCCAACTGGGGAGGCAAGATGGCATCATTTACACAGATGACAGACAGACGTACTGAAAACAGGAGAGGGAGGCAGACAGGTTTAAAGTAGCAAGGTTTATCAGCATTGTCCCACCGAGACCCACTTGGCTGGCTCTCAGCAAATAAAATTGTACAGCTGCTCAAGACGACCAATAAAGCTGAACTAAACCTGGTTTAGTGGGAAAACATACTTCGAATTTGCACAGAGCTTAGCCATAATGTGCCACCACAAACTTCCATCCCGAACACCATCACAAAGCTTCCTGACATTTTAAAATGAGCTGTCTCAGGTCAGGAGGGCCATTGTGAAGTGGTGGTCCCATAATCACTAGCATGAGCTTAGTACACTAAGCTATGAATGAATCTGTCAGTAGCAAAAAGATTGACATGTATCAAACATGTCCATATTTCCATTAAATAAGCCAGAATTAGTGCTCAGGTTATACTGGCTGTGGTAGGACAAAGTTACTATGATGCCAACTGATGATATCTGGAATACAAGTTTTACTTGTGTAAAAGTTAGCATGTTAAAAAAGTTAGCAGGGTAAATTCATTCCACCTTACTGAGCTGAACTGCATGGCCACTGTTCCCATTTCAGAAGTTTTAACATAGAATCATAGAATCATTAATGTTGGAAAATACCTCCAAGATCATCTAGTCCAATCAATCCACCCCCACCATGTCCATTAAACCATGTCCCTCAGTGCCACATTTACAGAGCTCTTGAATACGTCCAGGGACTCTACTACCTCCCTGAGCAGCCCATTCCAATACCTCACCACTTTCTGAGAAGAAATTTTTCCTAATATCCAACCTGAACCTTCCCTGGGGCAACTTACGGCCATTACTTCTTGTCCTATGATTACACAAAGCTTGCTGCAGCAGCAAACCACAGTCTGGGAAAGTTCCTTTGTTGCTTTTTGATGAAATGTGGTGCTCAAACTAGTAAGAGGGATTGGATGTAGAGGGGAACAGAAGGGCTCTGTGCTGCACCCAAATCTCTCCACATTGGGCACCAGAAGAGGCTGAAGAAGAGCAGCACCGGGGATTGTGAAGGGTGCTTTAATAAGCCTCAGTTGATGAGACTGATAAGAAACAAATAGCATGATCATGCTGCGCCAATGTTTTGGTAATGTGATTTCCACATCTCCTTACTTCCCTTTATCACAATGCCTTCACATGAGTCATGCACATCCTCTCAATTTTTGTAAAGCAGACCTAGTATACAACTTATGTCAAGGGTACTGTGATGCATTTGTGATTTATATCATGATTTGGTTACAATATCAGGACTGGCAGAGTTCATACAGAGAGGCGTTCCTCCTTAGGCTGCGTACAAAACCTTCACAAGGTTTTGGCAGCAAGCAACTCAGCCCATCTGTTATCGTACTGCAACACTTCAGGGTACAGACCAGATCTAACAAAGCATTTACAAACTCACCTTGGAAAAAAAAAAAAAAAAAGTAGAAGAAAGGAAAAAAAAGTCTTTCCCCAAACTGATCTTGTCTTGCAAAAGCACTTAGTATGCCTTTGGCTGCTTCTGTCCCCACCTGGGCTAGGGCGTATACAGACGCAGTGCATGTGCGTGCAGGTCTGCAGGGCAGCCCTCTCTGCTGCTTTCCAAACAGTGGCTTTTCAAAAAAGCAGCTGCCACGGTGCACCTTATTGTACATAGCAAGCTAAAGGCTGATACGAGAAGTGAGCCAACACAGAAGAAATTAACTCAATTGTGCCTCCAGGAAAAACAAACAAAATACAATAACAAATGCCAATGTTAGAGATTTCCAAATTTCACTGGGCTCAAGAATCAATGACAGCCTAACGCTGTGTGAAGTTGTGCTGCAATAAACATTACCCTGCTCTCAACTAAACAGACTGTTAAAGCCAACATGGCATCAACACTGCAGGTAGAAGAACTCTTATCAAAAAGGGGGGTTCCTTTATAAAATCCCATGATTCTGAGGTTACTACACAGTTATGGACAACTGACAGAAGTGGCCTGAAAGTCCAACTTAGTGTAACAGAAGTTAGATGAATCAAGTTTGGGTTTGTTTCTCCCATGCCAGGAACAAAATCATCAGGATGAATGCAGTGTACACTATACTTAATAAGCTACGGGGACACTGACAATTAGTGAGATGGCTAAGGCATGCTTCATTTAAGCTGATAATTATCATGTAGCACCACAGTAATAGGAGTGGTGTATTTTAATGTGTTGCTTTTTTTTTTTTTTCTTCTCACGTAGTTTCTAAAATAATTTAGTGCTGGGAAGAGATAGATGGATTTGAGTAAGGGAAAGCTGCTGATCCCAAAAAAAGATCTGTAAATCACTTAATTATTAAATACATTTTAAGTCAATGTTGTAATGTACAGGAAAAAAAATCTGTCGAAAACCAGGTAAGATTTGTGGAAATAAAAAAAAAAAAATGAAGAAGGAACCCTGTACTCAGCCATTTCTAGCATCTCACCTCCTTTGGCATTTCTGCCACAAGAAGGTATGTGAGTTAAGGCAACTGAGCTAGGAACCAGGAAAAAATATTTCTAGCAAAATGGCCAAAATTGTCAATTTTCATAGACTTTCTCCCACTCCTCTCCTCTACAATGAGAGTGAAATGTTTTTGCAAATCAGATTATGAAGGAGTAAGACCCACAGGCAACCTGGAAGAGCCCACGAGTAACAGAACACAGATTGCACAAGATTCTAACAGCTCCTGTAAAGAATTTTTAAGTTGTCAGACATCGTTTTCTTGCCAAGACCTCTGAACAGGTATTAAAAATTCATTTAGGATGCAACTGTTTCAGAAATCTCAAAACAAAGGTCAAAATCTTCCTGCCTTTCTAGCTCCAGAAATCTAGAAACATTTCAGAATTACACATTCACTGGTAATTCTATCTGTGCTGTTTCAGCATAAGAGACCCCCCCCCGCAAAGCCCATGCCTTGTGGTTTCTATTAGCCTACATCCCTCTTTATAGGGCAAACAAGACTTACTAATTCTTAGGAATCAAGAAAATATGTAACCTCCCAAAGCCAAAAATGAAAACATGTATGCTGTTATTTACATTTGTTTTTCAGTTGCCTAAATCCCCCTTTTTTTCCATAGCTATACTGATTAGAGGATACGTGTGTATATATATATACATGTATATAATAGAGGAGACTAATTCAATGATAGCAGACCAGAAACATTTGAGGTTTTGAAACCATTACAAAAACTACCATACTCCTGCAGGCTCCTCTATCAGTTCAAATCTATATTGTCTTATGTTCCATACACACTGTCCCCTACCTGTTGAGATACACACAACTCATTCTTCAAGGACAAATTCTGTCTGAAAAATGGGGAAAAATTGTCCAATCTTACAAGCAGCTTAAATGATGTCTTTTATCTTTGACCTATTGATGAATCAGAGACTTCATCTTAATATAGCTTAAAGTATCTGAAAAATTCTGCAGGCTATAATGGGCCTTTTCATGGGGCTATCACAGGGTTAGTGCAAAAGCACCTTAGCGGTAAAGAAAAGAGAGGAGGGTACAGGGATAGAGGAATGAAGGAAATGACTCTAGAAGATGTAGGAGACACCAGCTTTCTGCAGGGAATCAGGTCTGAGAAAAACAGAAGAGAATACCATAAAGACATCCTAGCAGCTACAGCTACTTCACTTAATCATGCAGGTTGGCTTAAAATGTTCACAGCACCCTTCTGCAGAAAGCATCCCAATGCCCACCTTAAAACACTTGTAATTTGAAGCATGTAAATGTTCACCGTTTCACTCTGTTAAACAAACCCAGAAAGAGCAGCAAGAGTGGAGCATGAATCATTTTGCCAAAGCTAACAGGAAGGCAACCCCTGACGGTCTGGGTGCAGGTTCTGTCACGGAAATCTAAGGACTGGGAAACATAAACGAGTCATCGAGGGAAAAACTTCACAAAGTCTTATGAGGACTGCAAAATAATTTCCGAAGTAATGCAGAGGAAGTCTCATCCCTTGTGATACTTAAAACTAGATGGAACAAAATAGTGGAAAGTAGCCCAAGGAAAAAGCCAGAACTGGCAAGTTGACAAGCTATATGGAATACATCTTTTCTTGCATCTCTGATTTCTATTAATATTTTTGTGGCTCTGGAGGCAGCAAGGTAGGAGCTTCAGTTCATACTCCTTAAACATAAACCAAAAGCCTCCCACAGTTCCACTTGGTAACACCAGCTTAACGTGCTCAAATACACACAGACTTCTGAGAATGAGTCAAGTCCCCACTCAAACATAAATTATGCCAAAAAAATGCCCAAGATTATTTCAACTAATAAACACTTGGTTAAAAAACATGCCAAATCAACTTGGTCTTTACATCAATTTAATTGCCTCTGACCACAACCATTGCCTAAGCTGTAGAGAGCTGCAAGAAATACCAAAAGATAAAGTCAATTGAAAACATTCTCACAGTGCTCTTCTGACTGTCATCACTCGTGTGGCTTCACAAAGACTCTTCAGCAATCAGGCTTATGCTGTGAAAAATCACTTTAGGGATGCTGGCTTCCTAACTACAAAAGACTAGAATCTGGGAGAATTACTGCACCAAAATGAAGCTCTTAAGCGGCAGGTCCAAGTATTACATCTTATCATGGTAGGGATTCAAAGACCTCTCAGAATATTGTCCTTTGATTCAGTACTGACACTGACATTCACATAAAAGACAGCTCTTCACGAGAAATACAATACTTCAAAATATGCACAGTGTTACCCGAAGTTTATACAGATGCTCTTCATTAACATATTTATTCTCTTTATAAAACTGTGACATTTGGATTTCAGATATTTCCAAATTCCATTCCAACTCCCCTGCAGTCTTCGTAGAATGAGTATGAAAAAGACAACCGAGGAAAAAAATAAAAACAAAAAATTCAACACAGGGACACAACCGAAGTGCGAAGTAACTTGTGATACATTGGATTCATTAAGGACTAGATCCCTAAATCGTCTTCTCCCAATGCCTGCTCTTTCCAAAATTTCCAGAATTCATGGGCCTGCACATGGCAGAGCTGTAGTAGTTAGCTCATGCCTAAAAGGCTTTTCCAGTATGAGTAGCAGTTTTAATAGACTGCTTGCACAAGTGATTAGAGAAAAATAAGGTAAATTTCTACTCAATAAATAAAAGTAACATGGGAAAAATACATTCTTAGTTAAAACATCAGCTGGAATAGCGTCACCAGCAGCAATCGTAGCAGATTAAAAAAAAAAAAAAACCTGATGTTCTGTCACACAAAAAGCTGCTTTTCCTGATTAGAACAGAGCTGCATTTGAAAGGCAAAGGTGGAACCTTTCCACCACAGCAAGCTTTCTTTCTGTGCAACAACTATGCTGATGCTAGCAGTGAACAAACCCTAAATTCACTCAAAACACTTTGGAGAGAGACAAAAGTTCTTAAAGACAACCCTGTTCAACTGAAAACACATGTACCCAAAAATCGTGTCTTGTCTCCATTTGTAACTCAAGTATTTCCTCTTCCAGAATGGTGACATGAGTTAAAATTTCACTCCCACAGTGAGATCTCTGGACGACTCATGGAAGGATGAATCACTATTCTTCATGGAAATAATGACTTGTGACAGCTGTAACTGATGATATATACAGTATCGCAAGGCAAAGTTAGCCTGACTCCCTGCTGTGAATAATTAGTGCATTGCAACAAAATGTATTTCCCTATCCAGTTTTAAAAGGTACTAGAGAACAAGTAGCCTTACCCCTACGAAAGAATAAATGCATAAAAAAAGCCAGCGGTCGAACTAACTCCAAAACCTTCCTGACAGGGGCCAAGACAGATGCTTGGCCAAGGAGAAAAAGGGAACATCATCAGGGTGATCCTCCTCCTAGCCTGCCCTCAGCTATGATTTAAACTGTCTCCAGAGCAACCTGCTAAGCATTCACAACTGAACTGATCCTCCATGAATCTTCTTACTGAACCTACTAACGCTTCTGGCCTTTGTGTTATCCTGTGGCACTGACTTCTGTAGTTCAACCATGCGCTGTGCAAGGAAGTACTTGACTTTGTTTAATCTTGTGACTGTTAGAATGGTGTCAAATCAAATCACAGAGTGCCTCCTGACTATCATGCTATGAGAAAATATTTATTTGCATTTACTTGGTCTGTCACTCAGGATTTTTGAGCCCTATATCAGGTGCCACATATACATTTTCTTTCCTATTTGAACAGTGATGTTCTGGTAGTCCTAGCAGATTGAGCATTGGTAGTCCAGTGCTACCTTACATTTTATGGAGATGAAGAACCGTAACGACATATAATATCAAATATACACTTGCACTAAGTCACAGTGATGCTTTCTGGTTTGACTTTGTTTGTTAAAGAAATTAACACTAGTTTCTGACCAGCGCTAGGTACTGAGGCACATACTCCCAGCACAGCAAAGTGGGATCCAGTACAAGCCCTCTTTGCTGTGTAACATCTGGTAATAGCTACTACAGGACTTCTTCATGAGGTATAAACAAAAGCACTGTGTTAAGCAGGCTAATAAGCCATCTATTTAATGACTTTCCTGCTACAATTTTGACCAATTCTGTAAGACATCAGCAAAACAAATACAGCTATGTTGTGCTGAAGATGCAGCTCAACATCTTTGAGAGACATCAATTTCTTCAGAAAAGAAGAGAGCAGAGTATGGATGGGAGTTCTCCCAACTCCATGCTTAGGGACTTCACCAGCCAGTCTCTGAATTCAGACTCCTACAAGGTGTCATGGTCTCTATCCTCACAGTTTTCCCTGACAGTGAGTAGATGTTCACAAGCATATTTTTTATTTATATATATAAATACATAGGAGCCTTATTTGAGGGTGCAGCATTCTTCTCAGGCTTCCAGACACTCTATGCTGTTGATCCTAAAATATTGACATGCATAGCTTCTGTAAAACAAAGACAAAATGCCAGTAATAGTGGCCAGTTCCCAAAGCTGCTATACACATCTTGCCAAGGGCCCCCTCCTTCCCTCCTGGCACATCCTTCATCCTCCAGCTTCTCTGCTGGACAGCCGCGCTCCCCCCTGGTGCAGAGATGCGCTGCGCTCCAGCGCACAGTGGTGAACATGTGCCCAGCCAGGACTGTCCATCCCGCAGGTGACACTGCCAGTGGCTGGGGCTCCCTCAGCAGCCAGGCTGGCCAGCATTACCACTCCAGGCACAAGACAAGAGCCCCACCGCTGCCTCTGCTACACCTGCTAAGCAGGGGAGGGGATGACCAGAGTCCACGTTTAGTGAGGCAGCTGCAAATTCGACAAAGCTCTTTCTGACAAGTATTGTACAAGCCCCTTGGGAAGACGGCCTTAAATCTCCACAGGGTTACGTCTTGCACAGGTGGCCTGTATAACATCACAGGATCCTGTTCTTAATATTTTTTTCAAAGCTTGCACACTATATTTATTACTGTAGTTCTGACTAAGCCTCCAAACTATTTTTATGGGCCCTGAACAATAGTAATCATTTAGCATCAAGTTCAACTTGCTAAACTGAATTATACCTAGTCCAGATCCTTAAAACCCCATATCTCTGACAAATCCTGCTGATTGTAGAACATAAAGAACATCAGCTGGGATACTGTTGGTTTAATAGATATATTAAGAACACCACAAGAATTTGCCACAAGGCTTTTTCATCATTCAGACCCTGAAGAGACGCAGTGCACTGCAATACCCTCACAGTAACAATTTCATTCTGAAATGCAGAATGCAGATGCTTTAAGGTAAAGAAGACCAGATTTCTGAATGAAGCAATCACTCTTGTCTGTTTTTTCAGAGGCATTTAAGAACAGTGTCTAGGATCTAACACGTATCATCCTTCAAGTACTGATAAAACAGCACTAGAATTGGAATATGCATTTCCAAAAAACTGTTTTCATTTTACTCAAAAAAGACTGAAGATTTTATTTAACTCCCTTGTTGGGCAGAAAGGCAACTTAAAACTATTCCACTGTAATTAAATTTCCTGAAACAAATCCTGATGCTTAAGCACTGCTATTTACTGCTAGAGCATTTGCTTGGAGCCATACGCGTTCTATGTAAGAAAACAAAAACAATCTTAAATAGCTGAGTAAGTTTCAGGTCTGCAGCCCTGAACTGCAAAAAAGAAAACACCCTGAAATTACGACAAAAACAGTATCACCCATGCAAAGCTTCAGAGTATAAACATACATACTCTGTCCAAGGCTCATATAAGATAAGAAAATAAGGATTAATGTGTATCATAAAACAGTAGTACTGTCATTATTAATACCAGTGTTATGAGCCATTATCTACTTTACTTTTTACCACCTGCAAGCATTTCTCCTTTCCCCCCACTTCAGCTCTGACCCTATAAGCCAATCTGGACAGTCAGTTTTACTTCTCATGTATCATGAAAACACCTTCCCCTCTCCTATTCCACTGATTTTTAGGGTGGATGTTATTTGTTATTGTTTTCTTTTTTCTTCTTTAAGGATATTCAGCAAGGAAATGACTAACACTTAAGTAAGGTGAAAACATCTTACTGTCTCTAGAGTTGTTTCCTTCATTAACAACTACACTTGCACTGATGTTAGGCCTTATGAAAGCTACATTTTGAAACTGGCTGCTTAAAGGAAGATGTATTTACTCAGATTTATACTAGAAACAAGGGCCACAAAAACACAGTCCTTGGTTCTGTAATTCAATTTTATACATGCAGCTGACAGCCTTTAACAGGTCAACCTGCAACAGGGCAGCTTGCAGAAATTCACAGTGTGCATTCTGATGCTGGCTGGTTGTTTGGTATGAAATGATGCAGGACAGGTTCTCTAGTCTTTCATTCAATAGCCTTTTCTTCATTTCAACTCCATAAATGTGAACAGAAAACATAAAGTTTTGATGTCAGAGCAGTCTTAGGATCTGTGATCGTTCCTCAACTTGCAAACGCTTGCTGATACAGGCACAACTTACTGTTCAGGGCTGTGTATTGTTTTAATCAGGGTAAATCCAATCCATTGTTAACACTTTAACATACTTATTCGTTTACTCAAAATGGAATTGTTTGGAATAGAGTGCTAAGAAAAATTATCCTCATAGAGTGAGAACATAAATACTATTCATGTGCAGGAATGTATGATCACGAGGCCCACACCTGCTATGGGTAAAAATGACTCCTTTACAACCATTCAACAACAATCAGAAATCAAATGGGGCTATTCTGGATTTTTTTGAATGCTAAGCAAACATTCAAAAACAAACTTATATGTAAGAAGTTTGAATAGGAAGTGTCTTTTTTATATATGCCTATCAGAGAGATGTGTTCTTGTGTAACAGTGAGTTAGGAGGATATGTTCAGATGTGGTACACAAGTATTTTCATAAGAGGCATTAATTTCCTTACACAACATATAACAAATTAGCACTGTTTACATGCAGAAGAGGCACGGTACTCCCAGGAGCTAAATATTAGCTTCAGATAAAATAATGTCAGTGAAGTCTTACTAAACAGCAGCTCTAAGGAGGCCCTGTGTGCCTGCAGGATATGACTCACTACTTCACTAGGAAGGACTTGCATGCAAATGTAAATATTGATAGTTAACCGCTCATGCCTTCCTCAACACACCTAAGAAACTGCATACCTGTCCACCGCTGCCAAGAAGATACCACTAGGAACCTAACATGGCTGCAGCTGCGACCAAAACAAGCTACTCCCTGACACATCGCTCCACTGATGCTGCTGCTCAGGCGGTGCTTCCTTCCAAAATCTTCCTGAGATCATTGCAACGCTGAACACCATCAGCAGAAAGGCCTCTTTTGCAGCACTTGCTTCCTACCTTGCCTGCATGCTGTTCCACCCCATCCTGTCACTGTCATGGCAGACAGGCTGGTGAGCTCCCTGCGAGTCCCTCTGGTGCCAACAGCCAGGGGACTGACCTCCAGCTGAGCAGATGGCAACTGGTGCTGGGGAATACCGAGGCTTTGCTCGGTCTATCAAAACTGGGATATCAAGACTTTGTTTTTATGGTAGTTTTGATTACCATACTTCCAAAAAGATAAGAAGGTATTCAGAGCGGCCTTTACGGGGGCATGGAGGAGAGGGCATCTAGGCTGCAGAATCCCCTTAGGCCTTCTGCAAACATCACAACCTTTTAAAATGCCCACGCACCCCTTCATGCCTGGAAAATCCCTTTCCTCAGCTCCTATTGAAAACTGGCCCAGAAGCTGGTCAGAGCTGTATTTGATTTGAACAAGTGGAAAAACAAAGAAAGGAACAAAGGACAGCATGTGCTCTGTGCCACCTCTCCAGTGTGCCCTGCTGTGGCCCCGCTCACAGTATAATCAAACCCAGGAGAAGTCCCAGATGTGGCCAGAAATCAGCAACATTCTCCTTTTGAGTGAGAAGCTTGTGCAGTGGAATTGTGGTGTCCTTATGTAGCAATGAGAGGAATATACACATTTTCTCCATCTGCTCCATGCCAAAGCACAGATTATGGCCTCAAGACAAAATTTCAAGCAAGGAGGGGGAAAAAAAAGGTAGTTAGGGACACACAGGAGGTCCATCTACTTCACTTACTGAACTTCATTCCAATTCCTTTTTTCTATGAGGAGGCAATTTAACTTTATAACTTTTAAGAAACTTCCTATTAGAAAGCTGTGGTTTCCAGTGCATTTTTATTGCATTTTCCAAAGTTGCGTCATCAGAGTAGAGCATATTCCTATGGGAGCTTAATGTCCCAAACTGTAAGCCATTACAATAAATAATAATGAATGTCATGGCTAGTAAAATCTGTAATCTGAACACATACAAAAATTAATTTCACTCTGTTCACTTACTTTTCAAACTCTATGCTTTTCACTTTTTCCTGGCAAATGCACATAGCCACAGTCACCAATTAATATGAACAATATAAAAAATATATAAGCCATCACTCAAAGTCATAATTTTACTTTGGCTTACTTAAGGCAATATCAAACTCAATGAAACATTCTTCAAAAACTTAAAACCAGCTACAAAGCTGACTTGAGAATCTACCTGGCAGCTCATATTTCCTTTGTTTTCATTTGTGTGGAGGGGAACGTGCAGCAAATTATTAAGAGAATCCCACTGACACAAAATGAGCAGATAGGACCACAATAAACAAGAACAACAACAACAACAAAAAACAGTAAAAGTCAACAAAAACAAAAGAAAAAGTCACCAAAACAACTAAAAACGCACATCCAAATTCTTGTTATAAAAAGATATTTGACTCAAAAGACCAACACATCAGTGACTTCAACTTTCACTAAATTCTAGCAATAAACGCATTCTCAAAACTTCAGGAGCTACAGTACCCTGCAACCCTAGGGTGCTCATGAAAGTCACAGTGTCCCATCACTCCCCACAGTCTCGGTGACAGCACAAGACAGTAGCAGTGGGATAGGGTGGCAGAGATATGGGGCATGGTTGATAAGTGCTCCTGGCCCTGAGGCAAGGAGAGAACTGCAGCCGTTCACCATTCCTTCCTCCACCACAACTCAATAACCTAAAACTTCTCTTCCAGAAGAAAAGATGTCTGCTTTTCAGGTGAACAATTACAGAGAGATGAGTGGAAATCTGAAAGAAATGTTGTTCCCATTAGACTCCTGGGAAAGAACCATTCAGGACATTTACCTAATTTATCCAAATTTTTCACTTGGATATCAAAGTTGGAGAATGTGGGTGTGGGGACTAAGGTGAACAGTCTTCCACTGCTATTAGTTAGCATGCTGCTGCAGTTTTGTAGCTGCAGCTGGAAAAGCAAAATGACAAAGCAAAATGACAGAGCATTGTTATTAATGAGAAAAAAGCAAAAACATTGAATCATGCAGTTTTTGTATGACAGAATATGAAGAGAAACTCTCCAACTATAAGAATGCAAAATACCAAATCTCAGAACAAAAAAAAAAATCAGAATTTTAAGATATATAATGAAAACCCAGCATGCACAGGAAAAAGAAATTGGAGTGATTTCACTTCTCAGATAAACAAATGAAAGTTCCTGCCTGATTTCTAGATAGCAGCAGAATATAGTCATTGACAGTGAATGTGTGAAGATCAGTTAAAAATAAACACGTGAAAACAAACACACACAACCCAAACCGACAGTTTGGAAATCCTAGGTTTAGATACAAACCTGAGATTCTACCTACTACTGTTCATAGATGCTTGGTGTCATCATGACAAAAACAGTAAAATCTCTATTTGGAAAAGCAAAATACTGCTCTAAACAGCATCTCTAAGTATTTTCCACTACCAGACAGCACACAAAGCATTGCTCTGAAGCAGAGAAGATGCAGTTCATGAAGTTAAACAGGTATTAATAAAAAAATAAGAAAAAAAAATGTAGTTTGGGAAGAACAAAGTTAAACAGTTTTCCTGACATTCCAGATTAGCAAGAAGTTCACAAACTTCCAAAGTCTGGCTGATATGTGTTCTGTGTCACTTAGATGCAGAAATAGATTCTGAAAAATTAGGGCAAACCAAACCAAATACAAACGAAAACCAAAAATAATCAAATATACCATTTCTTTATAGCCTTGAAAGCCACACATAGACATTTCGCATAATTTCAATAGCCACAAAAGCAGATAAAATTATGTATTAAAAATGTCAATCAATTAACACTTATACTGAATGAATGAACATGTTGTGTCAAAGACAACTGTTTGAACTTGATAATCGCACACAATACAATGGCAAAAACGGGGTTTGGTTTATTAAAAGTTATTTTATTCATATCTTGGTAAAGTCAGGGGGCATCTGTAGATTCCCCTGCCTCCTTCTTCTCCAAACAATCCTTCTGCTCTCAGAATAGGTTGCAAATGATCAAGTCTATGGAATAATGATCCTGATTGTCTCAGTCAGCTCTTCACAGACATGAGTTCACAAGAGAGGCAGCCTTGCAGCTTCCTCAGACATTCGTAAAGACTTTTGATCTTTCTTTGAAGGAACTTTTCTCAGGATATTTAAAAGCCTGTGGTTTATTTTCATGTGTGGAGAAAAGCAATGCTGCAAGAACCCTCCCACGCGAGGAACTGTCTCAACAAAGCTATGCTTGTCAGAAACACCCTTGAAGAAAATTAACGTATACTGACTTTGAAGGTATAGTCCTCCTGGTAGTCCTCACTGTGGTCTCTGTAGCCCATTGTATGGCACTCCATGCAAATACCAAGCAGATAAAAAATGAGTAAAATGGAACTGGAGATGGCCATAAGGCTTAAGAAGTTTGGGTCTCGGATACCCAAACCAATTACTGTGGAGTAACAAAATAACTAACACTAGAGAACATGCACTCGATAACAGTTGGTTATCTTGCTTTCACTAGATAAACCTTGATAACAAAGTACTTCAATTCATTTACTGCTCTTTTGCTGAAAGTTTACGAAGACCATTTGTGTTTGCCACAAGCAACATGTACAGAGAATTATACAGACATGCACTAAATATATGAATTCTCTAAAACACTGTGTGCATAGACACACACACACTGAAATAAAATAAATGCCCTAAGTTTCTTCCTCCTCTGTTGCACACAGCTATCATAGCTGACAATACCATAACACTATTTTTCTCCAATTAGATAGTGTTTGGAGAGTTGTGATTACATGCTTTTTTTAAAATGAAATCACACCGCGTTACCAGCACGTTTAAGGGCACACAAAAACATTGTTTGTCACAAGTCCTTCTTTGCCATAGTCATGGTCCCATCCATCAGAAAGGAAGGGCATCACATTATAGAAGATATACTGGCCACTGAAGTCATGTTTGTACACACACATGCGCTTGTGTAGGGAAACGTCATTGCTGAAGACAGATATGCAGAAAATGCACTGGAAGAGATTTGTCATGCTACTAAAAATATTTTAAGAAAACTATCAAATTGACAATATTTTAATTGTCTAGATTAAAACAGAACAAATAATGTCCAACTCAGAGGAAAATGATAGATTCTGGGGAGAGGGAACTACATAAAAAGCATATATATAGATATATGTATTACATCTGATGCCACAAAACTGACCTTGAAATATTTATAAGATTACCACAAAATGATGGCACTTTGGCTATATCAAGTCTGCAGAAGGCATCAAAAGAATTGTGGGCAATAACCTACATTGTCAGGGCACTGGGAATAGCTGCTTTTGCATGCTTCCCATTTACTACAAGTACCTGCCAGCTGTGAGACAAGCAAATACATTGAGCATTTAGAGAGTCTTGTCACTGTGAAATTTCCCCTGGATCCTAAACTCTGCCAAAACTGTTACAGATTTGCACATCTGAATTCCACTGCTGAGACATTACCTTAAAGTACTTTTGTAGAATATTTGGTAGAAAGAGATAGTAATTTTGACCAGGACTTCAATAAGATTTCATTTAGTAAGTCTCTAGCAGGAACAGGGAACAGGAAAACTTAAAAGAATAAACCATAGGTACTATTCCTCTATGGCAATGGGGCTAAGCACTTGGTCTGTCCAAGAGTTCCCTTCTCAACCACTGCCAATTCCAGTCAAGCCAAAGAGAGAGGGCAAGAGAGATCAAAGACAAAGAGGAAACTGGAGCCTGAAGAAAAAGACAAGAGACTGGCACAGTGAGCAAAAACTGAAATGTTGGGTTCAGCCCCAGCCACAGTAGCTGCTGCCTTTGCCTTAGGGCTGTCCTGGGAGCTGCATGGAGAGCTGCAGGTTTGTGAATGGCAGAGAGGAGAGTGCTGAAGATGCAGCAGGAATGTGGGGCTGTTCTGGTGGTTGAAGAGAAGATGGGAGGAGCTGAATGAAAGGCAAAGGGAAAGAAGAGGGAGAGTGGGTCTAATATCACTTAGGGTAGGTAGACAGCCAAAGACAGGACAGTAGAAAACTCGGCTCTGCTAATACTTCTCTTTCTACTTTCTTCTTTCTCTTTGTTCTCTTTTCATTTTAATATATTTAATTATATGCACTAGAGCACTTAAACTAAATTGGAGCTGAATTTTCTTTCTGAATATCTACAGTCTAGTTAATATCAGGATATGCAGGAAAAAAAAGGTGATTTAGGTAAATAATATCAAAAATACTAACTTCTTTCCGTGTAGCGCTATTATTCACTTCAGATAATGCTGTAACTACAGAATAATTATGCACTGAAGCCAAAATTACAGCAGCTGAATATTAAGTATTAAACCACAATCACTATTAAATAATGTTAACTGGTTTTCATGCTCATAAAACATAAGAAAATTATATGTTTGGAAAGCAAATTCATTTAGTTGAAACTGCTGAATTTTATTTTGGTGTAATTTACTAATAAAACTATGTCATACAAACAACTGCAAGGTTAACTTTTTTACTGAAAAACATAATACAGCATGTATGTAGTTTGCCATATCTAACACTTTGAACTGGTGTTATAGTAATATTTTTTCATATGCCCCCAAAATCTCCCTGAACTAATTCTCATAAGTGAGAATTAACAAGTGTTGAACATTTTACTTTACAAAGAAAAAAAGATGAAACCCAAGCAAACAGAGAAAAAGTCCCCTGTGATAATCACTCAGAAGCACTTCAGCATAATTGCATAAAATTCCCCATAACTGTCAATTCCCAGAAGTAGAAAAGTAAAGAAATTCTAGCTATTTTACTTTCACTCTTGATTCCTCCTCCAACGTTTGAACCCATGAAAATATGGAATTACACTAGCGCTGCCTCACTGCAGCAGCACATTCAGGATACACACAGCTCCACAGTCATCCTTCCACTAAAACTAAAACCTAATCTGCACATTCTGCCTTTGTGGCATGTGTAGTGCCTCACCGGGAAGACAATCACCACCAAGAAATCTACTGTCTAACCAATTTCTACCAAAACTGTCTATGTATAAAGTGATACATATACTGTAGTTTTCTAAGACTACCATCAACTTTGCAATATGTTGGACCACAAACTAGGAGAACTGCATTTACAACAGCCTGTGGAAGAGACAGATGAAGAGTTTAGCAAGAGGAGAGAGTGATGAGAGTGCCTTTGCCCATTAGCTACACTCAGAATGTGTGGCAGGGTACTACTACCTGTGACAAATGGAGTTCAGCCCATGTCAGAAAACATTCTCAAAGCTGGAACCTGTGTGGAATCCAAGTCTTTGTGGTTTCAGAGCAACCACTCCATTTTGTCAAAGAAGTTCTACGTGATACAACAGGAAGTCCAATCACTGCATGTATGCAAAATGCTACAGCACTGGAATAGGAACAAGACAAGATATGGTGGAACTTGCACAGTAACTTTGCCATCAGCAAAGTAACTAACATGGCAATGCTCTAATATTCTTCAAACTGCATCTCACCACCTCAGAACAGGCTTCCTAACTCCAGGGGATGAGAAACCTGACTCATGGTCAAGAGAGCATAAGCCATGACGAACAGAAAAATGACATCCAGCTTTCACCCATGCACGTTTCCTGTCTGGGAGTGTTTACATCATATGTTGAATCCAGATTTTCTTCCCATCTGAGTAATACCTCTTCTGAACAATGACAGCACTGTTCCTTCAGGACTCCTGAGGGCTTCGAAGACCGAGATTTGAAAAGATTCCATGAGAGGGAAACAGACTTCTAATCTCTTCTGTCTTGCTCCCACCTGACTCCCTGTTACACTGCATGCCAATATATGGATCAAGCTAAGCAGGTAAGCAGTCCTTCATCAGTTTTCCCAGAAAAGCAGTTTAATCTTGCAATTTTCATGCCAAGATGGAAACATGTATTTATTCCAGAGTCCCTGGGTGAAGAACCTCTTACAGGAAAGAAATCTCTTCTCGGTTTTGCCCAGCATATGCACCAAAACAGAACAAGAGTCTACAATGAATAAGAGCACAGTCCCAATGAGATAATCAGCCTTGCTACAACAGAACAAGCTTCTGGATAGATGCCATTGCAAATGGTTTTCAAGGAAAATGCTAGAACAGCCTGCCCAAAAGGAAGGGCTGTATCTTTGGAAGTAGTGCCAAATTACCACAAAGCTCTGCATTCTCCCCTTGAAAGTCGCAATAACTAAGAAACACATTCTGTCAGAAAGCATCAGTTTCAGAAAAGGCTCAGTGATGCCATGAGATGGCCAGATCCTGGGATTCCAATTAATAAGATGATGTTTTCATTTCTTCTTGTTGCTCAGCATGGTTCAATAGCTTGCCCACAGGCCACACCAGAACTACAGAAAGAGAGCAAGACAAACCTACTGCTTTCTCTGGCAGAACACAGGATGTGGCCACTTGCCAAAAGCTCCTTCCTCTGCCTGCACACTAACTGGCACATGGCCAGGTAGGGGACAGCAGATTAATTTGTCCTTAAACAGTTACACGGTGTACCAAGTTGAACATGATGCTTCACAGCAGCTTTTCTACATGGGAATGTAAGAAATGTCCTGTAGAAAATGAGATGAGTGCTTAAAACACATTCACAGTGATGGAAAGAGGGTTCCATGCCTCTTTCCAAAGGAGAAAATGTGCTTTTGTGCTCTCTCACAACACTGACATAATGAGCAATAATCTCTTCAGTCCTAAAGGTCAGTCTGTTGGTAGAGGCCCTATATATTTCAGCAAATCAAAAGCATTACTATATCCCTTTAAGAGATGTTAAAAAACAGAAAGACATAATTCCTTGCTTAGTCACAGATTTCTGGAACAAAAAGAAAATTCTCAACTATTCAGGATCCTTACCCTGGGATTAAGAGAAGATTTGGTTCTGTGAGGGATTTTCTTAGCTCATAAGTCAATCACTACCTAAAGAGAAAATAGTAAGGGGAAAAATAGATGGAAAAATAATGGATGCCTCTTAAAACCCTTTGGTGTCTGTGGTGAAGTCATCTCTGAAGGATATTTCAGTTTTTCCCACAAAAGTGCGAGGATTTCTGAACCACCTGCTTGTTCGCTGCTGCCAAAGAGACAAATGCAGTTTCATCTCCTTCAGAATATGATTGAGAGGGTGGAGACCAAGTTAACATCATAGAAACATTTGGTCATTTATTCATCTGGCTCTTCAGGAAAGTATATTTTGATCCCTCAGATTACTTGCTCATCACTAAGAGAAAATGTTTCCTTTATATGCAGGAAGACAGCATACATGTTCAGAGATGAGCAAGCTCTTTAGAAAACAGAATGAGAAACAAACTATAAAAAGAACAAAAACATGAATGCTAAGAATAGATTCAAATTTTGCTGAATATGTTGCTTGCAATAATTTGGCTTGCCAGAATGTTTCAGTGTAAGTTACGCTTGCTCTATTTTGAAACTGGGACCAGTCTACCAAGCTGCACTGAATCTGGCAAGCCTGGAAATCATCACCTTGTGACTTCAAGCAAGATACTGCTGCAAAATCTTCAGTAAAACAGACAACCTGTATCAGAATCTGTATCAAAAAACAATACTGCAGAATATTGACCTTGGCACACTTACAGGCAGTAAAGTTCAAAAAACACAGCTAAAAGTTGGTTTGTTGGAGAGCATCCTGTGGCACAGAGAGGATAAGCACACAGTTTTGAGGTCCAGTCCAAGGACTCATCTGAATTAAATACCCAGCGCATGATTATTTGTGATGTCAGGAGGTGTGACTTTGTGATCAGGATGGTCCCTTTCAATCTTCATTTATTTTGATGCAACCAGATCACATTTTCATCATATGAGAATGCTGATGTGTATCTTTGTTTCTTCTATTCCTATAGCTACAATCCCTGGTGTATATTATTTGATACAGATCATAGGTGTGGGCTCAACCAAATCTTCTCATTTACTTTCTTCCTTCTTAGAAGCTGACGACTTTTTTCTCTAGGTATTCTATATTGCCATCCGTTTTGGTGGTACATAGAAACTGGTCTTAAGTTAATTTCAGTACAGGGGTTTGCCACAAAATGCAACATTTCATACTCCAGGAGAAACCACAAAGATTCTGTTCATGAACTACAACCGCTATTACAAAAAGGAACATTTCCTTATTCCTTTTTTGCAAGGTACCTTTTTTGTACGCAAACCCCATCAATACCTGACTTATAAAGAAAACTGATTGACATGCAGATAGGCAAAAAGGGAAATTTTATACTCATTAAGCTGATCTTGAGAGCTAAAGAGGGATGAAATACCTTTTTTGGGTGCCATGAGACAATTTATACTCCAAAATTTTATGACCCTATTAACATTTTCACCTTCAAAAAAATAATAATTTTCTCTTCATTACCTTTCCAGTACATGGAAAGAGTTGTTCCCAATGACACTTGTTCCAAATGACACTGCTCCTGCTCTCAATGTTACATCAGAGCCATTCCAGGGGTTAATAATCTTTCAGAAAACCAGCATCCTATGCACTACAAGTGATCATTTCCCTACCTTGGTGTGAGGGCAGCAGCCAGCAGCCAGTTATCTATCCCAACTGTCAGAAGCCCTTTGTTAGTCCCTTAGACAGTGCTGCATCTATGGAGGCTCACAATTTTAAGGTGCACTAGCATCAGACAACATGCAGATAGCTTCAAGTACAATAGCTTCTGATTCAGAACTGAAAAAGAATGGGTATTTGACATCTTCTTTGTTTTTCGTCAAATATAAATTCAAATTATTAAGTATCCATTGAGCAAACAAGAAATATTCCACCTTCCTCCAAATCTCTCATATCTGTGTCCTCTGAACACTTTATTAGTACTAACATTATTATGTAAACAGGCAACACTACAGACAATAAGAATGCTAGTCAATGTACAGGTAATAAGAAAGCCTAAATATATCAACAGATAAAGAGCATGGTAATAAGTCAGCCTACTAATATCAGACTAATCAGTTCGTGTCTCAGTTTGACTAATATCAGTTTGTGTCTCTTTTGTTAGGTATATTCAAATAATAATAAAAAAGTGCTTAAAGCATACATTTAGTATGCCACTTCATTCTTTAATCATTTGTGTTAATTGCTAAATCTGATAAACATTTGCATTAGCAGGTTTAGTAGTAGACCCTGGCATGCAGAAATGCCAGAACAGAATGCAAATGAAGTGTAGATAATGACTGCTCAACAAGAAAAGAAAAATCCCCTTTGGGATTCTGCAAAGGCACCAACTCCGTAGGAGGGTGACCTAATCAGCAGGCTGGCTGACCTTCTCAGCACCAAGTGCCTTTTGTCAGTGTAATAAGGACTGATCTACCCGATCAAGGAGCAGGCACAACAGGCTTGTAAGAGTCACTACTAACCCTCGTCAGCTGTGAAAACTGTGCACGGCATGTGGCTTTGAAGCCAAGAGAATGTACATAGCATAGGAAAATAACAGGGGGCAGACGTCCATCTTATCAGGATTGCTGAGACTTGTGCCCTTTCCAGTTCAGGATTCTGTTTCCACTGCAGCCAACCAAAAACAAAACAAAACAAAAGAAAACAAAGAAAAAACCTTGGAAAAGCAAGAAACTCTTTGTTATGCATCTGTTCCACTTCCCTTCAGCGAAGAATGCCATGTTGGCACTGGTCACAAGTCTAGCAGCAGCTTAACATCCAATCGAGCCTGTTGTTGCACATGGCACATGAGGGGAAAAATGGAAGGACTTCTTGGGCTATTTACGTGTTTGACTGCATCCTGTGCCTTTATTATCAAAGAGCATGAACACGCTTAAAGTGAGTTCAGGTCATCTGATTTAACTCACAGCTTCTGCCTCTGATGCTATAACCATTAGCCATTAACCCACATGTGAAAACCAAGCAGACATGCAGCACTTGAAGCTGAAAGGAAATCAACAGTCATGTCCCAAAGTAGCAATATTCTGTAAGCAAGATGCAAAAAAATGAACAAGCCAAATGAGCAGACCTCAGTGAAAGAAGTGACAGTAAACTAAATCATAAAATTTAGATTGGAAAAGACCTTCAGGAAAGACAAGACCTTCATTTCTCCCATCACTTCAGATGCATTGATGCTGTAATTTCCCAGAATATTCTAAAAATATTCCATGTTTTCAGCCAAGGGGTTTTGGCTGAACTGCTGTTTTAGAAACAAATGTGACCATTTCTGCCATGGTACCAAAGTACTGGATGTTAGAACTAGTTGTATAGACAAATGTGGATTGCAAGCACTAAGACTTGAACATGTAATACCCTTCAGGAAGTATATTAACTTTTCTGGCAAATCTAACAAGTTCCATCGCAATATGAAATCACTGAAGCACAGCTTCATCAAACAGGTATCCAGTGCTCACTGTCACACAATTCTGACACACTTTGGTTTTTGGACACTTGGAGAAACAAGTTCTCTTATGAAAGTCAAGCTATTCTGATTAAGACTAGAAGAGGTTTTCTTCAGTATTAAAAGAAATTTCATTTGCTTTCTCTGTAATGCTTTTGAAATTTTTTTCCTGCTCTCAACTATCATTCATACCAAACCAACAGCGTTTTCCCCTTCCTCTCTTCATGCAAATGGATGTGCTTATAGCAATCAGTAGAAAATTACCATGATTAAAGAGAGTAGTTGTATTTAGATTCAGAACCTGTCTTAAGGGGGAGCTCTGGAAGAACTTTATCAGCCACAGATCTGTATGGCCAAAAAGCAGCAGCACAAGAATTTCCTGCCCACCACGGGTCATAACAATTTTCTGGAGAAAATCACCACTTCAAGTCAAACAGCTGCTGTTGAGCTCAAGCCTTTCTTTCCTCGTTCTTTTGCAAAGTAATGCCCAATAAGCTTTCACCAATACAACTTCCAGCAATTCGCTTCACACTTTAATATGAAAAAATGTGCTTTATCTGTATTTGGAATGTGTATAATTTCACCTTTCAATCACATGATTGGGCTTTTGTCTGCTAAACTGTATCCATGACCACACCACAGTTTTTCTGTAGAAGTGGACTATAATCCATTCATACCTTAATCTTAGCGGTGATAAGTAAAACAGAGTTCCTGAGGTTAATCAATATTTATACAGCATTAGTAATTTGTCTGCATAGGCATTACCGAATATTTATGTTAACAGTGGCACTTCAAAGGGCACAGGCTAGGCTAAGCTTCCCTTGGTGGTGAGGTGCTAACATCTGTATGACGGCCTCAGAGTGTAGCACCAAAGAAGCAGTAAGACTTCACACTGCATGGTTAATGGGGGCATTGTGATCACTGGGGAAGGAGGGGTATGATGAGGCTCATGCCTTGCAGTCTGGATATGCTAACCTCTACACTTCGTAAACTGGGGGAAACAGGGAAACGCAACTGCATAACTCGTAGTAGTGGAGGACTGCTTTTGTGTTCTCCCTTGGAAAGAGAACGAAAACCAAAACACAGTTACCCAGAAAGATCTCCCTAATGAAAACCTTCTAAACCTTAGGTAGCCTCATCACAGAAGGACCTATCTGAAAAGCAGACAGTACATGTTGTCTCTCAAATGGGAAATCTGGTCTACAGTGAGCGCAGTACTGTTACTAAGGGTGCTGCCTTTGCAAGCGTTAACAATGAGATCTTTCCAGATGTACAGGACTAGTTAAGTCTCCCTTCACTGCCACTCAACGCCCAGTAAGGATGACAGTTCAGTCCTGTTGGTTCATGCGAGGCTGTCAGCTCCTCTCAAAAGATGAGGAGCCTTGTGTAGGAGGGGAAACTACCAGTCTGGAGGGAAGGACACCATCATAAATCAGGGTAAGAGTTTTATATTCTCTATTAGTTAAAACTTTTATTTTATTCCCCACTTTCCTTCAGCTTCAGAGAGAAACCATGCGTTCCAGAAGTAACAGTGCAGAAAGCCCAACCAGACCAAAGCCGTGCCAACAAAGGCCAAAAGGACACCATAAAGAAGAGACAGGTTACAGTGGGAAAGGGAATGTGCAAAGAAGGCCAAAGGAGAAGGATGATGTGCCCCAAGCCAGCACCGTCATAAGAAGCCCCAAGGCTGAGAAAAAGCAAAGAAGTTCTTTCAAGAAAAGAGAGGACCTCTCTCGTGATGACCTGCTATTTCTTCTTAGTGTCCTTGAGGGTGAATTACAGGTAACTTATTGTCTTATTTTGTATTCCAAGTTAAAAAGCAGTCTTTTTTTTTTTTCCTCTGCACTTTACTGCAAACACATGCTGCTTTCCTGTTAAGGAAACATCATATCTAGTTTGCTGGAGTAGGAGAAATTAAACTGCAAAGCATATAAAACTACAAATTATTCAGATACTCAGAATAGGTATCAAAATGAAAAGGTGTTATTCTCCTAAATGCTAATAAAATTTATTCACAAAGTGTTTGTATAACATTAAAACACTCGTGATCCACTGTGAATGATCATGTAATTCTCAAAGAAAACTTGCAAAACTTTCCTGCTATGCTGCCCTGTTGTAAGTATTTTGATTACTAATTGCTTGTACTGTAAAAGTATATGGAGTAAATTGTAGAGACCTTTAAGATGTTACTTAATTACTTATTGTCTTCCTTCACCTGTGAAGTCATGAGCATTATTCCAAAACAATCAGTACATGCCAACTCACCAGAAGTAACTCACTCAACAGCTTTCTAACAGCTTTTGTTAGCAAATCAAAATATCCCTTTTATTTCCCATAATGTGCAGAACATGCACCTAACCTGCAACATACTGGATTTTGAAGAAAGTGAATTTTTCAATCCGGAAAACATCAGCTGCCAAGCAGCCAACGATGCCAGGAGACCAAGCATAATTTCAGGAACTGGGAACCAGATTTCCAGTGAGAAAAGAGGAGATACTTTTATAGAGGACAATTGCAAAGAAATAGTGACAGCCACTTAAAACTGCTTACAAGTAGAGAGACAAGAAATTAGCCAAAGCAGCTTCACTGGCTGTAGCACATTGTTTCAGAGTTTATTGCCTAGGTAGCACCTTGGTAGTTTCCTCTTTAACATATGCAGGTATATTTACATAATATATGCTAATAGAAATGATTAATGGAACACACATGCTATATGAGTGCTTTTTGATAGACGCACCAGTCTCTGGGGGTGCTCACTTGCCTTGTCTAAATTTAGATTAAAATTCAGATGTCATACACTCCTCCAAAATAGTCCTCTTTTTCCACAAGAGAAATACATACACATCCGTATATATACATTTATTTATTTATATTACGCATGTTCAATTCATCTCACAGGATTTAAAACTGGAACAAAATGAAACGAGGAACTGGAAAACAATGAGCCTGATAGGAAAATTTTAAATTGTGTCTGACATTCTAAAGAAAGCATTACAAATGAAAAAAAGAGGGAAGTTATTTTTTATTCCTGATTTTCCACCTCCGGTAATGCCAAGTCAAATCTCTAAAGATCAGCTGACAATCCAGACACAATTAAGTTTCAGTTAAGTGCCATAACCCTCTCATTCCGGACCATTTAAGGTGCACAAAGATTGCTCTTTTAGCTTTTTTTTTTTTATGCTGTGATACAGATTAGAAATGGATTTTTTCCTCTCTTTTTTTTTTAAGCACAGTCATAAGTAGAGAAATAGGAGTGCTCCTTCTAACAGCAGTCAGAGCAAAATTGTTACTGATCCTAACACACCTCTTTTTCCAATCCCCTCCCTTCAAGGATTAGCATGTCCTTGGATTTGTTTTTAACTGAGGTGTTGCAAGCGATGTTTGAGACAGTGATGTGATTGTGTCATTGTCACAGAGACTGGGGACAATGTCTTCCAGCAGGGACCCATGAGAAGCAGCTGGGCACAGTCCAGGGCTCCCAGAGGAAACTTTCACATAAGCAGATATTGCCATGAAACAACATAATCACTGGAAGTGAGACTTCCAGACAATTAGTACAATATTTACAGGAGGTATTCTGTCTCCTCCATCTTCTCATCTCTCAGTTCATAACTTTATAGTATCAAAGTGTTTTGTTGTTTTGTGTTTTAAAAAGGAGAGTATCTATAGACCATTTCAAATACTGCAGGCGTATAGTCCAGCACGGACTTAGAGCAATGCTGTGAAACAGGAAGAAGTTATGTCCATCTGCCAGCTTCTAAAACCACTTCTGAAATACACACATGGAAGAACATACTGAGAATGCACCTGCATGTTGAGTCTGCTCTTTGGTAACAGAATGCCATCCGATATTTTGTCAGATTAAGAAAAAAATGCAATGACATTAGAAAAGGAAAAGCACAGTGCACATTTTTGGGTTATACATTTAAAAATTTGGGGGCATCAGATAACATAACTTTCTGCTCATCCTTACCTTTAAAAATGCTTTTTTCTTTAGCATGCATTTCCAAATTGAGAATGCCATTAAAGCAATTACTTCCAAGAAACGATGCTGCAAGGTTGGTTGTTACCTGAGAGCACATACACAAGAGTGTGCGCATCTACGTATCTCTAAGTACAGAAGGCACTGTCTTATACATACATGCATACATACATATCCATGCACAAAGGCCCCAACTGCCAGCTTTGCAGGCAATCAATCTTGTTTTAAAGAACTGCCATTATTGCATGGTTTTGGAATGCGTTTTGTGAAAGGTCACATCCCCTGCACCATATACTTCCCCACACTCAGCACGCAAACATGCTCAGCGCAATGACAAAAGCAGACTACTCCAGGCTGGCTTAAACTACAAATGCCACCACTATACCCAAACCATCCAGGCACTTCTAGGCTTCCAAGAACCATGCTAATATCTCACTAGAAGTTAAAAAGTAAAAATCAGCTTCTAATGCCATGAGTCACATTTTTTCCAATACAAGCTGGTCCTCACACGGCATTTCAACTTCACTGCTAATAAAGTAATTAAGCATCAGTGAAGATTCTGAAAATCCTGTTCTTTATGCATGACTCACAAAACAAAAAGACCAATGCTTCCCTCACGCTTTAACTGTCTTCATGTTACTATCTTGGGGCACTTTATATTTGTATCATCCTTCAAAAAGTTCTTCTGTTTCCTTAAAACCAAAAGTAGAAAGCATCCAGCTAACCTGTAAACACACAAATGCAGTTTAACAAAATGAAAACTTACGTTGTCTTTCTGCAGGCTCAAGATGAAGTTATAGGAATACTTAAGGCTGAAAAAATTGACTTGGCTTTGCTTGAAGCACAATATGGCTTTGTTACTCCCAAGAAGGTGTTGGAGGCCCTCCAACGAGATGCTATTCAAACAAAGGCTGAGCAATGGCAAGAAGACATCTATGAAAAGCCTATGGGAGAGGTATGAATTGTACTACTGACATCTAACCATAGATGTCACAGAAATCAACAGTAAAGATCTCACTGACTTCAGGGAAAGACAGCAAATGTGCTCTAGGTCTAAAATCTAACAGAAGTGGGTCCAGTGATAAAAGCAGGTAGCTAATGATCCTCACTTACACCGCACACTTACGCTGCAAACATGGAGATACATGTTTATGAATACCTCCAACTCTGTTAATCAACCTTTTGTTTTTGACACTTCTGTTTGTTTTTTTTCTCTTGTTATCCTAATTCAGAGCTCCCACAGCCTGATAACTCTCCATTAGCCTCACTGAGGGCATGCCACCAGTGGCTGGTAAAGACACACATAGCAATCATGTCATGGCCATCTACCCCTAAATATTCCATCTCCCACTATTTCTATGAGAATCATGGGTATATGTGATTGATTTGAATAATGAACTGTCATTACAAACTTCATCCAAGCAGAAATCTAATGTTTTCACACCACACATAAGTAACATTTAGTTTAATTACTCTGTTGCAGAAGCCATACTTTCTGAACAAGCTACATGGATTTCAATTCTGTCCTGAAATGCAAGCCACTGTATATTAAAAGCCCTTCATATCAGTACTATTTTTTGTTTTCCAAATAAGAATTTCCAATGTCTCCTGTTGGGTAAGATAAACATTTCTTTAATGTGCTGCTCATTATAGTTATCTTAAAAAGAAAATTAGAAGTTATGAACAAAATTCTTCTACTGTTTTCCAAACTTACTGAAGAGAGTCATACCTAAGAATACAGAACTCATTTCAGAGAATATTGTCAGGCAAAAGGTCAGCACTCATTTCAGAGACTCAGAGGTTAAAATCTCTGACTATAATCTGAAACAGATAAAGTTCAACTCCGGAGGTTAATTTATTTTAGACCTCTGTGGCATTATGTCACAGAAACTTTGAGCACAAATGGAAATGATTTGAAGAGAAGTCCAAAAGAGTTTGAAAACATAAGTTCAGTCTGTTACTTTACACAAGTTTATACACGATTTTTCCCTCTTACACTTAATGGCAGAGAAAGGATTTCTAACACCACTCGATTTGGCAATTCCAAGAGGCAAAGGTAAACATCCTATGAATAACTGAAAGGGTAGAAAGATCACTAGCACTTTGTACATCTTCGTAAACCAAAGGATGCCATAGTTGTCAGGTATTTCACATCTTCATACCCCCAAATTAAGTCCAAGACCCATTTTGGTTTTGCTTGCATTTTTTTCAGATATTAAAAAAAAAAGGGGGATGGGGGTGGGGAGGGAGAAGAAGGAGAACCTGGCACAAAGTGTGGGAAAGAACCATTTAATCTTCCCCATGCCACCATGGTAATGAATCTTTTTCTCTGCCCATAAAATCCCAGCTGGTTCAATCTCTCTAGAGCACATCAATTTAGCTTTGTGGCCTTGAACATGGAGGATCTTCCCAAATCTCAACACAGTGAATTTCAGAGCGCATCTATGAATACAGGCTTTTTAGCATCCTCTCACAACTTAAGCTTCTCACTTAAACTTTATGAAGTTTCTTGGCAAATTTGGTTAAGAACAGAGTGCTAAAATTTGGTGACTGGATAGCTTTAGTCACTAGGAACAGGATTCACAGGTGAAGTCTAGCAAAACAGAAAGCAGAGCAATACATTTTCTTTGCAAAAATGATGAGGATTGTGATAAATCAAAATCATATATTCCTTGGCTATGATATATATATATATATATATAAACTATTTTTTTTAAAGCAGAGGGTTGTTCAGGTAAATTTGCTCTACAGTTATACCTTCCTGCAACCTAAAGAATGCTGGATAGGCTTTTTCATTACTCACAGATCAAAATACAATAAGTTGCTTAATGTTTAAAGGAGCTTTAAGAAAGGAAAATAGACTTTCTTTGTTTTTGCTTCTGTCTAACATATAAAGGTCTGAAAAGGCTTTCCATCTTTGCATGGTTTATAAATTTAGATGATTGAGTCAGTTATTCATGAAAAACTCTGGCCTCAGAACAATTACCACTTCTCTGGAATAGAAAGCAAATTGTATTCAACGTTCTGATAAACACTGCAAAATAACTATTTTCCCAGATTCAAATAAAAACCCCAAATGTTCAAAATAATAACATCGAAAAAAAAAATAAACTCAGAAAAGGTGATGTAGTAAGAGAGAGAGAGAAGACAAAGAGGAAGATATTGCAGAATTCATGGTGTCTTGTCTCAAGTTTCAAACCTTCATGGAATTAGAAAGCCACTTCTGGTTTATAACTGTCCCCAGTTTCAAATTAGACAGGCAAAGATAAAACTCTAGGTCTCCACTGGTTGAAACTTGATGAACAAGATCTCTTACCACTTTAAGAACTTGAAAAGGAGTGATGTTAGACAAAAGCCTATATTCTGCATAAGTCAGAGATAATTCAAAGTGAATTCCACTTTTAAAATCCCAGCGGATCAACTTGAGGAATGAAGCACTCCCATCAGCCTTTTAATGAAGTATAACTGACTGTATCCTCACAACTTTCAAGGGAAGACACCTGTAGGACACCAAAAAGTTACAGTCATATGAAGATATGCTGATAACATAACATTCAGGAAAAGCAGATTAATATATCTGCATGGAGTTCTGGTACAGCCAGGGTTGAAAAAGACGAGGAAAGAACTGCTCCCACTGTCTCCAAATATCCTAAACTCAGGATTATACATTCACACCCACACAATGACCATGAGGGTATTATTAGCAGGAGTAATATTTCACTAAATTTTGGATAAATAAATGTAACTAGCTCAGTCTGTATTCTGGCTCTATGCCAAACACAAAACAGTCTAATGAGAAAGACGGTAAGTTCAGTTCTAACATAATGAACATGAGATGCACTGTCTTATTTTGACTTCAAGCACAAGTTGGTGGCAAAACGATTAAATGCCTGTGAATTTTTAATGTGCTAAACTATTCACAGTTACGTAAGTTCATGCCTCCTATTTTCCATTGTATTGTACACTATGTTCAAGTGTTAATTCTAGCAAAAAGCCCATATGGTTAGCAAGTACAAAACAACAAATCACTTAATCAAGATTTTATCACTTTAATTTGCCACAGAAGACATTTATACTGCTGCTTATTAGTCTTCTTTGGGATTTTTAGCCAAGAACTGTTTAGGCAGAGTAAATGCTGTGTGTACATATAAATGGACATTTTTGTATGTGCACATCTTGCATTCGGACAGGGTAACTTGAGGAAGAAACGGCTGCATGAGAAAACTCCTTTGAGAGTATCTCATGCTAGCAGGGGCTCACAAGACTTTTCCCTCCTCTCTGCTGGTACGTGTGAGTCACTACAAGATCTCAGGAGAAAATGCTGGAGGCAAACTTGCTCCCCAAAGCTGTACCCTTTTCTCCTGCAGGGACAGGGACAGAACAGAGCTTCCAAACAGCAACATGGTACCATGTCTGTGCTCTCTGCTTGGTCCCTTGCAAATACTCTAGAACAAACAAACCCATAAAACACCACTGGCAGGTCCCACAACCTTCATACCCAACTGTGCAGAAGCAGAAATATTTGTTTGATTCATGTTGATTGCATTGATTAGTTTAACTAACCTTCATCTCTGTCAGTCATTGATATGGTGGGATACACAAGTCATTTGATTTATGATCAGCTGTTAGCCAAAAATTTCACTTTTCTTACTATAGCAATTTTTGCATTCCCTCAGATTCTTACATGTGCTTTCAAAGCACTGTTTCTATCATTATAAATGCATCCCTTCATTTTCTTAACTCTATCCATGCAGACTGACTGCCAAAATAAGTAAGAGTTTCACACCTTTGCCTTCTTCCCCACCTGACCGCACAGTGAGGGCTGTGACCAGCAAATGTCATCATGCAAGGCTGATGCCCAGTTTGTATCAATTTAAGCAAGACAGGGCCATAGCCACAAACAGCACCACAATACAACTTTATCAAAAAGCAGAATGCTGGTTGCTTTCAGAGGACAGCATACAGTCACCTTAAGGCATGGTCTTTAAGACCACAAGGATCACAAACTCAGGCGATGGTGCTTCATGCATCCATGCCGTAAGTGCTCCAAATCTTGGACACGGAAGAAGGTTGATAAAATACAGTGAAAGTTTTCTATCTTTCTGGCAAAACTACTAGCTCAGAAAAAAGATTTCAAATTTTGAAATCCTCACTTCTGGTGAAAGAAGAATGTGGAGAAATTAAAAATAGCCAGATTTCTTCAGTCTAACCTTTTAAGGCAATTCAGTTTTCAACCCCTGTAAAAGATACGGAAAACACACCCAAGAGGTTTGGAAGAGGTGACACTTGTTTCCTGAAAAAGCTTGGGTATGCAAGGGTTTTGATAAGAAATGTTTTCCCCAAGAGAGATCCTACTGCAGATTCATAATTCCAGAAAACATTGACCTTGTAGAAGTAAAAGTACTCTAATGCCAGGGAATGGGAGGGGGAAGGTCTTAACAACCTGCTGTAGTAGCACCATAAGGCAGCTGAGGACAGCCACCACTTTCTTTATATTTTTAGATCATGGGTGAAATTAACTCAGGTGCGTTGCAACAGAAAAGACATTGATGCCATAAGAAGAAAGAACAGGCGATTTTCCAAGTGATCCATCATTTCTGATGGAACATTTTGGATTCAAATCACCTTCAAAGTTTTGTCAGTTGACCTTATTTCCTTATTCACATCATCATCAACAAAAAGAAGTTAACAATGACAGAAAAACCAAGAGAATATGTGCTTAGAAAAGAAGCTGAAGTAAACAGAGGGAGAATCAGAAGCCCATGTAAAAGTAGAGGATTTTCTCAGTCATTCCAGAAACTCATGTTCAGGTATTCTGGTCATTCCCGACATCGCTTCTATCAGCCAAACTATCAATAAGCACAAGGAAAAGATAATTTATCACAGTCCTCTGAATTATACAGCCTAAAATAAACAGCGGCTCTAAGAATATGAAGGCCCAGTGTGCCTTTCAGCATGTGAAATTCCTAGTGGGGGAAATGTCGGAGAACCAGAACCAGTCTTGCTTCTCACACTGCCCATTTGTGAATTCTTTCCTATTAATAGAGTGAGCTACTGCAAAGCAGCTCAACTACTAGAATAGTCTGCGGTTAGAAGGAGCTGGCTCTGGCTTTGCATTTAAAATTTATCTTGTCCAAAACAGATTTTAGGATTCTCTTGTTGACCTAATCAGGAAGACGGCCTCCTCAGAGGAGGATGAATGACTAGTGAACAAAAATGCCCACAAATACAAATTCTCCTCAGGTCTCTAGATAGCTTCCAGTGATCTCTCCTCAAACTTCAGCTAGACCAGCCTAAGGAGGATAATGCCTTCTTGTTTCATACACACATTTGCATAACTTGGTCACATACTGAATTCGGAATTATAATGGAATCCTCAAAATGACAGTTTTCTTTCTGTTCATGGAAATCATTTTGTTCAAAAACTTAACAGTCATGTCAATACCTCTATGTTTAGAAAAATAGTTTAGAAAAATAAAAAGGAGAAGGAGTTTGATTTTCAAAGTGTGCAACAAGGCAAGGCAAACCCATTCACAACACGAAATTTGAGGAAACAAATGAGAAATGCCCCCTATTTACTTTCCTACTCCTGTTTTTGGGCTATTATTTCTAAAAAGTATATGCAATTTGAAGTAATCCTACTGTTCATTGAAAATACTCCGATCCATTAAAAAATTTAGCACTTGTTCCAGAAACAGAGTCATGTACACAGTAAGCACAGGAGACAGGACTGCTTTCCACTCTTGGTTATATCACACATTTGCTGGGAAACCAGAGGAAAACCTCTTTTTGATCTGTCTACCTTAACTCGATACTCTCATTTTCTACAGAGCTACAAATAAGATTTCTATTTCTATTCAACCAAAACTAAGCCTACTTCCATGTGAAGTAGAGCCTTCTTCTGCCAAGGCATCTGTTTCTCTATCAGAATTATCAATGGCAAAAGCACAGTCATGGCAGGTGACTGAGGGTCCTGCAAAACAGTACCTTAACTAATTTTGCTTGTTTGTCAGATTTAGATTGATGGAATTAAATAACCTTTTCCATGCTGGTAACAAAGGACAGAGCCATCAGGCTATTAAACGTATTATATATTGCTAAGCCTCTTCTATAATCTTTTATTGATACAATCTGAGTGACTAAGAGTTTTGAAAGATTTCAGGACCTTTTTTTTTTTTTTAGCTTGATAAAGTTGTAGAGAAACAGAAGGAAACTCACAGACGAATGCTGGAGCAACTTCTAATGGTGGAAAAGTCACACAGACAGACACTGTATGAACTAGAGGAAGAGAAGAGGAAGCACAGTGAATACATGGAGAAAAGCGATGAGTTTATAAGCTTACTGGAAAAAGAACGTGAAAGGTAAGGTTACCACTTGCCATAGTACTGAAAAATACTTATGATTTAATATAATGCATACGGATCTGTCCACTTTCTGCATCTACTAAAAATCAGGAATATTTGCAGAGTCGTATTTTGAGAGTTCAGCTATAAAAACATTATGAATTATTCCTAAATAACAGTGGTGTAGGTCAGTGTGTTGGTACATTCTTCAGCTCCATTCGACAGCAACAACTATGTACAATACAGGGAGCCGAGGGAGATGCACAAATGTGTTAAAAGTTACAACCACATAAAGCAGGTGGGTCTTTCAGCATGTTTAAGATGTTCAGTGTTCACAATGGGATGTAAGTTAGAGAATATGAAATCCAGTGTGCAGGCTACAATGGCAGAAGAGAGACATGAGGAAAAATAGAAGGTGTTTGGACAAATCAGAGAAGCACAGAAAGAGGACGCAAAGGCAAAAGGTAGTTTGTAGAAAACTTTGAAAATAAGTTCCTCTATCAGGACTGGCATAAAAACCATAACCAAAAATCGCAACAGCTTGTTTAAGCATAATGTGAGGGTTTCGACACCAATTCTCAGGATTCAGAAGAATTTAATGTCATTTACTGTCTTTTAAAATTTCAAAACACAACTTCTCTGAATCTGCTGTAAAACTGAACACATTCTAAGGGAAAAAAAAAATGGAAGAACATTTCCTATTCCGTGGATGGCTACTCCAGAAGATAGGAGTATATTGTCTCTGTTTCCTTTTGCTTCGGAACAGCTTCCAGATGGAAATGTTTGGGTGTGAGAATGTCAAGCTTATTCTAAACTCACATTATGCATAGATAATTCTTCCTCTGCTTCGTCTGTGTAACATCATGTTCCATGTATTTTGGCAGCATTTACTACTTTCACCCTTTCCAGTACACCTCTCTCCTTTATGTCTATCAAAGATAGCACATATGCTTCCCACCAAGTACACAGCCATATTTATGCAATGCAAATAAAGAGGCTGGGGAAAAAAAATAATTTACTTCTCAGAAAAAAAAGTATTAATGCAAGCAACCACAAGCACACACAGAAAAGCACAAACAGTCCCTCAGCAAAGGGCAGAATGAATGTTTTTTTCTAAAAACTGCTTTTGTGAAACATCGATGTATCAGAAGCGGAAGTCTGAGCTGAACAGAGCCTTTCATCTGTGCTGTCCATTCCTCAAAAACTAGGAGTTTCTCATCTATCTCTTAGAGACAGAGCTAAACAACCACAATTGCTAAATGTTACATCAGACACATGTGCTCACACAGCCTGAAAAGCTGCTCAGGAGGAAAGACTAAGCACCATGATCTTTGTGGTTTTTTTTTCTTCTTGTGAAAACAAGGTAGGCATGGGAATAAAACTCTATTCCTTGCATCTCCCCCCTACTCCCCCCATAAAACATTTACCGCTATTATCTGCAACATTTAGTCTATCTGCCTGGAAAAATGAAAAAAAAAAAAAGAAAAAAGAAAATAGCGAGGTACTGAATGAGACCTTAGAGGATGTAATAACAGATTTCAGATTAAGTCTCAATTTTTGTATTTTCTTTGGAGGACTTATTTTATGTGGAAAACCATAAGGGGGTGTGATGTCACATATTGAGCTGATTCCAAAATGTTTGCCAAGTCATGTCGCCATCAAGATCTCCACGCAATTGCCTGCCATAATAAAAAGAAAGAAAAAAAAAGAAAAAAGACAAACAAAAAACGCTCAGCAAGTCAAGGCACATCTCCTTCTATGTTAGCCTGCATGACTTGACATTCAGAATACACACTCATACAAAGCAAAGTGACCTTTCCTTTCATTTCAAAAATCATAGTCTTATTGTAAATCTTCACAGGATGTAAATTTTGCTCTTGGCTTATCTGAACAAATAAAACTCTATGAGAAGTTTCATACATAAACAATGACAATGAATTTTGGTTCCCCTGCTGAAATTCCATTTAAGAACAAACTGTACAGAAAAGCCATAAGCATTTGTCAAAGAACTTCTTCCTTTTTCGACAAGAAGCAGTATCACTTTATGAGTGTGTAAAGGAATATAACGTTCCTAACAAGATTTCAGTTTCAAAGCAAAATCCTGAACTTCCCTTCAATTAGTCAAAGAAGTGTTTTATTTTAGGAAAGAGCAAGGCTACAGTATATGCTTTAAGATAACTTCAAATACTATAGAATGCATGCAAGCCAAACATGGTACCTGAGTAATATGTGATTATACGATCAACTTGAAAAGACCTGGATGTTTTGGGGTAGTGATGCTGAAGGACTGAAAACTACTGTTTATGATAGGAATAAAGAAACTGTGAGTCAGATCCAATTCTTATACACAGTTAAAGATGTTATCAAATGAGGAGGAGGGAAAGCATTTCCTCTTTCTTAGGTATGTTCTCAGGAAGAGTAAAACTGTTGAATTCTTAAACGAAAGCGTTAGTCATAAACTACTTTATCAGACGATCATGTTTTACAAACCCAGGCAAGCCTCTATCATAGTGTCTTTCTGCTGCATTACTCCCTCCATACATGACAGTTCTCATTAATAAGGTAAACTTTGAATTTTTAATTAAATTTTCTTAATGAAATTTTTAACTAAGTTATGTTTAGATCATACAAAATATCAGCAGTTTTCAATGATTCGGTAAAAACACTTCAATCATTCAAGAATCCCTTTGACTTCATAGCAAGGCAACAAAACTTAAGTTTCTCCTAAGCAATTGTACAGTATCAGACTTGTGAGTTTAGGACAAGATTAGTGACAGCTTTCTAGGTTTAATATTAACCCTTTAGACATTTCAAACATTTTTCTATTGCCTGCCAAAACTACTTCTCCATTGTCTTCCTGTAGTTTGGAGATGAAAATGGATCTTCCAAGCTGAAAAGTCTCAATCTTCACAGGTTCATCCCAATTGGGAATTAACTTCTCCAAGAAGGGTAATTTCATTAGCATTTAATTTGCTAAGCAATAGACATTTACCAGTCATATATAGCTTGAAAGTGTAGCGATAAATTCCTAATGAATAGAAAAGTTTTGTGGAGAAAAGGAAGCCGGTGGGCCAAGATTCCAAGATTAAATGCCTGCAACCAATTAATGTAATCCAGTGTTCAATTATGGGAGCTGGAAAGAAAAAATATGCCAGAAAGAGCATTTCACGCCCCATAGAAGCATGTTCCCTTTCATGAGACTCCCACTTTTGCCCCTCTCCCCTTCATCCTCAAAGGCAACTACAAAGGGTCAAGAATAAACACATTCTGGACCATTGCTTTGTCTGACAGTATTGATGCTTCCTTTCCAATCAATTTCTCAGAAAGCACGGTTAAGAAAATGTGAATAAATAAATGAATAAATAATGAATAAATAAAACCAGATGTGAAAATACACAACAGTTTTTAAAATACAGATTCAAACATAGGTTCCACTGTATCTTTACTGAGGATGTACCTACTTGTCCAGATAAATTTATAAATATTCCATGCTTTTGCAGTACAATTAAATAATAAAAGTTGTTATTTTAGGGAATAATTTGCAAAGCTAAAATATGAAACTAGAAGGTTTTCCAGATAGCTATGCACCTAGTTTGAAAACATGTCATATGCATGCAAGCGTTCATATGTTTGCGTATTATTCTCCATCCCACAAAACAAAATGAAATGCCTAAAAACAGAAAAGAAACGAAAGAATAAAATGATAAGCACTTACACAGCCTTTTCCTCTGCAAATATCAAGGAGTTTTAAATATTATATGAACTCAGTTACTTCCTGTTTTTTGAATACTGAAAGGACATGAAGGCACGAGTGTAAGTAACCTCTCTCTGCTCACAACGTACCTCAGTGCTAAGACTGCAGGAAAGGAAGAAATCTCCCAATGAATAGGTGTCCTCCATCTTCAAACCCACTATATACTATGGCTAGCATGTTGATTTTCAACAACAACAAAATGTAAAAACTTTAATAAGTTTTAGAAGTAAGTGAACATTGTTCACAGGACAGGAAAAGAAACAGCAGTTTGCCAATCAGTGATGTAAACAAATTTTACAGGTAGTTAGGATAAATGTTGCCCACAGAAATTCGAGTATTGGCGCAAAACTTCTCAGGTTGGTATGACAGCAATTAATAAGCTCTTAGCTTAAGGATCCTCTACTGAGAAGAAACGCAACGAAAATAACCAACTGCCAGCAACTTTCTGTTCTTTCATCCAAAGACATCTTTTATTGTTTCCACATTAGCTACTTCACCTCACTCCCTACAAGTCTCCACTGGATGTGCGGCCATTACTGCATTAAGGTTATGTATTAACTCTTGTGTACTTTTATAATACATCTTGATCCTCTTATTGAATGTTACTACATGGCCCAAACCCTCCATCACACTACAACTGTACTAAAATTAGGTAGGCCATGTGGTTTTAGGTAATTGTGCACTTAGGGTTAGAGGTTTTTTTAAACAACAGATGAAACTAACTGCTACACGCAGTAGGTCAAGCGAGCAATGCTGGAAAACCAATATAATCCATCAAGAAGAGAAGAAAGCTCAGATGGGAAGCTAGGTAGTATGTTGTCAGCATAACATTGCTGTACTTGAATTCTGACACATTCACACGTTGAAATAACAATATATTGTATGTCCAGTACTGGAAAATTCAATGTTCTGTAGCAGTGGGTATAATTAATATTTGCTGTTTTTATTAATGAAACCAATTAAATATTATAAGAAGCAGGATCTTATCATTACAGAAAGCTGCAGTAAAAATAAACACTGTCGACTTATTTATTCTACATGTTAGCAGCAGTTTTTAATTTCATGCACACTAAACTATTGTTATAGATTGCATTGTACTCAAATGCAATCATTTCCTTTTAGCTTTCTGGCAATGAGTTATATATATTACATATGCCTGAGACTATGTCTTGCAAGTTGTGAAATCGATGCCAGATCTCTGTACATTTGACCTTTTTCATGGGTATCTAGTGCTCTGTAGGTGAGTAAGAGAGACCCACCACAAACAAAACATTAGCATTCTTATTCCACACTACATCCCAATGGAACAGTCCCACTAAGAATAAATACCACTGAGGCACAGTGACAAGACACAAGGAAGTGATGTATGCAGATTAATTACCTCATGCTTGTACGTGAAGAACTCTGTACCATTACACTGCATAACTTTCAACAGATGTTGTGAAATTAAACTCTCGTCAAAATTCAAGGATTCAGAGATTTATACAACAGTTTCTGTAAATGATGAAGGTTTATCTTAAAAAATAAACGAATAAAATCAGGTTAGCAAAGAAATGAAAAAAACACAAAACTATTAAGTAAGGTCAAATTATGTTTACTCAAAAACAAAGACTAAAGAGAAATGCAAACAGAATCAGGGCTTTCAACTCAGTGTTAGTACAACTGAGAAATTTTTTTGGATCTGTGGTGCAATTTTCCGTTATTCCACCTATTGCAAATTAGCCAGCAGATGCAAGATCTGGTGATAACCATTTCTCATGCAACTCCACCAGCATTCATGGAATGAAAGAGAAGTGAGGCTCACACTCAGTTTCTTTAAATTTTGAGTACAGGAGATATCTGTCAGTGCCTAAGGCACTGTCACGACTACAAATCCATAATCGTATTGGGTATTTTGAGGCAGGGGAGGACATGATGGAAAATCTTAGTCAAACACCCTTCTACCCTGATATTCTGTTTCCCCTCCTAAGGGGGAAACCAATGGGCATCATCACATGCCCTCACAGCAAAAGGGAGGAAATTCTTCTGAGAGAGATGAGCATGGAAAACCACCTTGGTGGCAGCTCCAGTCAGCACTTCTAACTGTGGTGTCACAGCTCAAAGGGAAAGATGATCTTTGAAAGCTGGCGAGTCTCAGAATATTTATGGCTCTTGTAAATCAACCCCAACTCCATATATTCTATTTGGAACCTAACCAGTGACCAGCACGGGTGATGAAGGACTGGCAAAATATTCTCATGGTGAGATGCTACTCTTAGTAATCGGGCACTTGCTCCACTCACCAATTTAAATTTCCAAATAAGACGCAGTGCACTGCTCCACGTATGCCACAGCATAACTTGCCTAATCACAAGCAACAATAGAAGCGGATGACTGCACTGAGACCTGTGACCAAAAAAAGACACAGTGCCCTTCTGATTCACTGCAGGGTGGGGCAGAGAGAAGGGCAGAAATTGGCACAAGGTTTTGTAACCAGAGTTTTAAAAGAAAACACCCGACATTAGACAGAGAGAAGAATCTATAAACTGTTCTCTGAGCTAGCAGAAAAGTTTGATGCTATCATAATTTTTCAGAACGAGTCATAGCTCTGGGAAAAGCTATACTCCTGTTTCAGTGTGGAGGAGAAATCCAAATGAAGTTAAGATCTTTCTCGTGACAGAAAAATCTAAGTGACCTCTATGTGCTATTATTAGCTTCATATCTTAAGAATAGGCAAGAGAAAAATGGCCATGAGAACAGAGGACACAGGTCACACACCAGTTATCAGGACCAGAGGTCTAAATTCATAACCAAGTTTCCCATGGCATATTGTGAACTTCAATGCATTTATGCCTAGCTACAAAATCACTGAGCATTATTCATATGTAGTTTTGTATATACACATACATATGTATATGAATGAAAGGAGCTTGCATGGGAGCTGAAGCACTTTAAGTAAAATGTCACAGTTCCACTCTGGGCTTAAGACAGTAATATTAAATTGCATAAGGAGGAAAATTAGTAGCACTGAATCTGATGAGAACAAGGGTTACTAGAAAAAAAACTCATTAAAAAAAATGAAATTATCTTCTGTGGTAATTTTGCTTTTTGCATAAGTACATATTTTTGTTTCTTGAGCCTGAAATGCATGCTACATAAACTTCAATGAGAAACAACACCTGTGTGGACAAAGTAACACACAACCTACTTAAAGTCTGAAGACTGAGCCCAGTGCAAAGCATGGTGAACATTTGAGCCTTTTAGCTATGAAGATCAGGACAAAGCCAGAGAAAGCATGTAAATACAGAAATAAATGGTTAGGATGGACCAGATAGGTGATAGATGCAGGTTTATCTAAGATCTGTAGCAGAGAAACCCTGAGACTGGTGCTTGAGTGGCTTGCAGCCACTTAGGTCTGCTACCTAAGGAGCATTGGAATGGAGAACTGCAAAGTCCTCTTTAGTGGGATTCAAAGCATGCCCCTTGGGAGAAAAATTGATATAGCAGCTTCTGTGAGGCATGGTTTGGAGATATTCCAAAGGCTGAGCAGGCAAAGAGACTTTGCCAATCCTTTTACCCTCTCACAGATAAGTTAGCGCTGAGGAACACTAGTGGTAAAAGCTAGAGCATGTACAGACATACTGACGACAGAAGGCTCCAGTACTAAAGGATCTCAAACCATCATTTGATCATCGACAACTTTTTTTTCCTGACTGAAAATTAAGGAACAGTTGTCATGTCAGGCTAATAGAAGAGGAAAGAAGAGGTATTATGCCATAGAAAACTTTCATTCACTCCCAAAACAGGAAGTTTAAAATGCCAAGGGGACAGTCACACTGAAAATACCCAGACAGCTAACTGATTTGTGTCTGCCAAACTTGGCCTAACACCAGACCCTACCTGTGCCAAGAATGTTGGAGAAGAAGGGAAACTCACTGAACACAGAAACATGGTTGTTCTCAAATGTGCATATGAGCTTGACTAGATATGCCTTGCACAGACCTGCTCAAGATACTCATAGCGGCCTCAGTGGAGAGAACATCAGGTTATTGCATTGCAAAAGAAAATCATTAAAACCACACTTTGTAACAATGCTGTATTTACTTGCTTGCCAATACCTTTCAAGTTCCAATTTTTGGTTGAAAACGTGAGAACTGATCAAAAAAACCTGTAATTTGAACAGAGCTCTTCACTTTTAAAGCCACTCATAATCTTCTCTTTTATTCCCTACCACAAAGCTCCTTAGCTACATCACTGTGATTCACAGTATCTTCAAGTCATTGGAGAAAACAAGGAAAGATAGTCATGGTACTGCATCCTGGAAGATGTTGAATACTTTCAAATCCCATCCAGAATTCTGTAGGAGGAGATCAGTTCCCACCAAGACCAAGCCTACACTCAGGACAAAATCAGGACTGTTTTACATGAGAAAAGTGCTAAGGATGAACATTTATTTTATAAAATAAACTTTTATTAGTAAGTTTCATACAAAATCCATCCAATCTTTTCAGTCTATTTAGTGGAATTTGATAAACATAGGTACAAATGAGAGTATCCAAATGATACCAGGTATGTAAAAATAAATAAATAAATAAATATCCATATCTAACTACATAGACTGAAAAGACTGGATGGATTTTGTATTATTTTATTCTAAATTCAGGTGTGAACTAAGAGAATAAAAAGGCAGATCCAAGTAAAGACAATGAAACCCAAAGAGACATGGCCACCACAGACATAACAAGTGAAAAAAGGGGCTTTCTTGAATCATCCTTCCACTTCAGTCAAGAAGTGGAAGGATTACCAGCGCACTTGCACATTATCCTTCTTCATAACCTGGAGGCAAAAATAAAAAAAAAAGACAAAAGACAAAAACAGATGATCCTGTAGGAACAAAAATAAAATACACCAGAAGTAGAGACCTTACGCCCTCCTCTCCCTTTAATTTAATTTGCATGCTAATAATTTTAGGAACATCAGAAAAGCACATTCTGATGTATATGTATATGACTGCTAAACTGACGTTTAGGGATGTTCAGATCCTCTAGTTTCATTTAAGCCATCAAGAAATTGGGACAACATTTATTCAGATGTTTAGACAAGATCTCACATGTTTCTCATTTGAAAATTTTATCTTATGTCCAGCTGGGGGACTGAGAAGCAAGACACACTCCCTGAAATCCTAAAATTCTCCTTTTTTTCAATAGTCTTGCCAGCTAAACTCTGGATGTCTTCACATTCTGTCAGACAGGAGAATGAGTCAGTCTGTCCCTAACTGGCCTTCTAAAAAGGAAATTGAGAAGTTTTATGACATATTTGGATAAACATACTCACTGGATAAAGTTACTTACCTTCTTATATCACTTTAAGTTTGCTATAAACCTTCAAAATCCTTATAGACTAGATTCAAGTATAGCCAATGAAAAGTATAGATTATAAATAAACTTAATGAAAACCACTATATTAAAACTCAAAGGACCTTGTAAACATGCTTGTCAAAGCCTCACCATTGTTAAATGGTGCCACAGCACTAAATCCATGTTATTAATTGCTAAGTCATCCACAATCTTTATTGAAATATCAGCCCTGCATACATCATCTTTGGTTCAGAACCCAGTTCTCTTATGGTCTCTGTGCACAATGTAACAGCCAACACTGCAGCTCTGACTGAAGGAGCAATGAATAAAATCAGGGCTTGCACAGTTCAACTCTCCTGAAAAGACAGCGACGACCACCGTTATAGTCTATGTGCACTCTACATCTTCCTGACTGTAGGACCTTGCCTAGAGATCATTAAAATACACTGCACTGAGTCTACAGAAAGACAGAAATAACTTAGCTGATTTAGCTTCATAAGCTCTCAGTTTACTAAAGAGAAAGGAGATTTAAAGTGCCATTTTGGAAATCATCATTTCTTGCAGTAGTGCATATCCAACAGCACAGTATGCAGCTCAGTAGAGTCTTATTAACGAATGTATCTCACAGACTCAAGATCGTGATATCTATAAATTCCCATTTGCGTTAGCACTATATTAACTTCAGGTGCATGGAAAGAAAAGAAGTAACACAACAGAGCTTCTTCTAGTTGAACGTATAAAACAAAACATTTACAGTATGTGAGTTCTTTTAATCAGGCTTTGTTTTCTGTATAAGCTTACAAGTGTTAACAAATTCTAGGATTCCTCTGGTGTAAATTTTTTGTCTGTAACCAATCTTACAATTAAGCCAACTTCATATAGTTTCTGTTTTCACTGCCAGCATTTCATTAAACATGTATTTTAACTCCTGTGTAAAAATCTGAGTCCTAAAACTTCATACACAATCTTGCCATTGAGTATTCTGATTTCTAAATGTATGGATAGCTGTTTTTATGACACCAAGGAGGCATCCAGAGCATTTCTTGGAGAAAACTGAGAAGGATAAAAATAACAGCATATAAAGGAATTTGAAAAGTGCTCAGAGGCAGATTTAGCTTTTTAACCACCTGACTACAAGCCTGTCTCTATCACTGCATCCCTGAAACAGTACCAAAGTGCCAGTTCTGGCAGTAATGTTGCATTTCAATATGCAGTAGAAAAAATGATGCAGGAAGAAATGGCTTAGTTTTACTAGACTGTGGAAGGACTTTGGAAATAGATAGGACCTTTATAGGATGTACTATGTTCTGTCTAACAAAACAGTATTTAATCTAAACAGAGTTTACAAAAAAAAAAAAAAAGAAAAGAAAAGAAAAAACCATGAAGGTGCAAGTGCCCCTGTACAAATACAAGAAGTCTAAAAATCTAAGAGAAAAAAATCAGATGTCTAGTTTCACACAAGGGCATAAATACAATGTGTTTCTCAATGTCAGTGAGAAAAAAGTTACTTAGAGGAGTATGACTGTACTATTGAGAAAATATTTACCTCATGAGAGAACTATTTATGTTGATGTAGGAGCAGTACCCATGAAATTTAAAAAAAAAAAAAAAAAAAAAAGAAAGCAGAAAAGCAGACTGAAACAAGGTAAATGTGATTCTGTCAAAGACTGTAAGCTGAATTTCCTATGCAAACAGATGATCATACAAATGCTAGACTGCTGGCCATCAATCTAAAATAACAACACTAACCACAGAGCGACCAGAGGTAGAAAGTGGAGGCGTAAGGGGAATCTGCAGTTATTTTCACATGCTGCATAAGCATCACACTAGAGTACAACAGAGAACAGCTGTTTAAATAGTCTAACTTCTGTAAAACATCTAATCATGAATTGTAAGAGGGAGCAAATTATGGTTTTGGCTTCTGCTAGAGTAATGAACTAGCCTTCAGTGTACATAATAAAAACCTAGGGATGAGTAAGTTCTCAAATTCAACCTGTTAGTGCTAAGAGGGGTAGAAGAAAAGCAAAAGGAAAACAAAACAAAAAAAAAACCAAACAACTATGGTATTTAGCTCTAGGTGAGATAGGTACAACACTGATGGAACCTAATTAAATAGAGCATTTAAAAGACTAAAACTGCTTGAAGGCACCATGGAAACAACAACAGTCACAAAACAGATTCAATGTGAATATGTATCAGCAAATCAAAAGAAACTAAAAGATTCTCCTCCGAGCACACCAAACAATTTAACAAGAATAAAGTAAATTAAGCATAAAGACATCATAAAGGGGGAAATTGTGCAAACCAAGATAACAGACCAGAAATAGAAATGCTGCTCAATAGAAATGCTGCTCAATAGAAATGCTGTTAAAAACTGCCTAGACAAAAGTCTGCATCCCACTCAAAGTGGAGAAGAAGGAATTGCTGTGGACATCCTTCTCCTCAGCAAACAGTGAAGCACAAAATTCAGTTTTGGTCACAACTTGAGGTTGGTTTTCTTTTAATTTTGCCCTGACAGTCAACACTGGATTCCACTATGTGGGAAATCAAGGAAGCTTTCACATGAGTTTCTTTATGGAGCATGAGTTCACAAAGCAAGCTAAAGCTGAACTGGTAATAGGAAAAGTTTTAAATCTAACTTACACAACACAAAACAACAAGCTTACTAACACCTTACCAGGACTGAATGGTACTGAAGGGTTTGCATGAGGAACGGTGAGCTATTAGCTGATGGGTAACTCCTCTCCTAGAAAAGCCAGAGAAATGGGAGACAGTATTCATTTTTAATTGGAGATTCTAGGAATAACGCAAGTAGAACTCAAGACTTATTCATTTGATTTACCAACTGATTAAAGGAAATTAAAGAGAGCTAACAGATATCAGGGAAACACAAAAAAAATTCCAGCCAGTTGAAAGGAAAGCAGAATCATGTGCCAAAAGTCTGTTCTCTGTCTCCATCAGTCCTTGCATTGAGTAATGCTTTGCCCTTCTATCCCCCATTAACCCTGGTATCTGCAAGTGAAGCAAAACTAACTGAGCTCACAGCAGTTCATTCATCCCTATCCCAGCATAAACATGTTTTTCATGCAGTCACACTCTGACATGCATAAAAACAAAATTCAAGGGTCTGACCAGCTGCTTGCAATTGTTTGAAATAGATGTTTACAAAGCCCAATTTTAAAATCAAGTTTCTTATGGCTGTGTGCCCCTCCATTGTCATTCTATTTTATCATCCATCAGCAAATTTCAGAATAAATGTAAGAAAGAAGCAGAGATCTCTAAACTATGAAATGCATGCCAGGTTCCTGACAATGATCATCCTTTAGTGCCCAAAATATTAAGCAAGATACCAGTTTGACCTCAGTGAAAGTGCAGTACAGTAAAACTTTGTGTTCATCCAAGTTTTCAAGAAATAAGTGCAAGCATGTGGGCTCGTAGCTTGCAAAGAGCTCAGACTTGTACCTTTCATTCTTTTAGAGAACTGCAACTTGACTTCCCAATGCATTCAGGCATGCAGCAGTTCATAACAGTAATGGGAAAACAAATGAAGATACTGAGGTCACTGGAATAGTTATGCTTTCAAAAACCTGAGCATTTCTGCTTCCAAGAAGAGAAGGAGAGGCTGTATATTTTTAAAAGAAAAATAAGTAGAAGTGTCTTCAATTATTCTTATCTTAAGAAAGCATGGAAAGAACATATCACAAGTCCTCTTCAACTAAATCCACCAAAAATGAGATAAGACAAAATATGTGTAATGAGTTTTTAAGACACTGTAACATCTTCAGTAATTATGACATAGGAGGACTTGGATTCCAACACAAGAAGATAATGAAACCATGAATGTAGGAAAAAAAAATCCTGAATCATGTTAATACCACAGCATTTCCTCTTAGCTCCCAGATCTTTACTTTAAGAAACTTCTCATGTTATCTTCTTTATTCAGCTGGTATAATTACAGTTGGAAAAAGAAAGATGAACATTTGATGTACAACACTAAAAAAGTCATTATGCTTCCTTATTTAATACAAGCACTTCACTCTTCTCAAGTGTAAAACAGAATGATGACAACACCATATGTCACTGCTGGTGCCATGTCTTACTCATTGTCATTGAATTCAGGACAAATACATAAGAGAGTGCAAATAACAATGCACTGAAGCTAATGAATGATACACTAAGCAGATGTTCTTAAGAAACTACTGTGTATTGGTTGTATATGTTTGACATTAAAAGTGTGATTTAAGTTATAGATGAAAACAACTAAAAGCTTCTAAACAGCTTACAGAAGAAAACATTTAAAGTCACATATAAGGAGTAACTACATTCATACGTCTCTAATGTGAGGCAGGTACCTGAGCTCCCATTGCTGCCCATGGATTCCCATGATGGTCATGATGGCCTGCTCAGTTGACTGAAGAGATGTCTTCATCTGGAGTAAAATCCCATTCCAGAAGTGGCAACTGTTAAGATCGCAGGTTCACTACTGCCTTCTGTGACATCTGTTTTTGTAGGCAATTTGAAATACAAGTCTTCACTGGGCTATTAATTACAGTTATAATACAGTCATCAGTAGCACAGTACCTTAGACCTCTCCCTCATGTACCAGCACAGGCCAATGAATCAGACCCAGCTTAACACTTTTATGTCTGTTGTGTCTTCCATCTTCTCTCAACTCTGATTCTCCTTAAATTAGTCTTCCCCTCAATCTCTACAGCTGGCTCACCAGGCAACTTTTAATTTAATCCTGCCTGGCATCTAGGAAGCAACACCTCACTTCCTCAGTTTATCAGCTCACATTGTACATTTGCTTCTCTCTCTTTCTTTCTCCAGGGAGTTTATGTTCACAAATACAGTGTTATGTGTATGTTTCTAGGTAGAGGCTGGTGCATACACCTACTCAATGCCTTGCTCTTAGGCCCAAGTGTTTATGAAGTTGTTTCAGAAATGAGTCCTGTTGTCTGACTCAATTCTTTCTGGGGTGCCATGTCACCATAAGACTTGCTTTTCAAGACGCAGGATAGTGTGTTTTTTTAAAAACTCTCCAAGGTACCTACTACTGGATCTAACACAATAAAATCTATGACATGGTTCACACTCTTAGTTATGTCTAGACCTCAAGCATCTATGAGGTGCTATGAAATCCATGTGTGAAAAGAATTCACATATATAAGGTCATATGATCAAATTATACTCCTTCAACTTAATCTAGTAAATCCCTGATTTACTTTTGCAGCCTGTTCAGATTTCTTTCAGTTCTACCTCTGCTTACACAGTTAGACTTCTCATTTCAGTTCTTAAGAAGGAAGAAACAACCTTTGAAGAAAATTTCAGGAGATGGAAAAAGAAAAAAAAATCCCAGAAATATCTGGAAATTACAGATTTTATAGAAGCCCAGTAACTTCTGTTCTGCACTCTGCATGTGGAGTAAGTGGAACTTGGCTAGCAGATACACAATGTATGGGAGTTTTTTCAAGTCTCACAAGGATACATTTGGCAGTAGAAGATAAGATGGTTAGGAAATTGGTGCGAAAGCCACAGAGTTAAAAAGAAAATGTGAGAGTGAAAAAAAAGTTCTTAGGCTAGTGCTGCCTCTTCTCTTTATTCAAGTTGTAAATTCCTATTTATCGAAAAAGGAAAGGAAAAACATATCAGCACTATACCATGGAAAGAGGAAGAAATACAATCACTGTTCCAATTTCAGCTGACTAGATTTAGTGTTATAAAATGTGTCTACAGTAAGAACCTGAGCTTTGTTTGAAAGTTTACTTTATAAAAACTTCCAAGTTGAGAAGCTAGCAGAATAAACTGTGTATTATCATTGTCAGTGTAAATTACAGGTCTTGTTTGCCACAGCCCATTGCAATGAGAAGCTGGCCAAGAGCCAACCAAAAGTGAGTAATTTAAAACACTCAATCAGTTACATTCTGAGGCATTTTGTTTAGTGTTTAATAAGCTCTCGAGGGATGGTGAAATTACTAAAGCACATTGTCTTGACATGAGCTAAAACAGTCCTCTTTCATCACCACCTTTTTGGGAATTTGACGTCAATACATTAGATGAACTAAGGTCTGTATATATACATACACATGCATACATACATACATGCATACATTTTTGCACATATGTACATTTAGATACATTTTATTGTTTTGAACATCTCATGTCCTTTATTATATTCCATCTTCAAACAGAAATTTTCACATTGCGTAAAATTTCTATACATATTTATACATTCATTCTCCTATCTACTCTTTCTACTGCATTTCTTGTTTTATATATGAAGAAAGAGCATAATTAAATGCATCACACACATAATGCATCATGAATATAGGAAAGGCTGCTCAGGAACTGCTTTTCAGTTTATCTCATTTATATGAGAAAAGAGAGCTTCTACTAACATAAAAACATGTTAACACCAAAACTAAAATTATATCCAAGAGTTTTTGTTTCTGTCATTGATAAACAGATTATGACACTCACTTTCACCTGAAGTTTCTGAACCTAAGAATTAAGGAAAATCTGCTGAATCTTTACATGCAAAACAAGGGCACTGAAATTGTTAACAATCACTGTAATTTTTGAAGATTCGGGGGCAAGCAAAACAAAAAAAGGAAAAAGATTTTTCTGAGATCAAATGTACCTCTTATTAGAAATCGAAATGAGACATTACCACCAAATACATTATCCTGCCTCTGCTTATCCTGCAGTTTGCTTCCTTGAGCATCCTAGGTCATTCACTGTTAGAGTCCTCACAGTATGATAGGCAAAGTGCCCTAACATAGCAATACAAAGGCTCTGATTTCAACTGATATCATTACTTTTAAGATTTATTTGGACCAGTATTTTAGAATATATTGTGACTGCTCATTGTACATGTTTTCTTTCACTGTGTATCTTAAGAAATTCAGGACACTACACAAGCTGTAAGGAGTAAACAATACCGAGGCTTCTCAAAACAGCATTTCACCAGTTGGGCAGAGGAAAGCTGCACAGGCTGATGGGTTCACCCTACAGCACTGCATGGCTGTCATCATCCTTGAGACACGCTATTCACACTAGTTCCTCTCCAAACGTGTGCATGTGCCACACAAGCAATTTCTCATCTTTGACATGGGATCTGCTCAGCTGCAACTCTACTGGCATCTCAGCCACCAGTTAAATAGAGGGCACAAAAAGCCTCATAGCCTCCAACTGCAAGTTTTATTAAAGGGATGGAAGAGCCCTAGGGAAAGATGGTAGAAGGAAAAATGCCTGGTGATGCGTTCTGGCAAGCTGTGCCCAACCCATGGGTCACAGAATGGCTCTCCTGATCTAAAATGAGGTTTCGGAAAAAGAAATTGGGAAAAGGCAGTTATCAACTAAAGCCTCAAGTTATCCTTAAATGCACAAACTTGGGATGAGGTCTGGCACGGAGTTACAGATTATGGTGTATAAAACACATACCCTGCAAGCTTGTAGTTTATCTGTAGTTCTTACAAGTGGTACTGGCAATGCACTGCCTAAGAACTGACTGAAACGCCAAGAGCAGGGAGACAACAAGGGCTCCATGCCAGCTTTGGTACTTGTGCCATACACTGCTTGTCCCTCTCAAAAAGGATATGAGAAAGTTTGGCCTATTATTTCTCACCAAAATATAATTTAGAATATAATTTAGAAACCTGAAAAAGTGATTTTGCAGATTAAACATGATTAGATTTTGCTAAGCTTTGTGTTTATAGTTCGTCTTTCACAGTATCAACAAAATCCACACAGGATTACATGTAGAAAAGGTTAGGCTACACTCCTCAGCTGTTTTTTGTGTTGTGACATTTAGCACTGCTGCAGGTTACTCAAGTGAGTCAAATGGGACAAGCTTGAAACCTTTATATTTTGTCTGTTTGATCAACAGGAATTCTTACTGTAAGAAAAAGAATTAAATAAAACTTAATCTCCAAATATATCTGTCAAGTAAGGAAAGCTTCAAACTCTATAAACAGTAGCACACAGCAATATGTATTACATTTCTCTCAAAAACAAGATTACACTGCACACCTCCTTTTTCAGTTTCTTTAGCAACATTCTGAAAAGCCAGAAATTATCTATCGATAATTCAGGAAAAAAAAAAAAAACCCAACAAAAAACACAACTAGGAAAGATTAAAGCAAATTTTGTAAAACATTGTTTAGGCAATCTTTTTATTCCCTACTACCAAGTCATGATGAAATGACAACGACTGTGCTTGGTGGTACCCTAAACATAAATAAACAAATGTGTAAAAAATAAAACCAGGATGTTTTGGCTTCCTTGGAGGGTAAGGGAACAAGGGGAAAGGAATTTGCAACATTTATTCCATGAAAGGAGAAAAAAGCATTTTCAACCATAAATGTAAAAATCCTGATGTGGTGACCATAATCTCAAAAGGTGTTTATATTTCAATTACTGTCATCCATTTACATTGTTGAAATATTTTATTCATTAGTCTACATGGAAGCTTTTTAAATATGCTTTAATTTCTCCACACTAGTTAGCTAATATAATAGGATTTTACATCATTTAAAGACAGTTTGCTTAAAAGGAAACAGTATAAAATAGCATCAGATGACATTCTAGGCTTTAAAAAACAAATATTTACAGAGGATCTCTAATCACGTTACATCCTTTTCTTATAATATTTACAAACCTTAAATTATCATTTGCAATAAAGACCTAAAAGCATTAGATTTGCTGTCTGTTAGTTTACCCAGAGTATGCAATTCTTAATCATCTCTGGGCAGAATTACAACATAGAAAAGAATCTACAAGAACAACAGCAATGTGGGCAGGCTGGGGAAGTAAACAAGAAAACTGAGCCCCAAGACCCACAGCAGAAACTCATCCCAGCAGAACAAACCAACACAGCCTACGTCAAATCCAGAAAAAATTCCTCCACTGACACTGGATAAAATGGGGAAATTATTTCAAGGGTTCTACATCTCAAAAAAGCTTAAACCTACCCAGGTTAAAAGTCTCAGTTGAGAGAATATTCACACTTTCTCGGCATTAGGAAAGGCTGCCTGTACCCAAATATGGCTGTGATTTCCAAAGCCTCAATAAAACCAGTACCCACTGCTGTGTAACAGCACAGCTATGACAGAGAGAAGGCAGCCCTGCACTGACGAGTTGTGCCACCACAAGTAGTAGTGGTCATCCATACAATGTTAGAACTTCAGACATCTTCCCGCAGCCCACAGAAAGATACCTTAAGTGAAGGAAGAACAAGGTTTTGGGAAAGAAGGTAAGGAGAGATGCAGGATGAGATCACTCAATTTCACAGCCTGGGTGGCAAATTGAATGGGGTTTCAGAGCAGCAGGTACAATGTCTGTAGCTGAAGGAAACAGACTACTGATTAATGCTCTGTAATTCCAGCACCAAGAACAGGATCAAAAGGCATTTCTCCCAATGCCCTGATGGCAAGCCAAACAAATATGACGGTATATAATGAAGTTCAGTTCTGTCTGCACCAATAGTTGAGTCTAAAACACAGCAGCCTACTGAAAATGGAGCATCAGATGGGTCTTAATTCAGGCAGTGGAAAATAAGCTCCTTCCAAACTCACTGTCCAACTCTTGCCACAAATACTCAAAACAGCTCTTGAATTCGTTCTGAAGAACACACTTGGTCAAAATCTTCTCAAAGACTGACATATTTGCAGATCTTGAACATGAGCAGCAGCCCACTGATACTTGATGTGATTTTCTACCCAAATTCTCTACAAAGTAGATGGAAACTGGGTGTGTTTTCAGAACTTAAGAGCTACACACATGCACACATCAAAGCTCCAAAGTTGTGTTTTAAGCAGCCAGTAGCTCATAAACAAAGAGGAACTGTTTATAGGGCAACTAATTGCCAGGCCTCATAGGAAGAACAAGTTCCTAAAGCTCAGCTGATCTTGAGAAGTATATGTTGCTCCAGTAGAAAAAAGCAAGACTCCTGGTGGCATAAAAGACCTTTCAGGCATTTTAGTCTTCAGTCAGGAAGGAGCCACAGCAGTGGCTGGCTCTCATCCAGCATCCTTTGAATGGGGACAGAGATAACCCTGTTACAGCAGCAGAGTCACCACTGGACACAAGAAAAGGAAGGAAGAAAGAAAAGGGATGAGTTCACTTGTGCTGAAAACGTTAGCATTACACAAGAAAAGGAGACACGTGCATGTGTTCTCCATGCCCAGCAGGCAGCCTGCACGTCTGTTTGAAATTTGCTCTTCTGCAGGACTGTTGCCAGCCATGGCACGCAGACAAGCTGCAGCCCTCTTGCTTAAAAAGGCTATACAAATCGTGAGGAGTTTCTCACACCATAAAAATGTCACACTTTCATGGTTGTGGAACACCATGATGTAAATGCTGTCAGTTAACTCCTTTCTGTCACCTGACAGTGGATATTGGCTGATATAATTTTAACAAATATACTGAAGCAAAAAGCTCTACGTCACCCAAGGCAAGTCATAAGAGCAAGTCAGCCCCATGCAACAGCCAGTTCATAGAAGAATTCAAAACAGTGATACAAAATGTAATTATCTCCGTAACAATTATTTTCTCATAATCTGAAACCCAAGCAGAACACCAGAGGGACAGAATTTCCTTAAATGCACTTTACAAAACTGACTCTCAATCAGGGATCAGAGTTCTAAGCCTTTATCCTATTTGATCCACATCTCTCCAGTCCACATAATGAGTTACAGGATTCTGCGTGCATGCAACTGATTCCACAAAAGTCAACTTGCCAAAAAAACCCAACAAACTAGGGGACAACTGAATGCTGTACAATAAGAAATACAGAAATATATTTAAAAACCTAACCAGCTCCACAGATTCCTACAAGCACCAGATGCATTTTCCCAGTGTTTAGTTAAAATGGGCGACAACCAAAATAACGTAAATTCGTTTCGTTTTGCAATATTTGTTTTCATTCCTTTTGCCTATAGTATTTGTTGTGATGTCATCTACTCTGGTAAAGAAATGAAAGAAACCCACAGCTCAGATTTCTCAAGTCTTCAGGGTGGTAGCTGCTAACACAGAGTACTAATTAGAGATCTTTTAGAAAAAAATCTAGAGTTAGCTGTTTATCTGTTCTTAAATACTGTGTGCTACTCTTTTCCTTCTCCATTCCCAGCCCAAGCTGGAATGATAGAACCTCCATCCTTCACTCCAGCTCATATGCTGCTGTAACACAACTACCTCATAAATGAACATTACTTTACAATCACGTAGGACTGATCATTTCAAAATTAAACCACTAGACCATAAAATCCCAGAGCCAGAAGAGGTCACAAAGGAGAGTGAACAAACAAAAAAGTCACTGAGTCCATCTTCCTTTCCTATAGAAGGGTTTAAGATTTCTGAGGAGCGCAAGCCATAACACAATGGATCAGGCTGCATTCAGTTGCTCAGTTACAGCTTTCCAAGGGCCACACCAGCCTTGAGAAGGACAGAGACCATACTTGCAAAGGCAAATATGGTGAGGGACATTCTCATCAGGTTTGCCCAATCATTTTTCAATGGAAAGAAAACACACTGCTTTCTTCCTATGTTTTTTTGTTGTTGGGTTTTTTGTTTTTTGTTTTTTTAGAAAATATTCTCTGGACTGAAGAGTTTTTAGTTGCAGGACAAACTATGTCCTTGAACACTTACTTTATACGTCAACAAAAGGCCTTTAAGACCAGTTTTGATTTTGACCCTCTCAACGACATTCTCACTTGCAATTGATTATCTAACTCAATACACAAAATTAACCAAAACAGAAAGAGCTGCACATTTCCTGCACGCCACATACAGCTGGGGAGGCTGCATTTTGCTTACAATTGTACACAGATGTGTGCTCAGGCTAGCAATGCTCCTTTGACTAAAGTTAGCAGGTTACCTCAGCATGTACTTCACACTGGAAACGCTATTTTGGGTGATGCCAGTTTCCAGGACAGCTCTTCTTTTCAGTAAGCAGTAAATCTTAAGTTGCATTAAGCCATAAACATTCATGCTAACTTAACATGGTAAAAGAAAAAAGAAAAAAAGAAGAGTAAACAATACTAAAATATATGAGGTTTTCATTTTTTCCTCTTTTAAAATGAGAATATGATCGAAGGCAGGGTTGCATTTTGCATCCAGATTTTCCCTCTATTCCTTGGCAAAGACGCTCTGAATCTTGCACATCACCTTCCATTCCCTTGGAGAGCTCTCTGGACAGACATTATGAAGGAACTGTAAGATATGGGCTACATACAGAAAACCTGAATAAACGGAGCATGCATTTTTGTCTTTAAATAAATCAGTCCCTCAGAAGTTAAGTGTACCAATTATGTGGCTAACATTAGGGCAACAAATTTTCCCTTGCCTTCCTATTGCCATATGCCTGTCATTTTTTTTTTCCTACAGTTTCCACTCACTGTTTCAAACATATGTTGCCACTTATGTGCCAAGAAAGGAATCTCTGAATTACCCCCTTCATGTATGATGAAATGGCAGACTGAATGGAGCCAGAGAGAGCACCATTAGCAGTTATTCACACTTCTGTTTTCTCTTAACTTCCTCTTCTCCAAAGTTTATTCCTCCTATGCAAGGGGATGTGTAACTATAAAGCCATCCATGAGTCATGCTACAAAATATATAGCTGTAGCCATGCACTGGAGAAGTAATTTTTTTTTTTTAAAGGCCACCTTAAATAAACTTTTTCTCCTTTCTGTTTCCAGATGGAGGATTCTTTTGTGAATTGCTTACCCAAGCATCAACACTGGTGATCCAACATTCTTTTCCTGTATACTCATTGCTCAGTTTACCAGTGGTTTGCAGGCTCTGTCCCTGGAACTTCTACTTCCCGGGGTCAGCCTAGGTGTGCACTTCACAATTTCAGAGCAGTGGGCCTCTAACATGCACAGCTGTATCTATGCTCTTGTTTTTCCCCTCAAGAAAAGACCACAAAAAGATAAAGTCATGAACGTAATTCTTCAAAGAGGAAAAAAATCCAGTAAAAGATGAATGTAGGGAAAAAATAGGCACAACCAACAAAAAAAAGCAAGTCAGCTCGATGACTTAAATGCTGAAGAATCCCCCAGTGTTAAAGAATCCATTCCCTTGAGGGTGGTTATTCTGGCACCCTAAAAATCTGGCTGAACAACTGCCCGTGGGGATAGATTATCTCAAGCATTCTAATAACTCAGCAGAAAAAAACTATCTGCTAAAATGGATGCCAGCAGCTACCTTTCAACCTTGCTAACATTAAAGAGGGGTTACCGGAAGTTCATCCATCAGGAAATATTTTCAAAAGCAGGTTAAAAAATAACCAAGTGTTTCCAGGAGTTGCCCAATGACAAACACAGCACAAAAGTAAGATGTGTCGGATAGTTTCAAAAGAATTTATTTACCCCCAATAATAGGAGGGTCCAGAGGAAGGCTGATCAGAGGGCTGGAGCACCTCTCTTATGAAGAAAGGTTGAGGGAGCCAGGCTTGTTCAGCTTGGAGAAGAGAAAGCTCTGGGGAGACGGCCTTGCAGCCTTCCAGTATTTAAAAGGAGCTTATAATCAGGAGGGAGACCAACTTTTTTTGTCTGGTAGTCAGAGAACAAGGGGAAATGGTTTTAAACTAAGACGGGAGATTTAGATGCTAGGGGGACATTTTTCACTGAGAAGGCAGTGAGGCACTGGTACAAGCTGCCCAGAGGAGTTGTAGATGCCCCATTCCTAGAGGCATTCAAGGCCAGGCTGGATGGGGCTGGAACTGTACAGGCTTTAAGGTCCCATCCAGCCCAAGCTGTTCTATGATTCTATGATTCTGAAAAGTGTTATCAAACTAGAATGAATTCTAATGAAAACTAATACCTTCACTATTTTCTTATCTGATGCTCTTATAACGAGTATCAGCATAAAAAATGTCACTTTATATTTCTACGTCATGGCTTTTTGGTTTGGGTTGGTCTGAGATTTTTTGTTCTGTTTTGTTTTCCGTATGTCCTCACATACAGACAGTTTGCAAAGGAAACTGGAACCACAAATTTAATGCTAGAAAATTACATGATCAGAGGATGAAGAATTACCTTTTTCCTCCATCTAAATTCTCAGGAGCATAACAAAACCAATGAACATGCACTGCGTGAAACCCAGTATTTTTTTTTAAGTGATTAACATCTTCCTTATGAAATTAAAAATGTACTGGTGCTAAGAACAGAAACTATCTAACACAGTTTGCTTTTGCACTGTGTTTTGTCACTGAGTGACTTCTCCTGGAAATAGTTGTTTTTTTTCACCTAATTTTTAAACATAACTGTTACTGGACACATGTCCCAGTTGTCCTTGAAGTACCCAGATGAATATCTTCAGGCCTGTACTTTCAAAATCAGGATCTTGTTTTGAGATTTTATGGGAGCACTGACTATCTGGAATTGATCTAGACAAGAATTGGGGGACTCAATGAAATTACCAAATCAAATATAATATTTCTGAGGACACGCTGGGAAGGCACATTAACAAAAAAGCTGCCAGTTACTTTGCACTCTCTAGTCTCTTAATCTCAAAAGGAAAGTCAGTATTGATGGATGACTCACTATGGTGCTTAATTCAGTGTGGGAGCAAGACAGGTTGGAAGAGATGAGTAAAATTCATAGCCTTGGGTTGAGCTGGAGTTTTCAGTGAAAAACGGTCCGTGGTCTAAAAGGTAAACATGCCCAAAGGCTATTGAGCAGTCTTACTTTGAAGGCGTGGTGCAATTTTACCCTTAAAGCACACATAAAAAGTATGTTACGACAACACAGGAAATCATCTGCAGATCATCGTAACAGCAAGCTTAGGATTTTGAGTGTTATTTTTAATTATTTCTTTTAATACAGTCTCATTTTCCATTAAGCAAGGAATTACCTATTGATTTTATTTAAGCTAAGGTCTATGGAGTCCAGCTTCATTAAAACTAGACTTAGATCACACAATATATCAGGACAAGCAATAAAAGACCAAACTCTGCATCACTTTCATATACCTTGAGAGCTATAAACCCTATATGCAATCTTTCACACACAAAAAAGAAGTTCTTACTAAAAACCAGATCAGTTCTAGACTAGGCAGACTAAAGTTTCCAGACACACAGCAGTAATTTTGCACATATGGTCCTTAACAAGTGAATAATTCTAAAAAGAGTTTAAATTATCTTTGAAAGACAAATTTAATATCCCATAACCAAAGAGTTTCTTTCCAACATTTTTAAGAGGATCATCTTCCAACAAATCAAAACTACAGACTTAGTAGAAATTGGTCTGCCTCCTTTGAATTCATTAACAACAGGAATTACACCACATGAAATTTCAGCAAACTGGTCTATAAACATATATGTAAAGCTCTTCTGGCTCTTTCTGTTTGTTTACAGAAATAAAGTGAACCCTTAATCAATTTTAAAATCTTGTTTTCTTCAGTTACACCCTTCCCAAGTTAATTCTATCTCCAGTCAATTGTTTAACACCATAGTTGTTGATAGTATGGCTAGGAAATGGTTAATTTTGAAAGATTACGTCTTCCATATGCAACTACCATTCAGCATCCCACCTTAGGGGTACAATCAACCAATAAGGGCATTGTTCTGATTATGTAACGCTTTAGAATTTGATATCCCACTTGAGAGCTCTTTTGGATGTAAAGACAACTATAGCATAGTGACTTTGCAAATAAGATGATGTAATGCTACTCTGGAAGTGACTGCACTGTAATGAAACATACGAGCATGTCCAGTAACAACCACACAATTCAAGAGCCAAAGTACATTTCAGTCTGAACTATTCAACATCAGGAGTTCTTTCCCTTTTTAATTTCTTTGCCTCTTTAGCTCTTAAAGGCTTTGACACCAAACCAGAATTATGATTTTCTTCAGAATTAGCCACAAAACTCCCTCATTTTAACAGGTTCTCAAAAAATTGAATAAAAATAATAACCCTCTGTCAACTTGTATTTATGAATCAATGTGAAAAACACATTGTACAGATAATTTTAAGAATTAGAAGGAAGTTGTCAAAAGAAAGCATTAAGAATTTGTGCAATTTTTAACACAGAAGCTTTATGTGGAAATGCAACTTAGATCAAAATACATGTAATTTAAGAGTCAGGAAGATGTTTTTACTTGGGATTTACATTCAAATGTTGTAAGAGAACACAAACACAGTACATTCATTGTCCATCGAAGCAGAAACAACAAGAGCTTATGAACATCTTAAGAACACGCATGCACACAAAGTTTTAAAAAGACTGTGGCTTTATATATATATAAGCTTCCTTATTTCAGGACAATGAAGAAGCATTGGAAAAAATGAAAGAAAAAAGCTTACAAGAATTAAAACATTCTGATATTTACTAGAAAAATCACACAGTGAAAAACGAAATTCTACAATCACCACAGTAAAATCCTTTCTCAACTCAGATTAAGGCTAAGTGAAATCTGAGACTCTCTGAAGACCACCTTGTTTTTCTGGAGCTCTTCTCTTTTCCAATGACAATCGTGAAGGAATCCAAGTTTGATCACAAGTCTCCCTTCATTCAAGTACAAATGGTAAAAGCGTCTCAGTCATTACTTTGCAGTCACTCCAGTGGACATTAGTATCTTCAGATGGTCCCACCCACATCTTCCACTAACCTACTCACTGAATTTCTTCAATATCACATAGGCAAACTAGAATTCCACCTGAAAGTGTTTGCCTCTTTTACAGCTTTTGGCTCCTGCATGCCCTTAAAAATCTGAGATGAGCACAGAACAGCACAAAAGGAGAAGAGAAAAGTCATATTAACATCTGGTGAAGTAGTTAAAAAAATAAAAATAACAGGATGGTTGTACCTACCTGTTTCTCCTGCAGCTCTTAAAAGAAATAAATTACTATACTTGCGAAAGGATCCACAAACATGATTTCCATCTTCCTTTTGTATTACTTAAGTTATTAATGCTATTCCCCAAAGCCTGTAGGAATTCACTGCCAAAAATGGATAGCTTTCCTGCTTTTACGATATACCTAAAATAGAGAAGATGCTTCCAAGAAATCATTTCCCACAATACTGAAGCAAAAATAATGGTAAAAATTCATTTAAACAATCCAAATTCTGACATCAATACATGTGGAAAACATAGTGGTATGGCATTTAAAGTTAAGAATACCATTAACAGCTCTCAGATACTTTTTCTAAAGAATAACACACTGAATAGATCAACAACCTTTGCAACCGTCACCCATAAAAGCTCTGAAGTATCTACAATTCTTTTGTATACATTTACACAGGCAAACTTTTCAGAGCAATTCCCAAAAGGTCAGGAGGGATTTTGGATTTCTTTCCCACTCAAACTTTGCTCTACCCAAGCAAAGTCATCAGTAAAGGTTTCAGCAAGCCTCTGAGGTATGCATGTTTCTGCTACACAGGTATCCATCCCGCCAAAACTGCTCCAAGAACTCTGCTCACTCACCACATTGACCACTGAGCAAACTATACATAGCAGCATTCAGGCATGACTTGCGCTGATTTAGATACACATGGATAGCTACAAGTTAAGACTCCACGTACATACTCCAGCTCCAAGGTCAAAGACATTTTTATAACTCCCAAATAAAAGTGTTTATTCTTGTCAAGCTCTGTATAACCTTATGTCACTCTGGACACAATTTAGACTTCAAGTAAAATAATCCCTTCTATTTCAGTAGAGTTGGATCCATGTATTCTCCTCTTTACTCAGCAGGAATATCAAAAAGACTGATTTTTTTCTATGTAAGAATAGCCTTCGCTCATCTACTATGGGGATTCTGAAATAAATAAAACCAGATGAATGGGGTAAAACAAAAATGCATCAAAGAACAAAAAAATTCAAGCATCACAAATGCAGACATCTTAGGAAAAGCCAACTTTAATCAAATTTTATCAGGTCATCCACAACTGGGTCTTATTTAACCAACACAACATATCTTAGGAATTTGGAAAATACATATTCTCTTGCAATTGCCAGTTCTAGGCCTCTGTTCCTCATATGCGGAATCCAGACACTTCTTTAGGTATTGCTTTGAAAGTTTAAGTAACTCATAAATGTCATTTTTCACAAAAAGGTTGCAGGCAGTATCATAAGTACCATATTACAGTAACTAGAACTGATTTCCTCCTTCTGCTCTTGCTACTGGCTACAGTTATGCATATATATTTACCTATACATACGCCTATGTATTTATTTTTGGAGAAAAAAAAACAACAAACCAAAGATTAATAAATTTACCATGCTCAAAATGTATTTCAAGGATCGCCTAAAGTCTGTACTATTCCACTGTATCACCCTCACTGGGAAAAACAAGTTGCATTAAAAAGATAAAGAAGATTACAACTTGAAATTATGTGTTCATTTAAGAAGTCAGCTTGCTTAACAATTATTGAATGTACCATTGGATTTGGTAACAAAAGGAGTCACTTCAGACTTCTTTTATATGAAATTACATTACTACATGAAAGAATCCAATGCATCTCTACCTTTAATCAATTCTACACAGTACATCACACGATCACACACATAACATACACACAACTTCTTGTAACTACCATTCATCTAATGAATATTGATCTTTGTATGGTGAGCATCTGAGTTCAATGACTGGAGCAAACAGAAACAATGTTTTGTGAGAATGCTTTCAACTAAGTAATCAAGGGGAAACAACATTCAAAGGAAAAGAACAGAAACTTTACCCTTACACAAAACTAAAAAATAGGTAATTGTTAAAAAAAAAAAAAACCAGACTAAAAATAAGCTAACGAACAAGCAAAAAAAAAACCCAAAACAAGACAAGATAAAGGAGACCATAAAGCACTGGGAAGGTTGCAGGGAAGACTGTTTAAAGAGCACAGAACTGTAGAGACTAAAAATAATTTTTTGTCTTTGCTTCAGGTTATAAAATAGAACTGCCTTAAGTCATTTCTTTGTGCTCTAGTACAATATTCAAGAATGAAGCAATCTGTGGGTTATTCAAGCATTTACTTCATCTCCTGAATGACTTTCTTAGTAACAGTCAGTTCTGTTGACATAACTTCCAAAGACAAGAGATCAATAAAAATGTTCCCAGATACAGGCACAAATTTAGCATTGCTGAGTTTAAGGTAATAGGTCTTAGTCTTGACATGTTTCTTGCAGGCTGCCATAAAAACAAAACAAAAGCCAAATTAATACCTTTTTGCATTTATTCTCTTTCCTCACTCAAGGGTTTTGTGAAATTTTTGTTGCAGACTCTAAAGCTATGGAGAGTCAGGGTCTGCTAAATACATTTCCCGGAGCCCAAGAGACTCCTTGAATAGTACCTGCTGTGGGCAATACTAATACAAAGAACTACACAAGACAACATGCTAGGAAATCAAGAAATTCTCTAAATGCTTTTCCAGACTAGAGAATTGAACCACACAAGGAAGTCACATTTTTAAACTATTAATCTATCAGATAGCTCCACAATTCTGAATCCCAAAGGGATCAAAGTTTTTCAAGTTATACAGGGAATCCCCAGTCTGAAACGCTGTGTATGGGGTACACTTGCCTCTGTGTTGTTTCAGTACAGATTCCTTGAACAGGTATCAAAATCACCAATAACTTAAAGTCTACTGTAGGACTACTGAAATTGCAGAGAATAAGGAAAACATTTTAAAATCTATTTTTAGCAGTCCAAAGTACCTGTGGATCAGCATCACCCAGAAGCAAGTGAAGAAACAACAGACACCAAGGGAAAAGCAAAAGTGAAGTGATGTTCAGTGATATGGAGGAATTTAAGTGATAACTTGATTTACTTCTTTGCTTCATCTGCACCAAAGCCTTGAAAGGAGCATCTATCACTGACACCATGTTCAGGTCATGTCTATGCAGGAAGTTAGGTCAACTGGCTCAGAAAGATTTGCTCCGTTTGAATATAATGACTGGACTCACAGCTTAGGTTAACACACAGAAAAAAGAATTCTGAGACATTCATGCGGAGTCTGATTTGAAGCTTAAAATGTTTCAGTCACCATTTCTTTGAAGTTCTACTGCTTTGGCTGCATTTCAAAGGACATGGAGGAAGAAAAGTAGGCAATTGAGTATATAGTGTCCCTTATTTTTTTTGCTAAGGTCCAACGACTAAAGAAAGACATTGAAAATATGTTCAACTTCCAAGTATGTTTGTGTGTACAGAATTTAGCTCCTTCCAAACGGGACAATAGTCTTCCCATGATAACAACTTGCTTGTGCTACTGCATTAACAGTGAAATGGCTGTCATGCTTCCAGAAACAGCCTGAACAGACAGGCATATTTGCAGAACAAAAATTAAAAAAAATCAATGCAGAACAACACTAACAAAAAATTCTGAGCCCAAACTGCTTGGTAAAATACACTATTGTGCAGAGTTTTCATAGACCATAAAAAGTTATCTCCATTCATTATGCAGAAAATTTACTTGGCCACATAAGATTTATATGAGAAAGCATACAAATTAAATTCAGTTAATGTTTGTTCATGGCAAGCTCCGTCCCACACAAAAATGTCTTTTTCATAAAAATTTATCTTGGCTCTATATACAACAGGACTCCATTTCACAAAAAGACATGGAACATTTGCCAGTTCCTCTTAGGAGAGGAGTCATTAGTAGTGACATGAAGAGATGTGGTCATACACTTCTCATGGCAGAGCCCAACAAAAAGGGATCTAATTATCCCTAATATTTGGCTAGGAATTTTATTTTTATCTGACAAAATAGGGAGAATAATGGAATCTGCAAACAATAGGGGAGTTTGGGAAAATATTTCTTCCTGCTGCCAAAAAAATTAAAAACACACAGTAATGATGATATGAATCTCTTTCCGTCCACAGTCCATAGTCAAGACACATGAATCTTAAGAATGTTATCTTTAGAACTTTCCCTTGCTTCTCCCCCTTGCCTTCCACATGCAATTTATCAATAGTCACACTCATTTCGGACTATCACTTAGCCACAATGGCCTTCATATTTCTTTCCATAATACTCAGAAAATAATACATACAGTGGGATATAAAACACTAAAACAGTCTGTACTGATGAAATCTAAGAGACTGTCAACCACAATGCTAGGGAAAGTAATAAAAACAAATTGAACAGAAAAATTTAGAAAGATATTATCTATCAATCCAGGAAATCATTCAAAAAGTGAGCCCTCTTCCACTGACTTAATGGTAAAACTCCCGTGGACTTCAGAGAAAAGGCTGAGTATACATTGGATAAAAATCCTTGAAATCACACGAGCTATTAAAACATTAAACATCAGATCCCATTTATACAACACACTAAATTAGACTTGTCAATACTGTATGCATTTCAGTACTCCAGTATCCCTCGCAAAGCTCAAGCAGAACTCCATCCAAAAAAGCAAATAGTTTTAAGTAATGTAGAATCCTAAGAAATGCCTTGACAGTATTTGTACTTCTGTAGAGGTCTATTTTTGGAATATGAAAGTAACCTAAAGATTTAGATCCCACAGAGAACTTTGAAGACTGAGCTTCAGCAATATCTACATGGAGGAAACGTGACTAAGAGCCCAATCCAGCCAAGAATTTCAATATATCATTAAAATCAGGCTTATGCTGAAGTCCTTACTTTTTTCAACAAAAATACACAGGACTATGTTTAAGTGCTTTGTTGAACCAAGGCCCAAGTTCTAATTTCCTTTATTTATCTTAGATACAAAAGGCTAAAGGAGGGGGGTCAAATGCTGCAATAGATAGGTTATGGGTTTAAGGACACTGGAACCACTGCTATGAACTGCTATGGGAAGAAAGAGAAATAGTTTTAATAATGGGAATAACCGGAGAAAATGAGATATTTTAAGATAGAGTCTAAACAAGAGCCACAATGTCATTTAGCTTATTTGCCCCATCTCTTCCCTGCTATCTTTCCAGCTTCAATTTTTTCAAGTCAAATCCTAAGACAGTGTTGGCGCAAATAATAAAATACAATGATAAGCAGAGAGAGAACAGAGACTAGAAAGAAGATATTGCAAACAGGCTGCAGGGAGCAGCCTCACATTGTCAGGGAATGCACTGAATAAGGTTTTCATTTCATCCTTACTTTCTACAGATCCAGCTTCTTTTGCTGTCACACCACTTACAAATACACCAGTTCTGAACAACTCTGACTAGCAACTAAGGAAACCAAATTGGTTCACAAGGAGCAATGGAAAGTAGTGACAGGCATTTTTTCCCTCCAGTGAACTTCACCAGGGCCAGATCTGTACCTAGAGATAGTGGAAGGCACTGTTGAGAAGGCAGTAAAGGAAAGCTTCTCAGCCTCTAACACAAGCTTTTTATGTTACAAGAATCCAAGAGCTGGAATTTTTAATCTTGCATCTCCTCAACAGTGCTTGAAACAGTGCTGTACTCTGTCTTTTATGAAGTCGTGACAATGCAAGAGAAGGAAGTCAGGTCATTGCACACTCATCTGATGCTCTTTGACAAAGTGGTTTTGCAGAAGGTCACATATGTGCACTTCTGTATCACAGGGGAAAAGTAATTAAGGAACTTGAAGTTCATACTTTAGCCATTCCCAGATGTAAACACGGCACAGACTTATAAACAGGAGGATTTGCATTCCCTGTTCCCTGCTCTAGCCTGCCCCCAGACTGTCAATAAACTTATCACCAGTGCTATCTGACCTGTGTTCCTAGCAACTCCAAAACAGAACTGGAACATAAGGATGCTCTTTTGTTTACCCGCTTTTGGGAAGTCTTCTTCAAAGCTGTTCCTAGGCTACAATAACTCTTTCATGTGGCAGGACAAATATGCAGGTAATTTTCATACAGGGAAGACCAAAGAGACAGGGAATGTGCAGGTAAAAGGGAAGATGCAGGGGAAAAAATAGAGAAGAAAAGAAAAAATAATTACATAAATAAGAGAAATATTTTTCACTCTAATTATCTGTATGGATACACCAACACACAAATGCACATTTAGAAGAATGCATATAAATTTAACTCCTAGTTACCTTTAACAGATACGTTACGTGTGGCAGATCCCTGCTTACCTGATTCCCCCCTGCAGCATTCCCCACAGCCCACTCTGTGACAGTCCCTGCACCTGCAGCTGTCCTGTTCTTTCAGATAACTGCAGAGTCCCAACAGAACAGTTTGTAGCTGAATATGAAATCAACTTCATGTTCTTCATACTGAGATCACCTGGATAAGCTGTTACGTAATGCAAACACCACATCAGTACAGTACTTTAAAGAAAAATCAACCATACAAAAATGTTAGTTCCCAAGAACTTTAGCCATACTAAAATCTTCTTAAAATGCAAAATAAAACATTATCCAGGTCTGCCCATTATGGTAACTAAATCTTCTTAAAATGCAAAATAAAACATTATCCTGGTCTGTCCATTGGTATCTTCACATAATACATTGTTATCTCTAAAATCAAGTTTTAAAGGATCAATACAGAAGTATCTCACTATTAAAGAGATTTGGAAGGTTTGGATCACACCAGTCTGAACTTCCTCAAGGACTTACAAGGGGACAGCAGTATCCTCCATGCACACAAGCAACACACTTCTGAATAAGCCCTAGCTTATTCAGGCACAGTGCAAAGGCTTGGCTAAAAAATTCCACCTGAAAAACAAATGTATTTTTAAGACTACACTTTGGGTAAGTACATGCAAGTAGCAAGGAGATATCTTTCTTTTCAATGAAATGCAAACATTTTAATCACCGTTTGTCTTCGAACACATGGACAGCACCCCCAAGTAAATGAATTGCATTATGTTCTGAGGCACTGGCACAGGCTGCCCAGGGAGGTGGTGGAGTCACCGTCCTTGGAGGTGCTCAAGAGCCATGTAGCTGTGGCACTGAGGAACGTGGTTAGTGGGCATGGTGGGGATGGGCTGATGGTTGGACTAGGTGATCTGAATGGTCTTTTCCAACCATAATGATTCTATGATTCTACATCAGCACTGCATTCAGGTATGCATTAAAACATCCAAAGCTGCGAGTAGGTCAGCTTAATCTACACCAAAGTGCAACAGAAGATTAAGATTCAAATGCTAAAAGTGAATTGTGGAGGCATCTAACCTTAGCAGAGCTGCACAAAAGAGCATGGATTGCCCTTTGCATGGCCTAATTTACTCATCAGCACAAGAGGAGTTTATTTCACTAACTTAGTGGAATTTTCACAACAAATATTACTGTTATTTCACGTATTTCTTCCTTGTGTTCTCCATGTTTATTCAGGGTGTATTCTGAAGGACAGGGAATACGAGAGATATGCTTTAAGCTCCTCAATCTAAATCCTTCTTTTTGGCCTTCTGCCTTTTTCCTGAATGTTAAAACAAACAACTCATTTCTCTAAGACCTTACTAAAAATAGCTGGTCGGGCTGCTTAATTGTGTTAACTGGAACACAAACACGTGAGGAGGAAAGGGCTCTGCAGGAAAAACACTGAGGAGACAAAAAAAAAAAAGAAGAAAAAAAAAAAGAGAGAGATTTCATCTGGCCTTCCCATCATCACTCGGAGGATTCTTTGGTAGTTACATCATCAGGAAATAAAATACTATCCTCTGCAGACCCTGACTCTTTACAGAAGGAGGGAAAAAAAAAAAAGAGGCTGAAGTTCCTATCACCCTCTGAGAAGCTCAGCTGAACTCACATTTCTTGTCACGGTAAAAAGAAAGTGAGAGGAAAGTAAAAAAGAAAAAGAAAGAAAGAAAGAAAAAAACCTCCCTCAGGATAAGTTACTAAGGGAGATGAGCTTGGATGTAATACACCCCCCCCCCCCCTTTTCTCAAGTTTCAGCCTAACTGCAAAGCGTTACAGCTGATCAGCCGGCACCTTGACTGCCTGTGCTAGAAGGGACCTGCCGCAGCCCGCACCGTCCCCGTGGTCCCTTGGCCGCGACCCGCCGGGCACGGCCGGGGGCACGGCTCCCCTCAGCGCCGCGCCGCCACGAGCCCGCTCACCGCGCGGCGCCTTATATGGCGCGGCCATGACGTCATGCTGCCTAGGCTCGGGCCGCCCGGCGCCCGTCCCGCAGTGTTGCCGGCGGAGCGGCGGCGGGAGGCGCGCAGCCCGCACAGTCCCGCGTAGCCCCGGCGCTTCCCTAGCGGCTCCGGGAGCGGCAGGTAAGAGCGGGCGGGCAGGGACGGCCTGCGGGGGACCCCGCTTACGGAAGGGGTGAAAGCCCCCAGACGACACAGGGATTGGTGGCAGAGCATCCTTTTTCCCTGTAACCTGGCGTAGCTCAAGTGCTGCAGAGCCGACGGACGAGGGATGAACTTAGCCGCGAGGAAGGAGGGAGGGAGGGAGGGATGCACGCACGCGGTCCCCCGTAGCCGGGTAACATCGCGGCTGCGTTACAACTGTGTGGGAACGCGGCAGGTAGGGCTCCTGCCCCTCTGCGCTGCCCTTACCCGCACAGGCGGTGTGCTGGGGCACGCAGATGTCTCTTGAGCATTGGCTCGACTTTTGAGTAACTTTTGCTGTAGTTTATGGGGCGACGCGCGAGTTGCCACAACCACGATTCTGCCATGGGACCGCGCTCTGTCTGAAACAAGCAGCCGCGACCGTCTCAGAGAGACTGACAAACTCCCCAACTCCTACACGCTGCTTCCCTCTTCCGTGTCTTGTGTGCAAGTGTCAAGTCACAGGAGGACAGCGCTGTCAGACGGGGAGGAGGAAACTTTAAATCCCGGTCACCGAGCAGATGATACCCGAAGGAGAGCAGCCGCTGCTCGGGCAGGGAGACAGAGCTCCGGAGCGGGATGGGCACCTGGCACGCTCGGGCTGCAGCGCTCCTACGGCTCTCGGCTGCACTCCGCGGGGACGCGCTCCTCTCCCCGGGCTAAGGACCACCCTCTCACATCTCCGCTTGTAGGAACAACTGCGCTTAGCTCAACTGCACTGTCCTACTTGCTGATTCAGGCTGCTAAGCAATACTCTCCTGAGGCTGACGTGCACTTCTAAATGTTGCCGTGAGACCTTGAAACTCGGACAAACTCTGCTTTAAAGGAGAATCTGGTTTTGCTGTGTTGTTTTCGTTTTCCTTAAACTAAATAGCTACTAAATATTAGTACAGATAACAGAAAGTCTTGGAGGTTTTTTTTTTTTTTCTTTTTTGCTTCATTCAGTGTTTTAAATCCTTCAGAATCTTTGTTCAGAAAAGTCTAAGCTGACACACAGCCATGTGCATTGCTGTGCTATCCTGCACACAAGGCACGAGAGACTGAGAATCGAAATCCTGTGTGAATGTTTTCAGGACATTTTTCCTCTACGACACAAATAGCAAAAAAAATATTCAAGTAGTCATTTTCCACATGGCTCTAAATCCCTTTATATATATATATAAATGTATTTATATATATATTTATTGCATTTCATTTCAAAGATAACTCAGGTATTTCTGTATTATTAACCTTGGCATTTAAATAGATGTCACGTTTCCAAGGTAGTTTTCCATGTAACGAGCAAAGTTTACAGTTCTGCTGATGCCATCAGTCCACCTGACTATGGAATCAAGGGGGCACTGTATAGTATATATAGAATGAAACGAATTTTAGAAGCAGAACAAATGGAAGTTTATACTAGAAAACTAATACCCCAGATCAGTATCCTAAACCTTTACAAAGCCTTCTGCTTGCTATTCTGTTGTATCTGCAGACTTGCAACCTACTTCTTTTCCCTGATAAATGATTACTTTGTTTCCCATGCATCATAAATGCAGTTGATTTAATACTTTAAAAATGCAATGGCAAGTTATGAAGTGGAAATATTAGCTACATTATGAAAATATATGTTTAAAAGCAAAATTAAAAAACAGTCTTTCACGTATGTCTGAAGGGAAAGGATAAGCTGAACTCGAAGGACTAAAATATGATAAAGTAAAAAGCATTTGCAGGAATACTATATACGCAATAAACATGTTTTATAAAGGTAGTAACTAGAAATAGAAAAAAGCCTAGCCATATCTAAGAGACTACTTCACCTCTTCCAAATCCAACACGGAATGAGGGCGATGTGTATCATTAGTTACTACTTTGATAATATCCTAAGTACCGTCTGTACTGTGAATACTACCAGTCTAATACAAATCATGATATCTGTTAAAAAACAGAAGAACTTTATTTCCCATAGTCTGTCTTCTGTAGACCTAAGGGGGAAACATTCTTTGCCTAATACCTCTAAGACCAATTTTGATCTCATTTCTATTGGTAAAAGTCCAAAATAATTAGATTCAGGTATAATGATAAACATCTTTCACAGTTGTTCTTTCCCCCCACAGTATTATGTGCATTTGCTTTGTCATAGATTTCCTAGTATGTGTCAAAGCTATCTAGTTTTAGGTTAGCTGATATCATTTAACAGTAAAAGGAAAGAATACAGTGAAGGGAAAGAATAATCATGTAATTCAGTCATCAGCACCTGGATTTCTTCTCTTAACTTTCTCTAAATTTCTCTTAACTTTTTTACAGCAGACAATGTAAAGAGAAAGCACTTTAGGAACAAGCACCTCCTCCAGAAATGAGGGTCAGCTCCCTATCTAACTGCATTGACCCTTTGTTCCTTCCCTGTCACCTCCCTTCCTTCCACTGACTGATGTCACATAAATGCCAACAGGGGAATTTTTAGAGATTGATCTCAAAGATCAACGTATTTAACTTGCCCTTATTGCTTCATTTGGCTTAATAACATCACCCTTGTGTTATTTACCTAATGCTGGAATGATTTATCACATTTGTCATTGTCACGGGAGGAAAAAAAAAAGAAAACCGAACAGCCTGATTTTACTCGCAGCAACAGTTTGCAATTCGTGTCAGTTCTTAAAAGCTGGCACTTCTCTTCAGGAAAAGTCCTTTATCAGGAGTAGGCTGGCATGGGAAAGTGTGCAGCCACCACTCCTTGGGAGCTCTCCTGCACACAGCTTCTCTTAGATCCTGGGTGTGGTATCACTGGAACACAGCTCATTACAGACACAATTAAAATACCCTGTAAAATATCTAAGTCAGAGAGTACTAAGGAGGTTATAATGTAGGAAGACTCACCTTTAAAAAACATCCTATAAAATTTAATTCTGACTCATTAATATTTCTCTTTAATACTTCAGCCTGTCGTCAAATCGATGTGAATTAGAAACTGTGCCTTAGCACTAAAAAAAATTAGTTTCATTGCTTAGATTTGTCTTTCTCATGAATGGATTCTTCATAAATGGATATCCATGAGGTTTATCTTCATCTTTCTTGGTGTGGTTGAAAGCTTGGTTAGTTCAGTCATTCAATCCTGCCCAGCCTTGTACTTTAAGTGAGGTAATGGGCATTCTGAGTCTTAACACCTCCCAGTACATTCCGCTGATTTTGAGGTTTGCTGTGTTTCCTGTCAGTGAGACAAGAACCACTCCGACTGCAGCTCTTTGGGCACCATCTTGTCTCTGGGAGGTCAGAACAGCACCTCGCTGCCTGACTGGTGGAACATGCTCAGCGCTTACAGCCCACCATCTTCGAGCGTTCAGAAATTCAAGGAAATGGTATTTGAGGAATTTCAGTAGCACATTGCAGCCTCCTGTTTAAAGACAGTACAAAGCCAATCCCGCCCAAAGCACTGCTGTCTCAGCAGAGTGACAGAACCAAGGTGACAGAGCAGGGGAACATTCCCACAGTAAGCGAGCACTAGGTTATCCAAGATGAGTGAACACCCAGCACCAGCACCATGTAACCCTCCTTTAATTGTAAAACGGAAAGCTTGGGGGCGAGAGTTCAAACTGACCTTGTTAGGCAACTTTTCAAAACAACTCCAAGTCATTCAGGTTGATAAATACACATACTTCTTTCTGTTGCAGAAGTCACCCCTTCTGCTACAGCTTGTGATGACGTTACACACACACTTTCCTTCAGCCTTGAGCTGTGTGTGGGACCTGTTGCTGACCACTAGAGAGTGGCTGCCATGGTGATGAAGCAGAATTCTTCCCATTGCCTTTTTGCAGAGCCCACCATAACCCCGAGCTCAGGCTTCCACAAACTGTTAGAGAAATACCACAGGGAGGGTACACAAAGCTCTGATGAACATGACTGAAAATGTGGATGCAAAAAGTGAATTGAAATACTTCTGACAAGGAAAAAAACACCTAGCTATCAGAGGCATTTTGATCTTTGCACAATTTTTAGTTTATAAAAAACCTTTCTGCTAATCTTGCCAGATGTTTTGCCCAGCATAATTCACAGCATTCACACCCAGCAGGACAAACAACATTCAGTTTTCATGTTTATACAATAACCAACACAATCAACACTGAGACCTTGAAAAGCCTCACCATTATTTCTTTTTAAACGTGGGCTGGTAGATTAATCTTGCATACATTTCAGGGAAGTAAAACAATACATGAACCAAATTTCATTGTTCTTTACAGGCTTCCAAAGGCCTGGGAAGGAGCGCAACAATTGCACTGAAGTTAGAAGAAACAATAGGTTAGAAGGCTTAGAGATCTCTCAGAAGCAGCTTAATAAATGCCACAGTTGTTTTAGTTTTTAACTTCAAAATGCTCCTCTCCATTAAGCACTTTCTTAACTTCAGCCATTCCACTTTCAGATCGCTTCCTAGAGAAGAAGAAAGTGAATTAAATGAGTCTAATTTATTTTTTAACGTTTGGCCTCCTGAACTTGGAGGTACCACAGCACCACATTCAGGGCAGCTAGTCCCTGACCTAAGTGTCTGAAATCCAACACTGGTCATATTAACTTGGATGTAGCTCTCTGTGAACTAGCTCGTCAACAGCTATTAGTGTGCAGGAACATGGAAAAAAATACAATTTGTTAATGCTCAAAGCTAAAACATTTTGTTAACCTGCAAATAGCACCATATACTTTTACATGTAAAGAGAAAATCTTTTGACTAGCAGCCTACGTCATTCCTAAATTAAATAGAGAATTCACTTCAGTGGGAAGGCCACCATGAACTTTGGCAGACTTAAAACTTCTAAAATATGTGTTTCTAAAATCAAGTCTAACATATAGATGGTTATATGCATTTGGATGCATACAGGTTAGCAGGATGGGGGATATAAACCCTCTGAAGCAAAGTTCTCAAGTACAAATTCCAAGACAGATAAAATAGATTGTATACAGTGCAGGGAGCAGGTACAACAGTGTTTAGGCTTCTGCTAGGAGGTGCACACCTTGATTCTCTTTGGAGAAAACAGCAGAGAAAAGCTGACAGTAACCTTAAAGCTTAAAGATTTTGCTGATCTCTATAAAGAAGGAAGATGCAGCACAGCATAGAAAGGAGCCCTTAGGAAAGTGTCTGCTTGTCCTTGCTTTGTTCCCATTCTCTGCTTGAAGGCTTAGGTGATGACTGCCATCTTTGTAATGGCAAAATTCTCCTGTTTCAGTCAGGATTAACTGAAGGGAAAAAAATCAGAATTTTGACAAGGTAACTTTTTATAACCTGTATATGACCCTCTCATATTTCTAGTTAACCAAACAACTAGCAAGTTCTGTCTAGAGATAATTTTCTTTTTATTTACAGCAGTTGAAGCAACTTTCTAAATTAATGATAAAAACTAAAATGTATTACATCAAAAACGTACTGTACATGAAAGCATCCTACAGGTCCTTCATTTATAGTGACATTTGAAAATAGGAAAATGTAACGTAAACATCACAGATCATCAGCCAAGAGGCAAGAAAAGAGATTAAATAGGGCATGTAGCCAAATGCCCTTCAGTCACATAATGATACTCAGTTATAAATCAGTTTGGGGTACAATCATGAGGCAGAGATTGCTTGACTAAATTAACAGCTGTTTGAAGATCAGGGAATACGTGGAGTCCAAAAGTCTTTATTTGAAGGTGCAAGGGAAATAGAAATGCACATGACTCTCCTCTTTACTAGAACATTAGAACTAAAAGAAAATTCTTCGACTATTATCAGTAGCTCTCAACTGTAGCTTCCCATCCTACATTCTAAAAAAGTGCAATAGTCCTCTTGAAAAGGATCAGTTTGGAGAGTGTCAATATAAATTCCCAACAAGAGCATCTATGCTAAGGATTAACATGCTTTAAACGTGTTGGCTTTGCACCTTTAGATGATTCCCTGAGTGTTCCGAAGCCAAGGTGGACCAACGTCCTACTGAAACAAGAGAACACACAACAGCCAAGCATCCCACGCTTCAAGTCCCAACACATTCAGATGTAGGAAACATACAGCAAAACATTTTGCAGGATTAAGACAGATGGCAAAGAAGTGAGTTATTTCCCAGGCAGTGATGTCCGCAAAATCACAGAGCTTCAGTACATAAAATCGTGCTGAGAGGCAATTTGTAATCTATAAGAAATAGTTTTAATACAATTTTGGAAGGAACCATACTGAAAATTAGGAAACAAACAGCATCCTTCATCACCTGTAACTTCAAAGCTATCTTTAGCCAGTGAGTCACACTGTAATGCATTCCTACAATCTTCTTTTCACTTATGTTCTCCAAGGTGAAGTGCTAGAAAAGTCCATTTTAGAGAAAACAGATACTTCCTATTATCAGTTCTACAAGAAAAAGATGTATGTTTAGCTTCAAAGGGAAATCTCTGTTTCATATAAGTGTTATTACTGCTCTTATTGCTTCCAGTCTTGGCTACTAGAAAGAACTGCAACCATATCAACAAACCTGATTATATTAAAATCCCTTGTCTTTTTGGAAAGCCTTAATGGCACTGCTTCATGCAACTTTGCTTCATGGAAAATTTAATTATCTCAGTCTAAATTTTCAGTAACAATTGAGGTTCATGTTTTTTGCCCCCCAAAAATGGAATGGGGAGCTACCTCAGTCCAGTCTTCAAGCACCCAGAGTTCATCATACTCAGAGCTACTTTAGAAGCAAGCATACCAAAAAGGGCTTATTTTTGCCCTAGGATGTATGTATATAATAAGGATTTTATGGATATAAGCAGGACCTCAAGAAATCACGTAGTTTTGTCCTCCCACACAGGAGTGATGACACTGACATCATGCCTGAGGAATGTTCGTCTAATTATTTTTATGTATCTCCCATTCCTCAAAATGATGGAGAACTCAAAGCCTTCCCAGAAAATCCCATTCTGGACTGAAGTACCTTTCACATTTGTCTTACAATATTTAATCTAAATGTTCTAATTACAATGTAAGCACATACATTCTTGTCATGTTCACTCAGCACGTGAAGAACACATCCCAGTTTGCAGCCAGCTTCCACCTAAGAGCAAGTGGCCACTGTGAGAGTGAGCAGCCCAGGATCGGTGGCAGCAGGAAGTTCAACCTTTCAGTTCAACAGAAGCAGGCACGGGAGCATGGAAAAATCTAAATTTTAGCATTGTTGCTGACCAGTAACATAGAAATAAGGCCAGGGCAGCATAAGAGAGAGGCACAATGCCTGTTCTGCCCATGGATGAAAATGCAGCCCCAGACATTTACTTCCATATTAAATGTGTGTTGAAATTGTTTTAGAGAACATCCAATTCCTGTAAATGTTATGGGAAAATGACATTTATGACTAACTGGTCTCCTCTGAGAAACATGATGTGTTTTTGTTGGCTAAATTCCATCTTCTGTCATACCAAAAATATTAACTAATTAAAGTTGAAAAAAAGTTTGTATGAATTGGATACTTGCACAATCGTGCTCAGTTCTGGTCAAGAAAGCAGCACAGCTCCAGGTGAGTCAGGTAGCAGAAAAGCATCTGTTTACCCAACTGCCTTCCAGAGAGCATTGATAAAGTGGAGGTCCACTTTGAACCTACACACTATGACGTTATACACCATAACAAGAGGGAGAGAGGGGGAGGAAGTAAAATCAAATTATAGACAGGAATTGTCTACTGAAATTGCTTAGAGATAACAAATTGCAGACTGTTGTCTTAATCTAGTAGTAGTAGTATCATTTAACTGGAAAGTGTGAAAAGAACGCTTAAGTGTTACATACTTATATAGAGCTAAAGCAACTGACACTTCTAGGGATTCAAAACTTCTGCAAACTCATCAGTTACTTGTTGCACTTGTATGAACAGGAAACACAGCATACGGTGTATTACGTGCAGTGTAATACTAGGTAGTAGTCTGCAGTGGTAACAATTAACGGTACAGATACTCCATGAAGAGAATGCAAACACATACATCTGCCCATGGAGAATAAAAATGAGTAAAAATGGTGGGAAAGAACTATCCTGTTTACCCCTCTGGTACCAAGTGCTTTGTAACACTGGTGATTCTAAGAACAGCTCAACATGTGGTCAAGCAATAACGCTCTAGCAGGAATGATTAAATGATTAAACCTTAAAAACAGTGCTCAGGTTCATAAAGATACATGATCTCTCCTACCGATTTAATTTGTTCAAAATGAAATCAGAGTGACACTGCCATTTAAAATTCACAAATTACACAAAGCATTAGTTGGCTTATTTTGTCTAGTAACAGTACCATTAAAACCTCTTTGAGTTAATATTAATTCTCAAAATAGTCTGTTATAGTAAGTCAACACTGCTTTTCCATTTTAATAAAGCTGAAGTTCAAGCACAAAATTTTACTTGTTTAAGCTGAAAAGAGAAAAAGCAGGACCTAGATTAGTAACTGAGAAGATTTGCCTCAGTCTTGTTGCTTTGACCCCTATACCACATCTCTCGTGGTTCATCTTTCCATTTCCTTCAGAAAGCTTTCCATCTGCAAAACTATAATTTCCTGGCTGACGCAGATTTGAAGAGTCCCAAATTCTGGTGTTGCATCTGAAATTACTTGTTTTATTTCTGACTTTACAGGCAGTTTGCTGGGGGGAAGGAGAGAATGCGCTATAGTAATATGATAAAATCCCAAGCTATTAACCAACAAAACCCAAGTCATATTCCTGTGAGCCTGTGAAGTTATTCATCCATTTAGATTCAGAACAGAAGAGGAGGAACACATGCATGCCACTGAAATGCCAAGAGAAATAGATACTAACTTCAAAGAATAACAAAATAACCTGAAATAGCTGTTAATAGAAAGAGGGAAGGAAGAAAGAGACATACATCTCCAAAATGTAACACATCAGAACGCAGACCACAGCTCATTGTGCCATGCTTTCCAGTAGCTGAACTCTGTGAGACTTTTTAAGGCTAACCCCAAGTAAAGCTCATTACTACTGCGGTCAGACAGAGCTCGTTACAATTATGTTTTTCAGGATATGCAGTCAAGAAAAAAAAAAAAAAAAAGCTGCCTGCGAGTGAATAGGATAGCAATGTCTTCACTCCTGTCTAAGAATCCTGCACCTTCCTGTAAATCTCAGGTATTGCAGAGGGCTAGCGTTACAAGACTAGAAATCAATGGCCACAATTAAGAACTCATAACTCGCAAATATGAGCAGGTTTGCCACTAAACAATCACTACTTTTACGAAAGACTGACGTTCTGATAGATGATTTACACAAACTTCCAGATATGGAAAGGACATAATTCAAGATAGACCGCTTAAACTGAGGTTTAAGATAAAATTTATGATAAAATAAAACTGAACTTTAGTGCTGGATTAAAATGACTCCAACCAGAGTCCTAATATCTATATCCCTATCCCCCAGGAAGATTTTTCAGCAGCTCAGTTGTGAAATCGTGGTCACAATCAATGTTACTCTTACAGATTAATTTGGTTTTCAAAGACCAAATAATCCTGTTTACGTTTACTCAGCATCACAGCTAAGTATATCTGGTTATCCATTTAAAATTTTGCCCAAGTTAACTCAGAACTGGCAACAACATTCATCATAGATGACTTTTATTAAGCCTTTTGAAGCAAGTCAGCATTTTAAGCATCAGATAAAACAATGATTACCTCTCTGCGGTAGTCTGTGGAGTAATAAGCAGAACTCACACTCCCCTCATTAAAAGTCCTCATTTAATAAAATAAGTTTCCTTATCAGGAAATCTGCCTTACAAACAATCTCTTGCCGCTGAGACACCCTTTGCAGAGATTTGCATCCTAGTATAAACTAATGATTTAAAATATCTGTACATAAATAATATACTGGAAAAAAAGTTAAAGTGCGTGCTAGCGTTCTGTTGGGAAGTGCTGACTGATTCAGATAAAGCCAACAGATTACACAACAGCTATGGTATGTTGTTGCTGCTGTAATTTCAAAGGCTTTTGACTTTCTTTATGACAGGGGGAAAAAAAAGAAGCATCGATAAAGATAATAAAGAGAGCTATAAAAGTAGCCATAACATATGTCTTCATAAAAGCTACACATCAGAAAGTAGGACTGCAGGCAAAGCAAAGAAATGCATAGCCACCCCAAGGCCAGAAACCCAGTTCGGCAAACCCAAATTTTATTGCCACAAACTGTGGAAGGCACAGACAGACTGGCTTTCTGCCGAGAATAAATACTTAACTGTATTGGTGTCAAAAATTACACCAACTTGTAAGATTTACCAGAAATGATGAAGCGCATTTCTGCTCTTACTAAAAGCCAGACCATGGCTTATTGCTAACTGGGAAGAATGCCTCAGACGAAGAGGCATGACTTCATCTACATTTAAAAGCTTTCAGCGTAGCATTTTTATTTGCATTGTACAGGGGGAAATTCAAGTACATGCCCAAAAACCTCAGAAGCAAGTTTTCCTCATGTTATAACCTGTAGAACCTCTCCAGTAAGCCACATCTTTAAGCGGGGAAATAACACATGAGCTTGATAAAAAGGCATACTGAAAACTTACCAAAAAAGCACCAATGACATTCAAAATGTCAGTCATTTCTGCAGAATGACCTGATACAAATCAAAATGTTGATACTCATCATATATATATATACTAAGATCTCCTCCATACTTTGGCAGCAGAAATGATAAATATCTAGCTTTAAAAGCCAACACCTATTTCACTAGCATCCTCAGAGAAGTCAGCCTGTGATTGCTTAAAAAAAAAAAAAAACCTTTACCAATTATTATTATTTCGCTTCTATCATTCTAAGAATGGTGACTAATTCTAAAACAAACTAAAAAGTTTAAAAGGTAAGGGCCATGTGTTGCTAAGTGTAACGTAGTACAGCCAAAACTATAAGCACCTTTTTAGAAAACAAGACAACACAATTGAATACATGATACCAAGGACAAGAAGCTATAGGATGAGTACTGAGAAAAGCAATTACAATGAACAGAGGAGAGCTAACAATGACAGTGTGTTTCTTTAAGGTAAAAAGACTGATATTGCAAACAGGTATGACAGTAAGCCACAATAAAACAATAATTTATAACAGAAGCTGCATAGAAAGAGTAATAAGACACTACCCTGACTCTGTTTAACTACCTAACATTCATGTTCATAAAAACAGTTTCCAATGCCTGTTTTTGCTGGCCTGGATTCAGAAAGGGTTCTTGTAGTCCTATGAAGTAAACTCCCTGGAATTATCTGTGAATGCTTTGTCTGGATGATATACCTGCCTCTGTCTAAAATGAAATTACTTGATCATGAAATTCAACTGGTAATGAAAAATGAAAATGCTAAAAATATTTTATTGGATAGGGGGTGCCCATTCGTTTTATTTCTACTTTTTTTTTTTTTTCTTGAAGCCACTTTTTTTCTGACCTTTGCAGGCTAATACTTTTGGTGAAATTGCTGCTTCAAATCCATCATACTTGGGTCTTTCAAAGAGACCTGGTAGCTTTAAACTTTTATTTATTTATTTATTTATTTAAAAATTTACTTATGGTATAGCTAAAAACACAACAGGTCAAAAGTCACATCTTCACCTTTACTTTTCTGCTGTTTACATGGCCAGACTTTATAACACAAGACAAGAGAAGCTAGACTTAACATTGGCTGAGGAGAAAGTCCAACAAGCATTCAGTTTCCATTCTGTAGTCCCACAGTTATCAAAAGCAAGTGCAAAAGCATATTTAATTACATGTATTAAAGTAATAATAGTAATACACCCCTTTTTTTCTTTTTAGAAGCACATTAAAATCATATAACAGCTTCTAACTATGCTCCATAATTTGACTTTGCTGAGGTCATGTTATAGATTTAAGGGGTTAGAAGTATTTTCTTTGTATGTCTGCTTGAATTTTAAAATTGTATTTAATGTTTTGAATCAAAGAAACATTTTCGCAATGCTAGAGTCTTTTGGAATGACCAAGGAAACAAAATCTCTTGACAATTCTTATCAGCTTATACAACAGTCCAGTTCAGTTACTAATAGTTAAAGCACTTCTGTTCAAGTAACCATAGGAATACATGGTTACTTATCACAGTTGGGGTTAGACTACCTCAGTCAAAAATTCACTTTGGGCTGGAACCTCAAGCATGTTGCTGAATCAAAACTTTATTCCAGGCAGCTTGGGAAATGAAGTTATAGAAAAAAAAAAAAAAAAGGAAAATGAGACAGGAAAATAATACAGACTGTACATGTACGTAATGCTCACTGGAAGGACTTGTGGGATTATTCACTCAAACATCTGCCAACTGACTTTACTGATTTATTTATGAACAATTCTCTTAGTCGCACCATAAAATATTACACAGCATTCCTATGAAAATTAGAATTGTTGGTTACTCTCCCGCACAAGGGTCTTCCTTCTAAAGCAATTGAAGGGACATCAGTCACTGGAGCACTATAGTTTTGTTTGGCCAGAGATATCAGCTAGTTAATAAAGAAGTGCTGAGTAAAATGTCAATTAATTTACATATTAATCACCTTAGCTAAATTTGCCTTACAAAAACAAATTACAGTGAAGCAAGCTAAAATAAAACACATGCTAATAGCTCAAGTCTATTTTATCCATATTAATACATCTTAACTTCACGCACATAAAAAAAAAATGAGTCCATTCCAAATGAAATTGTTAGTTGTGCTTCTGTTATGGTTTTTATATCTATGGCAACAGTAAATCATCAATTGAACTTCACTACTAAAGCATTCAGAGACAAGGGTGGGGAGGGGAGAGTGATTTTTTACGCTAAAAGGAACTCAAAGTAGCTAACATTAAAAAGATGACCCAAGTTTATGCACTGACAACACAGTAAAAAGCCGCCTTTGAAGATGGCGTAGTCCTCTTGTTCTGTCAGCCAGCAACATTCTTCTGAGCTCGCTTCACAAACCACTCCCTCTCCCCTTATACCTTTTCATGTCTATTTTCCCCATTATACTAATCTGCTGTTGTAAAGAATTTGAGGCTGCTTGACATCTTTGAAATCAACTCAGTTTACTGTTTTTTCCCATTCCACCATTTTTTCACAGCAAGCATTTCATTACACCGAATGTAGTGCAACTGCTGCACTAAAATAACAACTGCGGGGCTGGTGGTGAAGGTGTTAAGAAATTTGATAGTAATAGTCTTCTATCGAGTATCCCCATTAAACCAGGCAAGTCTGATGGACAGCTGCAGAATGGCAGGGACTTCCTCTCTGCATGCACAAAAACTACCATGCTGCCAAAAAGGATGTTGCTGAGGCAGCCTATTAAAGCCCCAGAAATACATGCCTCCAGTCAGTCAACAGCTAATAAACAGCTGTGCAAAGGAGGCCATTATCTAAGCTCTTCCTGAACTAAAAGGATGCTGCAACAGGAACTTGTCAGTAGAAAGCTGTAAAGACTTCCTGCTTGGACATCACAACGCTGACCAGGGACAAACGCAGAACGGGAACCTTATGCATCAGTAGTTACTTCTGGAGAGTCCTTATCATACATCAGAGAGAGAGAAAAAAAGAAGAAAGAAAAAAAGAAAAAAGGCAAGGGGCCTCAGCTAATGAGTGCTTAAGCGGTCATTCTGTGGAAGAACACTCTTGAAAGGCAATTCCTCCTCCCCCTTGCCACTCTATGCAATTGAATATACATCATATATGTGAACAACAGTGAGGCATGAACAAATGCTAATACTTCATTATTTCAATCTAGGCTTTTAAGTGATTTATTGAAGTCAGAACATACTTAATGTATAGACCAGCAGTGGGAAAAATCTAATTGAAAGGAGGCAGATGTGCTGCCAAACCTAATCTTACCTCATATGCACTCTACAAATACCTCCCTGACAAAGAAAAAATCTACAAAAGAACCTAATTATTATCTGAGATTTTTGGAGGTTTCTTAGAATTTTACATGAACAAATGTGCAACCTCATCACAGGTCTTGAACAATTCAACTCTGTTGCATCTTGGATACGACTGAGTGCTAATTATAAATTTGTAAACAATGATTTGGGAAAACCATTGTGAAAAGTTTGAAGAGTCATATAAAGTAGGAATGCACTTCAGTGCATCTTCAAATTTTGAATGAGAGACCAAATCTGAATCCAGCTGGGGGCAAGAAAGTTTGGCCTTCTTAGGTTCACAACCTAAATTCCTGTTTATCTCTTGACAGAAGTTTTTTTGGTGTGATACAATGTAATAGGGTCTATATTTCCACAGAGGACTGACTCAGAGACAATGTTTGGTTTTTGCTTTGATGCACTGTTTAGAAATTGGCATTAGTCAGTGCATCTAACAGCCTAGCGCGGGTACACTTCCTTCACGTACTTTAACACCTGTAAGGTTTAATGATAAACATCATAAAAGATCAGGATGGTTTACAAGTAGCTTAAAGGTATTAGGAGGTTTATAAAGCTGTAAAGTATACCTGCCCTTGAGGGCTGCACTGATTTAATTTCTCAACCACTATGATTATCGCATTTTCAAAATAACCTGCGTGTACACACCTAATCTCAGCAGACAGCCAAGATCAGTATTGTTCCAGAGCAGAACATCAAACAGTTACATTGCACTGATACCTGTAAAAAGCTGAAAATGTAATTAAAAACGCTTATGCAGAAGTTTTTAAGTATAAATGATAATATTAAAGTGTCCACTATAAAAGAATTCTGAGTAGAAAGCTAAGACCTGTGGGGTCTTCCTTATGACACTACAAGAGAGGTCTGCTTCTAGTTACAAGTGAATGCTCATGCACATCTGGCAGATGTCATAATATTTCAAGTGTGTTTTTAAATGCCCATTGAAATGGCTTCAAAATATGATATTATTTCCTCTCCCTAGACTGAAAAAGCTTCTTGAACAAGAAACAGCATATCAAGAAAAAAAAGAGAAGGAAAACAACAAGAAAATAGCTAAACTGAAAGAAGAATTGACTAAACTGAAATCTTTTGCTTTAATGGTTGTGGATGAACAACAAAGACTCACTGAGCAGTTGAATCAACAAAGTCAAAAAATTCAAGAGTTAACCACTTCTGCAGACCAAGCACATGAGAAACTCGCTTTTGCTGAAGCAAAAGCTCAGGAACAAGAACAGAAAGCCAGCAGGCTGGAGGCTGAACTGCAAGTCCAAAGCAGTAAGGTTTCCCAAGATCAAGAAGCAATGATGGCCAAACTAACCAATGAAGATAGCCAGAATCGTCAGCTCCAGTTAAAACTGAATGCACTCAGCCGACAAATTGATGAGCTGGAGGAGACCAATAAATCTTTAAGAAAAGCAGAAGATGAACTGCAAGACCTAAGGGATAAGATAAATAAGGGAGAATACGGGAACTCCACTCTTATGTCTGAAGTGGAGGAATTACGGAAACGACTGCTGGAGATGGAAGGAAAAGATGAAGAGCTCATAAAAATGGAAGATCAGTGCAGAGAACTTAATAAAAAGTTAGAAAAAGAAGCATCACAGAGCAAGAACCTGAAAGGGGAAGTCGACAAACTCAACAAAAGAATTATGGAACTGGAGAAATTAGAGGATGCTTTCAGCAAAAGCAAACAGGAATGCTACTCCCTGAAGTGCAACCTAGAAAGAGAAAAAATGGTAACAAAGCAGTTGTCCCTTGAGCTGGAAGGCTTAAAAGCTAGAGTTGGAGAGCTTGAAGCAATTGAAAGCAAGTTAGAAAAAACCGAGTCCACGCTTAAGGAAGATTTAACAAAGCTGAAGACTCTAACAGTGATGCTTGTGGATGAAAGAAAAACTATGAGTGAAAAAATAAAGCAAACAGAAGAAAAGCTGGAAGCTGCAAATTCTCAGCTTCAGGTGGAAAAAAATAAAGTGATGTCCATTACAGAAAAACTAATTGAGGAAAGTAAAAAGGCATTGAAATCAAAATGTGATGCAGAGGAAAAAGTGTCCAGTGTCACAAAAGAAAGAGATGAACTGAAAAACAAACTCAAAGCAGAAGAGGAGAAAGGAAGTGATCTTGTTTCCAAAGTAAATATTCTAAGAAAAAGACTTCAGTCACTGGAAGCTGTTGAAAAAGAATTTCTTAAAAACAAGCTTAAAGAGACTACTAAATCCAGCTCATCCTTGCAGCAAGAGAACAACAAAATCAAAGAGCTTTCTCAAGAAGTTGAGGGGCTTAAGCAGAAGCTGAAAGAAATGAAGGCCATAGAAGATGATCTTATGAAAACTGAAGATGAATTTGAGTCTCTAGAACGAAGATATGTCAATGAACGGGACAAAGCCAAGCTCCTGTCAGAGGAGCTGGAGGCTGTCAAAATGGAAGTAGCTAGATATAAACTAACAGAAAAGGCAGAGTCCAATCAAGAGCAGCGTCTTTTTAAGAAGCTCAAAGAAGAAGAAGCTAAATCAAGTCATCTTTCCAGAGAAGTAGATGCACTGAAAGAGAAAATTCATGAATACATGGCAACAGAAGACCTAATCTGTCACCTCCGAGGTGATCATACAGTCTTACAGAAGAAACTCACCCAGCAAGAAAACAAGAACAGGGAGTTAGCAAGAGAAATGGAAAGCCTCACAAATGAATTAGAGAGGTACAGACGTTTCAGTAAGAGCCTCAGACCCAGTGTTAATGGCAGGCGGATTTCTGACTTGCAAGTTTTTTCTAAAGAAGTCCAGACAGATCCAGCTGACAATGAACCACCCGATTACAAAACCCTCATGCCTTTAGAGCGAGCAGTCATTAATGGGCAGCTGTATGAAGACAGTGATAATGAGGACAAAGACAGCAATGAGGAGGAACAGTCAGTGTCTTTCAAAAGCAACTCATCCATCGGGAATGCCATGCACAAGAAACTGTGGATCCCTTGGATGAAGTCCAAAGAAAACCACCACCAGAACGGGAAGATTCATACAAAGCAGAATGGAAACTGTGCACAGGCTGGAGACCTAGTGCTAAGCCATACACCTGGCCAACCTCTGCACATAAAAGTAACTCCGGACCATGGACAGAACACAGCAACACTCGAAATAACAAGTCCTACCACTGAAAGTTCTCACTCCTATACAAGTACAGCAGTTATACCTAACTGTGGCACTCCCAAACAAAGAATAACTATTATTCAAAATGCCTCCTTCACGCCTGTAAAGTCAAAAGCATCTGAAGGTTACATGAGCCCAGAACAAGCCATTTCTCCCATTACTATGGCTGCTTTTGCAAGATCTCAAACTCCTGATTCATGTGGTTCCTTAACTCCTGAAAGAACAATGTCCCCTTTGGCTTTACCAGGCTCAAGTTCTCAGGAACAAATGCTGTCCTCGGAGCCTTTGGAAATGGGAGCCAAGCATGCCGTTTTCAGAGTATCCCCAGACAGGCAGTCGTCATGGCAGTTTCAGAGATCTAACAGCACGGGATCAAGTGTAATAACTACTGAGGATAATAAAATCCACATCCACTTAGGAAGTCCTTACGTCCAAGCTCTCACCGGTTCCAAGACGGTCAGCCCTTGTACCCCAGTGCAAGATAACAGAACTCCAGCACTAGCTAATGGAATACCCAGTAAGCCCACCAATAAAATCACCAGCAGTATTACTATCACACCAACAGCCACTCCTCTCCCACGGCAATCACAAATTACAGTAAGTAATGTCTATAACTGACCCTCATCCATGCTGACACCCTTACCAGCAACCCATCCTGTTTTTCATCCCAGCAAGAATTGTTTGGAACGGCCCTTTTCCTATGGGAGAGATCTGTGCATGAACTTTACAACAGTATATGAAACTAACGTTAAGTTTTGCCTGCTTAGTGTTATCAAGTGTGCACTTACTGTATATCTTCTAATTGAAATACAGTTATGTAAAATATCTAGTCTTGCACTTGTATAAATGCATCTTTATGTATTTCCATTTTCAAAATAACTCACATTACTTTTGACTGCAACTTGCCTTGGTGAAATATTTTAACATTACAAAAACAGTAAATAATTGATTATTTTTATCATTGCTTGCAGAACATTTTTGGTTGTTTTTTTTTTTTCTGTGTGTGTGTGTTTGTATTTATTTTTTTGCATGTATGGAAGAATTTTAATTAAGCCATAATATTGCCTGCTAACTTCAGAAAAGACTTAACTTGTTACCTTCCCTGTTTCTTCCCAATTCCCCCTAGCTCTCCCATTTCAGATAATTATCATTATATCACACATACAATCAAAATACCATGTATTGTATCTTGTATCAGATTTATGATGCATAAATGATATGCTCCAGACCACAACAACCACTTTTCCTCCCCATCTTTTTTCACTATGTTTGGCAAAAATCGCTTTTTATACCCTCCTGTAAACCCTTCTTGTAAGTGAACTGAATTAAGGTGCTTACATTACAAAATAATTCCCTCCCAATAAGGCAAGTGTTTGTTTTTTTTTTTTTCCAATAGAACAGAAAAATTGCTATAAATTAGGTACATTGTAAAACAATTAACAGAAATACATTTCTAAGCGATAATTCAGAATGCATTCACATACAACACTCAAATTTCATCTAAGTGCTTCATTATCAGTCCAATGTGCTATATAGGTACACTGAAGGAGAAACAAGATTAGCAATTATGGCCCACCTTCATATTTTTCACACAGTAGGCAGAGGAAGCATGACTGAAGCATTAAGAAGTAGCACTAGACCACCTCTCTAAACACACAGGCCTGTAGGACTGGGGTAAAATGCAGTACCATACAGCACAGACAAAACAGGTTAAGATATTTCAGTGATGGGTATAGTATTAGTACCTAAGAAAAGGACAGAAACATAAACAATGTTGCCTCAGTCTACATGTGGAACAGACAGCAAATTGTAACCTCCTAGAAAATATTGCTAGTAGTAGACCAGCTTCACACTGAATGTAAGTCAGGCCAAAAGATCTGAAATTCACTTTCAGATCACTGATCACAAAAGCTGTCTTGAAAAAAATGTGAATTTGGAAAGGCAGCTTCTTATTCTAAAGAAGTTAAGTGCCTAAGTAACTTATGTTCAGGGGGTAGAGAGATTGGAATTAAAAGCAAATCTTATCAGAAAGGAAGTTTGCATGTAAGGACAAAGTTCCTATTCATTTCTTCACTAAGCATTATTCTGCTTACATTATCTGGAGTTTTAAAGAAATAATCATGTCTACAGTATAATTTAGCGACTGATTCAGCAAAGGACTTTGGCACATGCTTTAACATAACAAAGGGACTTCTATTGTACAGGAATCCAAATGGTTACAACTGTAGGTAATAGCTGATATTTGAAGGAATAGTTTCTATTGAAAAGCTAAACCCACCACCCCTATGCACTTCTAGGTAAAATCACCAATGGGAAGAAACAGATTTTGTGATTGGAACTTGATATAGCACATGTACTTCGAGGTCCCTTGATGACCTTTGAGGTCCCTTCCAACCTAAGCCATTATATGAAACTATGATACTACAGCTCAGCAGTAGACACTTATAATGTGGGATGGTACAAGCCTAGCTTAATGTCATGAACAGCTTCAAGAGCTGCTGTATCAAGTTATCGGGCTTCATAAGAGGTCCTCCACACTAGATTTGTTTCAGTGTATCATCACTGACTCGAAAGTGAGATCTGATTAAGATCTGGGTCAGAAGAAATGAATGGTCTCATCCTGCAAAGCAGATTGCAAGTTGACTCCCGCCCACTTCAGCAGAAGTTACTGATCAAGACAGTAGCGAGCACTCAGGCAAGTGAAGATGATAACTTTTTTTATAATAAACTTACCACAACTGTGCCTATTATATAAACAAGTACCTTTCTTGCATTCAGCTTACACATTATTAACTGAAGGGCTCATCCAAAATTAAGAAGCAAAAGCAGTCCATTCAAAACACATTCTCTGCACGTCTAGAATTTGGAATACTGCATGCTCTGTTGATTGATACCCAAGATCTCTGCAGGGGCATGTTATAAGCATGGTACTGAGTAACTCTACCTGAAGTGCATACTTGACAGCGTACTAATGGATGCCAGATTCTCTACAAATTAAAGGATAAACAGTTGTCCTTCAGAAACACTAGCATTTTCTTCAATCAGACTTTAAAACCTTGTGAAAGAAATATTTCACTTTATAGCCATGTTCCAAATGTACAGAAATGTGTTGATCATTAACTACCTGGTCATCTATTACAATGCCTTTGAAAGATAGCACAAAACAGGACATAATAGCAACAAGCATACTTAGACGTTTGGACAACTTCCAAGCTATTATGAATACGGACTTCAGAGTCTAAAGCTAAGTTTTCAATACAAAGCCTAGGCCAAAGTTCGCAACATTTAGAAATTTAATCATTAAACAGGACAGTACTTCTGCTCCTGTCTCGTACTTCTACTGGTGGTGGTTTACCAGTAACTGTCCAATTAACAAAACACAAAGGAAGCAGTCACTCTTTACCATTAATTCTCAAATAAGAAGTACCAATATTATACGTAAATGAACTTGCTACATTTCCTAAAAAAACGCTCCTTGATTAAAGGACACTAATATCCCCCTACTAATTAAATAATCTATCTATAGACCCTGACTGACTTCACATGGAATTTTTGTCCTAGATTTCCAACACACAAAAAATACAATTATTATTTTGCCTAATAATTTTATTTGCAAAATAAAACCTGTTCATCCCATTCAAATTCCCAATATCTGTTTCAAAATATATAGCAGAGAAGAACATATGCTTGGATGTACTTATTGAGACCTGAAATTTACTCAGCTGTTTGAACAAAAATAAGTAGCTCTATTTTCAACATAACAAGAGAAAGCATAGTTTTGAGAGTAAAATTACAAGTGTTTACAAATTTACTTTACTTTTTACTTTACAAGTTTTTCAGCTCAGCACTCCATATTATAGATGATTTCCTTTTACTGAGGGGGAATATTCACCTACTTGCTTAGCAGGCAAAGAGAAAACAGAGTAAAGGAAAAATTACATGACCTGTCTGAAAAAAATGATTTAAACACTTTGAACAAAAACATAATTGTATTAAATTTCAACCAACCAAGGCAGTTTTTCCAGGACTCACATGCACTCCAAATGGTAAGTACGGCAGTTTTAATATTGGAAGATGAGACACCTTAGTTTTCAGTATTTGCCCAAAACCCTAAAATTTGACAGGTACTTAAAACAGTGATACAAATAAATATTAATGGGAAATACGGTCACACAGAAAAAAAACCCAAACCACTAAGTAGGGTATATCCGAGGGATTAAAATGTTAAACAGCATAAGAACAGTTTTCAGCAGATCATAGTGTCAACCCATCCCTTTTCCAAAACGGTGCAAACATCTCCTCTCAGATCTAAAAATCTGCCTTCTCCACCGGATGTCATGTTAAGTCCTCAGAAACAGAAAGGAAAAATTAAATGATAAAGGAAATGGCAGAAGTTACCAGCCCACTTTCTCTTTTCAGTTTTAGTTCTGTAAGCAAGCAAAGGAATGCAAGCAAAGTCAACGTCAACAATTCAATACTCAGCATTTCTGAGTCATTATGTTTACACTATAAAATATTTCCTTTGAAATATTTATAATTTTTGTCATAAAAGGGAGGACAGATGAGGGAAGTGAGGGGAAGGAAGGAAAAGAAAAAAGAAGAGACTAGGAGCCAATAATGGTACTGAGAGCAGAGTGCCCATCCATCAGCTGAAAGGTATCTCAAGTTTAAAAAAAGAATCCCTCCCTCAAGTTGCTAATTCATTAATATAATTGACAAAAAAAAAAAAATACAGGACTAGGCAGCTGACTTGCTTGATTCAAATCACAGTAGATAATATGAACATGGTACCTGGGGACCAAATGCAAGGCTGTAAGAAGAAAAAAGATCTCTATGTATGGATCTCGTAAAGGCTTAAAAAAAACATGCTTCCCACACTGAGGAAAAAATAATAAAAAGCAGAATTATACAATATTACATTCTAATTAAGACTGAATGGATTCTGCAGGGTTAGGTGCTAGAAATAGAGTACCTATTTTCCCAGGGACTTTGTCCCTAGGAAACAGCTACTGAGACAGGCAAAACAAAAATTGGCAACTGCCAGACTTAAGTGAAGACTACCAAACATTACGTTAACAAGACAAAGAAAAGGGAAAGATCTTATGGTTCAGGCACAGCATCAGTGGGTGCATAAAGACATTTCAAAATTAGCACCAAGTAATATAAGTGAGAAACTGCTCAAGAAAAAGACTGTCCTTAAAAGTTTAAAAAGAATGAAGTGTTTTCACAAACCTGCAGCCAAGTAGCCCTCAGATGGTGCCAAATTCTGGCTGACAGTCCAGCATCAAATGTGCCCATCAATTGTGTGGGCATCCAGAAAGCCTCAACTATCAGAGCTGACAATTGCACACGATTGTGTCCAGACTACTAACCAAAGTACTCTTGGGAAGCACATTTTGAGTGCAGCAGGATAGGCCTGTTTCAAACAGGGACTCTCCACTCCCCAGGCACTGGCCTGACATACCAGGCTCTTCATACAGGGATAGGCAAGAGAAGCTACTTCCCCTCTTACCCCTACCACATCCCTACCACAGGGCACTGTCCATTCAGTTATGCTGACATTACTGCTCAAGAGGCAGCACTGTGAACCAGATCAAAGAACTAACCTGGATTCAAACAAACAAAAAGAAGGGTTAATTTCATGGCACAGCTCAAACAAGCAGCTACGTCAGCAAAACTGCTGGGTCAAGCAACAAAGGATGAGCCCTCTGAATACTGAAATTGCTGCCAAAGCGCTGGTCTTATCTCCTTAGATGCTACCATGGTTGTCTGAAGAGATGCAATCTAGCACATAAATACATCACAAAGCACTCAAAATGTACAACAACATTCAACAATCCTACTAACAGCCTTCTGGGGCACTAAGAAATGACTCTCACTTTACAGCTGAGGGAAGAAAAAAAAAAACCAAGGTAGAATTGATGTGTAAAGGAGCAAGGCAGTTCCAGTCATGACTAAAATCCAGAATTTCTTTAACTGTCTCACACTGAAGCCTTTATAGGTGGTGTTTTATTCCACAGAAACATCAAAAAAAGGGGGAAAATGTAGAGTTTTTTGTATGTGTGTAGCATATATAGATAGATAAAGATTTGTGATTAGACATATTAATTATATAATTAAATCTATATTAGTCATAATCAATGTAATTAGTACATAATATAATATAATTATATAATTAAATCTGTCTATGCTTAAAATATGTAGCTAGTTTAATTATATAATTACATGTATATTATATTATTATTATTATATTGCATAGTTAAATATATGTCTGCATGTAAAAATGGGACTCTGATTAACACACCATTAAATGTGACCATCACAGAGGAAAGCAGCCTGCTCCCAGACAGAAAAAAGGCCCTGATGATAAAAGCACAGGGTTCTTTTTCCTCCTCTATGCAGAGTATTCTTTGACACAACCTGGTTACCTCTGTAAACTTCTTCAGCGTATATAATAACTTATATGAGAAAAGATATAACCAGAGGTTTTGAGCTGAAAATTTTAATAGAGAGGATGCTTTCATGTTAAAAAGTGTCTTTAGGTATGAGTTCAGTTCAAAAATGTACAAAATGAATGAACACGTCCCTCTCTAGATGCCCACCGTCCATACAGAATGAGACTCAGTGTCAAGACTTGTACTCCATGAATGGCAGCACTGATTTAAACTGAGAGAACTGATGATCGCATAAATACTTGTAAAATAATGTATTGTAGAACTACAGTTTTAAGCACCAGCAGAAACATTTAAGTGTCAGCACTGCCCTCCCTTGGACAGAATCAATATTGCAAGGTGCTCCGTAGCCCAAAAAGGACGCTCTATTTCTTCTTGGGATGGTCAGTGCCCTAAGACGGCGCCTGAGATCCCTTCTCTATTCAAGAGGCTTTCCATCTCAGGGAAGGGCAGACTGCACTTCCCTGTGGGCCCAGATCAGTCCTTGCCCTAGGAGAGATGACCCTCAACACAAACTCACCAGGTTGGATGGGGCCCTGAGCAGCCTGATCTAGTATTAGATCTGGAGGTTGGTGTCCCTGCCTGCAGCTGGGGGGTTGGAGCTTGATGATCCTTGAGGTCCCTTCCAACCCAAGACATTCTTCGATTCTATGATTCTATGATTCCCTGTGTCTTGTCACCTATTGTCATCTATTAAAAAATGAGCCTTTAACTACCTTACGTTTCAAGATTATTGCATTTCCCGGTGAAGACGTCACAAAAGAAATGGGCACATGGCAGAACTTTAGCAATGAGAAATTCAGTTTCTGTCCCCAACTCTGTTCAACACTGCTTCTTTTCCCCACCATCAGAAAGTAGATGTAAACTTGGGTGTTCAGCAAACAACACCATGGTGGCAGTGGAATTCATCACTTATATGGAAATTATTTCTAATTTTAATGTATATTTTTCTGTCAAATACTTTATGTTGTTGAAATCACGACTTCTGTCATTGGCCTACTATCAGCAAAACAGTAGAAATCACAGAAAACTGAGCACAGAAGGGACCTCGGGACGTTTTTCTGCCTATTTTCCTGTTACACTTTGACCTAAATCCTTCCAAACAAATGCCTGGCTCTTCCTGTTCTAAAACCCCTGCAATGATAACAATTTGCCAGTTACCCCAGGAATCTGTAACAGGGCAGAAGCTTTCTTGCCACTAAAAATCTTGCTAATTTCTAAACTAAATTCCCTTTGCTGAAATTGTTACCCAGTTTTCGTTTCCTATCCTCCCACTGGAAATAGAGAACTACTTCCTCGGCAGCAGCCTTTCACATATTAGAAGGCAATTAACATATCTGTCTTCACTTTTGTTTTCTCCAGGTTAAGCAAACCCAACTGCTTTCCCAACTAATAGCTCAAGTAGTACAGCTATACAGATCAGTAATTATTTCCCCACTGCACAGCTATTTATAATGGTGTGTATATTTCTGAAAATGCAGTGCTCCAAGCCAGACAGTACTCTGGCTGAGGTCTTACCAGTATTAATAAGGATTACTGATCCTGCTCCTTCTTACACATCTGAATATAGTCATGCACACAAACCAGTTGCATAAAAGGAAATACAGAGCAACTGAGAAATTTCCCACTGGATTCCTAGAAGACGGATGCCAGGACATAGGGAAAGAAAAGAAAACATTCAAATGCCCCGTGCAGCTAAAGAGGCCCAAATGAAAATTTCAGCCTACAACATCTTGCATGGACACCAAAGGGAATATTTAGTTTTGCCACTTAATCTTATCTCATCCTCACTTGCAGACCTGGCTTAGGTTCCAAGTGCATTCAGTCATCCAGGAACAAGCTGCAGTCTGGCAAGCAGCATACTCTTGCACATGCAGACATCTGGGTTTCTGTGTAGGGGTTCTTCAGCACCATCCCCTGGCCGCTTTCATTTAAGCTGCAAATGATTCTTTCTACTGCTCAAATTTCTTAAACTAAAAAATTTAAGCAGTGAGAGAGAGCTAGATCTGAAGTTATTTTCCCTAGATAAAGTTCTACAATGACACTAGAAAGATAAGTGAGAAAACCTACAGCAGAAGTGCGACATGCTCCCTTCTCTTCAAATGAATACAGTTCAACCAGGAAGCAAAGCATGCATCACACTTCCAGAGCAAAATGAGATTAGGACCAAAGGCAGAACTACTTGAGCAGCACATAAACAGGTGCATTTGCCCTCCCTGACACCTGCACACACACATGCACACCTGCCTTAACCTCCTCCCCAGAAAGCCAGCACTGCATTGTGGCAGAATGCCCGATGGCCCATTTCACTAACTGATAAGCTGCCTCTGTGCCCTTGGGAAAGAATGGAGGCCGCATGGAATCTAAATCCTGGTATTTCAGAGCAAACCTTCACAGCCAACTTCCTGAAATTACAAAAGGGCATTTTCACACTTGTGTGTGAAAATCTGACAGCTGTCACCTGTGAAGTGTTTGTTCCAATCCCTGAAATACGTGCTGCCATCCTCTGTGGGATAACAAACACTGGCAACCCACACAATTTCTCACAGTAATACCCTTTCTCCTGCCTGTTCCTACTTCAGGTGATTGACATCTACATTAGAAGTCAATTTAAAACTGAAGAAGCTGAAAATCTTTATGAAACAGCAGTTTTCTTGTACGTTATTGCTTTAACTACCTGTACCTCATTGCTTTAACTACTTATTTTTACAACTCTAAATGCTGCTTGACAAAACCTTTGATACTTTCTGAATCCAACACCAAAAATCAATATAATGCCGTTACTTTTACAGATAGGCATGCTCCATAACCTCCTCATTTCAAAAGCATGGCTACTTTAATGTCTTTGCTTTATTGTTGTAATTATTTGCCTATACTTACTTAAGTGTGTTTACACACAATGAAAAAAAAAAGAAAAACCATACTACTGCTAAAACCTCATCAAGGTAGCTCCTGGGAAACATTTAATTTTTAGGAGTGTTTTCAGAGCACTGATGGGAATGGAAAAAAGCTCTCCAGAGTACAAAAGGCAGCTCAGCCTGGTTTTTGAAGGATAAATATCGTATTTCCTCTTCCATCACTTAGAAAGACAGCAAATATAAGAAGTGTTTTACAGATGAGAACTCAAGGAGCTATAACTTAACACCAATTATGAACATGGAGCTAGCAAATTCAGGAAACCGAATGTGTGGTAACAAAGATTCGGGTAGACTGAAATCCATTCATCTTGATGGAAGAAATGAAGTGGTAAAAAGGGTTGAAAGGATTTGAGGACATTCTTGGTGCCCACACATACTTCCCATAAACAGAAAAGAGTTAAAGATCAAACTGAAAAGACCACCAATAACTTCATATAGCTTCTTAATCTCATAGTTTTCTAAAAAAAAACATACAAGCATGTCATGTCTACTGTACCTGCATATATGCCTTTAGACCAAGTAGTAGGGAAAAACTAAGAGGATTGTGCAAAACTGTTCAGTATACAACTAAATAAATGAAGTCTTTGACATAAAGTTGTTTCCAAGTACTTTCCAAACTATTTCCACATAATGCCACCCTTTCTTTACAGGTACAGTCACAGCAGCTTGAGCACTTCACTAGTCAACTGACCTAAAATGTTCTTCTTGCAACTTGTAGCAGAGTCATTATATCAAGTGGCAAGTTTTAAAAAAATAAAGTTCCAGTCATCGATCTAGCTGTACACATAATTGAAGTCAAAAATTTAAATATCAGCCTAAGTGTTTGCCTTAAATTTAAGTTACTCACTCTGTTCTCTTTATAATTTGTATCAGGAATGATGAAGAAACCATAATTCTTATGAGATGAAAGGAGAGGGAGAGAGCTAGGTGGACAGTTTGTTAAATCCCTGCCTATAACAAAAATCACTGTGATATAGTTAAATACAGTCCAATTGCAGAAGTGTGAGTTTTGTTATCCTAACATAGACACTTAACATTAGTACAGTTAATTTGCATGGGAAAAAAATTTGCATTTTTCCCTTTTGTGATAACAATCTGAGTGATAAAATTCAAAATTATTTTCCAAATGCATGTCCTTTTTTAATTCAGCATTTAATTAAAAGTTTGAGTTCTGTTCTAGTAAAATAATGATGCATCACAAAACCCACAAACTTTGCTGCCACCTAGAGGTAAAATCTTCCAAAGACCATAAAGCAAAGAAAAACACATTATCTTTCTCATTTTCAAGGCCAAACCCTTTCCCTTCTCAATGTATAAATAAAACCTACAAATCAATACTTGCTAATTTCAAAAATAAAAATGTAAAACAAGTCACACACTGCTAGACCTAACATCTACGTATCTCAACATCAGCAGTGACCAGCAGTAAATGCTTACCAAAAAAAGCTTATGTATCAGACAAGCAGAGGGACAAGACCAGCTTCTAGCAGTCTACAACTTAGGGCTCTCCTCAGCTGAAACCTGCATCACATCTTCAATGTTTAGCAGTCCTTGATGGACTTCATGAATCATTCTAATCTCTCTCCAAAGAAATTGATGTAATCATTTTATCTGCTTGTCCCAATGCATTTTTGTTCACTAGCAAAGGAAAATAGTTTCTTTTCCTTATCTTCTACCTGCCTTTTGATATCTTCTGTGTACACCCTCTCATGAATGTCATTTGAAAGAGCAAATTCCTCTATTCACCATCCATGGACTAGGAATAATGCTAGAATTTTGTGTTGTTTTTTCTCTCCACAACTTATTTTCCAAGCATAAGTTGCAGTGCATGTTACCACTCTACATAGAAGATATTCAATAACTGGTCATCTTTGATATCTTTCTCAGTATTCTTTTATACCCAATTCTGAGCCAGTTCAAACCAATTCTGACTGCTTCAGACCTCAGAATTCTAGTTCCCTATTGGGGCTGGATATCAGGTTGGATACTAGGAAAAATCTCTTCTCAGAAAGCGTGGTGAGGCATTGGCACAGGCTGCTCAGGGAGGTGATGGAGTCACTGTCCCTGGAGGTGTTCAAGAGCTGTGGAGATGTAGCACTGAGGGATATGGTTAGTGGGGATGGTGGGGAGGGGTTGACAGTTGGACTAAATGATCTTAAAGGTCTTTTCCAACCTTCATGGTTCTATGAGTCTATTTTCCCCTATTTATGATCCACTAAGCAAAGGTATGAAGTGCAAACTTTCCCCAAGTTCCTCCATACTGAACAAGTACATGCAGAAATTTAATGTTGGCTTTTCCACTACTGCTTTATCCTTTTGAGAACTTGCATCATATACAGTTGTCTGTAGCCAAATCGTAGGCTCTTAAAATGATACACTCCAGAAACACTAATTCCAAGTACACTTTTTTGGACACCAGAATTTGTTTTTCAAAACTTGTTTTGGTCCAGCTCATTCTCATTCATACTTAATTGGACCAAAGTTTCCATGCTGTTATCTATCGTCCTCTTTCAAACATTTCCATTTTATAAGCTTGGTGAGGGGCTTTTTCTGTTTCTTTCTTTAAATCCTCAGAGAATTTCTTTTATGCTGTTGTTTAACTATAAAAGGTATGTATAAAAACCTTGTGAAGTAAAAATGCTTCATGATGGATTAGTGCATGCTTAATTCAGGTTTCTGATATGGCATTTTTTAAACAGTCTTCTTGCCTTTACAGGTCTCTACTTGTTTTTGGTGCTCATTTTGATTATTTTTACCTTTATCTAGTTACTTCTTCACAATTAAATACAACAATTGATTCTGGATGGAGAGTTCTTTCCCGCGAATACATTCACTTTGTGTACACTGTGGTCACTTTCAAAGAATGGGTCTCTCACAGTACAAGCTAGGTATTTTCTGCTACTCGGGACTCAATCAAATCTTGCTTCTGCACATGGAAATCCTCTGATTACTCACCCAGAGAAGTCAGAGTTCACAGCCTTTGAACTCCATCACTTAGCCTGTAGGGTGGCTGTCCCAGTCAGAGGGCTGACAGAAAAAAAACTATTAATAGGCAGAGAATTTCCAGGCATTTGGATTCTGTGGTATTTATCAATCAAGCAGGTGAGTTATATTCAGTGTTACGCTCTCATTACCAATGAGGGTAAGGAAGTTCAGGCAGACAGTTCTAAGAGAGAGCAACATGTTTTATTATATGAAGTGGAAAAGAACAGTGAAGTGCTAGACATACAGCCAACCTCTCCTCCTAACATGACCTTTTATTTGTTTGTTTATTTCAAGATTACTGATGCGTTCCGTCAATCAGTTCCAACTCGGATCCCCAAACCAAAGCCAACAAACACGACTAAACTACCTGTCAGAATTCCTGCTGGACATCTCAACAAGCCACTTCAAGACAGCAGTTCTGGAAAGCTACATATTATAAGGACTGTGTCTAAAACCTGCCTTCACAGCGGAGGGAGAAGGTAAATCATTTTCTATGATCTATGACATGGGTTTAAGCAATCTGAACCTCAACAGCAGTTATTTCCAATGGGTAGAAGCCTAAAACCATCTGCATGGCCAGCAGGTTAATGGTCACCAATCATAGGACAGCAAGAGACAGCCAAATTTTCAAGAGACACAGGTAACTGCATGTCTGCAGGGACCAAGGTCTGCTCCCATTTTTCCAGTGTAATTCCAGAATTTGTCCCTCACAGTGGAGAAACAAGTGAGATGCAAATCAGTTTTGACATGTTCCACAAATAACAATGCCAATGTTGTCTCCACAGATTTATGCAATAAACTAAATGAAATAGTGTTGAAGGAGAGAATGTTTTGTTTTCAGAGTTGGTCTGGTAAAGAAGTGTTTCAATCTGGGTGTTTTATGTGAGCTAGCAAAGATAAAATGAAGAGAGGGATGGAAAAAATTGACTCTTTTATAATGCATAGAGCTTCAAGAAATTTCAAGTTCCTTCCTGTGCCAAACATCACTTTAGAAACAAATAATTCTCTCCTCAGTTAGTTGAGTAGCTCCACTTACCTTCATGCAGATGTTACCTTTAGAAAACAATTGCAGAATTGAGATTGGCATTGCTTGTATTAGTTATTTTAATTATCATCATTTTATTTGGACTACAGTATTTAGATTTCAGTTCACTCAAACAGTATTCATTGAAGCTGATCAAAATTTGTGTCAAGTATAACAATAATTGTGACTTTAAAGAAGTGCAACTGTGTTATTTCAGTCCTTTGCAATTTTCCCCTCCTTCCAATTGCTCACTAACATGGAAAACGGACAGTTGCAGTCATATCTTCCACCAAAGTATTTTAACCAAATTAATTATTTGCACAAGCAGTTCTTGCTCAGCCATGAAAGAATTTGCCATTTTCCTGTTTTTTTTTTTTCCTAAAGTATACCCTCTTCAAAATACTCAAAATTTACTCAAATTTCCTTTCAGCCAATGCAAACAACAACAAAATAATCAAATGTTAGAAGAGGCTCCACATTAGTTCTTTGTTTCCAATTGTCTGCAAAATAGCAATTGTTGCTCTAACAAGAAAGTTCCTGTTTCATTGTAGAAAGTTAAAACTAACAAGATACTATTACTGCAAGTAACTCTCCTGCAGGAATTCGGTAATACAAACTAACCCAAGTTACTGTTTTAGAATATAAAAATTTATTTCCCTGGTATTAATGTCTCCCTCATTCTTCTTCCCCTAACAGAGTGCATTCCAACAGTCTAAATGGCTCAACTGATAATTTGTGGGAAAGCTCCTTTCACATAGGTCTTTCTTTAAGAACTGCCAAATCCTAATTCCTAAATAAAGCAAAAGCTGGTGGTGATCACAACATCACAGCCAGAATTGGGACCGTTTTGAGGAAGCAAAGAGAGATTTTGATGTGTTCGGTTACCCAATTTTTTTTCCCTTTTATTTCACAGCTAAAAGTTTAACTTAGCCACTGAGCCAGTACAACACATTAGCACTCCTGCGGGACTATTTTTGCAAACCCACAACAGAAACCTAAGCCTTCCTCAACAGCTTCACAAGAAATTCTCTATGGGTAGTTAAAACAGTGAAGGTTTCAAAAGATTGGTCTACCAAAATGTTATTTCAGCATGTGCCTTACAAGACACATTTTGGCAAAGAACAGAAATCGAGAAAAGACTCTTCTACATTAAGAAGAGAAGCGTTCCAATTTAATTCACTAAATCTACAGCTGAGGCTACATAGGACGTATGCTCAGGTTCAAATAAAGCTCAAAGAAGCACCCAATGATATGTTCTGCAAGATGCAGAACAAGTGTGTGTGATGTGAAGAAGTAAAATGATTTCCAAAAAGCAGCTGTCAGCTTGGCATGCTCATCAGAGAGATGTGAAAAGGAGCATCAGCACAACAGCTTTCATCAGAAGGGACAGCAACTGATGGATGAGCCAAAGGAAAGAGGACACAGGTCTCCACACCAACAGATCTCAGCTCCAATCACCCAACAAAACTCTCAATAACTGTGCTACAATAAACAGTCCACTTCTCACTAGCTGCAAAGCCCACACAACAAACTCATGCTATTTGGAACCTTTTATTACCAGTCTACAGAAAGAAAATAAAAACTTACGGGAAAAAAAATTGAATTCCCACGATAGCATCCTTTGCTTTAGAGCACACAAATGGCCCCACAAGTACTGTCAGATCATCATCCACAGTACAACATTATACTTCATACCTGTTTGTACCACTGGTGTAAAAGAGTTTCCTTGTCTTTTGCTCTGACTTGGGATGACACAATTCATTTCAACTTATAAGGGACATGATTCACACAGCTTTTTCCTTAAGGATGTAAGAGAACTGACAAGGACCGATACTACAGTCTTATGCGATAAAGGAAGACAAAGAAAGCACAGAGAATGAAAGACAAGGAGTGGTAAGAGAAAAGGAGGTAACTGGAAGAATTTCTGGAAAACAGAAGCGTGTCCCACTCCCTCAGCCTGCCCAGGAGATGTGGCACGCTCAAAACAGCCAAGAGAGACATTGTAATGCTGTGAGAAGTGCTCTTTCTGTTCATGGAGAGAAAAAGAAACAGCTGGTGTCTTGCACCAGCACTAAACAAACTCCTCAGTATTCCTTAACCTCTCCGTATAGTTCTGAGTACAACACAAAAATGGCATTCAGTACTGCACATAGCTGTGGCATGAACTGGTAAAACGGAAGGAAGGAAGCCCTGAAGTTATATGACTCGAGACATGTGTAACACTAAGCAAAACTAACAAATAGCTAAAAATCTCTAACCACCCTCTCCACATCTCTGAAAGCAAAACGTACGCTGAAGAAGTTATTGGGCAAGATTCTTTAGTTTGTGTCATGCGGTAAGGTAAACAGATGGCTAATCCCTTCAGGTGAACACTCATGTCCCAAAAGTGAGAGTAACTACCTTTAATTTTTAAACTAGTGGTCTCTAATGATGTGGTCAGAAGCAGATCAGGAATTACTCATACATCCATCTATTAGGATATGTGTTTTGTATTTTCATCCCCTTTTAGCGAGTCTGAACACTTTTCATACACTACTTCTTAAAAGTAGTGTCTTCCAAGTACAAGTTACTAAAATGGAAGACACTTCTGAGGGCTGCAATACTAGGATGAATATTCCATTGGTCAGTTTTTATTCTAGGGCTACTTGTAAGGGACTTGGCACAAGGTAAGTATTTAAAGAATATATTTGATTTTTTTCCTGCTTTCTACCCATCATTGTGGCGGAGATGCTTTTTAAAACAGGTCAGCAATTAAAGTTGGATCGTTTTTTTAAACAATGTGTTTCACAGAAATAAACATGATCGAATCTATCAAAAGCACTACTGGGAAATTATATTCTTGTATTTCTGCTTACAGTGTACATTGTAAACCCTGACTTCCTATTTCTTGCCACTTGATCTTAAAGCACTTTATAGTGTCCACAAGATGTGGTACAAATTAACAATTGATTTTACATCTGCTGTACTTGAGGAACAGCAACACACAATAAAAATGTACAGATCTTCTTCCTACTTAACTGATGGCTTGTGTCAACTTAATACAACAGCAGGCTCCACATTAAGAACCTGTCAACAAGTTTGCAAAGGTGGGGTCTGGAGATCAGAGTGCGTACATGGTGTGCACTATATTCACCTGTAATGTAAGTAGTAAAACATTCATATAAAGCTTTTGGAGTTCACTACACGTAGTGCTTTTAGCACAGAGCTGGATTAGACACCTTAGCAACCTTGTAATTGCAAAAATCCAGAGGAGTTGTGTGTAACTGAAAGAGTTGGGATTCTCAGCTCAAAGTCGGGTGATTTATCCGTCATGCCAAAAGTTTATCATCCAAGTGAATAAACATTTTCCTGAAATGTGTCAGGTTTCTAAAGGAAAGCTGTCAACATTAAATAAAAAGCAGTTTACCAGCCACCATAAACGTAACCTCTGGTTGGCAGGATGAGCACAGAGGCCTGAGGAGTCCTAAACACCTTATGAAGAGCATTTGCCATGGGAATAGGAAGTGCTTGTGGAACACAGACGAGACCGAGAATTAAAATGAAATGTTCAGCAGCCTCATTAAGGTTTGTGACCTCCTCCTTATTATATCTATGTACAATTTCTCTCAAAATATTCTCCAAGTGCCTTTTCAAAGGAAATTGTCTGGCACAGGCTGCCCAGAGAAGCTGTGGATGTCCCATCCCTGGAGGAGTTCAAGGCCAGGCTGGATGGGGCCCTGGGCAGCCTGAGCTGGTGGGGAGCAGCGCTGCCCATGGCAGGGTGTTGGAACTAGTGATCCTTAAGGTCCCTTCCAACCCAAACCATTCTGTGATTCTGTGATAAGACACTAGCTATAGCTGGAGCCAGATATCATCATCATCGGGAAGAGAGGCAAATTACCCTTTTAACACTGTGCTCAAAGAGCAGCGGCTGGGAAGAAGAAGCCGTTCAGCTCCTGTCCTTTCACAGCACATCACAAGGGTGGTGGGGCCACCCGCTGAGCACACGGGTGATGCACTCACGTACCACAGGTACTTCTCCCTCCAAAGGCTCCTTCCTCTGCGGGTTTAGGATTCCCAAGGCCTTCTAGAACCATAAATGTGCTCATGGTAATGGTCGTCGGCACACATTAAGCAAAAACCTTTCACCAGGGCCCCGAGCTGCCGGAATTCAAGGAGCGTTTGGACACGGCACTAAGATACAGAGTGTCAATTTTGGGTGCTCCTGTGTGGAGCCACGAGGCGGACTCGGTGATCCTTGTGTGTCCCTTCCAGCTCGGGTATCCAGAGGGACAGCCGCCCTCTCAGCTCAGAACAAGCTTCCTTCTCCCCCTCCCTCCCTTCTACTTTTAAACTCTCTTAAAGCGTATTTCTGGCGGGTAGCGAGGAAAAGAGGAAAACGTGGAGCGGGACGTGAAAAGCCGAGAGTGGGAGGGGGGAAGCGGGCACGGGGAAGCCAGCGGGTAGGGGAAGGAGGGCTCACAGCCCGCTCCGAGCGCGGCGTACCTGGGCCGCTGCCTTCCCCCGCCGCCACCTCCCACCACGGTTCGTCCAGCGCGTCCCCCATGCTGCCAGCGCCACGCGGGGCCGCCTTCCTCCCTGCCCGGCTTCCGCGCTTGGCGGCCGGCGCCCTCACTTTGCGACAGTACCGTGGACGGGAGGGCAGAGAGGTGTCGCAAAGAAACAACAACATACCTACCCCCCGGCCGCGTTTTACGGCCGAGCCGGGCGGCACGTCAACAGCTATGGCGGAAGGGGACGGGGCGCCGCCGAGCAGCTGGTGAGTTGGGTGCCGCTGCGCGCCCGCCCGCTCCCTTTCCTCCCGCTCCTCCCCGGAGCGGGGCCGAGGAGCAGAGGGGGAGGCGGTGGCGAGGGAGAAAGAGATCGCCCCGTGCTCGCCGCCCTCTCGGCGCCATCCTCCCGTCGGGCCCGGAGGCCCCAGCGCGGGGCGAGCGCAGCGCGTCCCAGCCCTTGGCGGGTGCTGGAGGGGGAAGCGCTGCCCTGAGAGCGGAGCGGCCGGGCCGGAGGGAAGGGTGCTGCCCCAGTGCTAGGCCACGGCTTGGGGGCGGGCCGGGAGCCTCTGGGTGCGGGCACTTCGTGGCTTTGCTGGGATTCCCTTCGAGCCTGCCAAGCGCAGGTAACAACCGTAGGTCCTGGGCTGTTCCTAGAATAGCTTTGCCCCTCTACCTCCTCAGTGCAGCTATTACTTCTGATGCATTTTACGTTCAATTCCTAGTCCGCCAGTTAGAGATTGTTTCTGGTGTGTCTGTAGTGTCACTTCAGTGGTAACGCTGCTGATGGGGTCTCGGTATTGGACACATCTATTCACTTAAGATTTCTGAGGCTGAATTTAATCGGGTTTAAATGCTGAAGCTGTTTTCACCACACCCCACACTTCTATGCCTCCATATCTTCCCTTTATTCTCTTTGCATTTCTGCATTGCATGTAGTGCTGTGCCGTTGCCTTGCTCTTTGTCCCCTCCACATAGGCACTTTGGAAACAGAGCGTTACAGAGCTGCTCCTTGCCGTTGTTCCCAGTCTTGATGGTTTTGCTTCTGTGCTTTTATGTGGAGGATTCAAAGTTTGATGCTCACTGTGCCCAGGCTTCTTTGTGCTTTGTTGTCTCCCTGTGAAAACAACCAGAGCTGACATGCATGCAGATGTAGCTGGTGTCTGTTCTTTGTCTGCACTGGTTCTGCAAATACAGCTCTTGGGGATGAAACAACCCAGTGTCATTTAGTCGCAAAGAGGAATGAACTGGAGTTTCTTTTTTTGTTAGTTTCTATAGGTTTTTGTTACAACTTCGGTGTTTATGAAGTGTTTTTTTACAGGTACAGTGTCTGGAACCATTATTTCTAGATAGTTCTGACTGTTGGTATTTATAGTTACAAAGCTGAGAACGGAGTCATTGACTGTTCAGTCTTGACACTTTGGAATATAACCTTGGAGACAGAATAAGAGTCATGTTGAAATATCTGTGGAAAAAAATACTTCAAACTTTGTTCATTACCAATGATGAAAGAGTATTACAGTCTCCCACATTACAACAAACAGATAAAACTCCTGTTAGGAATGAGGCAAAAGGGCTGGTTCTAGACATATTTTAAAGCACAGCCATTCTGACTAGCCCTGTTAAAACGTAGTTACAGCAAATTTGGTACTGTTTTATCATAGTGTTGAAGTCTGTAGTGTTGTGTACTAATATTTCACGTTTAAAAAGAAAACAAAGCATAAAATGATGCGCATGTACATCTGAACTCTGGGACCAAAAAGGCCAGTTCTGTTTCCTTGTCCTATATTCAGTTCCTTAGAGGGATTCAAAGGCAAATGTAATTCTATCTCCAGAGACAGCGCCTGTAATGCAGACATGCTTATTGACATAAAATACCCTTCTTTTTTTTCTTGTGTCTTCTTGAAGCACAGTGATGGTTATACTAATTTTGATGAATTAGAACCCACAGCACCCATACTGACTCAGACTGTTTGGTGAAATTTGCCACTACACAGTACAATAAAAACAAAACTACACAAATCTCTTTAAATAAAGTTATTGAAAGGTAGCACTGTCAGCTTCCTCTCATAAGCGCAAGAAGTTTGATAGCAACAGATTTGATTTAAAAATGAGAAAAATATGTCAGACCTTGATTGTTAAATACTTCTTTTTCACAATTTACAGTGTTCCAAAAAATAGTTTGAGAAATTCCAGGCAGTGTTGCGTTTGATGCTGGATTGCTTACCTGTGCCCAAAGCACAAAAGAGGCAGGTTGCTTTCCCACTGTGCTGTATTTTTGTCTACTTACATGATTATTTTAACCATAATTTTAGTCAGTACAGTGCATCCAGTCAGCAGAATGTAGATGCACTAACAGGCTGGACTGTTCTTAGTTAAAAACACTTTTTTAACACACTTAAATAAGAGGTAAAAATGTCAGGGAGTTAATGGTTTTCTCTAAAATTCTGTTTTTAAAAAGTGTATCCAGTGGTGTTTTGGCTACAAGAGACATTTTGAATTAAAAGCATGGGACTGATTTTTGTTTGTTTGTTTTCAGTACAGTGTTCTTTACTTTTGATTTATTATAGCTCTTGTTGAGGCTTTTGTCCAGTAGTCAAGAGGATCATAAACTGAATTCAGAAACCAGAGCAACTAAGTTATATATAAGTGTATTTCTGGGGAAAATGGCAGCATTTATGTAGATGGTTTCCTGTGTTGGGTGGGGAAAAGATGGCTATAAAAATACATTTGTATTAGCCATTGACGTGGGAAATGTTCATAGGCATTCGTCGCTTTTAACTAAACCATGTTTGTAACAAGAACGTGTTATAAAACTGTAAGCTGTTGAGAGCTTCTTCGAAGTAAAGTCATTTGCTTCAAATGCAGTTTAGCTCTTCCTTCTTTGTAATAAAAATTTATTAGGAGAATAAATTAGTCTAGTCTGGCACCAATGTTGATACCCACAGTATCAACCTGAACATGCCCTGGTGCAACTTAAGGCCATTGCCTTGCGTCCTGTCACTAGTTACAAGAGAGAAGAGGCCGATCCCCACCTCACTACAACCTCCTTTCAGGCAGTTATAGAGAGTGATCAGGTCTCCCCTGAGCCTCCTCTTCTCCAGACTGAACAATCCCAGCTCCCTCAGCTGCTCCTCATAAGGCCTGTGCTCCAGACCCCTCATCAGCTTCGTTGGCCTTCTCTGGACACCCTCCAGGGCCTCAATGTCTTTCTTGTATTGAGGAGCTGAAAACTGAACACAGTACTTGAGCTGTGGCCTCACCAGTGTCAAATACAGAGCACGGATCACCTCTCTGCTCCTGCTGGCTGCGCTATTGCTGATATCAGCCAGATGCTGTTGTCCTTCTTGGCCACCTGGGCACACTGCTGGCTCTATTCTACCAGCTGTAAACTAACACCCCCAACTCTCACATCTGAAGTGTTCTGGATTAAAAAAATAAATAAATTAAAAAAAGCATTTGAATATTCCTGAAGATCCCTGGCCCCTGGCTTGAATTTCAGAGATCCTTTGTAGTATGGAAATTTACTCCAGAAACGCTAATAGCATTACTGTGATTTATAACATTTAAGGCCACATGCCTTGTGGGAATTAACCTTTCAGGGCATGGCTTACGTGTAGAATGGGATTGTCCATATCTTAATTAGAGCTTCGGATGGCTTCTTGAAATAGACAGTGCAGCCATGGTAGGACAGAAAGCCATGTTCGGTACCGCATTCTGTCCAAAGTGACTAGTAAGCTTTTGTCCATGTGAATAGAGAACTTCCTAGCTGATATTCACTCAGGAAAGACAAGGATCCAGATGGCTAGCAGTTTGCTGGAACATTTATAGCACAATGCTGAGTGAAATCAGCTAAAACACAGCCAGGGGACATGTGGCAAAGTATCAAAGCCACTTTCACAGTACTTTACCTGTTAGTTTGAATAGAATCTGTATTAGAAAAAAAATTCTCTTAACCTTTGACAAGTCCTCATTTGTAGCCTCTAAACAGACTTGGCAATGGTTGAAGAGAGAGTGTAACCAATTGAATCATAATAGAATAGCACTTTTAATTTTCCTGCTGTTGCTTCGTTTAGCTCAACATGGTAATTTATCACACCTCCTAATATGACAGATGCTCGTATAAGTTTCTTGATTTTTAAAATGAAGTAGTGAAGTTGTCATTTACCCGTCACCTCCATTGGGTAGAAAGTACTTAGGACAGCACTTAGGAAGATTTTTCTAATAGTAATGTATTATTAACCGAACAGAGGAAGCACACATTTGCAGACAGCGTATTGAAGATGATCTTGGTGTTAGTCCATTTGCAGATTTTTAAGCTGTGAATATTAGGTACTAGTAAGTGGTAAGGAGCTACTCATGGACTCGCATGGCGTTCTTTGACAGGTATGTTTTGTAATTGGCATGGTTGCATTTTCATGTGTTGTTTCACATATATTAAATTACTTCTTCTTTTAATCCCCTAAATCATTTTCTTTGGAGGACATAGAAATCAAATTTAAATAGTACATTTGAAGACCTTTTCACGTACAGTACAACTTGCATGCCACTATTGCATTCGTTTCCATGTGCCTGTTTAATACTCGGCTAGTATTTGTAGCAACTAACTGTATTTTGTGTGTGCAGTACTTCCAGGCTTGGCTGTTGCTCCCTTCTGTTTGTCATACAGGGAGTGCACAGAAATATGAGAGCATCTGTCTCTCTTCAGCTTATGTTTGATGTTGGCTTTTACTAGCATTAGATCACCCCACAGTCCATCCAGTTCTGCAGAGTGCCAGGTCTTTTGTGGACATGTCCTGGAAATCCTTGATTTTTAGTCAGGATGAACTGATTTAGTTGTTTAACTTTTCCAGCATTGATTGTTACGTACAGTGGTAGAGAGCAGAATAGGTGATGATGTGCAAGTGTGCTTGTGTACTTTTACTCCTCATTTCTGTATCAGGGAGTGGATATTTTCCCATGCAGTCTGTAGATCTATGAGCTTTGGGATTTTATTTTCAGTACTGTAATATAAGGAAATTATTGTAAACTGTACTTTAAATTAGCAACGTTACTCAAAGAAACAGACTGCTAGCTGTGCCCCGCTGTATGCTGGAAATACAAAGCGATGCCAAAAAGTGCTGGGAAAGAAACTGTCTGATATATTGCAAGGAAAGTGTTTACTCTCCAACCTTATAAATTCTTTGAGGAGTCTTAAGTGATGCTAGCTGCTTGTGTAGTATATGCTTACATTTGTATAGGATTGAGGTTTTAATCTGTTTATCAAGAACAGTGGTACTGACAGAAGTTTGGTCTCTTGAAGGCGTAACACAAAGTCCAGAAGATTTGTAGCAAGGAGTTTCAGCTAGCTGGGAATACGTGCAAATTAAAGAAGTAGACCAAACTCAAAAGCTCACACTCTTTTCCACAGGTATTTGGAATTGCCTGCGTAGCACGTAACATCTGGGGTAGTGGAGAGTGATACTGATAACGCCTTAACGTCTGTTATTCCACGTGTATAAGTACGTGCGTTGTGACAAGGAGTGAATCTTTATACTTCACTATCTGTCCTGAATAAACAGTTGTAGTCTGTGTTCTGCTCTGGCTATAAACCTCCTGGGTGTGTGTTTGGTTAGTCAGGTGGGTGACACGGAGTCATTCTTAAGGCATGTGTCAGAGCTCCTAGAGAACAGTAAAGAGGACACAGTGAGGGAGAAGCTTTGCCGATGGGACCCATATATCTTTGCCGCTGCTATTTTTCCAGTGAACCAGATCTTTTGCCACTGCTCTGCTACATGATCCTGAAATTCCTCAAATCATCAGCTGTGGTTGTCTCATTACTGACAGCAAGGCACTGCTGAAGCAGTCTGCAGAAGCTATCAGATTGTGAAGTAGTCATTTCTCAAAGTGCACCTCCTTTTCTATAAACGCGTAATAACTTCTGTTTCTTTACTATGGCAAAGTATCATTGCTGTTTAATTCTCTTGTGATTTTTTCTGTTTTTCTACTTTCTACACTATTATTCATATTTCTATGTGGTTTATTTCGATCTAATGCACACATCCACAGTTACAATACTGGAACCTTGTAGTTAAGTAAGCCTGACTCTGACTGAAAGGTCCTTCTGCACTTCAAGGGAAGACAGAGTTGAGAACTAAATGTTCTAAATCTTTGAAATAAGTTTTCCACTTTCTAGATCATTCATAATTTACCTGTAAGAACTCTGCCATCTAATTTAGGTGTGGTGTTTGCTTTGAATGCTGTGTGTGTATGTGGGTGAAAATTTGCTGTCTCTCTTGAGTTGTAAACTAACACTGTATTTGCGTTTTTATGACACACTTTCCAGCATTGTCACTTAAAAAAATAAACTAATCTGAACTTATTTTGTCTATTGTGTAAATAGAATAGATCAAGAAGTTGAACAAACAGCCTTAAAAATAAAGGAGCTAATAGAATTTCGCTTTTTTGTTGTCATCGTTTCAGTAACTGAGAAATTGTCTTGTGCCTTTACATATGTGTGTCCTTTTGCTTGATAGTAGCCTCCTGTCTATAAAGACTTAAAAATACTGCATTGTTTTGTGGTTTTTTTTGTTTTGCTTTTAATTATTTTTTTTTAATAAACACAGTATGTATTGTTATTGTAGGGAAAAAGATCTTGCGGAAGCTCTAGAAGAAGGTGGCTGTGATCTTGAAACCGTGAGAAACATCATTCAAGGAAGGCAATTGCCTGCTGATCTGAGAGCCAAAGTTTGGAAGGTAAATACAATCTTAAATCAAAAGGCAGGAAATATCTGAGGAGGTTGTGTGTGATTTGAGGTGAGTGATCTCATTATCAGGCATCTTCACAAATGAGCCAACTTGTTTATGTGTACTAGAATTTTAATAGGCATGTGTGTTGATTCAGGTTTAGAATGTTCTTTAGTGAGTTTAATAACTGCGGACACTAAAATGTTCAGAATGGTTTTGTATTCTTCTTTCCAGATTGCACTTAATGTTGTGGGGAAGGGGGACAGCCTCGCATCCTGGGATGGCTGTTTAGATTTACCAGAACAGAATATAATTCATAAGGATTGCCAAGAGCTAATTGGTAAGTTCAGTTGCATTTAGATCACCTATGTGAAAACTTCTCTGTTCTCAGTTGTCCTAGGGCTTTGTTATTTGAATTAAATAACCTAAATGATGTTTATATTTTGGAGGAAGCTTTGAGGAGGATCAGAAAGAACGCATAGGAAATCAGAAAAATTGCAAGAAATTAATATCTTACCTACTCAAACTCTGAGAGACCAGACATCATGGAATTTTAGAGTAATAACTCAGAAGTGATAGCATATGTGGACACAGTCCAATAGGATGAAATCTCCAGGAGGCTAAAAAAAAAAAGTTAAAACAAAAAAGGTATCTTTTTTCCAAGTTCTTATCTTCTAAACTTTCTGTGGTGTCCTTCAAGTTTTTCACAGTCTAATGGTCAGTATTTAATCTGAAAATTGACATAGCACAAAAATGCCTCTAAGAGAAGAAACAAACGAAACATCTTGCAGTTAAGAAGCTGTTTTTTTAGTAAGAGGTATTTTCGTAATCATTTTTTCAGCAGAAATGAAAGGTTGCATTTCTGAAAGTAGGGCACTGTCCTGGCACTGGAAGTAGTATTCCAGCATGCCTGTAAGGATCTCCCCAGGATCTGGTTGGTAGCTCATCACAAAAATGGCCAACTCCCTGATGATATATTGCAGCAGTGGTAGCACCAGTGATCTGGTTATGGAGTCACTGCTGCCTGATCAGGAAGGATACTTCTTCCCATGGCATCAATAAGAGAATCTTCCATTTTCTTACCTGACACACTTTAATTTACTTTTGCAGAATTGAAAGTTAAGGCAGAGAACGGAGTTGTTCCATGCATGCATACATACCTCTTCTAAAAGAATTGTACATTTTTGAGCTTGAAAATCTAGTAGAACTTATTTTGCTTCCATGCCTGTCCTATAAAGGAAAGGAAAGAAGGGAATTCCACTCCTGTCAAATCACACATCTCTTCAGAAAGATGGCAATGTGTCGCAATTATTATTTATACCATACAAAATTATTCACTTCAGTCTAAATGCCATTATTTCTCCTTCTTTCTCTCTTTATTCCCAAATTTTCTAATATATAACAAGATCAAACTGATTAATAAATGTAGAGTCAGATCAGAAAGGAGATTATATAGAGATTTCAGTTTAGGGTTGGATTAAATCTGTCTTTTTCATGGTTTTGCAAAGGGAGTGGTCTCCCAGTTTAAAGTAAATCTTTGAACGGCGTTTGTGTTTTGTGTGCTGTTTTATTTTTCAGAGATGCAGAGGAAAGGAAATATCAAATGTCCAATGGCTTTGATGGGAAATTATTAAAGGTTTCTGCAAGAAAAAGCTTTAGTTAACAGTATTGAGACTGATAGGCTTCTGTAATTGATGGGAAAAAAAGTTCACTCGAAATGTAATGCTCCTGCATTAACATGATGTGTATACACCTCGCTCTTTCCCCTGTCCCTTTGGAATGAACATAACGTGGTTATTCCTTCTTTTACTGTAGTTCAGTTTGGCTAAAGTAAAATTGATATAATCTGTGTAGATCAAAACACATGTATTTTAATCACTAATTCATAAGTTCATTTAATGCTTGATTTTTCATAAAAATCTAGATAAATATTTCTAGTATTGGAAACACTAGAAACTGAAAATTAAGCTGAAAATTGTACCAACTTATATGAAAATCAGGTTTAACTACAATCTGTGTAATAAACATACATACATTTATACTGTAAGTGAGCTAGGATCCATTTTTTATGAGTAGCTATTTGTTTTGTATTTTACGAGTAGCATAATTTGTGATGCAGTGTTGACACGTTTCAGTGTGTCTTAGATTCATTGTCTCCACTGAGGTGGGTGCCAGTACTTTTCCTGAAATGTTGCCAGCTTTTAAAGTAAGAATCAATGCGGAAAGATGCTTTGTAAGTAATGAAAGCTGAAGCTTTGTGTACGTATCTCAGTAGCTCAGCCGTGATGATATTGAAGAAGTGTTTGGTTCCTTCAATTACAGAACTGTTTTTGTACCAAATTTTTGTGCTACTTAATGCGTTCAGAATTAGTCTGTCAGTGAATAGGGGACATCTTAACTTTCCAGTTTCTCACAACATTTGTCAGAAATTGAACAATGTGCTACGCTAAATGAAAGAGTATGTGTTCATAGTGTATTTTCTGATTAGCAACAGTGCCAAACCTAATATAAAATCTATTTGTAAGCAAATTATTTTCTTTCTTGGTTACCCAAGAAGCTTGAATTTAAACACCTTTTAGGAAAATAATTTAAAAGTAGATATTAAAATGTGATTTATACATAAAGACTAGAGTTTAAGTCTTTAAGCCTTGCTGATTTCGAACTACTGATATTCATGAATTTGCACGTCAGTGGGCTTTTGAAGAACTGAAAGGTATGCATTGCGTGTTGATCTGTGCTGAAATTCTAATGAGATTGTTGTGGAGTTGAGCAGAAGTTATTTGCTGAACACATCAAATAGGAATAGAAGAATTAAAGGATCTACTGCTTTGTTTCATTTAGATTCCAGTGAATCCTAACTTCTCTCATCTTGCTTTGTTGTAATATTAAATGTTTTAATCCACTGAGGTTAAAAAAAGTCACTCATATTTTGATGTGTTTCAAGATGTGTTTCTATTAGTATTTAATATATGCTGCAAATTTGGGGTTTTTTTTTTTGCTGTTCTTTTTTTTTTTTCCCAAGCGTACAGAATTCCATATTGGCACAGTTGTGCTATGAACGAATCTTATTCACTGTCTTTGAAATGCCATTAACATGGTTTATATTTCTGTGTTTATTTCAGACCGGCTGTCAGTGCCAGAAGACGAGAAGTCAGTATTGCTTTTGGACATTGAGTCTGTTATTACTTTTTACTGTAAATCACGGAATGTTAAATACAGTTCTTGCCTTGGTTGGATACACCTCCTCAAACCTCTGGTTCACCTTCGATTACCACGCAGTGATTTGTACAACTGCTTTTATGCTATCATGAATAAATACATTCCAAGGTAAAATTCTTTTTTCTGCCTGTATGCTGTTTTTAAGGGGATTATAAGGATTTTGTGAAGGAATGTGTACGTTGGTATAGGCTAGAGGGGCACTGTTTTTAGCAATGTTGTCAGATTCCTTGATACGTTGATCAATTGAACCATTTTTGAATACCTGTTGGTTATAAATCCAGCAAGTAACAGAGTGGATTTGATGTGCTTTTTGAAGAAGAACTGTCATTTTTTGCAAAGTAAAAAATACTTGTTTAAGAAGAATCCTGCCCATGCATTATATGAAAGCAATTCTTTACTACTTTTCCGTTCCTAGCACTTTTAATATCTAAAATGCCTCTGTACTTGTTACTTCAAAATAATTCGTAAGCATTATGTTTCTCAAAATCCACGTAGAGGAAGCAGTTAATATTTTTAATGTATTCTATGGAGTTGTGAATTCACTTTAATAATTATTATTTTTTAATTTTGATTTTTTTTTAATCAAGAAATTGGAACATTTCATGCTGTTATGTAGATGTTCTTGGTAAAAACTTTTTATTTATGTTGGAATAGCAGTGTGATACTCTAGTGGGGCTACAGCAAGTCCTTGTTAAGACTTTGGGAAATAATGTACAGGTAGTCTATAAACAAAGACTCAAGTCACTGCAGGGGAGACTGACCCAGCTACTGGATACCTGCACACAGTAGGGATTATTTATGTTTTGTAATGTGACAGGAAATGTTTGTCAGCCCTGTATCATGACTCAACCTGTGTTCAGGTTGTTACTTTTTTCTAATTTAAATTACTGCTGTGCTCTGCAAACTGTTTCGGAATGGTGTTACGTCGTGTAACAGACATACTTTCAGCTTACTTTCTGAATGTTTAGTATTTGGTTTGGGTGGGTGTTTTTGTTTGTTTATTTGTTTTTTCGTGAGAGAAAAAAAGGCACAGAAAGGCAATTTATACCGGACTAGATCTTTGTTTGGGTTGATTTGGCCTCAGTTTGACTTCTGATCCCTCATTTATAAGCAAATAATTTATTTTTATGGTTACCCTAAGAAACTCAACTTTAAACTCTTTTTATAATTCAGGTTGGATATTAGGAAAAATTTATTCTTGGAAAGAGTGGTGAGGTACTGGCATAGGTTGCCCAGGGAGGTGGTGGAGTCACCATCCCTGGAGGTGTTCAAGAAATGTGTGGATGTGGCACTGAAGCACGTAGTTAGTGGGAGTGGTGGGGATGGGTTGATGGTTGGACTAGATGGTCTCCAACTTAATGATTCTATGATTCTGTGATTACTATCTGATAAAGTTTCATTTTGATCATTTTACTATTTTTGTAGGGTATTTTAGTCATACACTTTTTATTCAATTTCTCATGACTTGTAGCTAGCATGAAATATGCAAGTGGAATTTATTCTAACAAAATATTGACATCTATTGAGGGAAACGTACAGACTAATCTGGTGAACCAAATGATACTTTGGATTGTTTTTGAAAGAGCATCTCTAGTAAGTCAATGAGGAAAAACATATTAGCTTAGTTTAAAGATGTTTTCACTCTCCCGCTCTTTCTCTTGCTCTTTCTCCCGCTTTTTCTTTCTTTTTTGGTTTGTTTTTCTTTCCCTTGGAAAAACACTGTTATTCTAATACTCTTTTATAATAAAGTATTGTATGGATACCTATCATTTTTTTCATCCTAACTTTCCTCTATAATGATCTTTTTTTCCGAACTAGACAAAATTAACTAAGTCTCGGGTCGGTTGTATTCTTTGTTTGTCCAGTGATGGACAAACACAACACCATCCCAGATATGCAATTGAGCAAACAATGATCTGTTTGAGAATTGGTAAAGTAATAATAAATAATAAAATAGGCAATGGAAGTATTTCTCATTTCAGGGACCTGGGTGAGGAAAATGCATTTCATCTGCTTTTCTTCTCAGTGTTGCTTCTAACAGAGCAAAATAACTTCATTTTTGGGTTCAAATACAGGTCACCCTTATAATTTTTTCTGCTTTGCTCTTTTTTTTTTTTTTTTACCAATCCTTCCAATGGCTGAGCCTGCTGCCTCTGCTGGGCTTCCAGGGCGGGAAGGTAGTAGAGATGCACGATGCCCAAGAATTCATAATTCTTGATCAGGTGGCTTGTTTTTTCTTTTTTTCTAAGCTGGGTATGCTGTTGAGAGTTGATTACTGAAGAAGGTACCAAAAGAAAAAATGAAATTGAGAAAACGGTTGAGAAAAATGTCTCAGTAGGGCTGCTCCGCTGTCAGTAGAAATGTTGGAAGGTTCTTTTTGAAGTTATTTTTGGATATATATCCATTCCTAATGTTAAAATGTGGTAAGGAATTACTGACTGACTTGAATAATTGGCCACATTAGCCATTCAAACAAAATGATTTGCAAGTCTAGAAGCTTATGCTAAATTCAGTAATAGAACATCATTCTTTTCACATTTTTTGTCCTGTTAACTTAATGGGAAATCAGAGATCATGTGATAATTTCCAGAAAGAATCTCCACATGTTTTTTACTATGAATAATTCCCTTTGTTTAAGAAAGTTAGGTTGATAACTGTGTATGGAGATTGGTGTATCACATTTCACATAAGCTTACTTATGTTTTTAAACACTTGAGATTTGTTCTTAATGTCTTATAAACAACCATTTCTTCATTCTAAATACTACTTTGTTTCCTGCCTGATGAACTGACATTTAATTGTTAATTGTGTGCAAAATTGAATTGTGTGCTGTTTTAGAATAATATTGAGTTTGCAACACTGAGTTAACTATGCGAGGCTTATTTTGACATTTAAATCTTTTCAATACTGCAAATATTTGAGAAAGTGTATAATACAGAAGTATTAAACTCTTTCTCCTGCCTAATCAGTGTGGTTGGGGTTTTTTTTGTCGTTTGTAGGTGTTTTTTTGTTTTGTTTTGTTTTTTCTAATTTTTGTGAGGCATTTTGGTTCCAAGATTAGTCCTTGAGAATCATAAGAACTATGTTGGAAATTACATTATCACAACTGATAAAGAATGGCTACTTTAAGTCTGATGACTGAAATTTTATTGAGGGGGGTTCATGGTTATTTTCACTGCTTGTTTTCAGGGATTGTTTTCTGAAGGGAAGACCATTTCACTTATTCAGGCTGCTTCTTCAGTACCATGAGCCTGAACTCTGCTCCTTTCTTGATACTAAGAAGATGACACCGGATTCTTATGCACTCAACTGGGTAATAAAGTGAAAGTAGGGAAACGTAATGAAAACTAAATTTATCTTACACTGAAGTATATGTTGCCAGTTTAGGGAAGAGTAGTACAAGAGATTAGGGCTCTATAAATTGAAATAAATTACATTGTATAGTGTGGGCTACTTTGTCTTCAATTGTGTAACGTAAGGTGTAAGATCTTGTAAGCATGACATTTTTATTGTACTATATGTTAATAGGGCCACTTAAGTTAGGAAATATCTGGAATAACAAGGAATGAGAGCAACCAATAGAGTCAAAATAGTAAGCAACCATAACGTTTGACATTAGTTTTTAAAGTGGGCTGTTGTGTGATTGTAGATATGGAGAAATATCAGCCTAACAGGCCTTCCAGAATAAGCTTTCTAATTGTTTTAAGAATGTCCATTCCAACAGATAAATTCTACTACCTAGTACAGTGCTACAACATACAGCTGTTACGCCTATTAGAGCTTAGACTTATATATATACATTTCACTCTTAAAGAATTGTTCATTTCCTCCTCCTATTAGCTTAAAAACTGCCTTGATTGCAAATAGCTCTAAAGGTGCTTACATCAACAAGGTTTTTTGTAAAGTTTACATAGCAGGACTACAGTGTAAAGCAGCCAGGGTCTCATGTTCCAGTGTTTCTTAGTGTCGACAATAAAATAACATGATACAGCACTTCCAGAGCAGACTTAATGGAAAAGTCTTTAAATTGAAAGAAGGCTTTATTTCCGTCTCATGAACTCTTCCGTACTCTTCTGTCTTTGGCTTTGCAAATTTTTTTGTAACTCCAGTTGCTATTGAAGTTAAAGAAATAAGATTAAAATAATTTATTAAACTACAAGGTTAGGGTTTTGCTTGATTGTTCATGTTTAAAAGGATTTTTTAGGCTGTTACCAATTTTAATATTAGAATGTATCCAGGAATAATTTTGTATTCTCTGGCCTTTGGCCAGTCATGACTCTTCAAAAGAGGAATCAAGTCTTTTTTACTACAGAGCCTACCTAGTAAACAGAAACTTCTTTAAAGTTGTTTATTAAAAGTTGAATGATTTATTAGGAAAAAAAAATCTTCTCTTTGAAAGGAGGTAGTGAAATAAGCTAATGTTACTGTCCATCTCAGTGTCATGCTCTCCAATGTACAAGTTTAGAGAACAATCTTAAACCTCATTTTATATGAGGAGATTACGTTGAAATTCACTACAAACTTAGTTTATATAGAGCTTTCTCTAATGCACAGAAATTCATAAGCAACATTCAGAGACCTGTTGTGTCACTGTTCAGGGATATACTGTCTTCAGTAGTGTTTGCTGCTGAGTTGGATATGTTTTCTTGGAAGCATGGAAATATTCCACGGTAGTGTATAAAAACAGCTAACTGAGCTTTGGAAAGCTGTGACTTTGTTGATACAAATTTAACTGCAACAGAAAGCTCAATAAGATGCCAGTGAAGCCAGCTGGTATACATTTGAATTAGGTGAGATTGCAAATTTTATCTGGGATGTGTAAAAGGAAATTTCTACCCTTTCTTCTATCCACTTTGAATTTTGCATTTCGGATAGTGTATTTATAAAAGGGAACGTGGGAACAGCCAAACAGTTTGTTAAATGGTAATGAAAATTTTCTGTTGCTTGCAAGTGTTCAATTAGTCAGCCTTAACTAATCATGATATAATGTTAAATAACGTCATCAAACTGAAGTGCGACAGTATTCAGTTAGCTTGGTTCTATGGTGAAAAACAGAGAATGTTGTTAATTGGATCCTTTTATTCTTGTTTGCTAAGCTAGCCGACTGAATGTATTCTGTTACTAGTTTCTTGTAATTGACTTAGCATAATATATTTGGTATTGAGGAGTGGCTGTGAGCTAAAAAGCATTCCAGGCTGATTGTTGTATCACTGGTTGAGTTTTCTAGGCTCGCAACATGCAGCTGAGTTTGCCTTCACACTAGGAATATTTATTCACAGTAAAACATTACCTCACTGTTTCCTTAAAAATTGGTTTTATGGATATAACTGTCTTTCAATATGTAGTACAAAGGTATATTTTCACTTTTTTTTTTCTTTTACCTGGCTCATATCTCTTTAGAATGTTGTTTTGATAAGACTGTTCTTGTGTTTAGCTCTTTCTCACAATATTTTCTAAATTTTTAGCTTGGAAGCCTTTTCTCATATTACTGTTCAACTGAAGTAACTCAGGCAATATGGGATGGTTATCTACAACAAGCAGATCCATTCTTTATTTATTTTTTAATGTTGATCATCCTTGTCAATGCAAAGTAAGTGTACAGTTAATTCTTCGAAACTTTCCTTGCTGATAGTTATAATCTACTTCTGTTTCATTCTGGATTTACTGTCTTAATCTTTGCCTGTGAATTTGCTGTTTTCAGAGATGTTATCTTAGCACAAGAATCAGAGAAAGAAGAAATGCTAAGTAAGTACTTCACTTATACATCTGCTAGTGAAATATTCACCATATAATCCTCATTGTTTATGTTTATTACTAACTGAATTATCATTTAACTATTTACCCAGTGATTTTTCTCATCAATACGTCCCCTCACCTACTAATTCCTTTCTTGTTATTTTGCTGTGTTACATCTGCCCTGTCCTGTTTTCTTTTATTTCTTTTTCACACTCCCACACCCACTTTTCTTCATCAGTTCAGAGTACTTGAAATCATCAGTTTCCAAACTCAAAACAGCAACACTCAAATCCCTTTTTTAGAACTACTGCAGTTGTTGCATTTTCAAGATTATTATCTTTGTATGCACTTGATCCAGGCTTGATTCATTGCTCTTGTCATAGCATCACAGAATGGTTTGGGTTGGAAGTCTAATCAGTAAAACAAATAATGTTAGGCTTTATTAAAAAAAAGGAAAAAGTTAAAAAGAGATTCAAATAAAACAGTTTGAATTATTTGCAGTATGACACAGTGGCTCTTTTCTGTCTGAAATAATATTGCACTTACGTTGTTTCTATATATCAGAATTTCTAGAAACTTCACCAGCCAATCTCGAAGTAGAGGATATAGAGGATCTCTTCTCTTTGGCACAATATTACTGTAGCAAAACTCCAGCATCTTTCAGGAAGGTAATAATAAAGTAATTTTGAAATTCTCTTCTTTTTCGTGACTGAAAACTGCTGACAGTATCACAATATTTAATTGTGATATTTAGGCATCTTTTTCATATTATTACTCTGGCAGCATTTACTTTTAGAATCTTGGAAAGACAGGAAGTTTAAGTGGAATGTGTTAGCAAGAAGCTTCCCTGCAGTATTGCTGCTTCGTTACTGGTGACCTTGTTTTGCAAACCAGGTTCTTGTAAGAACTGATGAAATACAAATGCCGTGCTGACAAAATTGTTTTGTAGCAGACTGTGCAGCAGTCTCAGCTGAACTTGTAATAGCAAACAGAAAACGAGTCACTTACCTGAAGTAAAGCTGTCATCCCATGCTCTGTTCTTGCAGCCCTTCCTTACTCTAAGAAATCCAACTTCATTGAATTCATGAAATAGGTTTGATTATGCAGACAAAATATGCATATGTTGGGCTTAATATTTTTGATATTGCAAATATATTTTTACTTTATGCCTTCACAATTAAAGACAGTGGCTTCAGTTAATTTTTTTTCCCCCTCTCGCCTTTACAGGACAATCACAGTCTTTTTGGCAGCAGCTTACTGGGCCTCAAAGATGATGACACAGACTTGAGCCAGGCTCTCTGTCTAGCAGTTTCTGTGTCTGAAATTCTTCAAGCAAATCAGCAACAAGGAGTCAGTATGCTGAATTACCTTTCTCCAATTATTAGAAAAAGAAAGGAATCCCTGACTTCTTCATGTATCAGAAATACTTCTGAGTGCTAACACACAAATAAATATTTGTTATTTCAGGAAGAAGTATTCTTGTACTGAAGTTGTCTCCCCTCATAAATAGTCTGTTGGCTGCATTACATGTGTTCTGTAGCAACTAGAGCTACAGCAAAGGGGAACTTAATATAGCTGATTTAGACCTGAGGGGTGGGTGCTTGTAGTAATTCACTAATTCATTAATTTGATTAATTAATTTTCCCGATGTAGCTATTGTAGAGAAAAATTTTAATCCCACCACCTTTGAGAAAAATGCTGTTATGAAATAATGGTCGTTTGTCAGTGAATTGCTTAAACAAACAAAAACTGGATTCAAACTATTTCCGTGGTAGTTCATTGCAGACATAATTAGATGCAGGGAACAGTGTGTAAGACCTCTTACTACTGTGCTTACAATATTTAAAACCAATACATGGATAATGTTGTAGCTGTATTACCATGTTTCTTGCTCACTGCTGGCTTTATGTAGCAGTTTATAGGCCGCAGCTGGAAAATGCATGCTTTTCTTTTCCTAGTCCGAGTAAAGTTATGCATGTACTTATGTTCTGTTTAAGTTACTGGGACATAAATCTATCCATATGTGCTGTGCTTAGTAGCAGTGAATTGTTAGATTAGAACTTCAGAGCCTTCTTGTCTTGTTGATGCATGTTATTGTATCCACTACATTTATTAACAGTAGATCCTTTCTGATCTATATGCTAGTGTATTAATGAGAAGTCACTATTAAAACACTGTTGCTGATCTGATAATAGTAGTATGAAGTACTCAAAATAGAGTTTTTCAATAGCTGTTGGCCCACTTGAGGGAGGTTCCTGATGCTTTGGCTGGAACTGCTACTAAAATACAGTTGGAATATGTAGATTCCTATCACTAGCTACCTGACTTTAAAGTTTTGTAATAGGTCAAATCTTTCTCTTTCAGGAAGGAGTGAGGTTCTTCGTAGTGGATTGTCGTCCTGCAGAACAGTACAATGCTGGGCACTTATCAACAGCTTTTCATTTAGACTCAGATTTGGTTCGTACCGTTTTTGTTTCTCTACTGATTTTTGAATCCCAAGTTAAGTAGAAGGAAAGAGGAATGTTTGTCCTGAAAAAAACAGCTTGTCCAGACAACTGTAGTCTATCTACATTACGAGGATACAAAACTAAAGACAGTTGGTGGTACCATCATTTTACTGAGAATTGCAGTCCTTTGTGGCATCGGAATGCGGGATTCTGGACTTCCTGATCTCTGGTTAGAACTGGAAACCCGTAGAAGCTCAAGTCTAGACACTGCTGGGAGAAGTCATCTCTTTTTGGCATTACAGTAGCCTGTTCGTGAGGAGCATGTGTCCTGAAAACGATACACCTGCTCCTTTAAAATGCTGGCAGCATAGCATGAGAGAGGAAGTGCATTAATCTTGGGACTGAGATGTATTATGGACTAATTACTTTATTAGAGATTTTGCTGTAGTTTCCGTTTGATTATGAATTTCTAATTGAACATTCAGTCATACTTCTGTCATTTTTTCCCCGGCCACCCATGCTTCATTTCTAGTTTAACACTCTGCTGTTTCATTGCATGCAGCTCCCATAAACGTTCTGAATTACTTTACATATGCCACGACGAGCATTTTTACCCTTCTCAGTTAGTTAAGAAATGCAATCCTGCCTCTAGTATTTTAATCTCTGTAGTTAAGATGCTGTATTATTTGGTATGATTTGCACAAGTATAAATATTTAGTGTTTGGGGTTTAACTTAGATAAAACATTATTTAGGAAGAACTTTCCCAGCAGCACATGAAAGGGGTTTTTTTCTAGACTTAATTGAACACCAGATTCAATAAAGTAAAAATAAGCATTATGAACTGTTTAATAGTTTTATAAGCTTGTTAATAGATAGGGAAAAATGTCCACAAAAGTAATTTAAATTGAATGTTAAAAGTTGTTACAGATTTCATAGAATCATAGAATTAGCTAGGTTGGAAAAGACCTACAAGATCATCCAGTCCAACCATCCACCTACCACCAATGACCCCACTAAACCATGTCTCTCAACGCTATATCTAAATGTTTCTTGAACACCTCCAGGGACGGTGACTCCACCACCTCCCTGAGCAGCCCATTCCAGCGCCTGACCACTCTTTCAGAAAAGTAGTATTTCCTAATGTCCAGCCTAAAATCTCCCCTGGCGCAACTTGAGGCCATTCCCCCTCGTCCTGTCACTAGTTATAAGAGAGAAGAGGCTGACCCCCAGCTCACTACAGTCTCCCTTCAGGCAGTTGTAGAGAGCGCTCAGGTCTCCCCTGAGCCTCCTCTTTTCCAGGCTGAACAATCCCAGCTCCCTCAGCCGCTCCTCATAAGGCCTGTGCTCCAGAACCCTCACCAGCTTCGTTGCCCTCCTCTGAACACGCTTCAGGGCCTCAATGCCTTTCTTGCAGTGAGGGGCCCAAAACTGGACACAGTACTTGAGGTGGGGCCTCACCAGGGCTGAGTACAGAGGGACTATTACTTCCCTACTCCTGCTGGCAACGCTATTTCTGATACAAGCCAGGATGCCATTGGCCTTCTTGGCCACCTGGGCACACTGCTGGCTCATGCTCAGCGAAGCATCGACCAATACCTCCAGGTCCGTTTCCTCTACACAACCATCCAGCCACTCTGCCCCAAGCCTGTAGCGTGCCTCTAAATCCAGTTACAGATCAACATTTCCTCATTAATTTAATTAATTTGCCTTCCCCATTATAGCAGGCAGAAATTTCAGATGTATTTAGAAAGCCTGTGTTTCTCCATCTCTTTTGTGTAGCAGCTCATTGCTTTTGCATGCATAATGGCCCTTCGGGAGACCACAGCCTTAACTTTTTGAGAGTACGAAGAACTCCAGGTATCTCATTGTATTTCTGATTGTCAGCTTTATTCCCCAAATCTTGACAGGACAATGCAAAAAGCTTTGCAAGGAGACAAGAGGAGAACCTTACTGGCACCTATAAATTCTAGGTATTTTAAAGGCTTCCAAAATGGTGAAGTTAGAAAGGGTTGTACTCGCTCATATAGAACTAACGGAAATCAGTCTCTGACATATTGCCAACTTAGTACAACATAAAAGTTGCAAAGACTTTTTCCATCATTATTTAGTGTCTGCAAAAATAAGCTAAGAAACTGAAGTTGTATTTTTTTCCTGGGGAGTGCAGTGAAGGAAAAAAGGACCATTCTCCCTGTTCTTTCTATAACAGGAGGTCTGGGTTGAGCTGTCTGATGTGTGCATGTGTGTCTGTCTGTCTAGAGAAGTGCTGATGCTGCATTGTTTGTGCTCAACAAATTACAACCATTTTCAAAGTCTGTGTCTTTTCACAAGTTGTGTTACGGTATGTTAGTATCAAACAGACTTTTTAATGCATTCCACAGATGCTTCAAAACCCATCAGAGTTTGCACAGTCTGTGAAATCCCTACTAGAAGCACAAAAACAGTCAATTGAGTCTGGCTCTATAGCTGGTGGGGAACATCTCTGCTTCATGGGAAGTGGCAGGGAAGAAGAAGATATGTATATGAACATGGTGCTAGCACATTTCTTACAGGTACGGCTAAATTACTGTTGATTTTAATAGTTGAAATAAAGTTTGTCTGTACGTATGAGAGATACTAAATGGCAAAGTATTTTCCCCTTCAAATATTAACTGTTTTAACATTACTCGGATTTAGTGTTGATTTTTTTCTTTAAACAAACCTGCATTTGCTTACCATGCTTGCAAAACTCAATCCAAGGATGTTTTCTTCAGCCAAAAATATATTTTCTGTTGCAGAAAAATAAGGAGTATGTAAGCATAGCCAAAGGAGGATTTATGGGTAAGCTCATTAAAAACAACTTAATACAATTAATTGTATTAATATTGTCTTAAGAAAACACAACATCTTAACGTTGTTGATGTTCTTATTAGGCTTCAGCTAGAAATCACTTGAATGAATGGCCAGTATGTTTAATTTGCCAGATTTTTGTCTTGCATAAGTCAGCATTTAAACGTGGGTGGTTTACTGTTACAGCGTACCTGCATTTCTGATTGATGAAAAATTAGTGCAGTAAGCAGGGAGAATTTTCTCATCCTTGTAAATGTTCATTCCTTGTGTTTAGTCTCTGTACGCTGCAGATCCATGTGAAGATGCTGCTTAATAATTATTGTGTTTTCTTAAATTGTCAGTCCATCATTTCGCAGTTGGTTGCTGGAATCAATCAGTAAGGCTCTACAGCAGTGGAGATGTTTGTGCAGTATGAGTATAGAAACATTACTACTCAGTATATGCAGCTATCTGTAGGATCAAATCAGTGACTCATTTTTTGCTACTGCTGTGTTTGATTTTTTGCTTGTAAATAATAACTGTGCTAATGCCTTTTATTACTCAAAAAACCCCAATTATATGATGGCGGTGTCTGAATTTATCAATTTTACTCATTCAGATGGAGCAAAAATTGTTTCAGATTAGTCTTGGTTATACAGTATTTTTATCTACAGATTAATGCCACTGTAATTCTGAACATTTTAACGGCCTTTTAACAGCCCTTCAGCAGCACTTAGCAGATATCAATGTGGAAGGACCGGAAAATGGATATGGTCACTGGATTGCTAGCACCTCGGGCTCCAGAAGTAGCATAAACTCCTCTGTCGATGTAAGTGGATATTAAGCTCAAGTGATATAGTGGTTTCAGAGCCCCAGATGTACTGATTTTTTTTCTTCATATTCCTCCTTTTCATGTGTGAAGTGCATTACTGCACGTCACAGTTTTTCTCAGTTGCGTGTTTAATTTCAGACTTTATTCAGTCTCTAGTTGGAGGTGACGTAAATATTCTTATCCTCTTGAAAGGAAGAGCCTACCTATGGAGAGGAACTCTCCAGGAGTTCAACAGACTATAAGCAGTCATTCTCCAACAGAGTATAAGTAATGGACAGTGCTCCTCTTGGCTCCTTTTTACTCTGGGAATAAGATACTCTAAAGCTGGCCTACAGTTTCTTGTGAAAGCTCAAAATTGTCTTTTCTCTACAGCTAATGTGTTACACTTAGAACTTGCCTTTTAATTTGGATACAATTTGGCACAAATGGAATTCCTTCTTTTCTATTTTTCATACAGAGTGCTGATTAATAAGGTTTGTTAGCTTACTTTTTCAGATTTTTAGATTGGACCCATGTTGCTGCTGTCATTTGATAGAATTCAAAAAGAATGCGTAATGCTGTAATTAACGTTCTGTTGAGTACCAAAAAGGACAAGTTTAGTATCTCGTAATCTGTTTCACCTCTTAAAGAAACAGGACCCGTAATTAAATTGCCTGATTTTTTTAAATGATTAATCCTGAGAAGAGTTACTCTTACAGGGTGATTCTCCTAATGGTTCAAGTGATGGAAAAGGAGTCAAGTCCTTGGTGAATAAAATGACAGTTGCTTTGAAGACTAAATCTGTGAATGTGAAAGAAAAAGTTATTAGTTTCATTGAAAATACATCCACTCCAGTAGACAGGTGGGTCGCTTATATCTCACTACAATGAGGAATGCCACCTATTTCAAATGGCTGCTTTGTAAATGTGAAGATTGTGCTAATTAGAACGGGAAACAAAAGCTACCTTACAGTTTCAGCCTTTAGATTTCACACCCCCATCCCTCCCACAATTTTACCATCACAGAGTTAAGATTATTGTGCTTAAGCAAGGCAAGTGCAAGGCCACTGCGAGTGACTTTTTCTTTTGAATGTTTATCTGGAATTTGTCACTATGTGATTAGTTTGAATGACTGTAATATCATTTCTGTATTCAGTCAGAAAGTCGAGAATGATTTCACTATTTTAGTTCCTCCCCATACTAACTCTAATGGAGTGGGCGAATGAAAGATTCTGGGCATATTTCTATTGTGTTGGGTTTTTTTTGGTAGGTTGATTATTAATTTTTTTTATTACCCCATCTTGTCAAGTTGAGGATGCAAATTTTTGAAGATAGTAATGTTAAAGTTCTGGTGTAAATGTAATCTTTAAACCCCAAATCAACTCTTGTTCATTTGTTCACCTGCAAGTAGTGATGGGAATGAGAACGGGCAAGCGTGTTAAAAGACACTTTCAAAGTTGGAAATCTTCCTTCCAAATACCTATCTTAAATAGATTAAAGAATAACGGCTCTCATCCATCACAGTTTTAATAGAATAGTCTGTTTCAGAGTTCTTTAAAATGCAGCCTTTGGAGTTCTGTGTGGCAAAGACATTACTATTCCAGAACCTTACAGAGGCAGTGTTTGCTTGATAGCAGGAATTAAGACATAGGTCAAGCCAACAGCAATTGTTAAGTAGTCTTGTATCTAATCTAAGGTACAGATTGTTGCTGGTGTGTTAGAATCATATTTTTTTAACTATTTCACAACAGGAAGCAAAGCATTCTTAAATCACATTTGGTAGCACCTTTCATCGTGGGAAGAATTCATGTAGGGCATTTATAAGCAATCTCTTTGAAAGAGATACATTGCCAGTATAGAGCATTTCCATTGTTTTTCTAGGTTTTTCCCTTAAACCTTTTTTTTTTTTTCCTTTGTAATTCTTTTGTTCTGTCCTCTGCCCCAATTTGCTATAGAATACCTTTCAATATTCCGTGGCCAGACAGAGCAAGCCTGGAGCGGTAAGCTTGAGAATTCAGCAGTCTGACTAAACCCACCTTTGTCGTACTTAGCATGGCATTGCAATATTTGTAAGCATTGGTTACACTGACAAAATTGCTCAGATATTTTCACCTTAATTCCGGGGTTTTCATCTATTAAAGCTTTTTGCAAGTACTACTCAGGGGACTAGAGACAGAAAATAATGCATTGGCGGTGCTTTCTCCTCTTGGTTTCTGCTTTGTTACTTCTGTTTTCTTCCTTATGGTGGCTTTCTGCAGAGCAATTTTTTTCACTTGTCATTAGTTATTTCTATTTTATAAATGACTTGTACCAGTGAGACACCAGCAGCAGTTACTGAAGGAGTTGTGGCCTCAGAGAGACTGCAGCTACAGAAAGGACTGTTCATAAAGTAGTAGAACTTAAGGGGGTAGACTTACTCTGTAAGGAACCCATTCTGAAATTCTGTCTGTAAATGTGGAATTTCTGCGCTTCTTTCCATCCAGTGGTAAAATACACTGATAGAAGCAGAGGTGCTTGTTACTGGGAAAAGAAAAATGCTGAGATAATAAGTAAACGTGCCTTGAAACTTTCCCTCATCTTGTTCACAGAACTACTGCATCTCACACAGATGTGGAATTCCCTCGCATTTGTGTCAGATATATTACCTCATAATTATTTCACAAACAAAACATGTAGCTTCGTGATAAACAGAGGACTTCCACAGCTGTACATGCTTCCACAGCTCGTGCATGATCACTTAGGATCTTTGCTTATTCCTCAGGAACACTGTGTTACAGCTTTTTGCCCTCAAAGACTGAAAAGAACAAAGATTGGTGCCAAAAAGATTAATGGAGAATTAAAATGCTGTGAGATTTTAAGGATTTTGGTCCACTGCTTTCCAAGAAGTTTGCACATGCTTTAAAATTATACTTGCCTGTGGGCAAAACCAATAATAATGCTAACCAGTATCCTTTAAAAAAAATAAAAATAAGAAGTGCTACTGTCCCAGTAGCACATTATATATTTTGTTAATTCAGAAATGCTAAATATTGTGGAGATTTCTACACCCATTTTGTTGATCAGTTTTTAGGATGCTTTAAGATGTGTCAAAATTTCAGCTTAAAACACTTTGTGACTTTGTTCAGTAATTGAAAGACACTTAAATTTGTGTTTGAAACGAAGGTTTGATATACTGAGATTATACTCGGGTTATTGAACTTACTGCTTTCACTCACATTGCTTATCTTCCTTCATTAGGCAGATGCGATAAGGAACTAGTTTACTCACGCTAACCTCACACTAAAACTTCTCTTAAAATTGCAACTCTGAAAAACATTTCCCCATCCTTTTAATTGGATCCACTTTGTGTTTATCACCAACGTAGTTCATTATGCAAGTTTGCCACAGAAGGGAATTGCATTAAGTTTTTTTACCAATGTAATTATGGTCTTCCATGCAAACTGGCTTAAAGGAAGTTATTTTCTAGTTTAAGACATTACCAGATTTTTTTGAAGTGGCTTTTTCATTTCTCATCTTGACTAACTTTGCTCTTTAAACACCAAAAAATTCTTCTTTTAAATCCTCCCTGTGTAATTCAAGTCAACATGATTTAAATGTGTTTCTTCTTACTCAATTGGTTACGTATTCCTAAAACAAGGCCATATTTACAAAAATCTACGTAAAGAAACACTGCCCTCTTGAATTGTCAGTGTCATTGATGCTTATTGTCTTAAGCACTAATTAGCATGTTTTTGTATGTTTATTTTTTTGTTGGTTTTTTTTTAGAATGCATTTTTTCCTATTAAACATTTTCTTGTTTTGTCTACGTTAATAAGTTTTAGCCACAGAAAATGCAGATTGCTTTTCTTAACTTTCAGATCTGCTGTCAGATATATACATACAGATGTGTCACATGGATTAGCCTTTGTTTCTATATTACTAGAGAGGCGGCCTCTCTGACTTGGTTCTACAGTAGCGTGTAAACAAGTGTGTGAACATACTCAAAGCAGGAACCAGGTCTTCTAGTTGATAGGAAATACGGATAGGTATTGTGGAGGAAAAAACATTATACAAATCAAAATGGGAGAAATGGGCAGGTGTTTTTTGGGGTGCTGGTTTTTGTTTTGAACTGTTACGTGCTGCCACTCTTGAACACTCTTGAAACTCTTGAGCTTTTGGGCGTTGTTGTTTTGGTATTGTTTTTGTTTGTTTTTCAGCAGTTGCATATTTGGAGGCTTTCTGAACACCTTAGGTTTTCTCACATTTTTTTCCAAGTATTTCTCTGCAGCTGATGGCCAGAACCTTTAACGTGACAGCTGTGACAGTCTTCACAGTACTCTGAGCTGGACCTTTAAGCTGTCTCAGGAGTTAGCAACTGTTGTTGCTAACTTAAGACTCGCTAAACAAACATTAAGATTCAGTTATGTTTGCTCGTGTCATTTAACGTTATCTGTAGAAGCAGATTTAAATGTGATTTTGAAGTCAGTATCTGTGCAGAAATCCCAGTGATGCTGAGATTAGCAGTAGGAATTGCTTGACTAAAGATTACAGGACTGGACTCACACTGGAGGAAGCAATTCTGAAAGGATGTCAGAATTCCCGCTACAGTGAATGGTTTATAACCCTTCCACTTTGAAATGGTTAATGTATTCCATCTCTCTGAGGAGTGACCTATTTACTAGAAAAATGAACTTCTAGACTTGTTAGTCAATAGCCTTCATCTCTTCCTCCATCTCAATTTGGCACTTTCTTTCATAAACCTATCCTTGATGTTCAGAAATACTTCAGACAGAACTCGAAAGAGTTTCGTGCTTGAAACTTCATAGCATGTCTTCAGTTTTCCAGTCTCTTAATGTATTTTGTCACTTGAGAAGGCGATCAGAAGTTCTTTCTAAGTGTTTCTTTTACTTTGTAACAGTACTCAGCCTTGCCAAATAACTGTGAAATACCTGCTTTCACTAACCTCAATGCTTGATGGGTCAGCCTCAGCTCACTTGCAGGCAGCTGTATGAAGATCTCTCATCTTTTTCAATTGCACGGTTGTGTTTACATTTTGCTAGTATTTTTTGATAGCATTCATACCATCAGTTTGAAAGTTCTTTGTCTTCTTCCCTTCCATCCAATATCCCTTCCTCCCTTTTCATTGCCAGCAGACATGTCAGCAGCAGTGACAGAGTAGGAAAACCTTACCGTGGTGTGAAACCAGTATTCAGCATCGGAGATGAAGAAGAATATGATACTGGTAAAGTAGATGATTTTCCTCTTACTTAGATTACATTGAATATTGTGCATCTTGATCCTCTGTCTCAGAAATAATGTGCTTGAACAGGAGAAGGTTTGGAGAGGGGTAGCAAAGGTGAGGGTGAGTGTGAAATGGCTTTCACAACAGGCATAATTAAATATATTAGAACTTCTGTCCTGTAGAATACTCAGTTTAGGGGAAGAAAAGTGGCCTGTAAAATAATGCTGGGCCTGGGAAGGGATCGACAGATCTTTATTTCTTCTCATACAAGAATCTAGGAGCCATCAAATAAAGTACATGATCTGAAAACAAATCAGAGGAGGCCTTCTTGGAATGCTGGCATATTTTTGGTACTCCGTACCAAAAGATATTGGTATTGTAGATGCAAAAAGTTTACGTGAGTTCAGGAGGAGTCTGGACAAGTAAAAGAGATCTATGAAACTTTACTGAAAGAACAAATCAAAGCAGCTTAAGAAATGATAGGAGCTGAAAATAGCTGTCTGCTGAGAGAGAATTAATAGAGAAGTATTGAATATGCATGCTTCTTTTTTCCCTCTGAGGAATTGCTTATGGACACTTAGGGGCTAGATGGACCCTGGTTTAAATTAGCATAGCTACTATTATTTCAAGTGAATTGAAAAGTTGTCTGACATTATGTAAAAATCTTCTTTCCTTATAAACCACCATCTCTTCTTCAAATAGATGAAATTGACAGCTCTTCAATGTCTGATGATGATCGAAAAGAGGTTGTCAACATCCAAACATGGATAAATAAACCTGATGTGAAGTATAACTTCCCCTGTAATGAAGTAAAAGAAAATGGACATATGTTTCCCAGGTACTGGAATCAGTCCTAAAATTAATGAAAATGTCTGTCTCAATACACTTTTAACTGCTCGTGCATATTTTAAAACTATATTATATAAACTATAAATGAAGATGTGGAACAACCTAGAACAAAATGTTACCACTATATTTCCATTCTTATATGTTCAGTGTTATAGAATGTTAAGTATGTACAAAACGCAGTATGAAGGTTTACTTTGTAAAACAAGATAGGAAGAAAAATGTTCTGAGTATATATAGGCTTATTTTTCAAGACTAGGTGGACCCAAGTACCTATTGCTTCAGTTTTTCCTTATCTAACTTTCTCCCTTGTACTATTTGTTCATCTTGCCCCTAGTATTTAGTGACCTTGTTAATCCTGCAAGAGCAGAACGTGATGCTTTAGGGGAGATTTAGGTTAGAGGGCGGTGAGGCACTGGCACAGGCTGCCCAGAGAAGCTGTGGGTGTCCCATCCCTGGAGACGATCAAGGCCAGGTTGGATGGGGCCTTGGGCATCTGAGCTGGTGGGGGGCAGCCCTGCCCACAGCACGGGGCTGGAACTGGGTAGACCTTAAGGTTCCTTCCAACCGAAGCCATTCTAAGATTCTGTGCGTTCTGCATTTTAGCTTCCCTAAAGAGTACAAATCCTGTTGAATATGGATAACAGAAAATTATGGTTATCTTTCTCTTTCATCATGGTCTGTTATTGTCTTTTATTTTTTGTTAGAATAAATCTAATGGAAACATAAAATTATATGTAATATGATACGTGGAGTGATGTGTCATAGTGTAATTTCTCAAACTGAATTTGAACTCAACTTGTACATTCTCGGACACATGCATTGCTTCTGGGAAGAGGACAAAAGTGGGTCTGCACTGAGCAGACAAGAGCAGTTCTACATTAGTGCTTGTATAGTGACCGACATTCAGTCATGGCTTAGGTCTGATGCTCCACGTGTAGAGTTGCATCTCTGTAGATGAAGAGATGGGACTGGGGTATGGTAGAAGGATGGAAGACAGAAGCTGAAGACGTTTTCCCCGCACTGCATTGCCTGGCTTGTTCCAGGTGGCTTTGATCTTTGATGTTGATAGCACTCATAGCTTTTGTGATGAGGTGATGATGTGAACTGCTCACTCTGATTTTGTACGCTGATGAGGCTGCCATGCTTGTTTTTAAAAATGGTTATGATGCAGTACTCTGGGAAAAGCTGAAGTATTTTGGAGACATACCTAATTTACAGAAATACGAAACTATTTCTTAGGTTTGCAAACTGTTTATCTAGTTCTCTGTGTAACTTGTGTGTAAAATTCAGCTTTGTAAGTAGCTGATATTTAGTTAAATAAAAAAATGTAATTTCCTTTTTCTTTCCCTTGAAGTCATCTTCTAGTAACAGCAACCCATATGTATTGTTTGAGGGAGATTCCATCGCGAAAGGGACTGGCTTACATACAGTCTCGACAGGCACTCAACTCTGTAGTCAAAATCACATCCAAGAAGAAACACCCCGAACTGATCACCTTTAAGTATGGAAATAGCAATACGTCGGGCATAGAAATTTTGGCAGTTGAAAGGTAAGCCCTCTTAGTAGCACCAGTATTAGTAGTAATGATATACAGGATGCTGTCAGCTATGGGTGCTCTAATTCCCAGAACTGAGTTGAAAAGTAATAGCTTTTATTTAGGAGCAGGTATTTGGATGTGAGCTAAAAAGAATATTTGCCAGTAGAGTGAAAAAGTAAAGATAACAAATGGGGGACTCCGGGATCGCCAGTGATGGTTGCTGAGGGTGAGATGTGTGCAAGAGTTTTCTTGTTGTAATGCCCTAGTTCTCCACTTTGTTTCATGTATCTGCAGCCCAAAGTATGGATTTGTGGGTGGGATTTAAAGGGAGAGGTCCTTCTGCTTTTTGCGACGTTCAGTTTTTCCTGTATGTTGTACACAGTGTTCCAGAGCCTGATCTCAAACTCTGACCCCCTGAAAACCTGAGTTTTGAACATTAGATACTGCCATAATCAGCATTGAAATATTTAACACTGGAGATGAAGCTGGAGGGATGTTTGTTTGTTTGTTTGTTTGTTTGTTTGTTTTCATCAGCGAAGCCTCCTGTTACTTGACACAGTTTTAACAAAGCTGCTGACATCAGTTGGTCATTTCCTCATCCTTTTCCTTGGTGCAAAATGGCGTGCAGCAAGTGCTCTGTTTTCAGAGCACTTTGTTTCAGAGCACTCTGTTTTCATTCACTAGGAAAGTTTTTCTATACCCGTTGGCTGTTTAGGATAAAATGAGTTTGGTATCGTGTCAGACACAGGAAAGGTAAATGTATTGCAGAGAGCGATGCTGCTTGTTGAATTACTCCCTCACCAGCTTGTTGACTGGAGCAAATACAAAACTGATGGTAGTAACTTAAATTACATGGAGATATCCATAGGAATAAAAAAAAACAAAAAGAAAACCAAGGACTCCCATACATACGTCAGACATTGGTACCTTTATTGATCTATACCATTGTTAATTAATGAACAATTAATGAAAATTATTCCTTTCTAGAGAGGTTTGTGAAATACTCCTCAACGGATACAATTTCACATAAAGAAAATATTTTGTGAGAAACAAATATTATTTCCTTGGTAGGCCTTCATTTTAATAGCTTCCCCTTCTCTTTCCCCCTAATCTGTGCAAGAAGGAAATATGAAAGCAAGAATTTGATGCTTGAAAGTTTTGCAGTGAATTAATGATGGCTTTTTTCTTTTTTTAAGGTATCTGATTCCAAATGCAGGTGACGCAACCAAAGCCATAAAACAACAGATCATGAAAGTATTGGATGCCTTGGAGAGTTAGTAACTAAAGACGTTGTAGAAAAGAATTTATAAAGAAGAAGTAATGAAGATACTGTATGTGGACATGGGCCGATGGTTTCCCAACTGAATACTAACTTTTGTGTTTTTTTCAGTTTCCTGATGGGAGTGCCTGAGTAGCAGGCTTAAGATAGGGTAAATTATAACAACTTCTGAACAGGATTTTTAATTTTTCTTTTCTTTTCTTTTCTTTTTTTAGAAGTATGTATTATAAAGGTCAGTTTGTTTCATTGTGATGCATCTTTAATATGAGTGATCTGTATATTTGTAAGTGTGCTGCTAGGTTCATATAAGTATGTTAAAAGAATGAAGCACAGCGGAGAAGCAGTTGAAGACAGAATGGCTTTAAATGACTGATATTTGAAAGTAAAATACCTCCATAGCCTACAGTCTATAAATGTGATTTTTGCCTACCAGGTAGTATCTTGAACTATTAAAAACTATTAAAAATTAGTAAGCAAAGCAGATAAAATCTTAGGAGCAGTGCTTCCTTTCAGTTAAAAATGAGTAAATGCAGCTTGGGCTGCAGATGAAGGGGGAAAGATGCAACTAATAATTTGGAAAACTAACATTTTAGCAGTCCTCCCCACTACAAAGTTAAATAATTGGAATTGATTATAAGGGTATCTTTAAATACCAAAATGAACCATGCGCAATAAACCTTTACTACAGGGTTGCGATTTCATTAATTATGCTAAATTTTACATTTGATAGGTTGAAATTGTTCCTCACGTGAGGATGAGTACATGCACTGAAATTGGAGTAAGTGCTTCATGGCAAAGTATGGCAGTTGAAAACCAGTAATCTGGCTCCTCTGAAGCAAAATGTCTAAAATATGTTAGACTTTTAAAAGCCTTCAGTTCAGCACAGAATTGAGTTTATGTTGACTGAAGGAGTGTTGAAGATTGAAGGTGTGGCTAGAAGATTAACGCATACAAATAAAGTGAAGAGATTCCAGTGCTGTATGCTTGCAATAGATGCCGCCTTCATTGGTTCAACACTTGCTTATATTCCTTTAATAACTCTAAGCTAGTGAATGTTTGAGAGAAGGCAACTGCGTAATAGTGCGTTTCTGGCCGCCTACATGATGCAAGAATGGATCTCTTGCTAGAAAGCCCAGTATAGGAATGTCCTTTTGCCAAGGCAAAGCATCTTTGTAATGTGGAAATTACCAAAAATTGTGAAGTTAAAATGTTCGGGGTTAGTTTTGCTGTGGGAAGTTTTCTGACAAATTGGAGTCAAAACCTGTGAGTTGGTAGATCATCGGGAGAAAAAATAAACTGACCTTTATAAAAGCCACTTATTCTAAGTTATTTTACTAGGAATCAAGCTAGGGCACCTTAATTCTGGAACTAATTCCTTTTTTTTTTCCTTACTATCTGAGTAAACACCATTAGAACTTGAACGGTTACAGATATTTGCATGAAATTGCACCTGGGCCAACTCTCATGTATTTATAGTTTTGCCCAGCAGCTGTTGTATTACGTTTTCTTCTTCCTCCTCCCTTCTGAAAATATCCTGAAGAGTCTCTGACTCTGTGCCTACTTCAGCAATGAGATTTTTTTCATGTAAAGATGTTTGTGTTACTGTTTATAAACTACGGATGTAAATAAACCAGTACAATTTGAACATAACTTCTGACCGCATAGTGTGAGAATTCTTTGAATCAATGAGCAAGTTTTCCTTAAGGCATGTTGTAAATGGAAGCTGTAAGTGGAAGTGAACTTGTCCTTTGGAGAAGAGGTTATTGATTATGGATCATGGGGAGCTGCTGTCAGTAGCACATTAATGTAAGTATTCTGGAATTTCAAGTGATTTTATTAAATGCTTTTGGATGAACTGTGGTCAGCTTTCCTAAAGAGGTCAAGATGAGTTAACAAGTGATCAGATCACAGGGAAGGTGTCTGTGTAAATTCCAGCCATCTCAGCATCATATTTTTATATTGCATTGACAAATTAAACTGTTGACAACGTACTACAGCACCTTTCTGTTAGTCATGAGAGAGTGCTGGGGAGAGAAAAAAGATAGAAAATATAATTAGGGGAGAATTAGGAATTATTTCATGTGCAGGTGAACTATATAGCAATATCTTGAAAAATCTAATTACTTGTAATGAGAAGTATCTTCAGCTGTTGAACTATCAGGTGTATTTGGGAGTGAAATGTGAAAAGTGAGTAATGTGCATGCATCTCTCAAGTCAACAAATACAGGTCTTTTAGATTTACAGTAGCTAAAGCTACAGGAAGTCAATTTTGCACATTTCTACAGAGATTTATTGCAGGCCATTAAGAAGTTAATTATTTATGGTTGGACTAGATGATCTTAGTGGTCTTTTCCAACCTTAATGATTCTATGATTTGTAATGTTCAAGTTAGATGCAAATTATCAACAGACTGCTCATGTTACAAAGCTCAGTCCCAACCGTGAATAATTATGATATTTTATACCCACATCTTAGAGACTACTTCTGTAGTTAGTGTGCTAGTGACAAAGCTTGTACTGCTGCACAGGCAATTATAGTACTGGAGTGACAGCTTTTAAAAAGAAAATGTCAAAATATTCAGTGTGCCACTTGGAGTCTCCTTCATCTTCAGGGATTTTTGAAGTCACTTGCCAGAGGTTTGGAGGCTCTTGTTCCATTTTGCACATGCTGGTGTCTGCGTTGTTGCTGACAGCTGCTGCATTGATCAGTTTTTAGTTGATTTAAGCTCTGTTTGATCATAGAAATAAGGTCCCTCGTGGGAAAGGAACACTCAGAGTAAGCTTCCCTGGCAGCTGGGAACTCACGGCTTTGCCTTTCAAAGCCAGGGTCAGTGCTTCTGTGCTCACTGGTACCTCTGTCTTTTTAATTCTCACAGGTTAATAGATTCTGATCCGTGTGAGAGTTTGTGCAGAAGTAAAGAATAATTGCTGCTCTTTCAGATGAGTTCCTGTTAGGCTTTACACACGAGGATTAGCACCGGGTGTAGCTTTTCCTTCCAGCTGCGTGGGGAGGAACGCGGTGGCTGAGAACTTCCCCCTTTTGGGGAAGGAGGGGTGGTGACCGCGTGCCACCTTGTTCCTTTGGGTTCATCTGAAGGCTCTAGGTAACACCGGTTTGAAACTTGAAAAAACACAGCGTGTCTCTTTGTACCCTTGGGTAAGCGGCAGCGTTTTATCCCGCCTTTCCTTTTGAAGGGAGGTTCCATTTTACTGCTCGGGGTTTGCTCCGCCCTGCGCCGTAGCCACACTCTGGGCCTACCCTTCCCAGCAGCCCCTGCAGGCAGGCGGCCGGAGATGCAGGCAGCGCGCGGAGCCATGGCCAGTGAGTGGCGGCACGGCTGGGCTTCCCCCCGCGGGTGGGCCGGCATCGCTACGGGCGTGCCCTACTAATGGCTGTTGAAAAGGGTAGCTCGGCAAGGCTGGGACCGGCTCCGTGACGGAGCTGCCCGCAGAGCTGCCGCGGGCCTGCTGCGCTTCGCTCCTGGTTGGCCACAGCCGGCCGGGCTGCGGGCACCCCCTCTGCTGCCGACACCTGCAGCTGGAAATGGAACCGTAGGGAAGGGATCGGGAAATGCGTCCTTCGGATGGTTTGATGGCCCCTCGTGCCCATTTCCCTGGCTAGGCGTGACTAAAAGATAGAAGCAGACTCTTCCCGCGTTTGGGTTCTGGCGTTATCAGGTCTTCTGGCTTGCTAGAGGCATTCTGGGAGACGGAGCCCTCCTGGGTGCTGGGTGCGAAGCTCACAATCTCCCTTTGGTGCCTGCCCTTGCAGTGCCCTACGTGAGCAGTGGCAGGGGCACTGCCCTGTCCTAGCGTCTGTGTGTACGCCGTAGTACACTTCTTTGGTACACTTCTCCGAGCCAGGTGCCAATGGGCTGTGTGGTTCCCGTGCCGCTCCCTGCGCTAGGAGGCTGTTTCCACAGCCACACGCTCGCTGCAGAGCGAGCTGGAAGCGGTTTGCATCTGTGTCCATATACAAGCAGATTTACTCCGTTACACACTCGTTAACCAATTAAGGTTTTGACGTTTCACCTGGGAGAATCCCACTGGGTGATTTTTTTCTTTTCTGCCATCAGACTTCCGCCTGGCACTTATTCAGCTCCATGTATCTGCTGTCAAATCGGACAACCTCCAGCGAGCCTGTGGGCTGGTAAGGGAAGCATCCGCCAAAGGAGCAAAAGTTGTGGCTCTGCCTGTGAGTAAAGATCACGATTTACATAATTAAAAAAAGTTCTAGTATCATTTTACATTGTGATTTGAAACACCTGCACCTCAAACTCTTGCAAACCTCTGTCTACTGTTAACCATGTGTTATCTATTCCTGTTTCTCTCTGGATATGTTTGAGGATGCTGTATGAGGCTCCAAAACAGGGAAAAAATGGAATCTTGTTGTTCTTTATGGAACAAGATTCTGTTCAAGATCGTACTGGTTTAAATCCTGTGCAACACCATCAGCTCTGTCTGGTTTGTTCTGAATTCCTGACCCTGTGGTTTAAATCTCTGCAGAAGCCCCCTGTGCCACAACGCAGGGAAAGGTAATTTTTAGATAAAGAATACTGATACAAAGATAAAGGAAAGCAGGCACCCAGTGACTGTCTTTCTCATAATTATTGCAGATGAAACAGCTGATCAGAAACAAAACAGACATAAGGCATTTCCAGCAGCTTGTTTCTGGCTGGCTTACGATTAAAACATGTTTCTTTTACATCGTTGTGTGGAAACTCGATGAGAACATTTCTGATTGCTTCTGGTTTACTTTTTGGACTCCATCTGGTTTTTCCTGTGTGTCAGTGAGGTGATCTCCCCAGCGTAGCTAGGAGCTTTGTCCTCTGTTCCTGGGGGTACGTGTGCTGTGCCCTGCAGCATCTGACTTGGGAGCGCAAAGTTCTTTTCTGGGTGAACTTTTGGTCTGAATGCTTCACACAAAGAATGTTTTCCCTTCTGCTCTCACAGGCAAAACCTTTAGCAGCCTTCCCTTCTTCTTTGTGCTAACACAGCTCTTCTGTTGCAAAAATGACCTTTGATTGTTCTGTCTGGGCCTCCTACATTACCTATTATTTGCTACTTTTGTCATGTGTACAAACAATTGAATTTGTATTACAGAGTTAATTAGTTGAGATATTCCATTTCCCAATGGTAATTTCTGCTCATAGAGTAAAACCTCTCAAGCAACAGCACGGTTTTTCTGCTCGGGAAGGCAAACTTTGTACTGACACTAAGAGTTAAAATATTCTCTTCTCCACCTTATCACTTTTGAAGTCACACTGCATAAAGAAGTAATACACACTGAGCATATGGCCTACACCTTTCCACAGTCCAGCGACCATTTCTTTTGTGACGTTAGCCTTCATGTGTTAATTATTTTTGATTTCCGAACCTGGAAAAATGTGGAAGAAAAACAATTTGTAATATTTATGGATAAAGGAATAACAACAGAATCCATTTTATTCTAGAACGTGATTGAAAGCCATTCAAAGGTCTGTCCCTGCATTCTTCCCACTCTGGAGAGCACAGGGTGAGGTGATTTGTGCAGTCTGCAGTCCCGTTCCAGCACAGCCCCATGCACTGCTGCAGCTTGTACAGAACTTCACCTGTTCTCCTGAGTCCGTGGTTTCAGTGCCACCCGCACTGCCAGCAAAAGCAGCAAGATGTAGGCGGGGGCAGCTGGCAGTGCTTTCATTTCCCTGAAGTGCTGTCCAGATTTCAAAAGCCCAGGGAGCAGCTCTGACAGTCTGCAGAGACTTGCTTCCCTCTGTGGACCTGCAAATTGTGCTGTGGCTTGGCCAGCACTGCTGGCCCAGTGTCAGTATATGCAGCCAAAACAACTTCCATCTAATTTTGGTTCAGTTCTGTCGCCTGTGCTATTGGATATCCCATCTGTGGCCTTCAGCTGTAACTCCCTTAGGGGAGAAAAAGAGGTTGCAGAGGGAAGTGGTTCTCGCATCCTCCCAGAGCTGGGAAACATAAGGCCAAGTGAAAGTGGCCATGGTGGGTCTCTAAAGTACCACACAGAACACTGTTAATCTTAGCGTCTAAAGATTACATGCCTCAGTCTGAGGGACAACAAATGTTTAACTAGAGTCCTCTAGGACAAAAGGTACAGTTCAGTTGTGGGGAAATGGTGTTTAAGTGATTGTTCTTAGCAAAAAAGTATGCCTTTTAAAAGTGAAGAAAACGTGCTGTGATGGTGAGCACAAGAATTCCACTGTTTTGAGATTTTTATCGTAATTCTTTTCTCACTGTAGGAATGCTTTAATTCTCCGTATGGAACCCAATACTTCAAGGAATACGCAGAGAAGATCCCTGGAGAATCGACACAGAAGCTCTCAGAAGTTGCAAAGGAGTGCAGCATATATCTTGTCGGAGGTAGTTTATTCCTTGTGACTGCTTTCACTGAGGGGAGAATGGGCAATGTCTACTTGTGCAATTGAATCAAAACTCCGTAGAATACAGCAGGGTGAATCTTTGTTCTCTGCTTTATAAAGGATCCATTCCAGAAGAGGATGGTGGAAAGCTGTACAATACATGTATCGTCTTTGGTCCGGATGGTGCTATATTGGCAAAGCACAGGAAGGTAAGATGGTAGAGTACCATTATTAGGTTTCTCATCCACATGGCCAGTATTAGCAGTGTTGACAAAAATGACATTTGACAGGTGCTTCGCTTAGGTTGCAGGGTTTGTATGCTCAGTTGTTCTTTCTTTTTTTTTTTTCCCAAAATAACTTTAGACATGTATATTTCTGTAAAGAAGAAAACTGCTTTAAATCATCTTTAGAAGCCCTTGTAATTGTAAGCAATATTTAGTTGGGATCTTGACAAAAGAGTAATCCAGATTACAGCGGCTAGCATACATGTGCCAAATAGGAAAAGGCTCATACACCAAGTGGAGAAATTATTGTTATTCATAATATTGTAATTACAGATTCATTTGTTTGACATTAATATTCCTGGGAAGATGCAGTTCAAGGAGTCTGAAACGCTGAGTCCAGGGGATAGTTTCTCCGTGTTTGATACTCGTGAGTATAAGACAAACCTTCTTTTTATGAGCACTGCCACAATAATCCTAGAGTCATTGCCGAGCTCTCTTCCCTCTCATTTCTCCCCAGGAATGGATTTTTAGACTGTCAGATTTATATTTGCCATTTGGCAACACCAGCAGATATATTCCAAGCGTGTTCTAAGTGTGGGGGTTAGTTCTGAACATTTTAAGACAGGCAATGTGATTGAAAAAGAACAGAGTAAAAGGGGATGAAGCATACATGGCGGCACTTCCCGTGACAAACAATGGTCCTAATGATTTGTTCAAGATGAGTTACTGTCTTTTACTAGAAGTTATGTTTATAAAACAGTGTTTATAAAACATGGCTTGGGAAAGAAATACATGTAGCCAACTGCTACGCTGGTACATTGTTTCATGTGAGGATGGTATTGTAAGGGACGCAATCAACTGTAAATCCTATCCCAACATTCTTGAATCAACTACATCAGATTCAAACAGGACAGCTACCCCTGCCCCACCTTCAGAAATTAACATAGCCCATTAACTGAGCTCTCCTAAAAGTCTTGACTCCCATGGTGACTTTCTCCTCCTGGCAATGTGCATGCCCTAAGAAAGTATGCAACTGTAGCTTTGGTCTGTGCAGCGCAGGGAATGCTTTCTTTATCACTGAAAATCTTGCAGCTCAATCAGAGAGGGATACCTCTCTCTCTTTTCTGCACTCCTGACAGTAATATGATTGTTATTTCTGGTGTTTTGAGAACAGCGTACTGTAAAGTGGGCCTGGGCATCTGCTATGACATCAGATTTGCTGAGCTGGCTCAAATCTATGGACAGAAAGGTAAGGCTGGGTTGTGCTTAGCCCTAAGACCTGAAACAAAGGGGGCTGTGTCAGGGTAACAAGTACTGAGAAATCCCTAAGTGTGATCAGGAGCTCTTATCGCCTGTTAACGCAAAATGCAGTTTATGGACAGGACTTTGTTATCTAAATGAATATCTACTCTCCTTGAGTAAAGTAACAGTCATTTTCTGCTACGTGGAGATGTATGTAGCCCCATGCATTGCCATGTATCGTAGCACTTTGCTGGCGTAATCATCTGTGTGATGCATGGATGGGCCCCATTTGTTTCCACTATGGACAAAAGTCAGGAGAAAAAAAAAAAAAAAGAAAACCGACCTCGACCTTCAATGTGTAGAGTCACTCTAGGGTAAACCCTCTTCCCCTTAACGATGGCTGGGTTCTAATTTTCTTTTAACGTAGGTTGTCAGCTGCTGATATATCCAGGGGCTTTTAATATGACAACGGGACCTGCTCATTGGGAATTGCTACAAAGGGGACGGTAAGAACAAAGTAACTGAGCAGGGAGTTTGTGTGTGGAACAGAACTGTTTCTGTTGTAGGAGCCCGCTGCTGTCAGCTGCACAACTCCTCAGGCCTTGCCTGGGCCACCAAAATGATTGTGCTGTCAGGGAGGGAAGCAGGAGCTGCTTATCCTTCACTCCTGCTCTTCCCTCTGCAGATATGCCCTTAGAAAGATCTTTTCCCCATGGCTCTATGAGCACCATTCACAAATAAACTTCTACACAGAACAGCCAATAGACAGCAATAATGATGTCAGAGCTGCTTTAAATGCAGACAAAAATAGATCCTGAGACTCCTGACTATGCAGTATTAATCACCTGGTCTGCTTCTATCAGTTTTACCACGTACTGAATTAACATGTAATTCTTCCTGTCCACTAACTCTGGGGCAGGTGGCCGACACTCCTTCTACCTCCTGCTGTCTCTAACCTTCATGTCACTTCAGGTTTTGGGAAGTCTTTGGGAGCCTGGACAGCTCATCCTTCAGCAGGAATTCTCTCTCCTCTGCTTGGTTAATTGGTGGTATGGAAAACAAAAAAAAGCCTACTCACTTTCTTCCCTCCCTTCCCCTGTCTTTTTGTGAACACAGAGCTGTCGATAATCAAGTCTACGTAGCTACTGTATCTCCTGCTAGAGATGAAAAAGCATCCTACATTGCCTGGGGACACAGCTCTGTAGTAAATCCATGGTGAGTTCAGGAAAAAAACAATGAAACGGGTAAATGTTTTGTTTGAGTCTCACTTCAGTCCCACTTTTCCAAGCACTCTTAAAAAAACATTCTTTTTGTTTTTCAGCCAACCAGCTTTAAACTAAAACTAGTTTAACAGCACTCGTTCATGTTGGAAGCACTGTAGCCAGTTTAAGCACTAGTTAAGCTGCTGCCCCTTTCAACTTGCTTTATGTGCTATGTATTGGAATAATTGTGCAGAACAGAACCATCTTAACTTTTTATATAGGTATTTAATTTGCTCAAAGAACATCACTTTGACACAAGAATGAACAAGAAGGATGTCTTCAACTAGATGAGACATTCTGACTTAACTTAAGCAGCAATTACTTCTCCCCTTGCACATGGGTAATTGGGTAAACATGAAGTTTTCTGGCAGTTACTATTCTTCCAGATAAATCATTCCACTGATACTACTCTTCTAGACAATTGCAAAGAAAGCTTATGTTGAACATCAACAGCTCCTAATGGGACACATAAGAGTGTAAATGTATACTCCTATTAAAAGCTGGTGGGATCTAAAAGGAGAAAGTGTTAATCTTTGCTATAGATGGTTCTTCCTAGTGAAATTGCCTCCTTCACCTTGAGGTATATTCCATGTTCATATACTGGTTCTCATAGTTGCTCTTACGATTATTCTTGATCTTCAGAAAGGTGCTATGGTAAGTATGTATGTATGTCACATTTAAAACGTGCCACGTGTAAAGTGTGAAAGCTATTTCTAGCACACAGAGTTAGGAATTATGATGCTATTTTTAGGACAGCCCTGTGTCTACAGCTGTGGACATCAAGGGTAGAAACTCCCTTTTATACAAACAGCAGCAGCTGATCTGATGCCTTGAGCTTGCATTAATGCTGTGAACAAATGTGCTTGATGTTGCAGGGGTGAAGTCATAGCCAAAGCTGGGGCTGAGGAAACAGTTATCTACACAGATATCGGTAAGTGTGTAGGTTTTTTTCCTGCTTTCTTGAGTACACAGCCTAAGACTAAAGAGACAGGGTTTTGTTTTGTTTTTAATGTCTGTGGCCTTATTCACCCAGTTCCAGATGATGCAGTGTTCCCATCCCTTCTCAACCTTTGCTAGAGCAAAGAGCAAGTAGCAGCAAGACTGGACTATTCCTGCTTCTTTACTTATGAGGAAGCTGCCACCTTAGGAAAGAGTGAAGATGAGGTTTCTTTCCTCGTTGCCCAGTTGCTGCGCCCTACAGACTCAATCACCATGAAAGCTGCTCTCTTCCTGCCTTGCCTCAGCAAGTCCTTTTTGACCACTGTGCTAATAGTTCTTTCTTTCTTTCCCCTCCAGATCTGAAGAAACTTGCAGAAATCCGTCAACAAATTCCTATTTTAAGCCAGAAGCGTTATGATCTCTATGGCATAGAGATGAAAAAGTGAAGCTGGGTGAACAGGAAAGGTTCTAGTGGCACAGCAGCTGCTGCTTCCATCTTCAGGATTCCCTTCCTGGTTGCTCCACAGGCTACTGTGATAATTAATTAGGAACAGAATGACTTATTGGTATAATTCTGAAACTGATTCAAGCACAACTTTATTTTACAGTTCTAAACAGCTACGATAAAGCTGGAGGTGAAATCAACTCAGTCATCTTTTTAGTCATAACTGTATTAAGATACTTTTGTTTGTTTTGCTTTTAAGTTTCGGAGGCTTTTTTTGTAGGATGGAGAGAGGTGGGAACAATGTTCTCTCTGAAAATCCTCTGAAGTCAGCTTTAGTATTATGAACTTTTCACTGAATTATCAGATGCTCTAGAAATATGACTCTTTCACATCTATACATAAACAACTCTGAGTTTCTTAAACGCCCAACTTCAAACCGGGCAAGCTTAAAGTTTAACATACTAACCAAAATAGGCCAAGTTCTGCTCTGAACTACTTAATGTTAAGAAGCAGTCAAACAGAATTATTACTATACGAGAATCTGTAGCAGAATATCTGTATTAGATTCTTCATACAATTCCTGCTTATTGCTGAAGCGATGTTACTGTTTTGTTAAAGCAATTCATGTGTCACCACACCTTTGCTCTGTTTCCGCTTCCTGAATGTAATGTCTGAATTGGCTTTAGTTTTGATCTCTAGTTGTCTTCTACTGAAAAGGCTGAGGGGAGTCAATCGTAAAGGGTTAGAAAACTTGTTGTAATAATTAAGCTTTTCTGTCCATAGTGTCACAGAATGCGGGTACCTGTATTGCTGAACATCTACATGCATTACTGCTACCAAAGGCCAGCTCCCTCCAGCTGCATGGGACATGTGCCCTACTGCATTGCTCTTGCTGAAGAGACTAGAAAACTGATGAAAGATGGCTTTAAGGAGCTTTATAAGAGATTTTTTTCTTGGAAGGAAGGCACCTTAGTGGTTCAATTTCTAAGGAAAAAGCCAAGAATTTGCAAATGGCAATTATTTTCCTTAAGTGGGAAGCAAAAAGAAGCACACGACTGTTCACCCTCTACCTCTGTGCTTTTAGTTTTCCACGACCAAAAAGGTGGATCTACAGGCAAAAAGAGACTTCAGTTTGCAACAAAGGAGGACAGCTGAAAGCTTTTGTCTTGTTCTGTCTAGCCACTTTTGCCCCAAACCACCTTACCTGTTCCTTCTTCAGCCATCCTTCAGCCATCCTCCTTCTCCCGCAGCTGTCCTCTTTCTGATGTTCCTTTGACTTCTCTGGGGTTAGTCAGCTGTGTTGTTCAGAGGCCCCAGCCACCTATAGGGAAATTAATGGTTACATTAAGTTAAACCCTAAGGAGTCTTTCCCCTAGAAGCCAGGTGCCATCACTCCACTCAGTGGCATTATCTATTCCAGCAGCCTTCTGTTCCTGTGCTTTCTCAGCATTTTGGTATACACACTGTATTGGGACTCTTAAGAAACACGCCATGGAGCGTAATGTGAACTGAAAAATTATTTGTTGAAAAATAAATGTAGAAAAATTAACAATTTACCATTTGAGTCAGGTCTCCTGCATTAAATTGGTGTCTGCCACATACATAACAATCATCACTAATGAAAGGCCATCACAAGGGTCTGCCTCCTAAACCACAGCAGCTGTTATATACCCATTTCTTCCAAGCTGCCACATCTTCCCCACCACCCCGACTCTATACTAATATGCAGCAAAACGGAACGCTCATCTTCGGAGGATTAAAGAAATGCAGCACTCTCAATGGCCAACCGCTTATATGTGATGATTTAAGATCCAGTTTGCAACGGGCAATCCTCCCCTGGAGTTTCAAAGGGAAAGAATGAGTGAGAATGTGTAGTGACCCACTTTGGTGAACGAAGCTCAAGAGGTGACATGAGTTCAGCCCTATTTGGTCTGGCAGGTCGGGTTCTAAGCACCTTGTCCTAGGAGGCTGTGTTAGGAGTCTCCAGGAAGATCTACTCAGAGTCACTCAGAAACAATACCAACTGACTGTGAATTTTAGGGGATTTGCAAACAAAATGTACACAACTGGTTCTCAGTTAGGTAGCTAAAGCAGTCAGTACTCAAGCCTGTGTTGGCAAAAGACAGGCACTTCAAAGCATCCACTTTACGCATATGCACCAATATTCTGTTGAACATATAAAACCCGCCAGCAGCAGCTTTGAAAAGGCTGCGAAAGTAGATCCTGGTCAATCAAGGCACAGCTTTTAATCTCCATTTTGGCAAACTTGCCTCTGCATCTTAACACAGCAGGGATTGTACATGATCAGAATTAAGATGCATGACAACTATGCATAGAACCTGCTTCCCACAGGCTCTAGGATATGCAGAGTTTAGTCAGGTCTTCAGTACGAACTTCCTACATGATTTCACCGTGTTTTTTTAAATAGCAACAATAATTATTTCAACTTCAGCTCTCAACCCCTATTTAAAAAAAAAAAAAAAAAAAGCATTTCAAGGTTGGTTCACATGTATTCCTGGCATAAAGCAAAACCTCACACTTAAATCAGCCATTAAAGAAATGGATTCCCTTTCCCTAGACAGGTGACTGAGCAGAATCTAACTGCACACCCACATGAAGAGGATGTCAGCTACTCAGATTCCCAGCTCTCCCGTCCCCCTGTAATCTTCAGCCCTCAAGATCATACCTCTGCAGCTGATGGAAGCAATCAGAGATAAGGTTCCTTCACTCCACGTCTCCTCCTCTTTTCTTCAAGGCTCGGGTGAGAGATGAGAGGGAGTCATGTATTATTAATTCTTCCTAGATCCAGAGTGACCCCAAACAAGCGCAGAGAACACTACTGCAGAGAACACTTTCATCAAAACCTGCTCTTACACGTCAGAGAGCGATACTTGAAGGTAATATTTATTTTTTTCAGTTTACAGGTGATACGTCATTTACAAAAAAATTACAGACAATGCATCCTTTTCAGTGCAGTTTCAAACTAGTTCAAGAACAGGCAAGAGTCTGTGATGATTTGGAATGCTAGTATTTGACAGCACATGCTTTTTTCCCTTAATTGCTTTGGTGGGGACGGGAATGGGGTAAAGGTAGGGTGAAGAGGAGAAAATGCCAATGTAAATAAGGCCATGCAAATAAAAACTCCTCAGGAGAACAGGACACCTCGGTCAGGCTGACAGTTTTGTTCTCGGGAACAAATGCAGGAACTGATGCAGAGATTGCAAGTTCCAGAAGACGTTTGACACTTGTTACACGCAATGCCCTTAGCAGCTGCAAGTACCTTCCAGTGCCTTCAATTCTACACCAACGCTACGATTTTGGATCACGTTAGTAAGCTAACTAAAAGGTAAAGATTAACTCTCCACGTCTACAGTTCACCATCTGCATTCTCGATTGTAGCTGCTGGGAGAAAGGTAGGTCAAGCTGAAAACACAAGCTGCTGCTATGGTGTGCCACAAGGAGAGAACAAGACAGTTTGATCACAGTTTGGTTCATTTCTTTGGGAGGTGAAATACATTAGAAAATTCAGCACGAGCAAATCTATGATTTTAGGATAGGAAGAAGCCCAGATCAACATATGGTAAACTAAGCAACATCAATTAAGTATTCACATGAGTTCTATCCAGCCACATGAACCCAGGGAGAGGCACCACGGACCGAACACAGTATCAGATGGAGCAACCCAAAGCAGCAGAGAAGCACTCATTGAAGTTTGTAGTTAGGATGAGTCTTTATACTAGTAGTAACTTGCCAATGTGCAATTTACCAAACAGCTGCTTCTTTTGTTCGGTATCTGTCATCTTAGACAATACAGGGCCTGAAGAACAAGGAAACTAGCAAAGATTCTAAATCCATTACTTGAGGTTTTAGACTATGCTTTGTTCTTTATCTCACTTAATCCTGCAGAGGGCTGTTACAAGGATTAGAGCAGAACACAGAAGTCTGTAGGGACCAAAGAAGAGAATTTAAACAGTTGTATTAACTGTTAAATTTCAGCAACGGACAGAGATTACAAGATTATAGGCAAACATGACCATACCTTGGCAGCTCCACTCCCAGCAGTGCTTTCTATCCTTGAAAGTCTCTCAGAACTCTACAGAACAATTCCTTATGACATTCAAGTAAGGACTGCAGCATAGGGAACATGGCCTCTCTTCCAGTAAAATCTGCATTAAAGTAGTGTTACCTAACCTCTTTCCCCAAAAAAACCTTTGTACTAGCTGTCCTAGCACAAAGGTTCTCCATGGAACACCTGGGCTTTCTGGGGTGAGAGTAAGGACTATCAAATTAATTCCCTAATAGCTGCCACACGACTATTTTTAAGTTGTAATGCAGAGGGTGGGAAGGGCTTTAAGGGAAGATTGTGCATGCTTGCATATATTTACAGAATTCTCTTCACAGCTACTGGCTTTTAAAAAAAATCTCTGTTATTGAACAGTTTGTAAATTGCTTTTTTCCTTTCTGCAAAATTAAAATCAACCCTCAAGGATTAATCGCATATAAAAGAGAAACCTATTTTACAGCACTGGCTAGTATTACCTTTATAATCAACAGGGGGAAAAAAAAAACATGCTGTAATATTGTTTAGTAAAGCAAAAATCACCCATAATGTAATCACTCAAATTGAACCAATATAAAGTTTTTATTTGCATGGCCAAAATATCTTCCATTTGTTCCTCCGCAACTTTTTTCCCCTTAAAACGCTTTAAGGTTTTTGCTGCAGAAGGAACAAGATGCAACACTGCGTACTTCCTCGAACAACCACTCCCACAACACCTACACATTTACAGATGTAGCAAATGACAACACCACGAACGGGAAAAAACTAAGTTCCACCATTCAACATGGTTTGCAACAGCGTCTTTAGGGCTGGCTGAAGTGGGCAACTTCTAAAGTGAAGTCATTTCCTCCTCTTGTTTGTTTTGTGTTTGTTTTTACAGTGTTGGTGGTTTCAATCCATACTTCTTTGCAACTTCTGTCTGGGCGTAGGCAGCATCGCAGAGCGAGTAGAGGTGGGCCATCTCCATTTCAGATTTGGCCAGGTTGATAGCTTTGTTGAACATTTCAATGGCTTTATCTAGATTACCTCTGAAATAAGCCAAAATATCATCCGATTAAGACCAACAAATTAATCTTTGCATCCCTGCAGCACCTTTTCTGAACCCGATCGGTCAGTTTTGGGTGTATAGGTCAGCACTCTCCGTACAAACAGTCCATTAAAGTATGTTTAAGGACCATATTAAATACACAGGAAGGCTAATAAGATTAATGAAGTAATTTTAAATGCAGAAGGGATACATTTAAACACACAGACTCATCTACATGTTGTCCAATAAGTATGAAATTGCCCAGATCATAAATCAGAATTATGCCACAAATAAAAGAAAGGCTTTGCCCAAGAGTTACAGAACAGTAGTCAAGACAACAGTTAAGAGCTGGCCTTCCACTGCACTAGGAGAAAGGTTTAAGATCTAAGGGGAAAGCTATAGGACTGCTGCAATTTCAAAAATAATAGAATTCTTAACACTGCGCTCCATTATTACCTTTGCACTTCAATCGTTCCCATGGTTTCATATGCAAAATCACATTTGTTATCAATTTCAATGGCCTTGCTTATGAGTTCTAAACCTTTGTCTAAATCTTGCTTCCACTGAAGCTGAAGTAAACTGAAAAGAAAAGAGAAAATTTAGAACTTCACATATTCTCCATAACCCAGATCACATTTAAGGGTGGACCGTGGCAGACATTAGATGGGGTTAAAGTGACACTTCAAGCAGATACTCAACTGAATGAATATTAATGAAACTTTACTGAAACTTCAATCTCATTTCCAGTTTAGTCAAGAGAAACTGTAGAAACAACAGCACTAAGTTGTTTTTGCAAAGCCAATTCTCTTGGCTAAACTTCTAAACACCTGCCTTCAGTTTGGGTTGATTCACCTAAATATGCCAACTTCCCCTGACCAAAAGGATTGCAAACTCAATACATACCCTTTATGAACATATGTAGTGGCATTGTCTGGCTCAAGATCAATGCATTTATCATACATTTCATCAGCCTTGCCAAACTGCTGTTGATCAGTTAATGCCTGCAACAAAAGAGAAGCCTACGCATCAATACATAGTCAAAACGTGCACCCTCAGCTAAGCTAATTCTAACTGAAATCATGTTGATAACATTAGATTGAATACAGCTCTCTTATCAGAGAGCAGGCCAAGCATACCAGCTACCACAATTAAGTTCTAAAATTGAGTCTTTTTTAGAAGAAACCTGCCAGGTTTTATGTGCAAATGCTACTGATCACAGTACCATCTGTAACAGGAGATCCCCAACCAACATGTTAAGAGTACTGCATGTAAAAAAAAAAAAAAATTATTCTAGAAGTCTGTACATGCACATCTTAACTTCTTCCTTTTTTAAATGTACTTCTGCTTCAGTTATTTTTTTGGTCTGATCAAAAGGCATCAAAGGTATATGCTTCCATACGACCTCCCTGCTTTAAAACAGAACATCTGATATTGCTACCATAAGCAGCATGTTTTCTTAAAGAATAGACTGCATTCTCTGTTACAAGTGTACTTTAAACATCCATACTATATTCTCCTTGACCAACCAAAGTACATAATTTGTAGCAGAACAAAACTGCCACCTTAGTTCTACACATATAATTCCCAAATTACAGACAGAATCCCTGCCATTAATCAAATGAGATATCATACACATGCAGGAATTCAATAGGAAGCTTCCTTTCTGTCCTAATAACCACCTTTGACTCTCATTGTTTACCTTCTGACTCCACCAATTCTGCCTACTTCCTCTGTCCCAGCACACCCACACTCATAAACAAGCAACGTGTGTTACCTTACTTTCAGAGCTTTTTATTTCCAGAGTCATATGTTATCCAAGACAAAAGGCACAAAAAATGCAGCTGTTTAATTTTTAAAGGAAGAGTAAAATGTACCTGAGCATAGAGAGCATAGCCTTCAGCACACTTTGGAAACTTTTTAATGACATCTTCAAAGCCTTTCATAGCTACTTGCACAGGCAAAGGATTATTCCCTGTATACGCTTGGCGATACTATTCAAGGAAATAGAAAAAAGAAAAAAATAAGAAGAACTAGATGGCTCATCAGACCTACCCCCCAGGAGTTGCATGTGTCATGACAATTCCAAGTTCTAGAAGATAACCCTACCAAACCTGCTTTTAGGAACCTATACCATGTTTCTGAGCCCCTAGCAGAGTGGACTAGTAGAGGAGAGAAGGAAGCCACAAGACCCAACAGTTGCCAAAAGCCTCCCCCTACTTCAAAAGCCTAGAAGTTACAAGCTTAGAACCACTCCCTTCTCACAGCATGCAAAGCTGTCCCCTGGAGATATCGGCATGCTACACTATAGCAGCCTGAAATATTGTTTCTAATTTCCTGAAGATAAATGTTTTATATAACGTTAAAATTGATTTAAATAAAGCTTTGTGTGATACAGTTAGAGTGCAAATTTGTGTTCCTCCATTACAATACAGGCAAGAAAGCCTACTGTTAAATAATGACATTGCGAAATAATAGTAAAACCTTGTTCCACCTAAGAAATTCTGTTATTTCCTTGTCTTACTATTAGAATATATTGAGATGTTTGTTGAACCACTTTTCCATCAAATTGAAGGAAAACAGAGAAACAAAGTATGTTTAAAAGAAATCTTTAAAACCAAATAGCACCCAGATAACACCAGTACATTACCTACCAGAGCAAAACATTTCTGTGCTTGAGCCAAGGCAGAATCCGGTCTCAATCGGATACATTCATCAAAGTCTTCCACAGCCTCTTCAATTTGGTCAAGCAGGATTTTCAGCTAACCAGAATAAAAGAAAATCCTATTTCTGTATTTAATCTGTGCTTCGTACATTTAAGTGATAATTCAATTAGCATCAGTTATTCATATTGTCCACAGTTCAGTTTTAGATCTAGAAATTTACAAAAACCATGAGTAAAAAAAAAAATTACTGTCATAAAACAATAAGGCCACCAATGAAACATTGACTTCATACATAAAAGGGCAACGTTCATGTGTAGAGATTGAGAATGCCTTCATTTTAGACAGGCATATTGCCATTATTGCTTGAGCTTAACGTCCAGTCTCCAAAACTGTTCCATATTTTCTCAAGTCACTTTACCTCACTGTAGTTAATGCCTGTGAACCATTTGGACATCAAAATATTTTGGCTTTCCCAACTGGTGTTTTGACATTCTAATTCTTCCACAAGAGGCAGCACAGTGCAGAGCAGAGCAGGACAAGCCCTCCCCCTGCCCGGTGGCAGAGCTGGGTCTGGTGCACCCCAGGGTACAGTTGGCCCTTCGGGCTGCCAGGGCACGCTGCTGGCTCACAGATCCCCAGATCCCTTTCTGTGAGGCTGTTCTCCAGCTTCTCGTTTCCCAGTCTGTACACAAATCCAAGGCTGCTGCATTCTAGGTGTGGAATCCAGCACTCATTCTTGTTAAACTTCATATGGTTGGTGACTGCCCAACCCTCTGGTTTGTCAAGATCTCTCTCTGCAAGGCCTGTCTACCCTCAAGAGAGTCAATTTAGTGTTGTTCACAAACTTAGTATACCTTTCACTTCTGTATCCAAATCAATGATGACATGGACAAAAATATTGAAAAGAACTTGTTCTAAAATGGAGCCCTGCAGACCTCCACTAGTGACTGGCCTCCAACCTGATGTAATAACCACATTTACTGTAACCCTTTGAGCCTGAGCTGTGAGTGAGTAACAGTATCAAGAGCTTAGCTGAAATCCAGCAAGACCACATGTACTGGCTTCCTTTGCTCAGCTAGGTGAGTAACTTTGTTATAAAAGGAGATTAAGTTCATGAAACAGGGCTTTCTTTCCCTTCAAGAACCCAGGTTGGCTGTGACCAAAGACTGCGCTGTCTTTCAGCTGTTTCCAGTAACTCCCAGAATAAACTCCATAATTTTGCCAGGCACCAAAGTGAGACTGGCAGGCCTGTAATTACCAGAGTCTTTTTTTTTTGCCTTTCTGAAGACTGGGGCAAAGTTTACCAGCTTCCAGTCAGCCAGGATCTCTACAAATTCCCAAGACCATTGAAACATAATTGAGAGAGGTCTCATGATGACATCACTCAGCTCTTTGAGTACCCTAGGATGAACCGCATCAGGCCCCACAGAATCCTATCCACCCAGCTGGAGCAGCCAATCCTGCACAAATTTGGAGTTGGCTTGGAATTATCACCATCAAGGTCCTCCAACTCAGGCCTAAGGGGTCCCAGAAACCATCATCAGTGGCAAAAACAGAGGGAAAGAAAACACTGAACGTCTATGCTTTATCTGTGTCCCTATCTGTGAGGTGACAATCCTCACCAAGTAACAGACCAGTGTTATCTCTTGTCCTCCCTTTACTGTAAACTTATTTTAAAATAAGCCCTTTTTGCAGTCCCACATGCTACTGTCCAGTTTTAACTCTAACTGAGCTTTGGCTGCATGATCTTTTTTCCCTAAAACTGCAATTAGCATCACTGTAGTCCTCCCAGGTCACCTGACACTGCTTCCAGTGTCCATACAAGTTTTAAAATTTCTTTTTCCAGGTAAGCTCTAGAACACATGTCCAACTTGCTAGTTATATGCTTTTGTTGCCTTTTTTAAATATTTTAATTTACATATATATAAAATAAGTTTTGTAATTTATATACATTAACTAAGTAAGATGTAGGTCACTCTGAAAGTTATACTCTTATTTATTTCAGAGGAAACTACAACAGATATAAAAAGCACAATAACACTTTGATAGAGGAAATTCTCAGCTACAAAACACTATTTTTCAGCACAGTCACCACTATTAGCTATGCATTTCCATCAGTGATGAACAAGAGCCTACATGCCATGCTCATCAAAATCTGCACCAGCAGAGGTGACCCGCTGTTGCTACTGCCAACGCTGAAATGCACCACTCAGGCTTATCCCTTCTAATACAACTTAGCATGTCTCCATATGGTAATGTTTCTTTTCTCCTTCCAGCATCTGTTATATTACATTCAGTGGAACCAGGCCTTGTCTGGCCTATGAACTACTGAAGGACACAGCCGTGTCAAGTGAGGAAGGATGAAGTGAACAGATGCAAGCTTTTTATGCACCAGGGCAGATTCTGACTTAACAGAAACAGGTGGTTACATCGGCTGTAACAAAGTTTCCTTCTACGTAGTGCTCTGACATATCAGGCCCCTTCACAGAGTAGTTTAAGTGTACATAAGTTCTAATACTTTTAAGTCAGAGTTCTTATTGACAGGGGGCTGAACTTCCATCGCTCTGCATGGTCTCCTACAGCAATTAGCTGCTTCTGCCTGACCTCAACATGCAAATCTGAATGCATGTTTACTCTACAGCAGTTCCAAATTAGGGCTTCACCTTTTTCTACCATAAACAGTACAGACTGTCTATACGCAGCCTGTGTCTATGTACTGCTCCTTACTATTCTTTTAGTATACACTGAAATATTTGAGTATTGGGACAAAAATCTCTAATGATTCTTACTTGTCCTCGATGGTGGTAAACATCTGCATTTTGAGGATCGATATCAGCAGCCATGTTAAAGTCTTGAGTGGACAGTGCAGGTTGCTGCTGCTGCATATACATGCTTCCTCGTTTGATCAGAGCGTTAGCTCGGAGCTGTAAAAAAAACAAGTTCAAAGAAGTATTAACCACTCCAACATTCCTCCCAATTTAAGACTTTGTTACAATTACACTAAACTTGCCAAGTGACTGCCTTCTCCTACAGATGGATTTCACTTATTCTTAAGAAGGAATAAATTTCACGCTGAGTCTAAAACAACTAAATTCCTTTGCCTCGTTTCAAATATATCATCCTGTGCTTCCATCTCATTGGATTTTCACCCCCCCAAAAAAATTAATTCAAAGATAGTTTCCCTATGCATACAAATAAACCAGCATTTTAGCAGCAGTTCAATATGCAAGTCCAATTATTGTCTTCTTACTTATGAACTTAATTTTCAGATTGCATAAGCCTCTAATTGATTAGCTTCCTTTGTTCTTTTATTTCTATGACTTAGCATAGACGCTTCAGAAATAACTCCCTGAAAAAGCTATTTGTCAGGAAGAAAAGACAAAACAGTAAGAGAAACTGAAACATTTCCATTAAAGCACCTCAAAACTTGGAAAAAAAGAAAGATCTGAACCATACTTCAAGTTTATTATCTAACATATGTTTTCTCAACCCAAACTTCAATCCAGCTGTGACAGATTCTTACCTTCACATTTGCATCTTCCATGCTGATGACCTGATCTAGGTCTGGTTTGGCAGCATTTGCATTGCCAATAAGTAAGTAGAAAGTAGCTCGCAGAAGCAAAGCTTCTGCCATGTATTTTCCCTTTGCTTCAATTTCTTTTGTGCACTCACTGATAATTTTGTCATAGTTCTCCTCTTCCATATATTGTTTTGCTCTCAAATAGCCAGAGCTGTAAATGATGTAAGAACAGTTGTATTCACTGAACACTGCAATTTCAATTCAGACTTTTCTTTAAAACTTAAACACTAATTTCTGCTATACTAAGTTATAACACTAGCATTATAAGTAAAGTAACAAATATTCCGGGACAGAACCATCACAGATAAAAAAACAATTTAGACATAAAATGCCCAAATAACATCGGAAAGAAAGAAAGGAAGTTTTTTTTTTCCACCTACTCGCTTCATTTGTCCCTTGAATGTCTTTCACATTAAGGACAATGTGAATCTCTACTTTAAAACAAAAGGGCTAAGATGGCATACCAGGTCAGAAAAATGAATAGTGAACCTAGCAACGTGCAGTTTATACGTGGAAGAATGGATTTCAGACAAAAAAACATTACAGTAAGTACTGCCTTGTTCTCAGTTACATGTCCTGGATTCACCGAATCTGCCCGTAGATCAGGCCGTTTTATCCTGATTAAAAAAATTCACTGTGCTGTTTGCAGTGGTCTCCATATGGACAGCAGTGGTTATCTTCCAAAAAAATCAACTGGAAAGCAGCATAGTAAGTCAAAGACCCATTTACACAGAGCTCAAACTTCACTTGGAAAAAAAAAGTGCAAAAGCACTCAAGCTTTTCTTTGTCAGAACAAAACTTGTTCACGTGCAATTTCATTCCAAAAAGATAAATATTCTTTCAGTCTCAGTTGCTGTTATTCGGCTCTCATCAATAGAGAGCTTTTTTCCAAGCTTGTCTTCACCCTTTCAATCCAAAGAATGACTTGCTCTCTTCCTTCAGAATTCTCCTTCAGCGTAATATATTCCTTTCTTCAGGAGCCACTTTCAGCACTTTCTAGTCCTCTCTTAATCTCTACCATAGTATTTTACAGAATATTTGGCTCGTCTTCCCCTTCTTGCGCTTTCTTTGTTTAAGGGATCAAAGTCACCTAGAGTTTGGAACTAGCCAGTCAGCCTTCCTAAGTTTCCTTTTTAATACTGATTTTACTTCATAGGTTTATTTTATTACCACAGGATCTCCCAGGGCAGGTACTGTAAAATAACAGCAACTTAAACTGAAAAGAATGTCAAAACCACTAGAAGCAATTTCACCGGCAAACAATTCCCAACTGTACTTGTACACTCACTTTTCTTTTACTTCAGAAGCCTCTCCCTCCTTATCCTTATCCTCATCTGATTTCTCACCCTTCAGCAAAGGTTGGGAGATGATATCATCCGTAAAAGAACTGAAATAGGATTTAATGAACTGTGGTGAGGGCATCAGAGGCTCGCGATTCTGAAACAGAGAAATACAATGTCAGTTCACTAGATAGTAAAACCAGATGGCAATATCCTAACTCTAACCTGGGGCTTGGCCCAGACACCAAATATGTTGTCTGAAGCATGAGAAGTAACACCTCGTGGGTGCAAAATCTTTGTACAGCCATAAAAAGTTTTTGCAAAAGATAATTACCATTCAATATTTCCTGCAAGTGAAGGCTGAATATGCTCCTCTCCATTTCTCTCCTAAGTTCTATCGTAATACTCCTGACACAGAGAACATCTGTTTTATGATGCTACCACTATCATACTAAAAGTGTGATTTTTTTTTGTTACTTTGGTGTCATACAATTATACAAGATTCTACAGAAAAGAAATTCAGCATCTCAAAGCCAGTGTGGATTTCAGTAGGTAAACCACAGTCACAAATAACAAGCAAGCGTAATTTTATACATGTCCCAACCTAAGGCCACTTAAAATTACTCTTCCTGGCTATCTATATACTTCCACTGTTCTCACTGCTACAGTTTCCAAACACTTATGCAAAGAAATCTGAGTGTCCAAACAGAAAAGTACAAGCATAAGCACCTATTTATATAAATTTATATATTTATATAAATGGATCAGAAAAAGACAGTGACTGTCACAAATAATCTGTGGGAGATGAAAGTGTATTTCTCAAGACAGAATCGGGAAGTCTGACCATGAACAAAAAGATGAGATTTTGCTCTGTACCAGTTTTTTTTTCAGCAATATTTTTTGGCTTTTTTAAGAACTAAGACAAAGCCAACAATATTATTTAGCCACGTTCTAAAACCCAGAAATTCCACTGGCGACCTAATCCTTCCTGTATGCGATTTCTATTTACAAAGCCACGAATAATCTAGGAGTAAACCCCCCTCTATCATCATCCTTCTCATTTTAAGCTAGTCACTACAGAACAGAGGGGTTTTTTACCCATTTTCATTTATCGTCTATAAACTTTCCTATCTCAACACCTCATGTGCAACTGAACATTTGACTGCTGTTGTTATAACATCCATTATGTTCCAAGTCCAGAAAAGTACAAGTAAGGCAGCACAACAACTTGGATTATCTCCTGAGCATCATAATAATTTTGATCATGAAAAGGAAGCAATCTGATTGTTAGAAACAGGCCTTTTGTCCTTACAAAGGTTTCCAAATGCTTGGAGAGATCCCAAAATAAAACAACAATGGTAACGTACTAGCTTGGTGAAAAAACATTCACATCAGTTTTTACACTTAAGCAGATGAATACAGTGACCGACTTGCAAAAATCGCCAGAATGTCAACAAACAACATTTCAACAGGTGGAATCAGAATTTGTCAGCAGCATCACAAGCTTTACCTTGTATTTCTCTTTGGCCTTTTCTTTTCCAAGGAGTTTGAGAACTTTATCAGCTAATAACATACTCTGCTGGTTTTGGAAGGCTTCTAAAATGCAGACTGCAGTGACATCTAGGAAATAACATAAAAATTGAGGTTATTGACCAATTCGGACTGTTACTAAACACTAAAATGTGCCACTAGTACAATGAGTTACTCTCAAACTGATACATGTTCTGTAATAACAGCGAATGAAGGAAAATAATTATTATTTTTTTTAATCTTCATGACTTTGCACATAGATGAATAGTTAAAATGCATACATCTAGCAGGGGCATTCAACATTTTGAAACTTTGAGAATAGTAAATTACGTTAATACCATGTGCGCATTAAAAGAACCAACACAGCTTGTCTTCTGGGATTGGTCATAATTCTCTACATACATTTCTGCCTTTAAACCTCACTTTTTGTTCAATCATATCTCATTCCTTTCTCAGCTTTTAAGAAGTCCTCCCATATTATATCTCCATTTCTTCTGCCTGCTTCTGTGCCTTAGGAAGGAAGCAACTTTAAAAGAAGTATCTTGCTAGCACATTTGAAGTGCTAACTCATATCACTTTCATTCACAGAGCCTCTGAAAATGTTAACCTGTTGCTGCCTGAATAATGCTTTGCAGTCTGAAATGCACTCTTAGGGTACATTATCTTTATTTCCTCTAGTTAATGCAATACTACTATTGATTCTTTCTATTTATTTTCTAGTTAAACTGCTCTTCTATTCATTGAAATACATTAAGAACCAAATCAACAAAAAGGGTTTATCAGAGCCCTCAGATACCATTCCCATGAAGTCATTATGTAAGTGAAGTGAAGACAAGCAGAGTTCGGACTTGAAATTCAAACTGTCTTGTTTGAATACACTCAAAAAGCAAGTGTCCTACCCTGCAGTTTCTGTCTAACTTCTGTAATACTACACTGCTATACCTAGCAACTCCCTGCAACTTTAGTATGGTCAAGAAACATAAAAGTCCCCGGAAAAACACAGTACAGTCATAGAGTATGCAGTAATACCAATACTCTGCCACTATAAGTGCCTGGTGGAGATGCTTTGCCCAATACAGGCAGCTGTAAACCAGTGTCCAGGCTTGTATGAGACAGCAACACCTTCCCAGATTACACTACCACGGATCAGTGGAGAGAGGTTTTTACTGGTGATGGCAGATTCTTTTGGTTTTGCTTTCCTTTCATTACACAAACATACCCCATTTCCAAAGATCGTACAGCCCATATATAGTTGGCAGATAAAAAAAAGTACTTTACTAGGTGGGTAGCAAATTGCAAGCTAAAAATCAAGTGTTGAAAACAATTGCTACAAACATTGCTGATTCTACTATCATAAAGTAGTTGCATTTAAAAACAGTCTACTATCGGAAGAACAGCAGATTGTTCCTGGGGCTTTTATCACCTGTCAGTTTGTTCCAACTTCGTAAGGTTATTAATGTCATTACAGTACTCTGGAAGTACAGCCATTCTAGAGCAAGCAGTTAGTCCATTTTCTACAGTCCATAAGTGACTGCAAACAACTAGACTAAACCTAATGACCCAAACAGTCCTTTTCTAGTCATGATGGTCTTACAAGACAGAGACATCTTGCCAGCAGATATATAAAAATAAATTTATCTTCTATTATCAGCAAATGTAATTCTTAGCTGTTACACACAGTGAAAATAATTTTATTTCTCTATCAGTGAGATTTGCAAGTTATCAGAATGCTACTTTATTTTCTGTCCAGTGATAATGAGCATTGGCATAGCTGAAAATTCATTTGCCTTTTAATCTTGCATCAGAAGAATAGTATTTGCAAGGGTTTGAGACAGTAGGTTCTACCAAACACATATCATTAACATAAAAAAAAGAATTTTTATTCTAATCTGTTCCAATCTGCCTAACTCTTATACATCAGAAAAAAAAAATGCTACTGAAACTGTTTTTCCTTTTACACCTGCCAAATGCATTTAAACTGCTCTAACATTGGTCTCTGGCTGCGCTCCCACCTGCTAAAATACCTTGTTTCTGGAAGAGTACAGTTCCTCTATAATGAAGACACTTTGTTACCACATATAATAAGAACGATTGTTGCCTGTGTTATCTACTCAGCACATTGTATGAATTCCGTTTTAACATGTAGGAGCTTCCTGGAAAGAGAATAACCTAACTGGCTACAGTAAGATCAATTTCTCAGCAGCTATTTCAGATCTAAACTGATGATACCTCGAAAAACAGTAAAATGTTTCTTCTTAAAAGAGAAGAAAATGTACTTGTTGTAACTATAAATGGCATTTAAAAATAATTAGGGGTTTCTGTAGTTAGAAGAAGTAAAAAAAAAAAAAAAATTATGTAAGTTTCATGATCTCTAAGTGCCTGAGCACTTTTAAGTACCAAGAGACACTCACCTTCTAAACATTCCTTCTTATTGTCTAGCTTCTCATGAGCCTTTGCGCGTCTGAAGAGAGCCTTTACGTATTTAGGATTAAGCTCCACAGCCTTTGTACAATCTTGTGCCACTTCTGTCCATTTTTGCTGTGGGCAGAAAAACATGATGAAAGAAGCCCTACTCAGCTGCATGATGTTAGCTTTCTGCTACCAACTCCAGGGTCATGCCCACCTAACAGTAGCTGCAGTTCCCAGGGCTCTGGTTCTACCTGCTCGCTTCTATTTCTGCAAGTTTCTCAGTAAGAAACTGCCAGGCGCCACTGGAAGCCACCTGCACCAGAAGAGCCACAAAACAGAAAAGGAATTCCTATAGAAAAATGAAACCAGACAGTTTTTGTACAAAGCATACGGGAGAAGATAATGACTTGATGCAGATACTTGCAGGAAGTAACACTGGGACTGAAAGACTGGTACACAAACAATAGAAGAAAGAAGAAAGTATAATGCAAATTAACAAACAAGTTTAAAGTACTAAAACTGTTAGTTTTGGGGTGTCTTCTTCACTCTTTTACTTTCTTATTTGGTTGGTTTTTATTTGCTATTGCAATTCACTACACTGTTACTATAAAGGAATGATAAATTCATATGTAAGAGTAGAACTGGCTATCACTATTAAAAACCAAAAATCCATTTATCTTCTGTGAGACTGTAATGCCCCTGCCCACCAGAAGTATTCAAGGCCAGGCTGGATGGGGCTCTGAGCAACCTGGTCTAGTAGGACATGTCCCTGCCTGCAGCAGGGTGCTGGAATTAAATGATCTTAAAGGTCCCTTCCAACCCAAACCGTTCTATGACTCAAAATTAATGAACAAAATAGGCTTTTCTAATAATTGAAAAAGAAGAACCACATACATTTTTTAGGCAATCATTAATTATGGCATGAATTAGTATTATAAGTGGTACTTCATTAAACAAGAACGGTTTTATCCACCCTTTTTCAAGCCTTGATTTCTTAAGTCATTCAGTCTCTCGCTGGATATTCTGGACTATATAAAGCCAATTTTTCCATTCGTTTATACAGCTCACCAACTTGACCTTAGAAGCAAATCTACTGATATCATAATGAAAAAATACTAGTTGATTTCTAAAAACTAATATCACATACGCACAGCTACCAAGTAATTACTTCTATGCGTGCAAAATCTAGAGCGTGGGCTTTAGTAGATGCTCTGTGATATTTCATTTTTGAAGTGGCGTCCTCTGAAATATTTGGCTTTTCACCCAACAGTTAAAGCAACGGTCTTGTAAAGAGAAACTAAACTAACACGTAAACACAAAAGTTGTTCCAGAGGGTAAGATATTAAAACCCTGTCTTGTAAGAGAGGGGTACTTAAGAATCACCTAAGATAGACTCCAGTTAATAGAACATAATTTTAGTTGTATGTGGAAAAGCACGACAAACAAGTGAAAAAAAGCTGCAAGCAATGGCATCTTGTTGTGAACGCAGCCCGTATCACCGCCTGGGATCTTTCAGTGGACAAAAGTGACAATATACATAATTTAAAATTCAACTTTTTAGAATAAAGATATAATTCACTACTTTCTTACCAGCTGTTCATAGGCAGCAGCTCTATTTTGGTAGAAGGTAGAAAGATCAAGATTTCTCTCAGGAGGGCACAGGCTGATAGCCTCAGTATAACACTGAATAGCTTGCTCATATCTTCCAGCTTTAAAATATTTGTTTCCTTTGTTCTTGGCTGCTTGGGCTCTATCAAGAGGGCTCTGAAAAAAAAGAGAAGGAAAAAAAAAGTGCTTGGTCAATTTGAGTAAGAAAAGTTTGGTGCTCACAAGCAAGGCGCTTAAGGGCTCGTCTTCAAACATATAAAATGAATCTCAGTGTTAAATTATAGCCTGGACTTCTGAAAACCTCCCTTCCATTTTATTGGGGAAAAAAAAAAAAAACAATTTCAGTTGCAACCCTATGAAATAGCAGACAAGCTTTTAAGAAGATTCACTACAATTATATTTAACAATGCAGCGATTTCTCTTTGGAAAGCCAGATGGGTTTTAATCTACTGCAACTGGTGATCAGAAGAACCAATGAGATTTCTTGTTGAAATTGAGAGAGCTATTTCTCCAAAGACAAAGCGTGTGAAGACCACAAAGCTTTCAAAGCAATTCAAATAGGAAAAGTTTTCTACTGAAATACATACAGCCTGTGAGATCAGAGTTGGCTCAGTAGAATATGAACTAAGAAAAACACTTTCTGGAAAAACTCAATTGCTTTGTCTCCCTTCCACTGGGCTAATTAACTAACTTCACAGCCAGTTCCTTTACAGCTTTACACAACCTGCTCATCCATCCACTAATAGAAAGTGCTGAACCATCACGGTTCTGTCATTCTTAGCAGAGGATGGAAAAGTTTGCGCTATCTAGCCTGTGACCTTGCTAAACGAATCTCTAAGTTCTGTGCTGCCTGTTGATCACCTGCATTTGTGAGGAAATAAGCACTGCTACCTGTGCGTGTAACGCCCAGATTCACAGACCAGTTATCGTAAATACATTTTACAATGAATCAAATGTGAGAAGTCTCTCTTTAATCAAAGGGCTATGACTCATATTCAAGACATACAGAGCAGCAAAAGATCCTAATGCTCATCTTGACTCCCCTTCCACAGCCTACCTTCAGCAACAAACACTGTGGGTCGGTTCATGCTGGCCCCCCAGACTGAAACAGAGGTTTGAGCACACACGCCATTTGATCAATCTCTCTGAGGAGGGAAAGTGTACAAAACTGGGGACAGTAATGCCTTCAATAACAGCTGCAGGATTCATTAGTTCTCACTTGTTGAATCATACATGCTGAAAAGATCATCTAGGGCCTGCTGACAACCATAAATGCCATACTTCTTTGACCATACTTGTCTCTCTTCATGCTTCTCATTCACTGCCAGCATCACCAGCTATACCCAGATTGCTGTCAGACACACTTAAAGTATCTTCTCATCAACCTGTTTCCCTTGGTGTCTGCTTGTTTCATGCTAGTCTGATCATTTTCAGCATCTAAATGATTTTTAAAACTGGAAACCTGGAGGGAAGGCTAGAAGTTGCAGTACAGGCCTCTTCTAAGGCCTGGTTTCCAACCATGGCATAAGAAACATCAGACAGTGGGTGCCAGCCTTAAGCTCCTACAAAAAAAAAAGTGTTCAGATATAACACAAATATTCTACAGGCATTCTCCTGAAGAGAGACTTACCAGTGAAACCGTATAAGGAAGAGTATTTCTTAAATATCCCTACTGCCAGCAAAGCTCTTCAATAACGCCTCACCAGTCACCAGGCTTACAGGAATGCCATCTGTGCCATCTCCACTGCTCACTGAACAAATAATCTGCAATGCTCTCTAAGTTTTTATGTTAGTGATTTAAATTCCAGTCGATAAAAGATGATTAACTGCATCCCCTTCTTGCTTTCAACTGCGTGGATATATGAACTAGAATTGGAGTGCAAAAACTTTTATGGGAGCCAAGAAATTTGTTTCCTTTGTTGAGATTTGACTGTTAGTTTAAAATCAGACCTAAATCTGAAGGGAAGTTTACATTTACATCAAGTATGTTCCAAGTATGGCTCATTCTGCAACTCTTGCTTCTCTTTTAACTAACTAATACATGTAACAAACAAATCTAAATGCACAGAAGCCAGCTTGAATTTTTTCTTCTGTATTTCCACAGCAAACCACAATGGAAATATCCTTGTGAAATAACCTACGAAATTAATTGCTTTTCCAAGCTACCTGGTACCAAACAGAAAAACATCCAAGATGAGCGAGCCATGTTGTAATATTCAGACCCGTGTTCCCTGAATCAAAACTTCTTAAGACTGATAAATTGCTAACTAAATTACTACTCTATGGTCACTGCTGATTCCTTTAGCTTAGGGATGTACTACCCCAACCTGCATCTCAGGCTGGCCGCTCTGTCTGCTCCACCCCATGCACTTTGACCGCTCTGCGCTGTGTTGCCATTGCCAAGGGACACACCACAAATGAGGACTGCTGTATAACAGCCAAACGCAATGGCTGCTCCAGTGCTAGAAACTGCATCTGGCAGCAAGAAATCTGTAGTTCTGGGGTGCTCTGCTGGCTCCTGGAAATCACCAAGTCTTCAGAAAAGCCTATGTGCACGCAACAGGGACCAGGAGCCTTGGAGAGTATGGACATGATGCCAAAGGAAAACCCCAAAATCAAAATTAGTAGCTGTTATCAGAGCAACGCTTGATTAATAGCAGTAAACCCAAAGAATATACAATGAGCTACAAGGAAATGAATTATCAAATAGATGACAACTCAATGATCACTCACCACCTCATGCATGACATGAGGGAAGTAATTTAGGGGTGGAGGGGCAGGAATCAGAGAACAACACGCTGTCATGTAATAAAGTCACTAATAATGCCCGTGCAAGAAGGAAAACTTTTTTTCCTTATACTGCCTGAAGCAAGCAAGATTCCTAACTCATGAATGGTTGCATCTCTGCAACCTTTGTCACACTGTTCTGCTATAGTCCTCTCTATGCACACAACGTACCACTTCCAAATAGCTGCCATGTTACACGCAAGGGCTGATACAGCCCTGCATCATGAATAAACCTATCTGACAGGGATCTATATGGAAAAAGTTGTTTAACGTCTCATAGCCATGAAAAACAAATCCCATACAAACCATACAGAAAGTGTGCAATAAAAATAACAAAAATGGTGCATTTATGTCTCAAAGTCCCAGAGCTTATAAACCACAAGACTTCCTTCTACTCTCAACTTAACAGGAAGGGAATTTCATTTCATTCTCATCAGTGAAAACAGTGACACTCTGTCCCACCAAAAGACAGAAGATATACTTTCATGGCATTAATACATTACATCAGCAAAGAGATCCCAGGTTGACACTTGCACTGCAGACAAGAGAACACAGGAATTTCCAGGGTGTTCTCACCGCAGAGCCAGGACAACACCCACAGATGCCAACATAAAGTAACTTTTGCTAACACATCTCCTCTAGAGTACAATTTTTCTTCTTATTATTTGATCTTTTAAGATTTGGACCTGGTTTTCATACAGACGTTTGGCACAGTCACACCAAAACAAAATACGTATTTTCCATTACAGCCAAAAAAGGAGGATGATTTTTTGACATGTGTCACGGTTTACTCTGCTGTCTAACACACATTCTGGATGCTCACCACTCAGAGGCCTCTATAATAGTTATGTTACAAAATACTCAATAAAATGAGTAGAATTTAACCTGGTAAAAATACATGCTTTTTTCATATTTTGACAATGTTTCAGAATTTGTATGCAACCCTGAAGTTTCCTGAAAAAAAAAAACAAAAAACCCACATCTCTGTATTTCGGACTGCTTTCAGCAACTGTTCACTACAAGTCTTATAACTATAGACCTCAAGCCAAAGGACACTTGTATATTTGAGAAGCCATCAGTTATCTAGCTAACCAAATAAGCAGATTCCCAGCCTTCTAAAGATGGGATAGCATGGGCCAACATCTGTTAACTATTACTCTAACCTCAGCAAATGTGTTCTCTTCACAAACTGCTCAGAAACTGCCGTGCAAACAGCAGCCACTTCACAGCAACAGGCAGCTGCACAAAGAAAGCACAGCAACCTCCAGCCATGCTGATACAAATGAATTACAAGTTTGGTTGTGTTTGAGGGACACTGTTTTTTAAAGCAGGACAAGAAATCTGCTGCCAGCCAATGACGACAGTAGTTCACAACAGAAAGATCAGCAGTGACTTTCAGTTTTTCTTTTTGGCTGAAAAGGATTTGTACAATTTGTACGAGCCCTTTGCTAAAAACAACATGGGGAAGGACTAATACTCAGCCATCCAGCTCAATTCATCTGCTTCCAAATAAACTGTGGTACAGACCGCTTTCTTCCTCTCCAAGCAAGAGGGCACTCTTGATACGATTAGGCATGAAAAAAAGCGTTGTTTTCACTACTACTCAATATCTTTTTTTTTTTTTTCCCCACTAATGTCCACTTCAAGTCTTATCTCGGAACCACACTGAAAGGCTTTAACTGGGTATAAATGGTTTTAAGACTCTCCTCAGCAATAAAAACACCAGGAGAATAAATATTCCATAAGCTTAAGCTACAAATTCAGAGCTCAGGCTAGGATGTATTATAAACAATCAAGTTCAAATTTACGGTACAACTGGTCAATGCTCTTCATCAGTCACCTTCCTTTTCAATGAGTGTCACCCATGCCTACCATGAATAAGTGAGCTGCCCGAGCTGCCAGGAGTCCAGCAATTGCTCTACTGCTATTACACACACACTTTTAGGTTTTCTACACCTGTCTCCTACAGCTGATGTGAAACACAGAACTTACAGTAGGTTGATTTATTATACAACAGGTGCACAATGCAACAGACAGGACTTCTTACACTTTTTGCTTAGACTAATTTCGAGTAAGTACCAACATAAATACATCTAGACAAAAGCTGATAATTCTTTCATACAGAGATTTAATGCCTCAGCACTGAGATAGGTAACATTCAGCAAATGCTATTAAAATAGATCCTGGAAAGAAGCCATAGTCGTTGGCTGTTGATCCTGGTATGTGGCATCCCACAAGCCAACAAGCTTGGTCATATTCACCCAGCACTGCACTCCAGTGAGCATACCCGGCTTGGAGGAAAATGCTGAGCAAAAATGTGCACAAAAGCAAAGTCCAGCTGTGGACTGAAACAGCTTTGTCTGCAACACACAATGCCACAGAACAGACCAAACAGTTCAAGAATCTCCGCTCAGTGCTTCCTGGTATATCAAGCACAGGGTTAGTCCACAAACTTGATGAAACAGTGAATGGGTGAGATATGGCCTATCACAGATTTGTTGAAGTAAACGATTCCAACCTAAGCAGAAAAAAAATAATGAAGCATCCAATGCATTACTTCACTGACTACCCAGCGTTCACTCCTCTCACACAAGAAGGAAAAACTTGTTAAGAAGTAACCGCAAAATAAGAACACAGATCAACTGAGTATGAACTAATGCAATAGATGGTTACTTCCCAACACATTTGAGTTATCCCAATATTCGCCACAAAGCAGAGCATCTAAAGACAGTTACTGTCACTGAGTAGTTAAAACATATTCCATCCAAACTATGAGACATAATGACAACTTCGGTAACGAACAGATGCAATATGGTTTTCCGACCTTTATCAGAACATCCAGAGATAGATACATTTTTACCGTCAATGCTTAACTGGTACAAGAATACCAGCTCACGGTATTGTTGAGGAGCTAAGCTTATAAAAGAAGCAATGTCAGGAGTCTTGGAGCTTTTCCCAATATAGCACCTGTGCTAAGGGCTTCTGCCAACACGACGCCAGTCACAGTCGGCCACTACATCTATGCCAGGAGTCTCCTGTAGCGCAGACACAACCTGGGGAAAAATGTGAGGGCTCTGCAGCAGGTAAAAGAAAAGCTTCAACTGCATGCAAAATAGTAATAAGGCCACATAAAGAACAAAGAAGACTTTAGATACTTTTAAAGAACAGAAAAAAAAAAAAAAAAAAAAAACCCTGAGGTCGTGTCTTCAGAAACAAATATACGCAGAAGCTGATTTAACTAAATTCTCAAACAACAACAACACCACCACCATCCGAATCCTACGCTGCATATATATGTAAAAGAATAGTTACCAGACAAACAGGTACTCACAGCTTGGGTACAGATTGGTAACCCATCCATTACTAACCAATGACTTTTCTAAAGGATTTCCCACTTGTGTTTAAGCTGTGAAATGAATTACTGATGCTTAATCACCATACAGATAGATCTGTACTCAAAATCTGACTGAGTGAAAAAACAATACTCCAACATATTAGAAAGGCAGAACAATACAATGCAGTGCAGGTAGTTAATAAGAAAAGCATCTGCAAAGATCATATTTCGAATCAAGGATCTTACCAATAGTATCTGTAACTAATAAAATGTGTGTGGAAACATGACATCCACATGACATCGTATCTCTGGATATGAGGAACAGGAAGGCAAACCTTCCCACACACATTAAGGGAAGCAGATGCCACATTAATTGTTCTGCAGCAGCTATATTTAGATCAGCTAGTCCATTGTCATATATAATCAGGCAAATGTGATACCATCTTCTTCTGCTTTCCTAAGTAATTTTCATCATTTCTTTGCAGAACACAATGACATTCTTCAAGGAACTCCAGGTCACACCATTCAACCATACACCTACTCTTAGATGCACAGAGTCCAACAGTAATTTGTGTTGGGGAGCAATTTGAAAGAGGTAGACACACAATGTTTTAAAACCAAAAAAGCTATTTATTTAAAAACTACTGCTCGCTTCACATTCAACAACAGAATGACTACAGACTACTTAACTTGATGGTACACACTGCAATCCAGAAATACAATCAAGAAATGCAGAGCTAACATAAACTAACAGTAAAGTCACTGCTGCTACACAAAGTGCACAGGTAGCCGGAAACCTGGAGCTCACTTGCAGGGAGCACACTGTCATAGGAGCACCAGATGCTGTTTGCAGCCTACCACAACAAAGTTTGATTTTGTCCTCCGTGCACTGCTTGCTCAGAACAAATCATTATATCCAAGTGACTGCCTCCAGGTCCTGCAAAGGTTTTATAGCTCACTGCAGTTCTATCATGGCCTATCTGGGAAGCTGTCACCTTCTTCACCACTCCCTTGCATTCCCATCACTGCCTGTCCACCACTTGCATGACATTAACCTTTGTCACTGAAACATTAAGGGTTAAAAATTACCTTTTCATACCTCCTAAGCAGCCTTCTCACTGACAGACAGCACAGTCTACCTAGGTCGTATACAAGAATGAGAAGAAAAAAAAACACAGGAATACCTTAATGGGATTTACTTAACAATGCCAGTGTGGCTCTAAGCTAGCTCCAGTCAGCCGAGTTTAAAACTAGCTCCTGTATGCCAGTAAGAACTTCAACATAACTAAAATAAGAGCACTGATTACACTCTTACCCAAGCAGACTGCCAAATCTAACACTGTAGGTGTGCTTACCAGTTGCGACTTCTCTTCAGTGCTACATGACAGTCACAGCACATCTGTGACTGCGGATACGCACGAAGCGCACGGCAGAAATATTTTCCACAGGCAGGTATACAAGAGAGCCGCGCACGTGATTTGGACTTTGATTATGAAGTCGCCCTTCAACTTTTGAGGAGTTCTACCTGAAAATCTTCAGCTAGGTCATTCACAGCGGGATAAATGCAAGCTTTGACAGCATCTCTATTCAGGCTGACCCTGACCCGGCCGTTAGGCGCGACGCCTGTCCCCTCCCCCCGCCCCCAACGGCCGCGGCGGGGGAGGGGCCGCGCCAACGGCCGCGGCACGCGCTCACCATCTCCTCGTGGCCGGGCCCATCGGGCTGCACGCCGCCGCCGTAGGGCCCGGGGCTCGCCCGTCCCTCGGGGGTCTTCCGCTCGCTCGCGCCCTTCCCGCCGCGGCGGGCCGCCCGCCGCCCCCACAGGTAGACCGCGCCGGCGCCCAGCAGGATGGGCGCCCCCAGCACCAACGCCAGCTGCCAGCGGGACAGCCCCGTGCCGGGGCCGCCGCCGCCCGGTGCCTCCACAGGCTTCGAGGCGGCCATGACGCGCTCACACGGCCGCCTGTGGGAGGGGAGGGACGGGGTCACCGGACACGCGGGGAGGCCGGGAGAGCTCGGGGCAGGCTGGCACTTCCGGCCGACCCGGCCCGCAGCGCCGCCTGTCGGCGTGGAGGTCCTCTGCTGCTGAGCAGCGCGTTCTTTGGGTTTGGGTTGGAAGGGACCTTTAAGATCATCTAGTTCCAACCCCCTGCTGTAGGCAGGGACACCTCCCTCTAGACCAGGTAACCGCGGTCGTGTAACCGCTTCTTTTTAAAGTTATTGATTGAATCTGGCATGGAAATCATTAAATGTGTGGTACTGGAACTGTGTATTCGTTGTATATTCACGTGTCTATGCCAACTCAGCACCCTTATCGACAGGAAGGGAAAACTGACGTTCCTATCTCCACTTACCTCTGCAGCACTCAGCTCACAATACAGAGTAGCCGCCCCTGGTGCCATGTTATACTCGGGTAGCGCTTGTCATAGCATGATTAAAAGTTTCCTAGCAGGCAGAAAGGAAACTGAATAGAAGTGAAGACATGTAGTGCTATGAAGGGGGAAAAAAGTGCTGAAAACAAAAACAATGGCATGGTTGCAAAGCAAACCCCTCAGAAGCCCTGTTATCGTTTTCCAAAGTGAGTTTGGGTTTGCCCTGAGCGCTGATGGCATTAGCACCATGACATCCTGACCTCCTAACTGCTACAGAGTTTACTCATTCAGCTGCAGCAGGGGCTCCTTTCTTATTTCCCACTCTTCCCATCTCTTATGGAGCCCTGACATTTTCTTGGCATGATCTGCTGTCCTGCTGGATGCTCAGTACGTCTTGGGGCCTGGTAATAAACAGCTCAAGCCATAGCTCTCTCAATGTGTGAATTATCACTATTTGCATAAGTATATTTTGCTGAAACAGCGGGACTCTCCCATTTTTCCCTGTCACCTGTTTCAGCACAGCAGAAGTACTTCCAACTTTATGTGACAGAAGAGAAGAACCGTATGCCATACAGTAAAAGTGGCATATCTACAGGCCAATAGTTTCCTACTGGGATGGTCTAAATTCCACCTAGGTGTTGTTTCTTACAAGCCAGGGTAGTCCTTCACATATACCCTACCTGTACAGATTGCTAGCCTTAGGGAGTGCAGACAAATTTAGGCTCTCAGAATATGGCCTGGAGTACTCTTCCCCACTTAGAGAATCAGCCTATGTGTTCTTTTTATTCAAGTGTATTTTTACTGTGCCATTTTCTAGGTATTCTTGTCACTCCTGTCTATCCACGCTTTGACCAAGAACACATCCTGCTGCAGGTTTTGTTGTGTCTCTGAGCTCTGATGTGCGACATCCAAGGATATGCTGTGTGTATATCCATGTGCTACAGGTTCTTGTGCTACTCATGGTCTCATATGCCCCAGACAAAGAGAAACAGACATAGGTATCTGTGAGCAATCAGTTCCTTCACCTGTATTATTCAGAATGAAGAGTCCTACATCAGAGTATGGTACTGGGAGAACTTAGGCCTCACATCTACACCCACTTGAATGAAACTAGAGTTTTGCTGCTACATCCATATATTGCTAAATAGAGTAGAGATAAGGGGCAAGGTTTAGTGATGTACCACTAATTGTCCGTAATGTTAAACTGCTAGTAAGCCTTTTTGCATACTTCTGGCCAGTGCTGACTAATATCTCCAAGACAATACCTAGGCATCAGGAGAACACTTGGCTACCTAGCACACACCAATGCTTCAATGTAAAGTTAGATTTGTGTATTATTTTCTCCTGTGCAGTTTTCCATGGCTACCCCAAGAGTCTCCACATCCTCAAAACACTCTGTGTGCAGTGAGATGAAGCCGGGCCCACCATAAACCTGGTACGGCAGATGAAATGGCTTTGGTGAAAAGCAGATGATGCAAGCTCATTCATCATGCCATGACCCAAAAATGAACAAGCAGTTTTTTCTCAGGAAAGCCTTCTTCCTGGAGAGACCATATTTTTTGAACACCAAAAGGAAGAGCAGAGACAATAGAGATCAGGAGGGAGGGCAGCATGGGGAGGGCTATTTGTCCTGCCTTCCACAAAGTCAGTTAGGCCTCTGCAAGCAGATGTGCCCGTTTCTGACCACGGTCAATATGTCAATTCCTCTTCTCAAAATCACAAGCCTGCTTTGGGTTAGAGTACACACCTCCCAGGCATGTTACTGTGGGCAATTCTCCATTGGGATTGACAGCTGGTGCACTCAACTGCAATGCACATGGAGTTGAGAACATATTTCCCTTCCTATCAGCTCCCTGAGGCATCATCATATTGAACGTCTCTGCAATGGAAAGATTAAAAGAAACCTTGTTGAAAATAGATGAGAAAGGAGTGACTTTATGTTCAGACAGTGCCTACGGCTGCAGTGGGTTGGACTTTGGGGAATGGAGTGCAGTAAGAGTGGCTGAAACTGCATCTCCTCTTCCTCTTGTTGACAGAACAGTGTGAGGCTATTGGCTTGGTGAGAACCTTCAATATTGCTTTTCCTTGTCTGGCTGGGACACTGCTGCAAGTTTGGAGTGTCTGTACATGGAATATGAAGAGGATGATGATATTTCCTTTGCAAGATGGATGAGCAGTTTCTGGGGCCACAGCTTGATTGATGAGAATGAGAAAGAGGGTAGAGGCCACAAGAAACATCAAACACGATCCCTTAGCGAAAGGAGAGCCTCCCTTCCGGTAAGAGCTGTGTGCAGTTTTGTGTGTGCATGTGTGTGTGGCTTATGTTTAATCTTAAGTGAGGACATCCCAAAAGTTAACCCTAGAGATCCAATGGGATGAGACTGCCTCGCTTACGTTGTCAACTAGGTTCAGTTCCTACTGGCAGAAATCAGTTGCTTCTTGAACTCAGCTCCCTGCCAGAAGCCTCAGAGGCCTTTGAAATAGAAGATGAGCAAACTTCAAGATCGGGAAATGTGGGACCAAAAAACGGAAGAAGAAGGCTGCAATAACTGCTGGAGTCCTAACTATGTATTATGATTTTCTGTCTGATAAGCATGACTTGACAGAGATCAAAATACTTCAGAAATCTGGCATGCACAAACTTGTCTTCACTGAGTATGTTCTCTACATAAGCCTTTATATATTCATTGGATTTTGACCTAATTCTACAACCACTCTTCTCAAGGAAGCTGTGTGCTTTACTCTCTGGGATTTAGCTGCTTGCTGGTGTAACTCTGAATTTAAGCTAGAGGATATGGTCCCTCCTTGTTTAAAGTATATGAACCTGAAATTAAGGACCCAACAGATAACAAAGCTTATTATATTATGAAGTAAGGTTTTAAGGGAGAAGCAGATTCTTTCTTCTTAAACCATCAGAGCAGTGGGGAAGGAGACAGGGTTCACACGCAGAGGCAGTTTTTTAAGGTAGCTGTCATCTAACAAGTTGTCAAAATGCAAATAAAAGCAGATATTTCCAATCCTTAAAAAAAGGGGTAGGTGCCTCATACCTGTCTCTTTTTCTTACAGGTGCATCAGTTGGCTTTCCAAAGTAATTATGTTTACTTACAAAAAATTTTTCACTTATATCCCTAAATCATAATGGATGCAACAAAGCCAATACTATTATATTGTGGAAAAAATTAGTGACTTTTTCCAAACTCTTTTTCTGTCATGCTATATTTCACCTTGGAAATTATCTTCCACTGGATCTGCCATGTTCTAAGTGGTGCGTTTTTTTTTTTTTACATAGAATCATGGAATAGAATGATAGGATAATTAAGGCTGGAAAAGACCACCATTCCAACCATCCATCCACCCATCACCACCATGTCCACTAAACCACGTCCTACAGTGCCACATCTACACATTTCTTAAACACCTCCAGGGAAAATTTTCTCTTTTTTCAAAAATTATGTTTAAGAGGAGCAAAACAGAACAAATCTACCTCCTCACTCTTTGAGTCCATGAATAGGTTGGAAGGGTAATCATAATCCATTTGTTTAAACTGATCAGCCACATCTACTAATTATAGTTATGTTCCACTTTGGTTACAGATTGAAAAACAGACTCTGAGCTATAGTTTTGCTAATGGATTCCATCAGAATGCCTAAAACAAAAATTTATTAACGTTTCTTTATTTATTAATTTTACCATATTGTAATTTTGTTCTTCAGAGAATTATGCATACATAATTTCTTTACACCTAATACAGACTAAGACTGTACTTTAAATTGCATTCCATTCAGCAAGTTGCTGAATGCAGCTTCATATGTATATTTGTATGTGTACACATACATTTAATTTGAAGCATGTTCTTACATTCAGTTTGATCAAAAGCTATTTGAATTCTTTTGCTAATGATACTTGTATCCGTGAATTGGCAGTAGAACTTTAATGCAGTTCGCTTAGAGAGAGAAGCCTGTGACTTTTTGTATGACTGTTCAATCAGTTAAAGTTACCCTGTACACTTAGTTATGTCTGGTCTTCACATTAGTGCTGCACACATTTTTTTTCTGGCTCAGCTATATTCAATAGCACATACAAATCTCAATCTCAGTGCCAGAAAATGACCACGGGAATGAAAAAGGATGCTTTGTTTGGGTTTCTTATAACAAATTTTGATAATTTTTTATATTAAACTATTTTAATAGAAATTTCTAATCAGTTGTAGTGAAAACTACTAAAATACGTTGTGTTAAGTCAAATCTAGAAATTAATCAAGTGAGGTCACTAATAATTCCTTAGAAATATCTTCAGAAAATGTTCAGAGCCACAACTTGCTATTGCACCTGGATGTGCTCTTTGGACAATTGTTACTAAGGATAACTACTGTAAGAATCAAAACACTTATTAGTTTTTGTTAAAGACTTTATTTTTGTCAGAGTAGTGCTGTTAATCAGGAGGAATAATAACGGAGATCAGACCATGTCTCTTCTGTAATTTAATACTTCCTCAGTGGATCACATTGTACTCTTTCTTCTGTGTCAGTGTCGTAAATGGAGGTAACCATGGCTGTCCTGATTATAAACAAGTCATAGAATCACAGAACCATTAAGGTTGAAGAGACCACTAACATCATCTAGTCCCACTGTCAACCCATCACCATGCACTCTAAGTCAGCAGGTTCTGACTCGCACAGCTGTTTGCAAAAGTTTCTTGTGCAGATAGATAAACTTGTGCTGCACAAACAGCATGGCCAGCACACCTTCTCTCATACCCAGGGCTGGCATACAGGGTATCAGCAGCAATGCATTTCTGCCCACGTGCACTGCATCTGCACCAAGAGTGTTTTGGTATTGCGCTACACAATGCTAGCACTATGGCACAAAAGGTGTTTTGGAGTAACTCTGTAAATCACTTTCAGCTCTGGATTAGTTTTTTGGTCTTCTTTGTAGTTTTTCCTATGCTGTAGAAACACATTCAACCACTGTTCTCACCTAAAACATGATGGCTGATATCTGTGGCTTCCTGTCATTGTGGTGCCTCTCAAAATAGGAACAAAGCTCTGTAGAACTCCCTCTGTGATTTGCTTCACTGAAACTAACAATATTTTTAATTACTTTTTCTTCAGGATCTTATAATACCTCACAAACATCACTGAGATGCTCTTCACAAAGTGCTTTTGTTGTGATCATTCCCATTTTGCAGAAGAACACAAACTTATCTTCATCCCTCACTGGGTCACTGGCAGAGCATGTAACTGGCCGCAGGAACCCTCACGCCAAGAGAGGCTAAAACAATAAGTCCAGGCTTATCCATTAAAACTCGTACCTCCACTCCCCTGAAAAGCATTAGGTTTGGAAAAGCTGACATGGGCCTGCAGTGAATGTGGAAACAGCCTGAGGAGAACTAAGTCATCTGCTTTCAACTGCTTAAATCAACTTGCTGCGCACTGCAAATTTTAGATACGGTAACTGATTCTCTTTTTGAAGTCGATGACTTTGCTTGATGCATTCAAGTTGTCCTCCATCATTTCAGCTCAGGACAGTTTACTTCCCAGGCACTTTGTTGTGGGGAAAACATCGCAGGCAGAGGAGAACTGGTTAGAGTTTTACAACCCTATATATGTAAGCACTTGGAAGTAGACATTGTTGTTCATGACAGAAGATCAGATAAGAAACAGCCAAGGGTGAGAGCAGAACTTCCGACTACAGTTGAAGGTAGTGACATTTATTCTAAACTAAAATCAGACTGAACATTTATCGCAATATCATTACTACAGATCAGCGGAAGCTTAGGCTGAAACATTTTAAAGGAATTCATGCTTGGCTATAAGCTTCTTGGAAGGAAAGAAAGCTCTGGGACAGAATCCGTATGTCAGATTTTCCAAAATATTCCTAGAGAACTGGGGTCATTATGTAAACTTGAGCACACAACAAATGCAGTACTGACATTCTGAAGATTAATTTTCTTACTGACAGCTGTTTGAGCTCTCAGATCAAGCTCAAAAGATGGAAGAAATTATCTTGTCTCCAACAGAAACTGAGAAAGTGAATAGGCAAATCTTATTGGCACCAAGTTCTTGAGGGTTTCTTTGCTATTTCTGTGTAAGTAAACAATCTGCTGCCTATTATGTAAACAGACACTAAACATGACTGGCATTACAGAAAGGCTTATACAGAAAAAGGGGGTACTAAAGGGAGTGAGAAACAAACATTGAGAGCACACTTCGTGCTCCTGGCTTTCCTGGAGTTAGCAAAAATTCCATATTTTGATAAAAAGAACAGTTATCATTCTTCCTTCCCATACCTTTTTCCTTGTTTCACTTCCTCTCCACTTCTCCTCCAATTTAAGAACTACTCAAGGGCAGATCTTAGAAGCCAGATACAAGGGAAGCTTGCTAAAGAGGCACCACATGTAAACATGAGGCAGCTACTGGGGCAAGGATGAGAGCAGACACCGGAGCAGTGCTCGGAGACCTTTGGCAAGGGAAGGCAGCAGTAGTGGGTGGAAAAGAGAGCATGGATACAGAGCAAATCTCTATTTCCAGCAGCTGTTGAGACATCAGGAAGGGAAGCATAAATTAAAGATGTCTCAGGCCTGTTCTTAATAACAATGGTACCATGCAATCCATTTGGCCCCAAATCTATGTATTAAGCACATGTATTAAATCTAAGAAACAGTAAGAAAGCCACATGGATCTTATCTAAACTCACTGCCAGAATTTATCTTAAATAAAAGAAGACTACTGTTTTGTGCTAGTAATAAGCCATGAAATGTTCATTCTTAGCAGTTGTATTAAGACCTTTGTCCTCTGTTGGATTGTGTTCATAGGACAGTAACATGCTAATGTGCATGTGCACTGTGAGAGAAGGCACAACCACTGTAATGTGATTAGATGATCATAAAATCATAGAATCATAGAGTGGTTTGGGTTGGAAGGGACTTTTAAGATCATCTAGTTCCAACCCCACTGCTGTAGGCAGGGACACCTCCCTCTAGACCAGGTTGCTCAAAGCCCCATCCAGTCTGGCCTTGAATGCCTCCAGGGAGGGGGCAACCACAACCTCTCTGGGCAACCTGTTCCTGTGTCTCACCACCCTCACAGTAAAGAATTTCTTCCTAATATCTAGTCTAAATCTACCCTCTTCCACTTTAAAGCCATTTCCCCTTGTTGTATATGTAGCTGTACCCTAGGTTCAGTGAGACAGATCTGCATTTCAGAGGATGGCCTGTTCCTTTTCTGAACCATAGTGTCTATGTTAGTATGTAAACTACAGCCTTTTTGTTAAGGGCCTCACAATAATTTTGTCTCTGAAGGAAAAATAAAAAGCAACATCTTTGTAATATAAAATATTTACAAGATATCGTAAAACAAGATTGATGAATACCATCTCCTGCTTCATCTGTCCTCCTGGTTTTTTTTGTTTTTGTTTTTGTTTTTGTTTTTGTTTTTCCAAAACCTCTAAGAACAAATATCAGTGATTTTTGGTGTGTAACAATGTGTGTTTCCAGGAAACAATATACACTGATACCATTAAAATGACATAGAACATGTTCAGCTTGTACAGCTGACATGGCATGTGTAATCCTGTCCCTTAAGCACAATTCGATTGCTCTGATGCTTTTCCAAATAACAATACGATATGACCTTATAGAAATCACAGCCGTATTGATTAGCATTGTAGCAGTATGCCTCAAAGTAAAAATAGCATAGTAGGAATCACTACCACTACTCTCAGCAGCAGCCATAGCACTAGTTGCTAGAGTAAGCTTTTGTCTGGAAATGAAGTAGAACTTGCACCATATGAGCTGAAGACCCTTTGATGTTAGGTGCATCTAGAAGGTATAAGTCTTACATTAAAAAAAACCAAAACAAAACAACAACAACTAAGAGTTTCATATGTCCATACAAATGGGAAGTATAAATTAACAAACAGCAGGATACATAGTTCCTCAGTTAATGCCAGCAGCTGCATGCAGGAACTTGTAATGAGGAAGGCAAGTCTACCTATATGGAACTGTGATATTTTTCTGAAAGATGCAACAGAAGTAGATTTACTGGTGATTTAACACCTCTCATCAAGCCATTGTGGAAAGCCTGTTTCCTACCATTTCTCTAGTAGGGATGTGTCCCTCAGTGCCCTGAAAATGCTCTCTTGTGAGTTCAGGATGAATATGCCCAAGAAACCACTAAAAAACCCAGAGCAGGACAGTAGAGCATCTTGTCTGCATATAGGCCAGGCAGCAGATTTGACAAGACTGGGCTAGAGATGGTTTCTGTCACATTCAGATGACCTCAAACCTGTAATAAGAGCTGGAGCACCTGTGGATCAAACCCAAAGTCTGGCACATCTGGCCACAAAAGGGCTGGGTCCATGCTGTTTGACAGCCCTGCCTACAACCCATCCCCAGAGGGGACGCCTGGGTGTTTGGGATTATGAAGCATCCCAGTTCTTCTTGATGACAGTGGGCACACTTCACATTTCAAATGGTTATTTGGGTGCCAAAACTTAGATACTCAAAAAATGGGAATAAACAAATTCTGCTGCTGCCCCAAGGAAGCAAGGTCTTTGACAGTGTGATTCTCGTGCACAAATAAGGAAAGGTACAGAAGCCTGGACGTGGTTATTTGTTCTGCACCATTGCTTAGAGAGTACTCTGTAGCAGAGAGAATCTGCCTTGTGTGCTCTGCTTTAGTATTCAATACTCATCCAAGACATCTTCTTTTGCAGGCCAGGCTTTCCTCTCTCCATACAACACGACTTCATGCCTCTGCCAAAGGCTCATCTTCAGGTCATCTCAAGGGCTCCAAAGAATTTCAAGAAGATCAAGATGTCAAATGCCACCGCCACAAGAAGGCAAGCAGAACACCTTCAGCAGACAGCTCAGGCCCAGAGACAAGATCAAATTCCATGCAGGAATTTGCAGAGTCCTTTGAGAAGCAATTGCATTTCAAGAGCAAACGCTCAGTTTCTTTGGTAGGTAACAACAAATAGCAACCTTAAGAAGACTTCAGAAATAAATAAATAAATCAGAACAGCTTTATCCCTGGTATAATTCCTGTGTCTTTGCTGGAGGAGGAGCAGAAATAAGCTTGAATTACTATTTCTTAAATGATGTGATCCTTACTGTAGTTCAAGAAATGTTAAACTGGTAATGTCATTACTATGAGCATTTTGGATGTAGTGGCCCCAGTCTAGACTTGTTCCTAAGTGTGTATCTTCAAGAGAGACAGTGTACTCTCTGTGGCAACATTTTCAGAGGTTTCTACAGCTTTGCCAATACATCATGACAATATAAAAACAGGTCTACTTCACTTTTGCTGTGATATCCAGATCTCTTTCTCATTGCTGTTGACCTGGTTTAACCGCATGCCATGTTATCTGTAAGACTGCCATGCATCATGGTGTTGGGGGGATTTCTCCTTACTCCTTGGGACTCCAGTGTCACTGCACATCTGCAGCAGCAGCCATTGCTATATTTTCACTGTAAGAGCATGCAGCCAGCATGGATGCTTTTCCTATTTCATTCTTCTCCCTGTCATTCTTTCCTGAGGCACGAGTATTTTCTGCATGGTTTGCATTGAAGAAGTAGCCAATAATGACCTTTATCTATGACAATTTAACACATTTATTATTATGATACGTACTATCTGTTTTATCACACAGTGGAGGGAAGGGTATTGAACAGTAACTCCCTTGTAAGTATCGGAAGAACACTGTCAAATTCAGTCATCCCATTGAAAAGCTGTGTTTGAATAACACTTGACATTAGCCTCAAATAATAACAAAGGGAAGTACTCTTTTTTTTTAGTTTGTTGACACTGACAGTTTCACATGGAGAGGTAGTCTTCATCTCTCTGTGCAGACCTTCCATTTAGCAATAAAAATCTCTTTTCAATAAATAGCATAATTACATGATCAGTCCCACGGTTACAGTCCTTGCATGCTCAGTCCTCTAGGAATATGAAGAGTTATGGTGATGAAAACTCTGTTATTCAGTTTTTATATTTTTATGTGCATTCTGTAATCTTCTTTTTCCCTTGTAGGAACTGCTCAGTATTTATTTCATTTGGAATTTCCCATTGCCTCATTTGCCAACCCTCACCAGTAGCTGGTCGCTTATTTATCATTTCTCAAAAGTGCCTACTGCTAGAAAGTCTGTGAGTGTGTCAGTTGTGTGATAGGTATAGTGAATATAATACACTAAGTTTGACTTTGATTTCATTTTTAAAATGTGGATTCTGGTACCCTTCTGTAATTCACAGCAAGGTGTGCTGAGCTATACTTCGATCTATCTTTCAGCTAGGCCAAACTGTGGTCATTCCTCAGTCACTACTGAAGCCTGTAAGATGTCAAGGACTTCAGAACCCTGAAGAAATGAGTGATAGGTATAGAGATCTGAAAGGAAATTTGGGAGTGGGCTGAAACATGGAGCTACAAAAAGAGTGTTGAAAAATTTATTTTATTATTATTTTTTTTTGCATTTGGAACCCTATGGGTATCATTCAAACCACTCTTTATATGACTCTACAGACTAAAAGAAAAGTGGAGAAAAGGTAATTCCACTTCATCTCCTTGCCTGCTCATTGTTTTTCTCTAAGTAAATGTTTCAACACTTCCTTTCAGAGCACTCCTTGTAGCTATCAGTGAGCAACTTTCAGATTTTTAAAGATGGATCATGTGAAATAAGAAAAACACAGAGTCTGGGCTGAAATTTCAGAGCCTCCTTTTTTCCCTCATGTCTCCTCTCCCAGGCTTGCCCTCCAGGCAGACCATCCTCCTACAACCCATACAGTATCATCAAAAGTGTGTTGCCCTTTGCTGAGTATTAGGGTTACTGACTGGGGCCATGAGTTTGGGCCCATCCTGTTAAAGCGGGTCTGGCTGAGGTAGGTAAATGGAATATTTTACTATATATTACTACTGAAATATAGTTATCAAATATTGTTGATCATGTAAGAGTCACTTAATTCTCTCCTATTTTTTTTCTGCCTTTTAGCAACCTGAAGGCATGAAGGAGAGAAGAGAGAGACTGCATCTGAGAAAGAACAAGTCTCACAAGAGAATCGGAGAGAAATCAGAGCCAGGGAGAGCACAGAAAGATGAACACTCGGAAGCTATACCTACAAAACACGACGAACAGTTTCCATCACAAGCAAGCATTGAGAAAGGATATTAATGCACAGGTGGCTAGAATGTCTTGGGCTAATGAATTTTAACACTATCTGTGATGAACAGAGGGAGCATTCTTGTTTTGACTAGAAGAAGGTTGTTAGCTAGTGCAAACCCAAAGCTGTAAAATGAAACTAAAATTCAACTGCATAATTGATACCATTTTCCTACATTCCCGTCTTTATTTTTTCCACTAGGAATGTGACCCTGCTCAGAGATATGGAGCAATGAACCACACCTTTAGAGGGTTTCAGACAGATTTAGCATTGCAGCAGGACAACAGTGGATGTGTTCATTTAGGAGGAGAACATCTATGTATTACAGAGCTGTGCAAAGTCACTCAAAGCCTTATGTTTCTGTTTTAATTGCAAACAGAAATTTGGGGAAAGAAAATGTACACATAAACTATTAGCCATTACTTGGCCCTGACACTGACTTAGAGTTGTCATGGAAACAGGGATCTCTTCTCTTTGACATTCTCCCAACTCCAAATTTGTGGAGGTGATAGAAAAAAGGTCCTCACGCTCTCCTCCACACATTGTTGTTGTCTTCTCTGTGCTTTCCTCACTGTCACTGCAATATAACTCTTGTTTTCTGATGTCCCTCTTTTCTCTCCTGTGTCCTCAGTCCCATTTCCCAAGTCACACAACAGTTTTTCTGCCAGCTTTAGTCTCTGTTGTGGCCTTTCCTCCCTCCATTTTCTATTTTGCAGCTGTGACTCATAGCTAGAAGACTCTCTTGTTACATCTGTAGCTCTGCCTCATCAAAATTTGAGCCTTGCTTGAACCTCTGGTAAAAACAGAGATGATCAGCCTCTTGCACTTCTATATAATCTCTTCACGGGGCTGATTATATTTGCCACAGTTTCAGGGCAATATATCCTTTTAATTTTTTCTTTCTGCATGAACTGAGGCCAAACAAAGGAATTGGGAAATGGCTCTGCCAGTGATAAGCTGGTCTTGGGAAATTTTTTTCCTCTGGCTGAAGATCTAAACTCAGCTGTAAATCTCACCGTCTCTAAGCAAGATTTCCTTCTATGCAGAGGAATACAATTTCCGTATGCTCATAAACACACCTTTTTGACACGTGAGTCTTCCCTTCAGAGAAAATCCCCGTCCTTGGGTATAATTTCTTAAGGCCTAGTATGAAGAAAGCCTGGTTTGGTAATAGAGGATAGTGAAGACTGATGAATTTATGAGTCAGGGTCAAAGTCTGCTGGGTATTCTTCCTGGGATTTTCTGTAATTAACAAAGGTTTTATTACTTTAGAGCCTCAATTTTGAATGTTCAACCTTTTAAGAGCTTAGGGCATCCTCTACACTTTGTAACAATTCATTTTCGGATTGGTTTTGTTTCTTGGAGGACTTTCAGGGTATATAAGAAAGTGGCTGAACCCTTGCTAATGCTTGTAAGCTGTTTCTTACCTGGCAACGTATATTATAAACTAATAAATCTGAGTGAAAAAATATTTGTTCTTATGCGTTATTCCCATCCTCCTCAGTCCAGATTGGATTTTCATTAAATTCTTCCATCAGCCAAAACTTTCATGCAGATAACTTTCCTCTTATAATCCTAATTTGAAGATTGCATTACAGTAAACCTGGATGGAATCACAGAATGGCTTGGGTTGGAAGGGACCTTAATACCCAGCCAGTTCCAATCCCCAGTGTTGCCACCTGCTAGGTGATATCAGGTGATAGCAGCCTGCTCTCACATCTCACGAGAGCTGAATATCATGGCTGCACCAGTTTTGCCTGGATTTTGGAGGATCAACATCCTCCTTCTATTTCGCAGCTAGGTTAACTCAGCAGGCTCAGCAATATCCAGAATTTGCAAAAAGCTTGTATTCATGAGATTCTGATCAGCAACAGATGTGAAACTAATGCACTGGTTGTACATCACACTTGAAGGAAACACTGAAGAGAGCTGAAATAGAAAGGCATGCATACCTGGCTCCGACTTGCTGTTTATTACCTCTGTGAAGGCACAGGCAAGCCCCGTTGCCCCCAAGGCAGCCTAGCAGCTCTGCCTCTCACCACATCTGCTCTCTGCAAGCAGCTCCTGTATTTATCACTGAACCTCATCTCTCAAATGGGAGAGTTTGTCAGTGTTTTTGTTGGTTTTTGCCAGCTATCAGCCCTGTGGTGTAGTGCTGGAGACAGAATCTTTCAGATGTTTTCTGCTGCACCACATAACAACACTTTCCAATGTAGACACATGTAGCTCATGCAAGCAGCATTATTTAGAAAGAGTTAAACTTGTGTAGTGGAATAAAATCATTCTCCACAATAGAACTTTACTGTATGCACAGTTTTCACAAAGAAGTGTTGTGACAAAACCCTAGGGCCCTTTTTTTTTTTAACTTGCTATGTGGAGAGTAGAAGGGTTTTATATACATGTTTCTCTAGACCCTGACTAAACCTTGAATGCTGGTGAATGAAAGTGACATTTGTGTTTACAGGAGATGCTTCAGCAATCCCTCGTTATCAGAAGCTATGTGGAAGGCAGAAGAATCCTCAGTATGATCATTAGTGGTTTTTAGGGTATTTTGCACTGATGCAAAGACCAAAGGTAAAGATGATAGGCCACAATGGAACCACTGCTCTAGTCAGTGTGTGTCATTCTTTCTATGACTGGATTAGTAGAAAAGGGGAATACCGGTGCTGATGCTGCAGGCAAGAAGCAAAATGTTCCTCTAATTTCTGGCTAACCAGTGTAAGAGGGTTCATCACTTTCCATAGAGATAAATTAGGTGGTATAGCTGGTGTCCTTTATGATAGTTGTACTACAAACACAGAACCTTAATCGCAATATTTGTTAGTCTGGTATCAAAAAACTAAAAGAGAAAGAGCTGAATACTGCATATTGCTGAGAAAAAAAAAAATGTTGTGTGGTCTGGATCTTGCAGAAGACATTCTGATGATAACAAGGCTTCATCTAATAACGGTATCCTTGTTTCCTTAGTATCATTGATTCAGTACATTTTTTAGACCAAGGATTTTAATTTCTCATGGAAGCATATATCAAATTTCCTGGGAAATAACTTTGCTAACATAACATAACACTTAAAATCCTATTTGCTAGCACTCTTTTCCACTTGCTTTCAGCAGTGTAATTGTAAGCGGCTGCTAAGCAAATTGACCTGTTCAACAGTTTTTGTCCACGTGCTTGTGTAATGTCAGTCATAGACTCCTGTCATCTGGGATAAAGAGCCAAGAACAAAGGGTCCTTTAGAACAACAAAGGGCAAATAGTCAAGTTTTGATTCCAGCTACAAAAGAAAAAAAGAAATCAAAATTTTACTTGGTGAAATAATCCATTACAAAGTTACTCAAAATTTTGAGGCTTTTTATACACTTCAGAGACCAACCCTAAAGACAAAAACCAACACCTAACTCCTTCCGTCCATGCATGTTATGGAAATACGCCAGTGTTTTGGGAAGAGGTAGAAATATTTTTACAATTCTATGGACAGTTGTAAATAAAAATTGCATATTTATTACAAAATACATTGTTTAAAAACTATTTCATGTCTAGACAGCATAAATAGCAATTTCCCAGTAGAGGGAGCCCATCAATACCAATTGAGCAGACGTGCTGTAGTTCAGACAAAACATGAGTTTGAGGTTAAAATCATTTCGGGTGCCAGTGGGAGAAAAAACATTACCAGGAGCATAGGACCATACCATTAATTTTTTTCATGTTTTGCTGGCATATAATTTTTGTTGAAATGAAGGAAATCAATAGAGACTGCAACCTATGGCAAAGTTCAGTCTCGTGCTAAAGATTGATCTGGTTCCTGAGACCCTGTGTATCTCAGTCAGTAGTTGGCAGCTCCTCTCTGCAGGCATGTCCCAAACTGTCCTCTTGATCTACCCTCGATTTCCAGGACAAAGTTCTTCACCCTTATGGGAGCTGCTGTTGTCACTCCAGGTGCTCCTACCAACATACACCCCAAAATCCTGGGCCAGAAGGGCCCCTGCAAAAGGAAAGAGGTCCCTGTGGCTCCTGCTTCCGTGGGATCTATGGGTGGCCATCTCTAGGGAGGGCTCACCCTGCCCCTGCCTGGGGAGCTGCTTCTCTAGGCCAAAATGCCTGTGTCACCTGTACTCACAGCGGTCAGTTTTACTGACTGTATTCTCACTGTTAAATACAGGAAAGCTTTTACGAAGCTCTCTAATACTTACTTTTGGGAAATTCTTGCCTCAGGGCATGGCCAGTTTGGCCTTTAATCTGACAGACCAATTGTGTGTGATGCCAGAAGTTTCTTGCTGAGAAAAAACAAGGGTTGTTTTTTTTGTTGTCGTTGTTGTTGTTTTTTTTATTAACAGCACATTCTAGTCTATAAATGTAAACATAGAAAGATTAATTGAAGGCTTCAGTTTTAACAATTTTTTTTAAAGGAACATTTTCTTTCCAGAACATGTAAATTACATTAAGAACGTCTATGCAGGTTTATACAAATACTCTCATGGCTCTTCTTTACTTCTTTACACATCCTTAACAGTAAAATCTCCATTCCTCCACCCAGTAAAAAGTAAACATTAAAGGCACTTTTCATATACAACATAACTGAAAATAAGAAAGTTTATGAATACATTTCAAGATATCTCCATCATCAAACATATCTTCTGTTTACAACGGTCTATATCAAAGCTGGCAGTGTGGCACACTGTCTGCATTTCATCTGGTCCAGCTCAGAGCCCGGCAGGTAGGTATGTGATGCTTTGCTGGGCTGTGCACTGCCATAGTTGAAGAAAGAGCATGTATTCCTGTTAGTGAGACTTGAAATGAAGCACAAGTGTACACACTGACATCTATTTTCTAGCAGATAAAAAACATGTTTGCTCAGAAACAGAAAGGAGTGAAAACAATTGCATTTCCTAAAATAATAGAAAGAAGTAAGTCACAGCAAAGTCAAAATGAAAGAAAGCTGATAGTAGAGTCTTTTTTCTTTCCTTTGCAATTGAAAGAGGTCGTTCCGGTAGGGAACTTCAGCAGAAGATCCAGAATCAGAAATCGCTCTTTTTCTTTTACACCAAACGCTAGCTTTCCAAATTACTCGATGATTTCATTTTTATGTGCCTGCTTAGCGTGTAACATATGTATGTGTGTACATCTATATACATATATTCTGACACATACTGACTACATGTGTGTTGCATAAATATATACCTTATATACATAGGCACACACCAGATGTTTGTGCCCCTGCTGGCTCTGGTTTGTGAGTTTTGGGATGGTGGACAAGGATCTGGGCTAAAAAATGAGGTGCTTTGGGAAGGCAAAGCTTTGTTATGTAACAGCCATGAAGGAGACTGAAGGCAAGCCAGAGAAGATTAGGACGAATCACAGGAGGTAACACCTGCATGGTGACACAGGCTTCTGACCTCCCAGCCTGTCCTCCCTCTACACAAACCTCCCACCCATACTACTCCTCTCGCTTTTCCCCCTTCCCCAGTAAAAGCATGTTTCTCTTCCCGCAGCCTGGGCTACAGCTGGTGCTTTTCATATCGCTGTTCAGCTGGCTGGTTTTCTCCTCTTGTTGCTCCTGCCCAGTGTCTCTGTCCAGAGTGTTGCTCATCCCGATGTGCTCCCCCCATTAGCCCTCCCTCCTGACTCACCCGACCTACGTGCAGAGAACAGCACATGACTCAGAGAGACAGAGGGAACAGAAATTAGCAAAACAATGAGGAAGACAGAACTACATCATAAAAATGTCAAAGGAGAACCATTAGGTTCACAACCTTAAACTCTGAAGAACTACAAAAATCCAGATTACAGCTGCCTCTGAAAGCTCAATCCGACCCCCTCTCCTTTTCCCTCTTGAAACATGTGTTATATGACATGATTTAACCATTTGACTGCACACTACTTTTTCCACAGGACTACTGCTTCATTTGGTGTAAACGAAGGACAGTGTTTGGGAATGGAGCTGGTCTCTGCACTTCCTTGCCTGCATTTCCATGTGTGACTACAGGCTCTATCTACCACCATACAACCTGAAAATTGTGCGGCATTCAGAACTGCTAGTTTCTTCATGAGGTTTTCTTGGGTGCCTTTATTGCAGCACCTCGATATTTTGCAAGCATGAATATCACCACAATATATGTGGAAGGAGACACTATTTCTTGGGAACCAAGAGCCTTTTATTGTGATTCTACATCTTTCTGATTACACGGTGGCTCTGACAATAGATTACACGGTGGCTCTGACAATACATTAAAATACTTCGTGTTTGAAATAACTGCCCCAATGGACTTGATTTGCTGTTCTAAGGGCCTAGTACTTCTACAGCTCTGTAATCTGGATGTCTCTAACCAGGTGCCCCCAAACCCAAAACAATCAGCCCAATGCAGACACACAAGTAGCTCATCCAGAAAGGAACCTATCGGGCTGGGAGCGTTCCTAGTTCTCCATAGCTTTAGTTTCTTTCCTTAGCTGACAGAATGTCCCATGTTTTCCGAAAGTCCCCCGTCTGGTATTTCCACATCCCAGCTTCTGCAACAGCTGATAAACTTTGGCTTTGCCTGGTATTTGACCCTGAGTGAGTACAACCGATGAGATCTCCCTCATCTGATATCACCTTCGAGTTATGCTGTTGGGGATGTTGTTTGACTAGCTGTTTACTGACCGTCTTCCACTGAAAAATGCAAGATTGGTGCATGCAATTTTCACCAATGTGTGTAATTTCTTACTTTCTAATTAACTTGCTTTGCAAGCTGAAGTGCAGCAAGAAGAAATTACAGGAGTTACATGAGTTTGCAGCATTGACACTGGGATTGCCATGATAGTTCCACACACAGGTATTCTGCTTACTGGGAGTATAGTTCAGTTACTTGGCCAGGCCACATCCTATCAGAAATATTCTTCTTAGAGATGATTTTCAAATTTCTGCAGAGTTAGAAATCATCTTTGCTCTCATTCAGCAGATTTGTGACAAGAAAAGCAAAGATTCTTTATCTGCAGTGTTCACATAGGGATCATTGTTTGCATACATGTTTATGCTGTAGAAGAACCCACCTGCATATCTCACAGTGTGAATGCAAATATTCAAGTACTGAGATTATGAGAAGTAAAATACTCAGGATGTGCAAAGTGCTTTCTTATAGTGCTTCTGCTTTTCCCAGATTCCTCCATTCTGAATCTTCTATATATGGAAGTGGAGAAGTCTGTATAGAAAATTCTTACTGTTAGCATTTTTGGCATTTCTGGCTTTACTGAACTAGATTCCACATGCCAAATTGTTAGATCAGTTCAAAGGACTATAAACAGTTTGAAACAGAGCCAATTATGCATGAACTACGGATTTTTTCAGATATTGCACCTGTAGTCACTGGAGCTCTTCTGTTAATGCATGTAGGGATATGATGACATTTCCTCTTTCTAGTTTTTCTCAGTAGTTGTTTTTGTATGTTCTTCTATGTGAAAGGCTTTCATAAGGGTGATATACATTTATATATGGTAGGAGTGAGCTTGGCGAATTGCTGGTTAATGCCCAGAGAGCATGCAAGCTTGAAAATAAAACAAAAAAGAAGTCTTACAAATTCTTACGAGCAACATGTAAAAAAGAAAACTACTTCAAACAGTAACAACAACATAATTAGCAACAATTAAAACAAATTTTTTTAAAATGCTGTGTATAATATAACCATGTTTTACTGGCAGCAGAATTAGGCCTAGAAACCTTTCTAAACTTTACAGATTTAAATCTGTATCTTCTCAATCCATACAAGAGCAAATATCCCTAGCAGCCTTCCAAAAGTTGGGCTATTATAAAATGGGTCTTTGTATTCAGTTCTCATTTATTTTGCTCACTGCAGGTTGTAATGAAAAGAGAATGTCAATGTTTGCTTTTCTTAAGGCATAGCCAATGTATGCACTTGCTCTTTATTCAACTGCTGCATGCACTTTGCAAGGCCAGAGCTATTCCCTTAACTTTCTGTGCACTCTGGAGATGGATTGCTTTATCCGTATCAGCTACAATTGTATGCTACATTTCCTCCACTATAAATTAGATGTGCTTTTACAGAGATGCTCACAAAGAGTAAATCTCGGGCTTGAAGCTTTCAGGGTTGTTTTCAGACAGAAATGTTTTACAGTTCTGCTGTGCTGGACTGGAACAGGCCCAGGAGGTGCACAGGCCGTGCGGGGCTGGGATGGCATAGATGTCTGTTCTGCAGCCACGATGGGACAAGGCCTTCTTCCTCACAGGCAGGCTGCCATGAGGGCGGCTGCCCAAAGTGAGAGAGCAAAGGTCAAAGACATGGCCTGCGGCTACCGGAGCCCTGAAGAAAGGAGCTCAGAGAGAAGGGTTGTGGTGACAGCGGCTTCCACCAATTGCTGAAGGAGCTGCACCTCAAGTGACCCGGCTGAAGCTGGCCCTGATGCCTGCAAGGGCTATTGCAAGCCTTCTTGGTCAAACTGCGGTGTGAAAGTAATCCTAAAAGATGTGTAACTCTAATTTGTCTAATGCATTTGGACTGAGGCACGGATGTGTGGCAGTGAGCAAATGGCAAAGTACAGAGGAGGGTTCTTGCTGTGGTGGATTTAAGTGCCTGATATCTCTGATAACTCTGATGAAGCAAAAACCAGGCACAGCACCAAGCGCAATTTAACAGACCTACGGGACTCGAAGCCACAGGCATTTGAAGTTGCAATGATTTCTTTAGGTAACTTCTGTGAAAACTGATTCAGGCATTCATTGTAAATTCGTACCACAGCACTTAGTCTTGAAGAAATGTTTTTTACCTGCTTCAGGTGCGGTGCTCAGTATCAGCAACAACCAACCGACCAACCAACCAACCAGCCACAAGAAGTCTACTTTGCCAAGCATTTGAGGGACTTAAGGCCAACAGATATTTATTTGAAGAATGCTTCTTAGTATTTTTTTTTGTGGATGCTATTTCCTTTGACTAGCAAGAAAAGAGAGATCCCAATTATAAAGGAATTTTCCAGTCAAAAACAGGAGGATAGAAGGGCATATGGAAATAATGAGTTTTTCAGATAGGCAGACATACAGGATGCACCTGGGTTGTAGTGGTCAAAGAATTTTAGTTTTCCATTTTAGAAGCCACAGTTTCTATTTGCCTTTATTTGATATCTTCTTCTTACCAAGTTAATAGCATTTACCATGTCGGAGAGGACAGATGGCATGATTATGAGGTCATTTTACCAGAGAGCAAAAGCTACGTTAATCACATCAAAACCATGCTATTCAAGCAGTGAGTGGTCATCTCTCATAGCACAGGCTTAACTTTCATTACAATGTTAAGCATGTAAAGGCAGTGTTAATTTGCTTATGGACATGTAGAGAGGAAGAAAAGTAGAATGGATTCAAGCTTTAGTTACAAGCTAGTAAAATGAATCTAATAATAATTTTGATTCTCTTTTACAAATTTATTGTAGAAAGCAGTCCTGAACAGACGGGAAAACAGACTATGAACCAAACTAGTCTTTTTCACTTACTTTATTCCATTTTTACATATTCAAGCTTTCCTTAAGGAAATTGCCCTTGTATTGGTTCTCAGAATCTGCTATCAGCAAGGCAAATGTTCTTGTCTCATTTTACCAACAAATATTTGGGACATAGCCCTTTCAGAAATGGGTAGATGCTCTTATTCTTTCAGCTAGAGGAAGGCACAGTTGTGCCAGGCTTGCATCATGCATTTCAAACAGGTACAATGATTCAGCTTCCTAACCCTTAGTCTCTTGTTGGTTGGTCTTTTCTAAAAAAACTCCTAAGGATGCTCTGTTGTTCCTGTAGTCACTAACAGTACTGCACACTTACTTCTCTGTGATTACCTTAATGCACATTGCAGTCATCCTTGCAGATGTGTAGAATCCCTGCAGGGCTTCCTTCCAGTTAGAGTTTTCTAATTGGAGTTTTTGACATTGGAGATACTAATTGTTACTTAGAATCACTTTTATATCATTAAATAATGGATGGAAGTGAGGAATCCCAGGAAGTGATTTTTCTCCACTGCTAAGACAAACACATCAAACTAGGGGTAAAGAGATAATTGCGATTATGAGTTTCGTTTCCTGATTTAGTTCAGTCCAATTGGAAACTTCTGCAACAGAAGAGTATCCATTAGGTAGGAATGAATGCCATTATGTGAGATGCATTCTGCTGTCAAAAAAAATATTGCAAAAGAAGTTGCTCATACCAGGAAAGAGGAGCAGCTGCCACAGAAGATGGGTTCTTGAGCATTGTTTGAGGTGGTCCTCCTGGAAAATATTCATTGGCTCTTTCTCTGTACTGGTGACGTCACCCAACTTGCAAAGGCATCTGTTTGCCAGATGCTGAAGGGTTTTTGCTGTAGTACTATTTATCTGAGAGTGAAAGTGTAACTAGATACTAAAGAGACAAACATGGATAGAACTGGTTGAGAAGACAAAGCCCACAGCAGGGGCACTGGAACTAGATGATCTTTGAGGTCCTTTCCAACCCGAGCTGTTCTATGATTCTATGATTCTGTGATTATGTGATTCTGCAAAAGGCATCAGACAGGAATGCACTCATAATCTGCTTTAATTTTTACATGGAGTTAATTTCATCCATTATTTCCTTCAGGCAAAAAGCTTTCGCATGGTGCACGGCAGAAATTTAGGGGACTTCTGGGAGCCTCAGTGTTTAGTCTGAGCTATGGCTAACAGCTGGAGGGGGAACACCTCTTTTGGCCATTCCAGGTGCCACAGAGATGGTTTAATCAGAGCCCAAAGACCTATTTGTCACAGCCTCCCGGCAAATGTCTCGAAGGAGGATTGAGTTGGCGGTGCAAGAGGTGCTGCAGCATCAGTGTGATGTGATTGATTCAGCATTGTCAACGACTCCGTTTACGACGGCAAGACATTTGCAAACAAGCTGTGGCTTCACCCTTTCAGTATTTCTGGACATTCTTATTTTGGATTCGGGGCTCTGCCGTACATTCCTGTGTAATTACAGGAGCTACCGCGACGGGTGACTATTTTCGCGGAGAAAACCGTGATCCTCAGGGAAGAAACACTGGAGAGGAGCGGCCCTGCCTATCCCTGCCCCGCGCCGCCTCCCCCCAACCCGGGGCCGCCCCTTCCCTCTTTCCTCGAAGCCCCCGGCGCGGGGCGAGGACTGAGGGGAGGAGCCCGCCCGCCCCCCGCGGTCGCCGCGGACAGGGGCAGCTGCAGGGCGCCCTCCCGCGGGGCAGCCCGGGCCGGCAGCGGCGGCGCCGAGGGGCAGCGCGGGAGCCGGCAGCGCAGGTAAGGGCGCGGTGCTCCGCGCTTCGGCTCTCGCAGCCTCTCGGTTCTGTTTCGAAACGGGGCAAAGCTCGGAAAAAACTTTTCCAGCCTCTGCCTGTGCTGCGTTTTGTTTCGGTTTTACGGCGATGGATCGCGTTTCTGCTCGTCCAACAGCGCTTAGGGCTGACTTGGTATCCAGCGTTGCGTTGTCCTTCTGAGAAATGGGTTTTGGAGATGACAGAGCTCAGGAGCTGAACGTAGAACTGCTTGAAAAAGTATGCTTTTCCCTATTTCAAATGGATTCTTTAAGGATTACTGTGCATGTACGCAGCTCATACTTGTGATTTCTCCAGTGTGTGTAACTTTGTTTGCCTTATAGTGCTATTTTTGTCATTGAGTTACATGTGGTGTTCCATACATCACCATAAGTACTTTGTCATTTGCGAAAAGGACATATTCAGCATCTATCTTATATGAAAACTCATCACTGACTGCTGTTAACTTTCCAAAGTTCGCTCAGAAGTTTTTTGCCACTTCTCAGTGTTGTTTATGTAGATGTTTCCTGTATCTTTCTCTTTACGAACACGGTTGGGTAAATCAAACAGAGATCTCTTAGTTGTAGAGAATGCGGGTAGAAATATCTGCAGGGACAGAGAAGCCAGATGAATCTTGAGGAGCAGCATGAATAATTATGCCAGTGTTCAGGCAAACTGCCCTCTGTTTGCTCTTGCACAGTGAATCTGCCTGGAAATACCATCTTATGGTGCTGTAGCCAGCCAGCACGGCAGCACAAAATCAGGACTTGTGCTTTTCAGGCATAAGATAGAAATCATAGAATCACAGAATGGTTGGGTTGGAAGGGACCTCAAAGCCCACCCGTTTCCAGCCCCCTGCTGTGGGCAGGGCTGCCACCCAGCAGCTCAGGCTGCCCAGAGCCCCATCCAGCCTGGCCTTGAGCTGCTCCAGGGTTGGGGCACCACAGCTTCTCTGGGCAACCTGAATCAGCTCTTCTTGGTGCTGGAACTCTTGTCAGCTGACTTGTGCTCCACTTCTGAGGTGCAACTGAACACACTCAATCACTGCTGTGGTGGGCAGCGGTGGTTGCTTTGATCTTCTCTACTTTGGTGTGAGTCAGGCAAGCTCCTAAAACCAGGGATTGTGAATAACACTGCTTTTTTAAAAAATCTGGGTTTTTAAAGTGAACATCACAGCACTGTCACATTCCTTCCTTACTGTGCAGCATGAGCCAGACCTTGAGTGCTGGCACTGCTTTGTGCCTTAGATTTCAAGAGGGAGCCCTAGGTCCCTTCTCATCCAGTTATGTCTGAACTAGGACCTGCTCTAACATTTTAGTGCTGTACGAGCAAAATTCTTAAAACTTACTTCTCCGCATGACTGTGCGCTTGAGCCATTTCTAACATGCATAGTGTAGCATCTGTAATGCCAGTGGTTTTAGGTGAGTTGCAGGTCTACTGGGATCCCACAGCTCCTGCTCAGCAGCAGTGTCCCTGCTCGTGCCACCTCCACTGCCACTGCCTCCACTGCTGAGGGGGCAGCAGGGGCTGCTGCTGCTGTAGCCTTGCATTGTGGAGGACTCCTTACATTCCCTGCTGATGTTACATTAGCTCTGGCTGACTCCCATCCAGCAAGTGAAGGTGATCCTGTAATGAGGACCTGTGCCTTATTCTGTGAGGTGTTTTAGTTTTTCTAGCTGGGATAACTTGGGCAGCTGTTACCAGTGTTGCTGACTACCTTGTCAGCACTCATTCATTAGTGTTTCTCATCCATTTTTCTGCTGTTGGAAGCCTGTTTCTCCCAGGCAGTAGTGGATAGAGGCAGTGCATTTGGTCACCCTTGTGACAAGCAGTACATCTCTTCATGGCTTACAGAGAAAACTTCCAGGTACAAAGGCAAATCTGCCAAGGCAAAGCTCTTGGTGCAAATTCCACCTTCAGCTCTGTTTCATGGCTTTATGGGAATTACTCACAAGAAAGCTTTTCATCTTTTTTTTTCCTTCATATCACAACACAACTCTGCAAGCCCCATGCTCTCAGATATCATTGGTTACAGAGTCCAAATCCACGAGATTTAAACACATATTTGAAATCACTTTGCCGTTTCCTGCTAAAGGCCCCAGGGGCTCACATAGGGGCCCATGCTCCACAGACAGACACGATGGCTGGAGGTGAGGAATCGCGTAATGAAATACCTTCAGAAATAATGCATTCAGGAAAAAGAGGCTGTGTCTCACAGGAGTCAGCAGTTTCCATGAGAAGCCATCACAAAGAACACACGTGCTGCTGTGCTCCAGTCTGCTCCCTCACAGGGCAGAGCAGGAGCTCAGCTCTTGGAAGAGCCACATTCTTGGTGCCCAGTCAGGAGCCATGCTGAGCATTGCAGAACCTGGCTGAGCTGGCTGTGGGGTTTTGGTATGAAAACTGAGTCCCACCTGTGCACACTGTCAAGAACTTATTAATGCTCTTGCATCTGTTGACATCAGCTCCTTCCCATTTTTGTCAGCTTGATACTGTCCTTCAGATGAAAGCTTACCAGCATTCACAGCACATGACACTTCTGCTTATCATGTTCAGTGATTCTTTAAAAAAGAGTCTTCTTAGTAATATTCTTCTGGTTTCTCATTCAAAGGCCTTGGTCACCCTAGTAACCAGTACTGCAGAATGAAGTTCTACCTTAATGCCTTTTCCCTCCAGTAACTGCTTGCTACCATAATGGAACAACCCCTGCAACCAAAGGATTCTAAATTATACTGAGCCCTGTCTTTGATACCTGAAAATCTGTCTTTCTCCAAAGAATTCCTCACTTTCTTTTCTTTCAGATGTGGCTTACTTGCAGGTGGGAAATACCTTCTTGGACTGCTCAAACCCTGAATTTTCTCAATATCTTTTTTTTTGGCTATGTCTTCTTCAAGAAGTATTTGGAAACGTAAATCATTGCAGCAACTTCTAGAAAACTGCAAAGTGCTACGTAAGTGCCAAAGACAGGATTATTCACAGCCCAGATGGTCACTAGTATGGATTACAAATATTTATCTCGATCTGGTAGTCTTGACAGTTTTGCTGTCTTCCTAGACCATTTTGATGATGAAGCCTTTTTCTGTTGTTAAGATGCTGTAAGAGCAGTTCAATAAAAGGGTCGCTAACATAAACCAAATCTTGTTTTATTATATTTCCTCTCCAGAGCTAGGCTTTCAGCTCTAAATCACCAGCTGATCCAACAAACTTTTGATCTCTTGATATTTTTCTAGCATGTCTAGCAGGAAGAACTGAGAATGTAGGTAAACACACCTGGACCTACAAGAAGAAGCCAGTTGTTATAGCAGGCATGTCCAACCAGCAGCCCATGGGCCGTGTGCGGCCCAGCCCATCTCGCCCTGCAGCCACCCCCTGCCCCACACCATCATCGCGGCAGCTCTGGCCTGCTGAGTGGCCTGGCCTGTCCTCAGGCACGCACCCATCGCTCACAACAACCACACAGCGCTGTGCGAGCGGCACTGCCTGGGCTGAAACCAGAACATGGAGCTCAGTGCAGTGCTGACTCAGGTGATAGGAAATAACGTTACACATTTTGATATACTAGCTGAACACAGTCCTGTCAACAGTGAAACATATGCAGCCGTGCTTTCTGTTGTGATGCAGGGATTTGAGAACAGGTTTCAAGAGTGCAAAAATCATCAAATTTATGGTATATTTGCAGTTCCATTTAAGTCAACATAATTACATTAGCTGCAAATTTTCAAATGGAATCAGAGATTCAGCTCAAAAGTTTATCAGATCTCTACTGGACTTTTATAAGCCCTCTCTTGCCAGAGAAAGATATTCCTCACTTCACAGTCACGCCTTATCCATGTCATTGCTTTTTCACAATACTTACGTTTGTGAGCAACTGTTTTCAAAGGAGAAGTACAGGAAGAGTAATATTTCATAAAAAATCTCTGATGAATGCCTTGAGAGTTCACTGAGAATGGCAGCCACTGCCATCTAACAAGCCTGAGGCGCTAGTCTCACAAAAACAAGGTCAATATCCCACCAGTTTTATGTTGCTTGCACTTTTAAAAATGTTTTTATAAAAAAGTATAGTAAATGTTGTTGCTTGTATACATTAACTATATTACATTTGATGGCTGCTCCAAATGTGATGCTTCCTATTTTATGATGTTGACCCACATCAGAAATGGATGTTGGTGGTATGGCAGTAGAGGTTGAACCTTCCCACCAATATTCCCTTACACGTTGTTGCCATGTGACAGATGGCAGCAGAAGGACAGTCTGGCAGAATCACATCTGACATGGGAGTGCATACGAAGCAAAGGTGTGTCATTACATTCCTCCACGTGGAAAAAAAATGGCCTCCATTGACATCCATTGGCTCTTGCTGAATGTTGATGGAGACCAAACAGTGGATGTGAGCACAGTAAGGTGGTGGGTGGTGCGTTTCAGCCCTGGTGACAGTGGATCACCTCCGCTGGTGCAGATTTTTACGAGCGCGGCATGTAGGCTCTTGTTCATTGCTGGTGAAAATGTATAGCTAATGGTGGTGACTATGTTGAAAAATAACGTTTTGTAGTTGAGAGTGTGTTCTATCTAATAGTGTTATTTTGCTCTTTATATCTGTTGTAGTTTCCATGGAAATAAATAGGAGGCATTACTTTGAGAGCAACATACATATTTTATTTGCAGCTCAAGACAATTTCTTTTCACTCAGTGCAGCCCAGGCAAGCCAAAATGTTAGATACCCATGGGTTATACCCTGCAAAATTCTTTTATTCAGGGGACCCCGAAGGAATCTCTTTAGCATGGCTAGAGTCCAATGCCCTAGGAAGAACTGTGCATTGGAACAGAGATGAGGGAGGGGAAGGCAGGGAAGTATCTAATCGTGCTGTTTTACACTTAACTGCAAGCAGTGCTAGGAAATAATGGACTATGTGTGATCAAATCGGCTGTCTTGGATTCTAAAAGTTTCATATCCCCAGAGGAGCAGCTGTTCTGATGTGGAGAGCCAATGGTAAGATAGTTACGGCATGTTTATTGTCCCTGGGTAACCCCTGAGATGAACTGCTTGAGTATGGGAGCAGAAACAGAGTCAGCAGACGTGCAGAGGAAGGAAAAGAAAGCCCAAAATTGGAGGCTTACGAGAAATGAAGAAACAGTGTGGAGCGCTCAGAGACTGAGAGGGACAAGTGTCGTGGAAGGTGGAGCTTCTGTCGAACAGGAGGTACGAAAAGAAACAGAGTAGTTTGGGTTGTGGGCCCAGCCCAGCTCTATGAGGGATGCTAGCTTGGAGTTCCTCCAGTCTAAGGTCAGTATATGGACTTCTGATCATTAAAACTTTGGGACTTTTGTTTTTTATCCCTATCTTCTTGTGGGCCTGAAAATTCAATCAAGGTGTGAATTCTCTTGAGGATTTCAGAGACACCTACCCATAACAATTTTTTTGACCTAAAATTCTTTGTTTTCCACCCCCTTAAACCAAATCTGTCAAGGCTGCAGGGTTGGTTTTTTTTTGTTTTTTTTTGGTTTGTTTGTTTGTTTGTTTGTTTTTGTTTTGTTTTGTTTTGTTTTTGTTTTGGTTTGGTTTTGGTTTTTTAGCATTTCATGAAGTCTTGAGTGCTGCTTTTGTATATGCAATACTTAGCATAAGTTTAATTTTGAGGTAGCTGTGAGTGATCCCATCTGGGAACACGGGGTTGTAGCTGCTGAAACGCTTTTAGTCTTGACATGAAATCAGCATTGCATACAGCAATCAAAATAATTACAGATGACATGGTTTTCTAGATCAGCATGACCCTATGTGATGTTTGCAATTTAATGGCTGCGGGGTAGAAGGCACTTGCATTGTGAATGCATCTTTAAGCACAAGTAGGAAATTTTGCTTTCAAGTAAATTTGTCTGGTATTTTGTTCACCTCAGATGTGTTGGAATGTACTGGATTTCAGTTTTCACTGGAAGCTGTGGGATCAGGATTTGTGCACTGACTAGAAAGTGTCTAGCAATGTGTTATTTCCTCCTCTTATCAGTGTTCATTATTTTTACTGACACAATGATTGATTGCTGTGGGCATTGTGGATGAATAAACACTGTTTCAAACAATTTAAATGCCCGCTGTCTGTTCCCTAATCTGTGGGAAACAAGTAACACTTTGATTTTACAATTGCAGTAACTTTGCTAACGTTTCGTAGTCTGCTTTAACTTCTGTTATCACACAGTTCTGCAGCATTGCAGAAGAGCAAGTTTGTGGCCTCATAACTCCTGTCATTTGGGGGAAAAAATTGTTTCTGGTTGACTGTCTTCTTCAACATCCTCCAGGGCCTGATAAACACAGGAAATTACAGGGCATGCTGATGTGACAGAAGAATGTGCAGGCAGGGAAGGGGCGTGCTGTGCTGCTGGTTCTGACTGAGCGGGTGCGTGCAGCCTGGTCCTGCACGGGCTATCCTGCCCCAGGCTCTGGATTTTTAAAGAGAGAAGGGAAGAAAAGCACATCAGTCTACTTTTCTAGAAAGTGACTGAGCAGCAGTAGCCAGGTGGTGTTACTTACTTCTCCATACAGCTTCCAAGTTATGCTTCAGTCCCCACATCGCATCCTCAAGAGATCATGAATGAAACCAGTAAAAGTAATGAAGCTTCCCTCTCAAAAAAAGTCAGAGGATGTTTGAATTAACTTTTTTAAGTCTGTTTCTCACCTTCCTTTCATTACCAGAATAAGCACGATCATTTTCAGGCTAGAAAGACAGCTTTCAATATCCAGGAAAATGCATACCTCTTCTTGCGTGCTTGGCTTGCTCATTCCCTCCCTTCCTCCTGGTACCCACATTCCCTTCTGACCCCAGGGAGAAAGGTGCAGCCTGAGCTGGGGAATGAACACCCAGGGTACATAAAGCATTTTTAGATTCAAGCGGAATCTGTGGGCTGCCACTGACAACCTGTATTTGCTTGGCAAAGTCTGAGTGTAGAAATACTTTTGCAATACCACCCAGCTAGTAATTTTTGGAAAGGCTTAAATCAGGCAAAACTTTCTGTGATTACTGCAAGAAAAATGATACTTTAAGCTCACATGTGCAGGGAAAAAATGTGTCTCACAGTCACAAGTAGCTATAAATTGTTCTCATTCCTTATTCCAGTCAGCTGCAGAAACATTGCCTAGTGTTTAATATTTGGAAACTACCTGGACAGCTGATTCTCTTGCCATCCTTGTGACTAGTTATCTTTTCCTCCTCTTCTGCTGGCACCACAGGACCACTGGGCCCTGGGTGAGACTCAGATTCATAGAATGGAGGGAATCTCAAAGATCATCAAGCTCCAACTCAGTGCTGTGGGCATGGTTGCCACCCACCAGCTCAGGCTATCCAGGGCCCCATCCAACCTGGCCTTGAGCGCCTCCGGGGATGGGGCATCCACAAATTCTCTGGGCAGCTGTGCCAGGGCCTCACCACCCTCTGAGTTAAGAATTTCTTCCTAACATCTAACCTAAATTTCCTTTATTTTAGTTTAAAGCTTTCTCCCTTATCCTAATCCCTATTAGACTGTGTAAAGAGTTGGTTCCCCTCCTACTTATAAGCTTCCTTCAAGTATTGGCAGGCTGCAGTGAGGTCTCCCTAGAGCCTTATCTCCTCCAAGCTGAACAAGCCCAGCTCCCTCAGCCTTTCCTCATAGAAGAGGTGCTCCAGCCCTTTGATCATATTTGTGTCCCTCCTCTGGACCTACTCCAACAACTCCATGTCTTTCTTGTGCCTGAAGTTCCAGGCCTGGACACAGTACTCCAGATGGGGCCTCACAAGGGCGGAGTAGAGGCAGACAATCCCCTCCCTCACCCTGCTGGCCACTGCTCTTTTGATGCAGCCCAGGACAAGGGCAGCCTTGGCATCCTCTCTGCTTGCATCCCTGGCAGGTGCTGAGTCCTAGGAAAGGGTTGGCTGATGAGAATGTGGCTGTAGCTTTTAGAAAGAAGGGGCTTTAGCAGCACCTCTGGCCCTGGCACTACTGAGAATGGAAGAGGCCCTGGGATGTGCATGCCCCACAGTGTCAGCCCTCCTGTGGTTTATTTGGTAGCTAATCAGATAAGGCTCTGTGAAAATAAACACTCAGACTGATTACTGGGATGGGCTGCACAGGGAGTTGCTGAATTCCCTCTGGTCCCTGCAGTGGGGAAGGCAGTAGCCTGCCATGGCCGTACGGTCCTTGTCCTGCCGGGTCCTGTGGGTCCTCACAGTGCCCTTGGCGTCACACAAATTCCGCAGCGTGCAGCTGGCAGAACTGATATATGTCCTTCTGGAGAAACCATACACATAAATCCCTGTGTCTCTGGGTGAACTCAAACTGGAGGTTGCGCTCCCCTAAACTAGTAATACTCAGTTGTACTGCTTACAGCAGAATCATTCTTTTTCTGGTTCAGTTTTGTTTTTATTGGATATGCAGTAGCTGCTTTATGCATCATTCTTGTCCCATTTTTCCTTTCCTTGTTTTCTACCTTTCCTTGTTTTGAATAGTTTTGAACAGAATATCTTGAGGGATAATTCAGATTTATGGCAGAAAAACCTTGTAGTATTAGAGCTCTAAATGACTCAGGTTATTTATTAACCCAGTCTACAGACCGAGATTTACCTTTGACGTTTCATATACTGTGCACTACAAATTACACTGATGCACAGTTATTTCTTTGAATCTTACTGCAGCTCTGATCTCTCTGAGGTTGGATTTCCATAGATTTCATTTAGCTTTGTAATGCAGTATCTTGCTTTTATGAGTGGTACAGAGTACATCTTTCCATTTGGAGTGCTATGCACCTGTGGTGAATAACAAAATATCTAATGAATAAAACCTGTTTGATGAATGGTGTTCAGTGAGTTCAGACATAGGGTGGGGAAAGGCTGCTTCACTCGCCTCTCCTCTTTTGTTAATTCAAAGAAGGAAAAAATGACGTCTGTAAACACATCAGTGCCATTTGGTCCAGCTGGTTTTAGAGGAACCAGGCAGAGCAATGGGGCTGTCCCCACATGCAAACACCCCAATAAAACACACAGGTAAAAACCCAGCGGGCTGATTTCTCATCAGTGGTGTGCTGAGCACTGAGGGGTTTAGAGCTCAGTTCAGGATTTTGTGAGTGGGAATGGATGTTTCCATCACCATCACTTTTCTTCTCTAGGAGAGGAGAGTGGCATACTCTTTTTTTCCCTTCTCCTTTGTGGCTATATAGGTCACCTCTCCTCTTGCAACCACACAATAGTCTTACAGCAACTGTAGGACCTGTGTATGTGGAAAAGTTTTACCTTCCTAAAAATAATGAATAGAAAAATAATGCTTTAAGTGGAATTTAGCCTCCAGAAATAGGAGTGGGCTCACACTACGTGACTAGGCAGCATTACGTGAACCATCTGCAAGTACTCCATGGCCCACAAGCCACAGTTTAAAACTTCTTAGGCAGAACTGACCATAGGAAATACTTACTGAAAAGAAAAAAAAAAAAAAAAAGAGCCTTTGTATTCTGTTAATGCCCGGATGGCTCTGGTGTAGTGTGGCGGTGAGATTTTTAAATAAGCAACAATAATAACAGAAGGCACATTTTCCTAATTCTCTTTATGTGGTTATTCTTGATTACATGTTGTCTACGCAGAGATTTTCTGTGCTTTTGAGTCATGATACACAGCGACTTGGTTTATAAAAGCTTAAAGAAAAAGTGCAATCTGACCTTAGTGCTGTAATTTTCATGAAGAAGCTACTGAAGCTAAGTTAACTCTCCTGGAAGTTGAGATGATAACCCCCATTGCTAGGTCCTTTTAATGATGCTGCCTTTAAACAGCTGTGTGACACTGATGAAACATAATCTTATCACTCAGTGTACTTGATGGGGCAAACATGTGGCTAGCTGAGGGTACGTAAATCACCTGTCAAATACTGAGAATTACTTGATGTTTGCAAATCCTCACAAGGCATCTGGATTGAAATACAAACTAATGTATTAGTAGGTGGTTACCCATAAGATCTGTACACAATCAGTTTTTCTCCCTGTCAGGTATTATCTTGATTTGTGGAGCAGAGAAACATACAACACCGAAGGTGAAGGAACCAAATTTGGAATATTCATGTTCTCTGTTCTGGTAGTGTGAGTCCAACAGCATGCCACTGTGTATGATAACTGCTTTTTCTCTTAACTCGTCAGCTGCTAGCTTTGCATTTCAGGTCAGCACCTTTGCAGCTGGGTCACTTACTCTTAATCTGCAAAGCTGTGAAACTTAGGAGACTGTCTGGATGTCTTGAGCAGCCAGGGGAGACAAGCACCCAAATTTGTTTTTAAATAGTGTGAGTGCTTGTTTCAGTTACACTACTTTGATTTAAGAAGAGAGATCAGTTAAAATGATAACCCACAGAATTCTCCTACTATTCCAATAATCAGTTTGCTTCTTTTTTTTTTTACCTCAGGTGTTACACAGTAGAAAACCATGGGCAATTTTAAAGGCCATGCCCTCCCTGGAAGCTTTTTCCTTCTTTTTGGCTTGTGGTGGTCAGTGAAATACCCCCTGAAGTATGTATGTCGAAAGAACAAGAGCGCTTGCTACCTGGGCTCCAGGGCAGGATTTCAGCGCCTGGAATTTGTTGAGGGCATCATCAAGGCTGTCTTTGCCCTGATTGGTAAGTTGGATGGAGTTGATGAAGAAAATAAAAATGTAAAAGGCTGTTCCTTTTAACAGTTTTTTTTCTTTTTCAAAGCTTGTTCTCTGACAGAATGTATTTTGTTCTGGTGTGTTTTTTGTTTGTTTGTTTGTTGTTTACTTTTTGTTTTGTTTTTAATTAGTGGTGCAGAAACAATAGCATCATGAACAATGCAGCAAACTACTAGGTTTCTTGATCTATTTATTGAGTTCAAGAGAGGATGCCATTCTGAAACAGGGCAGTAGACGGATACACGCTGTTCTGCTCAGTAAAAAAAAACTGTGAGGTGCTATTCAGAATCTTCTAATAGACATTTGGGTCAGAATCGGTGCTTTACTTAATTCCCCCTGGCCTTTGAATAGTATGTGTCTTAGAATTAGTGGAGCATCCACTAATAATTACATCCTTATGACTGTAGAATGGTTCCCATTCATAGTACTCGTCTAGAGTTTCTGTAAGATCTCCTGACTCCTTCAGAGGTGGTCCATTTGAGTGTCCATGTGCTGCTCACTGCTTCAGAGAGGGAGGAAAGGCATTTTAGGCAAAAGGCCCTCAAGTGCAGCCTGTTAGTATCAGGCTGTGGGGCATTGCTTAGCTCTTTCTTAATCCAGCAATTCCAGCCCACTGCTATGAGTGGTTTCAGATGGCCTGCCAGCTCTCAGATGTTGGTAGGCTCCTCAGAACTGTTGATATAATGTATAAATGCAGATGCTTTTTATTAACACCACCAAAAAGTGAAAATATTCACAGAGAAAGACTGAACTCCAGGTCTTATTGATGCCAGGGGTCCTGTTTCTCATGCGGCCTGCACACTAAGCCAATGGGGCCATGCAGAGGGCTGTGCAGACACATGGAAGGCCTGGGCCTTGTCTGGATCTGAGTGTGCTGCACAGCAGCCATTTGCCTTTGTTGAGGAAGTAAACTAAATGAGGGGCATGAGGAGCTCAGCGTATGCGGACGTCAGGTTGGAAAAGATTGTGATTTTTATTACTAAGCCCCTATTTTATCTATCTACTCTTCTTTAAATGCTTGCAGTTCCCTGGTGTCTAATCCAGGATTTATTCCCATTCATTGTTCCAAAGTCTTTTTTCCTGCTTTCACGGCCCCTCTGGGAGCGATACCACTTCAGATATATCAGCACTGAAGTGATGTTATGATTACAGTATACTATGCTTTAAAAATTATCAAAACCTGAATAATAATGATCACTTTGGGGTGTGGGTAAGGTCATCTTTCCTACAAATGTCCCAGTCAGTGTCTAGAGGTAGACAGGCAACTAAAACATGAATCCAGTTGTTTTTTTCATCCTGGAAAGACTAGCTATTAGCTTAACCTGTGGTCATTTCAATTCCAGTAAAAAATGTGGATGAGAAAGTTTGGCAAGCATGAACACTTAAAGCAGCAAAAGGAATGAAAATTGCTGTTTCTGTATTAGGAAAATTTGAAAGAAAGGTGGAAAAACTGCATTAGCTCTGTAATGTATCTCCTTATACAGAGGGATGCTGGGACATGCTGTACTAAACAACACAAATAACTGTAATGACTGGAAAGCATAATGTATAGCAAACCCTTCACAAATTTAATTGATGATATGAAGTATCCAAAAGCAGCTTTCCCTTTTCTGGAGCACTGTTCAGTTAGCAAGATAACAAGAGGCCAAGGTGAGGAAAATGATGGAGTAGCAATACAAATACTAACTCTGTATATGTCCTCATGGGACCTTTAATAGCACTGCACAGCTGAAGGATTTCCTTTTATGGTTTTATCATAAAGATCTCCTTTGAATTAAGAGTTTGAACTCTGCCATCCTGCATGTTGCAGGGGACTGAAGCAGGAAGTCTTTCTTTTGAGAACTTCAGCATGTGTTAAACTCATGTTTGAAACACTGGGAAAGACAGCTGAAAAATTTATTCAATAGCAATTGTTTAAAAATAATAATAAGAAAAAGCACATAAAGGCCATCTCCATTTTCACTGCTGGAAACTGCAGGATGCAGATAGTCCCATCAGGAGTGGAGCTGAAGCCTGGCTTCCTGTAGCTTTCTCCTTTCTGGATTATCTGATGGTTTATATATGGTTGAGCTCACTCTGTGGTCTTTCCCTCGGCAAATAAATTTATTTCGCCTCTCTTCCACCCACTGCCTATTTTCCTGAAAATGTATAGAACAGTAATGCCTTTGCGGCCTCCGTGCTTTTTCATTTGAATCTGGACAACAGCTTAGAAGCTTTACTGGGAGTGAGATGAATTGGGAAGAACGGAGCAAAACACAGCAATCACCCGGAACAGACATTAGGAAACTGGATACAGATGTCTGACATTGTGCTGCTGCATTGGTGCATATTGCTGCCTCTGTTGTTTGTAAAAAACCTTCTCATCAGTCTTTGTCCTAAGCACCGGGACAAATAGTAATATTTCTCATTTCATGTGCAGGAATGGTGGCTGAGCAGTTTGTTCCTGATGGACCTCACCTGAAGTTGTATAATTACGAGGAAAAGCACTGGGATCACTTGATGAACTGGCAGCATGCCACCATGTATCTCTTTTACGGCATTTCAGGCTTGGTTGACATTGTGGCTCATGGGACTAACGCCTTGCCAGTGGCCATGGACAGGATGATGCTTTCCTTAGCAGTTTTTATTGAAGGTGAGTTTACCTCTCCCTGCAGAGGTGCTTGTGAAACTGGCACACAGCTGTCAGCCCACTGACTGGGATTCTCAAATCATCCTTAGAGAATGAGCTCTGTGAGAGATGAGCATTAGACACCCTGAAACCTTCAAAAAAACAAGCATCCTTGGCTCTCCTTAAACTGCCAAAGATTTCTCCACACTGTAGCCCAACAGCATGGTCCTACAATACACAGGTGCACCTCTGCTTTCCGAAGTTGCTAAGATAGTAACAGGAGCGTTGTGAGAATATTTTAGTTAAGTGCTCAGTAGCTCAGGCATGTGCTTCCGTGTATGTCCTGAGAGGGTACGCAGTTGTTACCTGAAAGCCAGTATGTGTGCTTCTACCTGCACAGCTGTCACACATTGGAATTGCACTGCAGACGTACTCAATTTTTACTTTCTGTAAGCACAGGATATCCCTCTTGTTAACACTGCTTACTTAAACCGCTCGCTTAATTTATTCCAGGTTTTCTTTTTTGCTACCACCTTCATGGGAGAGCCATGCTGGATATTCATGTTCATCAGTTATTGCTGTATGCTGTCTTTGGAGGTGCAATTTGCATATTTCTGGAAGTTTTCTTCCGTGGCAGTATTGTTCTCGAGATGCTCCGTACAAGCCTCTGCATATTACAGGGCAGCTGGTTCTGGCAGGTGGGTCACTGTTTTGCCTTGGGAATGTCTTCCTTCACCAACATTAGTCATCTACCCCTTTGCAGGTGTTTGAAAGCTGATATAATGTGCCTTTTAAACACAAACCTCAAAGGACTCAGAGAGAGAGTAGAGAACAGTACACCATTAATGTCCCTTTAAAGAGGTATTTTACAGACAATAGGCCATTTTACTCCTGCTGTCTTTTATTTGAATCAATACAAAAACTAAGGTGGTTTTGCTGAGCTCTCCCTTGCTATAATCATTAAATGTCCCCTCTGATCTCTGTAACATCCTGTCCAAATCTGCAAGCCAAATGGCAGCTGTTTTACAACCCTGCAATGTTTGCTGTTGTGGGAACGGGGGTCAATGCCCAGGGGAGAATGGTAACGGGGAGGCAAGCAGCTCCATCACCCTGCCATGAAGAAGAATGAAGGCGCAAATGATTTTTCATGTGCTGAGGCAGGTTGCCTCTTTCTACTAAAAACATTTCAACAGTGGCAGCCTAGATTCAGGAGGTATTATCTCCTGAATACCATTAGTCGGGTACTGTACAATTTATAACTTCACCAGTGTTCTAACATGTGAACAGGGGAAGTAACAATCTAAACCTGTACGTTTCCGACTTGTATCTCCAGCAAGGACTCTTCAGAATGTAGCTGCCATGCCTGGGCTTATGTGGGACTCTGCTGGATTAATGGATATTTCATAGTATCCCTTTGCTGTTAAAGAGAATCTCATAACTTGCTGCAAACTTAGAGCAATAGGAGTACTGGTGGCTCCGTGTATTTGATCTTATAGTGGAGAACTGAGGTCACTACAGTGATTTTTCTTTCCGGCATGTCTAGACTGCCTTCTCTTTTTTATATGCTGGCCAGACACGATGAATAAAAACGTTTGCTGTTCCTTAGGAGAACTGGACACTCAGCACCAAATCAAACATTTAAATACTTGCTTTGGCAGGAGGACAGACCTCCTAAACGGTAGTATTTTTCTATAAGTGAACTCAAGAGCCTGGTGCTGCAGCACTCAGTGTTTTATTTTCTTTTTTTTTTTTTTTTGTAAACATTTCTTCACTGATTTAAGAAGCTTTACAAAAGAGGAATTAGTTGCACTCTTTTATTCTTTGCTGTCTATCTAGTCTAACTTTAAAACAAGTTATTTATTTAGCTCCAGAGACAATGTGTTTTTTGTTTCAAAGTAAAAACTGAAGAACTAAAAATACAAGAGATTTAAGCGTGGTTTTTTTCACACCCACATTAGACTTAAACCGTACGTGTGACTGAAAACCACATACTGGCTGCAGCATGACAAATCTGTAGAAGGTAAAGGAGCTTTCTTTCTGCATCATCAACACCTTCATTCATTGAATTCTCAGCATGTAAATGCAAAATGCTCTCTTCCCCTCCTTCCTGTCCCCCTTTTCCCAGCTCCAAAATCCTCAACTAAATGGCTGAGCAGTGACTTTGAAGAGTGTGATACAGTGCAGAGGAATGGTGCTAGTCAGGTCAGACCCCTGACCAGCCATGGGGTTATTAATGTTCGTTTATGGAACAATACAAATTTGGTCTTCCCCAGCTCTGGCTAAGTAAATGAGCTACATATTTCTCATGAGTTTGTAGCCTTGGGTAAGAAAGCTGCCTTTTTACTTTATTTCAAAACCTGAGGTTTTTCCTGGATGGAAGCAGACCTAGGGCTTGCCTTTATTTATTGATTTATTATTAATCTTCTGAATTAACACATTCCTGGACACTGTTGGGAAGAAGCAAATGAGTGCGAGCAGCTGGGTGTGTTTTCTGCATGGTGATGGATTTGTAGTTTGTAAATCACATGGCTGAGAATCAGCCCCTTTCCTTACTACAAATGGCTCTGGCTGCTCTGAGCCTTGTTGGGCCACTCGATCTCTCTCTGAGCAAGAGCACAGGAACTCTGAATCTGGCTCTGTGTCTTCAAAGGCATTTCTGCACAAAGCTTTGTGAAATCATCCATCCCATCCGAGTGTGATCGCAAATCTGTTTCTAATAATCAGCACTATAAGCAAATGAAATGTCTTCTGTGTGGTGGGCAGCGTAATACATGATACGGCACAATACATACATCACATGACATCTCCTAAATATCTTTTATCTCATTGCAGATCGGCTTTGTTCTTTATCCTCCAAATGGGAGCCCAGAGTGGAATCAAATGGATCATACCAACATGATGTTCCTGACCATGTGCTATTGCTGGCATTATGCTTTTGCTTTTCTTATACTTGCAGTGAACTACACAATTGTCAGCTGGTAAGTTAACTGAAAACTGTCTAAAACTATGGAGATTTGTCTGTTTACCAGGAGCTTTATTTTTGGAATACTTTACCAACAAATCAGTTTCCACAAAGTAATTAATCATCTTGGAAAGTAAAATGAAATTACCTGTAGCTAATCAGTGAAGAAAACATGACTCGTTGCTTCAGTAGAAAGGGGAAAAACATTCATCAAATACAGTTTGGATAGAATAATGCTCCTAGCATAAAATGAACTCTTTTTGATAGTCTTCCATATTTGTAACTGCATAACTTGTAATGAGTTAGAAGTTGGGGAGTCCTTTTTCCCTCTTCTCAGTGCTTGTCTTTACTAATTCCAAGTGGACTTAACAACAGGCTTCGTGACTTGAAGATTATTGGACAGGTTTCACTGCTCATACTTTCCTTTGATCGGACCTGATTCTTTTTCACTAGCCAGTTTCATCCCCTAATTTCTAAAGATAGCCCTTTCCCTTGCTGCCCAGTACTAATTGTGACAGAATTCTGACTGTGGTGTGAACTTTGCTGTAAAAGAGGATCCTGATCCTCTTTGCAGTGTCTTCAGCAGTGGACTGTTACAGGTCTTCATAAATCAGTCATCTGAACACCTGGATCAGATGCAGGAGTTGAACAGTTTTTTACCTTCTAAAAACAGCCAGGTTAGCCTTTGAGTTGCTGTCTGATTCCTACTATTTATGATAAGCCTTTCTCTTTTTCTCCAGGGCAGTTCGGTCAAAGATTAAGCAGTCCCAGTCCATGGAAATGGGATTACTGAAAACATCTGAACGGGATCAAGAGTCAGAAGATGAAATCTAGTATGAATATGGCTTGACTAGTTTGCCAGCTCTACCATTAGGCTAATTGATACCTCATTTCTCGAATTGTTTACCATCTTGTTTGCTCTTTACTACAGCTTGCTATGGAAATATCATCCCCTAAGAACTGTCTACATCTACACAGTTAATTTTTATTTGTGGAGGGTAAGCTTGGTATTGATTTGCGTTGGTTCCACTAGTACCTTGCTTATCACATGCCTTAGTGAAAAACAGACTAATATTTGACATGCTCAGACTGAGTGAAGTGGCATTACCAAGTCTGTGTGTTAGACTCATTAAAAGCTAAGCAAAATGTTTTCCATCTGCTGCTGAACGAATGGATTTGTTTCTGCAATTAGGGTGTCCAAATAAGTGCGTTTCTTGAACTGCAAACAGCACAGTGCATAAACAAATCTGCAGACCTGGAAGAGAGTAGAACAACATACAAAATCATAGCCTTGCAGCTGTCTTTTATAACACATTCACATCTTTGCTTGTGGCTTTAAGTTAAATGGAAAGAACTACTCACAGCAAAGCCCTTCAGCATTTCCTTGAACAGCGTGCTGTGTGTTCACTCCTAAACTTCTGTAGGAGGACCAGAGGGGTGTACAGTAAATAAAAACCACTGCAGTTATTCCCTCCTGCGCCTAGATAGTTCTGCCTCTTTGCTATCATTTGGCTTTGAAATGCAGTGAACTGACTCTGCTTTTCCTCAGCACACAGAGCAGCTTCTTTACTAGAAAAGTTGTCCTGCCTCAGCCCCTGGCCGAAAAGGCAGTTCCTTTCTCCAGGCTATTTCCTTCCCTTAGGTGGGATTTGGTGCAATTTCAACAAGGATTGGGGGCAGACGTGTCTGTACCCAGCACCTGGATCAGGACTAAGTGATGCTGAATTGTGAGGTGAATGAGATCGATTTGCACCTCATCCCACAAATGCTACAGCGTGAAACAGTGAACAGTGCAAGAGCAGAGGTTTGCTTCAGAGTAGTTCTGTGCTCAGCTGGCCACTGCACTCTCTGTATAATAATACAAAAAATTCCTTTTTTTTTTTTTTTTAAATTGCATTTATTTTTTCTGCTGAAAAAGCTGCAGCCAGGCCTGGGGTGCCTTCCCCAGCACTCAGACTCACTTGGGACGTGCTCCAACCTCAACAGTTGCAATAGCGAAATAACTGATACGTGGCAGAAGGCTGCAGAAAAGTGAGTGAGCACACTGCCCCCGTGGGGCTAACTCCTGCAGCCTGACTGGCTCTCCCAAAATCTTACAAAACCTGGCCTCAGCAGCCGGGCAGCATATGCTCATTTTCCAGGGGTCTGATGACAGGAGATGGTCATGGGTGATGATGCATGGTGAGCTGTGGTGAGGTGGCTATTCTGGAAAATAGCTTCTAGCATTTAGAATATTCCTCCTGAAAATACTATTTTCTAGTTGCTGATGCAGGAGTTTTGTTCAAATAATACTGGGTTTGGTGCTGCAGAAGTGTTCTGTTTTTCTGCTGTTTCCATATTTTCCTAAGGGAATGCAGCACTGGGCTCTGGAAGATGAATGAGAGTTGTAGGGTCTGGCCCCTCCAGTTTCACCAGAAGAATGAGTAACAAAAAATTACTAATTGTGGTAAGCTGATTGCTTGAAAAGATGAGCGAAAACATAGTTTTTAGCTCAAGGGGATCTCAGGACTCAGAAGAAAAAGGACCTCAGGACTCAGAAAAAAAAAAAAGTACTAAAGATTTTTTCTAAAGCTATTTTACTTCATTTATAAGATTTTTCCTTTTGTCTCCTTTCTTCCAAAAAGAATTTTCCTTAGCTGCATGAGCTGTTAATGCTGAATTTTAGAACATCAGGTTTACCAGTGCCTCTCTAAAATAAACAGGGTCATTTATTTTGAAGGAGATCTTCAGAAAGAACTTTGCTTCTCATAGGCAGAAAGAGTGCAAGTTTTTCCAGTGCTTTTCTTGATAAGTCCGGTTAATACTGTACAAATATTAAGGTGCTGCATCTCTAAACTAAAGTGAAAACCTAAGCAGGAAAAAGTGTGTTAAACTGGCTGAGTTTTGATATCTCTTCTTAGAAGAGTTCAGTTGTTCATTTTCTAAATTATTTTAGATCTTTCTTCACCGAGTATCACGACACTTGAAAGTAGTGTCAGATTATCAGTCTGAATCTACTTCAGGAAGTAAAACTGGCTGCCTCCTAGACATTTCTGTGTTTACAAATGTAAACTGGGAAACTGCAAATATATAGTCAAATATCACAGTTTTTCTTATTGTTTGCTCTTCTTTACTATCTTTCTCTGAAGTGTCTTGGAGATTTTGGCAAACTTTGACAAAGCATGTCTCAGGACATCATTGTAAACTACTTATCGGTATGGCATTTTTGTAGCTCTGTGTCTCGATTTTGCAGCAGTTTTACTGTAAACTCTGAAGGGATGGATATTTACTTCCCTCTGCAAATCTAAGACTTGAGTTTCATTACCAAAGTTCTATTACAATCAAATTTTCTGTTGGCATAAGGGGAAGGATCCGTTGGTTTGCTGAGGAGCTTGCCTGCTAATAGCATCGGAGCTACCTAGGCCAAGTGCAGCATATCACTGCACCCAGCTGTAACCAAGTACTCACTCATTGCACTACATGGCTGGGTTGTAAAGCTTCTGCAGTGCTGGGAAATAGAGAAGATTGTTACTTATCGAAGAGAACCTGGGGAATGTTACAAAAGTCTATCTCGGTGAGCCAGCATCAGTTGGCAAAGTGACAGGTCCTCATGGGATTCAGTCACCTGAGCGAGCTGTGAATGTAGAAGCTACTTAGCAGAATCCGACTTTTTCAGAAGCAGAAAGTGCCAGTACTCGGCCTTAATGGCCAGAAGAGCTTCCAGCTGCCGCTGTTCCTCTTGCGACCACCTCAGCCTTGTGAGTCTGGTTTTGTCCCAGTGTCCAGATGTTATTCCAGCAGTGTTTGTCTGTCTGCTTGTTTTCTTGTGAGGGAGCCTTGGCAGAGCTCAGCCTGCTGAGGTATATATCTCCTGCATCTATCTCTCCGTGTCCCCCTGTGGTGAATCCCCTGTAAATGATCAGAGACCACCAGACACACCTGCTGGTTGTGGTGCTGCTGTGCTTAGCAAAGGTGCCTCTAAAGAAGCCTGAAATGGAGGTGAGTGCAGTCTCTGACCAAGAACTGTAGGACGGATTGCTTCCAAAATCTCTCTCTGTGTAAGAGAAGGTAGCATTGTATTACTAGACTTGAAGAAATGCTAGTAGAACAGGTCCTGAAGTCTTAAAGAAAGAGCAGTCTCTTGGATTTGCTTTTAATACATAGAGTGTTACGGCGGGATTCTGTGCCTAATGTACCACAAAGGACAGAAACAACCATTTCAGGGTGGGTTTTCCTTATGCAGAACATCTGACTCAGTCTTTTCAGGTGTTATTCAAAACAGATGTCCAAGAACAGGAGGGTGCCTGTATGGTGGAAAGGGTATGACCGTTGGCATTTCGCTAGCATCGGGTTTTGCTGGAATTGCAAACTTGTCAGACTTCACTCATGCAAACACCACTCAGAAAAAGGTAGCTGCTCTCAAGAGAACTTAAATTATTGTTAAACATTGGTGCCTTTTAAAAACTGTATGGTGATGTATAATAGACAAGATATGCCTGTAATTTTATTTAAATAAAATCAATTTATTCATCTAAGATGCCTGTCATGTTTTCAGGGGGAAAACATAATCATTTATGGGGCAGGATGGGATGGATAGACATGTTATTCTGACAGCCCCCCTAGAGTAAATTTGGCAGTGCAAGGGATTTTAATCCTACATGTTCATTCATCTGAAATACTGAGGTACCAGAAAGCTTTGGTAAATCTGGTATTTTAATGTACTACCCTTATATGGTTCAGCTTTGCTGATCTATGACAGCTGGGTTAGGACTTACTAGTACAGAAGTTAATGGAAGAAAACAGACTAGTTCTTTATCCAAAAAGTCCTTTAGCACGTGCAATAGTGGAATAAAGACTGAATTTCAAAGACTCCCAAGGACTGCATAACAACTGCACATCTGTTAAAAGGGAGGAGGATGACTGGAAAACTGCTGGGCACTTTCCTCTAAAATCTGTTCTAGGTCAAATATGTACTTGCTCAAAATATGTGGAAAAAAAACCCCAATATTTGTTGAACAGGGCATAACTAGTCCTCAAACGACTTTTTCAGAATAGTAATTTCTAACAACTTAATGTGAAATTGTTGCAGTTTATGGAATTCTATAAGACACTGCATACACTTCTTAGAATAAAAATACATTTTAAAAAGTAGTTGAAAAAAGTGTAATTACAAATACAGCAGCATGCTTTGGACCTTTATTCAGAAATTAAAATGCATCCTTCCATAATTTTTTTTAAGGTATTCTGCAAGGGACGGTATCGAAAGGGTCAGCATCACTTTAAGGGCGTGAAATGAAATGGTTGTGTCAGCAAATTGTTGCATCTCCAAAAGGGAGAAAGAAGAAAAGGAAAAGAGGCTGCATTTGTAAAGAAGATCCGTGCAACTGATTAGCAATTGAGCAGCTAGAAATCACTCGTAGCTCAAGGACTGAAGGGAAGGCGAAGCTGCATTTATGACATATAGCGTTCCAGTCTGCCTCCAGTGTTGTTTAGGTGGAACGAAGTTCCCAGACACACACTGGGTTTTTATGGCACCTGTATGGCACCCTCAAAAGCAATGATGCTGAGTTCCTGCTCCACAATGAATGACAGCAAGAGTGAAAGCCTGCACTGCTTTGCTGGAGTTTTACTTGTTTGTAACTGTGATTAAACCAGATGCAGTTGACACATGAAAAAATGTCAAAGATGGTGTTTACTGCTGGCACTGCACTTTATTTGGGCTTGAAAACGAAAAAATAGAAAGGAAATAAGAAACATCTGGCTTCAATTAAGTCCCAAAGGAAATGGAGAGAAGCAGAAGAAACACATCTAGTCACTCAAGAACAGTTCTGTCTTCCCACAGCTGAGTCACATACAGATTTGCAAGTAATAAGGTTTTCTTTCAGTTTGATTTTTCTATCATATAAGAAAAGTTTATTGTTTTCATAAATAAAATATACTATCCTTTAGGATGTATTTTGTTTAAATTTTGCCATCTGTTTCCTTATACCATTATTGTTTTTTCATTAAGGCTTATGTAAAAAGCCCTGGTGAAGTTAGAAGTTCCCAGTCTTTTTGGCCTATAGTCCTCCTGCCACCTCCCAGCTGACAAACCATCTTCCATTTGCAACCTGAGACTGCAGCCCAAAATTTTGGAATCATGGTGCTTCATGTGCAGAGACACAGCATCTCACTCAAAGACGTACAGTGATATCAGGTATGTAAATGAAGGAGGGATGATAATTTCACTGAATGGTAAGGGTAGCATTAGTAAACACAAATTTTAGTTTTTATTTCTTTCCTGTCTCTGTGAGTACACAAGGCCCTTGCTATCATACAGAAGCACTTCTAAGAGCAAAGGACACTAGATACAGGAGCTGGGTATGCTTTTAATAATAATCCTCACAGTTGAGTCTATACTGAATGTAGCTTAACTCCGTCTTGCTGGACTATTCTGTGACTCAGTTTCCCCCCAGAATGTCTTGTCTGTCTATATATGCCTTGCTCTGACCTGCTCTGCACAAGTCCTTTTTTTCAGACCTGTTTCTAAACTTGAGATGAAAGTGCTTCTGCAGTTAAAGAAGCCTAACAAGCCTCCTTCCCTTCCTAAGAGCCTCTGAAGAAGAGCGCAATGTAAAAGCAGGGCACTGTTCCTGCTCGTGTACCAGAGATTCATTCACTGGTCACCAATGACAAAATGACAGTCTTTATTCCAAATCATTATTTTTAAATTGCTCTGCTTGCCTCTTCTTTTTGACAGTGATATTAATCTCCTACTTTAAAAATTGTCAGCAGGAGACATGATAGCACGCAGAGAATATTGGTTTTACCAGTTCCTGTATTGTAAATTTTCTTCTTCACATTTTTTGTGTGTTTTTCCCATGCTTTCTTTCCCTTCCTCATCCTGTCTGGATGAGACAGATGTTGCACAAGCCCAAAGACACAGGTTCTATTCCGTGTTGCCTCAGTGCCTGCTCACTGACCATGTTTAATGGAGGAGATGTACAGAGATGATGCAGCAAGGCTCTCTCCCAGGGATGCCATGGTTTGCATCCAGCATCCCTCTGGGAATAAGGTAGATGACATCTCCATTTCAGATGGGGAGAGGTGAGAGGTTACCATCCACATGACCCTCTACTCTACACTGGTGAGGCCTCACCTGGAGCGCTGCATCCAGATGTGGAGTCCTCAGTACAGGAGAAATGCGGACTTGTTGGAGGGCATCCAAAGGAGGGCTACATAAATGATCCAAGGGATGGAACAACTCTCCTATGAGGACAGGCTGAGAGAGCTGGGGCTGTTTAGACTGGAGAGGAGAAGGCTCCGGGAAGACCTGACAGAGACCTTTCATTATGTAAAGGGAGGCTATGAAAAAGAAGGTAACAGACTCTTTAGCAGGATCTGTTCTAATAGGACAAGGGGAAATTGTTTCAAACTGAATGAGGGGAGATTTAGTCTGGATATAAGGAAAAAAGGGTTTTTTGTGTTAAGAGCAGTTATGAAGCGCTGGCACAGGTTGCTCAGGGAGGTGATGGATGCCCCATCACTGAAGACACAGTCTGGACTGGGCTCTGAGCAACCTGATCTAGCTGTAGGTATCCCTGTTCATTGCAGGGGAGTTATACTAGATGACCATTAATGGTATCTTCCAACTCAAAAGATTTGCTGATTCTATACTCTTCTTGTTTAGCTGTTGCTGGTTGCACCACGGTGTGCCAGGGCACACCGTCACCCTGTCAGACATGGGCAGAAGCTCTGTACAGTGGCTGCAGCTGCCAGCCTGGGCAGAGGTAAGGGCAGCTGCTGAGAAGTCTCTGCTCCACCATCTGTCCCAATTACATGGCGTGGAGATGCCATTTACACTCCTGAAATTAAGCACCAAGGCCTGTCGTAGGCTAACCCTAATAAAGTCAGTGTTTCCAACTCCATTACCTCTCACCAGGGGAAGACCTCCTCCTCTCTCTCTCCAGCCTTCCCCTCAGACCCCTGGCTTCCCTGCCATTAGCACTCTGGTAGTGGCCCTGGCAGGCCTCTAGTGTTAATACACCTGCCCAGCACAAGTAGGGCCATGCCAGGCGGTGTCCTGGGACCATGGGCAGGTCTGGTTTGTGGACCAGAAGCCAAGTTGATGTGTACTGGGGTGCTATGCTGGGAGGGAGGAGAGGTCCACCTGCATGGCTGTAGGCCTGGCACACACAGCACATGGGCTCTGGCCTTGTTAGTACAAGCATAGCTGGGTGTCTGCTCCAGGACACTCTCTTGTAATAAGAATACTTGAGATACAATGTCTTGATAAGTGAGATATTTTGTAGGGTGTAAAATGCTTGAAATAATTAAGTGCTACTTCTCTACAAATATGTGTGATTTTTTTTTTTTCCTAAATGGAACTGAAAAGGTTAAAGTTCTAGTGGTTGGCAAGTAGCAGTTAATGGTTTATCCATCACATGGTTATGGATGTATAATATAATTTTATAGCAGAGCAGACAGTCGGCACTGCAACATGCCTTCACTCCACTGGGAGAGAGTGTTGCTTGGAATTGCCTGCTGTGCAGTGACTATGACCCTCTGGTCCCTGTGCATTTGGCAGCTTGTCGTCAGGTTTCACAAAGGTAAGAAATACAGTTGTGCACCATTTGAGCTCTATCCAAGCTCTCTGTGTTCTTCTGCCTTTCCTGAAGTGCTTAAATGTGATTACTGATAGCTTCATCCGTGCCCTGGACTTTTTAGGTAGAAACGTCTTTCTTCTTTAATTAATTCTCTGACATAGCTTTGGAGAATTGTCTTGAAAGTTTCTCACTCTTCTGGTAAAGATCTGATTTACTTTTCAAAAGAAAGAAACAAATCTCTTGCACGGCTGGTAAATCATGTTTTAAATAGTTACTATCTAGCTGTACAAGATAAAGAACACCATATAAACAAAACATGCTGTATAGCACCTGTCCATGACTTTATTACAATTTGCATTGTAGAAAACTTTGTGGAAGGAATGTAGGAAACACTGATTTGCATATTCTATATCTGAAAATCAAGTCACTGTACCCTCTTAAGACAGTTCCTTGTACAAACTTGGAGCAGAAAATTTGCCAGGGTTTCCTCTCAGCAGAATACTTAATATATTGATGTGATACAAATTCATGCACGGACATATATAGAAATAAAGTTCATAGAAAGAATCAGCTATGCCTCGCTGCTTGCTCAGCAAAAAGTCAGATGTAACTAGAGGTTAGGAGGAACAGGGAAAAGTTTACATTAGGATATATTAGGTTATATTTGCTCAGGTAATTTATCAGATATTTGCAGAGAGGGAACATACCTAAGCACACAAAATGACACAGAAATAAATATTAGTTGCTTAACTTCCATGAGTAAACTGCAGCTGCTTCAAGGATGGAGGATACCTTCATGCCCACATGATGCAGCACTTGCTGCGCATAGAATGGTGTAGTGTTTCTGCTTTTCCCAAACTTTTGCTGTGAGTATCAGCATTAGAAGTTCCCAGGATGTTGGTTTAAGAACAAACACGAAGTTCTTGATGACACACTATTACGCAAGAGCCTTAGTTTGGTTTAAAAATATACACAGTCAAAATCAATGTGATTCTTGAAATGACTAATTTCTGCAAAACTTAAAAGCCAAATGAAAGGAATATCTGAATATTTGTGAAACTTAAAATAAAAACAGAAGAACCCTATGTTTTTAAGCCAATGGCACTATTATTTAGGCCTAAGAGTTTTGCTGCATGGAGGGTAGTCATGAGAGTTAGATCCAGGCACCCTTCTTGGCTGTAGAAGTACCACAATCAGTGCTTCCAGCCCAAGGCTGTCCTGGTTGCTCACCCTCCCCTACTCTCCTGCAGGCAGCCCAGAATCTGATGCATTTGAAAGGCACCACTCCTGAAGCTTTGTTTTTAGGGATTCTGCACACCGTGACTTTTTCAGACACAAGTTCACCAAACAAGATGGAGCCTAGAGCTGTGCTACAGATTCCCAGGTATTTTATAAGTTCCCAGACCCAAAGGGCTCTCATCATAAGCCCTGGTGTTCCTCTGCTACGTTGCCCCAGAAAAGGGAAATGGAGCATGAGCAGTTCAAACATTCACCCAGTTTCCCCACACAGAGCCCTTCTTTGCAAGTGCTGAGGTGGGACCACCAAGCTCTCAACTGCTGCATGAGTTTTTCTTCCCTTTTTGTAAGATTTCCAGAGGAGAAACAATGTGTTTTGGACAACTGATTGCTAGCGGAGACATTACCTAGCTGCCCATAGATGTTATTCCACTAGCATCATAGACATCTGGCTGAAACATAGCTGAGACAGACTGAAACACAAATACTAAATAGCAACAACATGAACAAGAGTTGAGCAATGCTCGCCAAGAACTGAATTACCCCAACCACATGGTAGATTCCCTGTATTTTGCAATAATCTTCCAATTATATGAATCCCATTAAAGTGTAAGTAATTAAGCAGTCTTAGTGAGAACATTAGGAATATACAATAGCACACGCGCTCCTGACAGCGCTGTTAACTTTTACATTTTCTGGCTTTATTCCCTTTGTCAGCGTCTCAAAACACAGACACTAATATGTCATATCCGTAGGTAGGCCTCAGCTTCATCTTGCTGTATAATTTCAAGGAATAAAGTGCAGTCAGGGCACTATGTCCACCATGAATGTTACAGATGGATTCAAAACTCCACCCTCCACTTCTGGACTGAGTGAGATAAGCTGGAAGGAAGTCTTGGTTCATGGGGAATTCCCCATGTCTTCAAGCCATCTCCTAAAGCTTGAGGTCCACCAATGACTTCTCTACTGCAGTTTCTGATGCAGAACACTCCTCAGCCATTCAAGATTTGCCAGTGTCTTTTTTTTTGAGAAACCTAAATTTTTTTCAGAGCTTGTTGAACAGTGCCAATATCATGGTGTATTCAGAAGTTTCCGAGATCTGCAATTTCACTGCTATTACATATGTCCTGCTTTTTTGTCTCCTGAAGCTGCAGTAGCCTGTGCAATGACTATTTCAGACAAAGCCTGCTATTCTTGCCAAAAGACAGTGAAAACTGGCACCTGTCCTGGAGAGTGACTAGAAGCCATGGCTGAGACCAGGGCATGGATTTTTATTTGTGTTATCCCATAGTTCCTGGCTTAAATCAGAATATCTCTGTGTGATTCTTGGATGTCTGATTATCCATCTGCCTGTTACCATTTTGGGTCCAGGGAATCTGTGGCCCTCTTTTGCCCCCTTCTTCCAGTGAAATCCTGCAGAAGCAATTTGGGCTTTTCACGTATTCAACAGCTTGTGCTTCTTGCAAACTGAAGGCCTACACTGTCACTGCTCCTGCTCTGCTGGTAGCTACACAGAACAGTTTCTGCCTATGTCTTTGTGGGAATGCAGATTAATTTCTGCAAGTTTTGACTCCACTTTCACAGCATTGTTATTGGGATAAGGACGAACTAATGGCTGAGTATGTGTTCTAGCCTGTAGATCACAGAATGAAATATTTTTTAGATGAAGATCCAAATAAATCAGCATCATATTTGTTTCTTTCCCTCATCAAATTATTCATATGCATGTATATTTTACATGTTTATTTATGAGTACCTACATCTTGATTATGTATTTACACAGAAACTACAGGACCTGAAGTACCTCCTTGCTTCTGCCTCAATGGTGGATTCTGCCAGGATAGAGCCTGTGTGTGCCCCAGCGAGTGGGCAGGACCATTTTGTGATATAGGTCAGTATAAACAAGGCAGCATGAGCAATTGGTGCTATGGCCATGGTTCCCTCTGCTTTGAGAGGCTGCTGACTCCTCTCCCGTCTCCTCAGCCCTCAAGCAGTGATGTGGTTCTTCTTGCTCAGTGAGGCTGTATCTTTCACCCACTTCTGTCCCTCTTTTGAATGAGTAATGTATCTGGGGAAGATATTAGGGGTTTCAGCTCTCTGTGGCCTGTTTCTAGCCAATTTGGCCTTTGTTTGAATTCCTCTGTTTGAACATCACAGTGACTTGAAAATCTGAGTCAGATCTCAGTGGCCAGTGTTGTTCTTTCTGGATTTTCCAGTGCCAAGAGGGCACAATTCAGCTCAGTACTCCGCTCTACTGAGGGGACTGCAGTATCCTCAGTTCCTGCTACCGCAGCCACAAGTTTTGGGTGAGTCAAATTTCTGACACCTGGTGTAGCACTTGGCCTGGCTGCCTCCCATTTCAGGCTCCTCTACCACAGCACGGCATCTCTGCACTGGTGTAAATGGAGTGGGTGCTCCCAGATGATGACCAGGGCTGGTAAGACCCCCCAGCACACACTGTTGGAGGTAACAACCCGCACTGTGGCCAGTCTGACATGCATGCAGGCTGCCACGTGGCTAGCTATGCAGCTGTACCTTTGTCAAACAAACTCTTTTTTTTTTCAGATGGATGCTGAAAGGTCTTCGGCTTATCCAGGAAAATATTCTTGGTGAGGATTGCTAGGTAGATGGAAACTTCAGGTCTGCCATACTACTTCCCTTGTGATAGGCTGGGTAGAACAGCCAGCAAACAATGACAAGTTGGACGGGTTCATGATGCATTGGAACATTTGAGCAAAATAGTTCAGAGAAATCGGCTGGGATTTCAGCACTGGAAACAAGTCATGATGTTAATTCTAATTCCCCACGTCCATTTCTCTGGGTATTCTGTAATTGATTTGCTGTAAATTGTAAAAGCTTACAGTGCCCTTCTGTCTGTTATTCTCCCTTCCTGACTAATTCAACTTGCCAATGGGCTGGTCAATCCTTCCTAGCCACTCCCAACCACCCACGACATTTGCCTCCTCTCTAACAACTAACGAAACAAAGATGTGTATATTATGTATTGGGAATCAAAAGATGAACAGTAGGACATAAAGGTGAGGGGCTGAGGACCAATGGAGCATTGAGACTGTGGAAAAACAGCACAAAGGGTATTAGGGAAGTTGGAAAGAGGAGTGGTGGGTCTGGGGAGGTGATGATTTATTGCCAGAAGGAGAAAGCTGAGAACATAGGGCAAAAAACTTTTGTAAACCAATTATGTTTGTCCTAATGGAAACATTCCTCTCGGTTCATATATCATTCCTTTTGTACATGTCTTGACTCTTTTTGTCACAGATCATATCAAAGAGTCTGGTTTTCTTCCTACTTAGTCCGTTTGCTCATTGTTGTATTTAGATCTGGACCAACCCTACTAGATTCAGAATATGTGCAATAATTTGAGATTTGTGTCAGTGGGGAAAAAATCACAAAATAATTTTATTTCAGATGAACTCTTTCCTGTAAGTCAAAGACTAAGTAGTATAGGTATGTATACAAACCAGCCAAAAACACATTGAGACTTGAATAGCTGAAAAGACATAAGATAAATCTTAAATAAGTATTCATCTATGAACGTATATGCATTCATGCATGAATGTAGCAACTAATTCCTGGCTTTCATTTGTCAGAAGGAAAGCAGCATCACCACAAAAGTATTCATATGCATTGGTCTAGACAGGATTCATGCAGGAGTGTTGCAAGACCTGGCTACTGTCACTGTGGGGCTGCTATCTGTCACCTGTGAAAAACCATGGTGATTAGGAGAGGCTACAGAGAACTGAAAAATGACCAACATTATGCCCATCCTTAAAGAAGGCAAGAAAGAGAACTGGGGAAGCCAAAACCCAGTCAGGCTCACCTCAGCCCCTAGAAAATTCTGGACTACATTCTCTTGGATTCTATTTTCTTGCATGTGAAAGACAAGAGAATAATTAAGCGTAGTCATTATGGATTTACAAATGACAATTCAAGCTTGAGCAACCTGACTGCCTTCTGTAGGAAATAGCTGGCTTTGTAAACAACAGGAGAGTGACAAGTTTAAGACACCTTGTGTTTAGTGAGGCTTTTGGTATTGTCTCCCTCAGCATTCTGATTTGGTAAGTGATGATGTACAAGCTGGCTGAATGGACCATTAGCTGTGTTGAAATCAACTAAATGGCTGAGCTCAAAGTGTTGTATCGATGGCTTGATTGACACAAAGGAAAATTAAGGCAACCTGCTGGTTGATTCTAGGGCTTGCTTTGCTCAGTATTTTCATCAACAATCTGAATAACGGCACATAATGCCCTCTCAGCAAATCCATGAGCAATATTAAACTTGCAGTGATGGAGGTATTGTTGACACACTTAATGGTAGAACCTCATTGAATCATAGAATCATTAAGGTTGAAAAAGGCCACTGAGATCATCTAGTCCAACCACCAACCTGTTACCACCACATGCCCCCTAACCATGCCCTCAGTGCCACATCTGTCATTTTCTTGAAACCCTCCAGGGATGGTGACTCCACCACTGCACTGGGCAGCCTGTGCCAATACCTCACCACTCTTTCTGAGAGGAAATTTTTCCTAATGTCCAACCTAAACCTCTCCTGGTGCAAATTAAGGCCATTAGCTCTCGCCTCAATGAAGAAGAGCCTTAAGAAACCTGAGGTTCAGTTCAGTGGAAACCTCACAGTGAACAGCAAGGACAAATGCTGATCTCTGTGCTTGGGACATGGGTATAGATAAGGAGATTGCTGGTTGAGGAAATGTAGAAAATAAGGTCCACAGAAAGTTATGTGACTTAGCAAGGAAGCCAGTGCTAGGACACAGAGAAATCTACAAGTCTCCCGAGGCCTCTCAGGACCATAAATATGCTTCTTTGTCTAATGCCTACTAACAGGACACAATATCCTGAAACATGGTCTGAATTAACAAAAGTTAGCAAGAACAGGATGCTGCAAATCCTAAGACCATGATGTGGTATATTTTCAAGCATTTGCAACATTGCATGGTCATTTTGCATTGTTATAGCAGTGTGGCATGACAGGAGAATGCAATAGGGTGCCATACTGGGTCAGGCCACAGGTCTACTAAGCTCACCATCCTGCTGGTAGAAGCAGCCAATATGAAGTGTTTGACAAAGGTGTGGGGTTTGGGGTGGCACGAGGGGTTCTTCCTGAGCCACCACCTCCCATTCCAGCAACCACATCTAAGACATCATGTTTCAGTCACCAAAGACTGTCTCCCATTAATTGTTCGAGTCTCATTTGCAGCAAATTTGGATTTTTGTCCTCTCTCTGGTGTATTCTGTGGCATTAAGTTACCAAATCTAATTAATGCCTGGGTAACAAGATTCTGAGAGTGAAGCTTTATCATCTTTTTGAAATACACAAAGACTGAGGCAGTGAAAATAGTACAGATAGTAAAAGTTAAGGGCTTCTATGTCTTTGGTGACTTCATAAAAATCTCTTACAGCAGTTTGGTTTTAGGTACGATTTACCTAACTACTTTAATAGTCATTTATTTCTTTAAGGCAAAAGATTCAGTGAGTTTCTACTGTCTCAATAACATTTTATTTTTGAAAATTACTCCATCTATCGAAAATTGATCAGAATATGTGTTGTTTTATTTTCTGTACAGTTAACTTCTGTGAAGACAGTGTTTACACAGTGAACATTTCTGAAAACATTATAAAAAACCTTACTTTTGAAAGGATTATAGTGGGTAAATACAGCAGCTCCAAAGAGAAATGTGAACCTAACACTGTGAATGGTATGTGTTTCTTTCACTTCTGCTTCCCAAAGGCAAATATAAGGTTTGTGAAAGATATAAGATCATTAGAGGAGGAGATCAGAGCTCTCTGCTTAAAGCAGAGCTCAGGCAGCAGGACCATAAATCTGTCCACACAGCCTTCTGCCTCAAATGTAATCGATATGATGTACACATATACATGCCTGTTTGGAACCTGCCTGAGAGTCTGTTAATGTCACTAATGAACAAGTGATTGATAGAAGAACTATCTGTTTATAACTTACTACCTAACATTAGGATTCAGGACACTTTCCATGAACTGTGGTTGCATTTTGGTATCACTTAAATCAGGAAAAAAACCAGGATTTGTGTTTCTCACAGAAGAGACCTGGGAAGTACAGTGTACTCCAGTAGCATATACCAGCTTTCAAGACCTTTTAGAGGACTACCAATTGCATGGATCTCCACAGGTCCTCTTTATTTATTTCATGACATTTGGAGTATGCTTTTCAAGACATGATAAACAGTTTTTCAGATGGTTTAATGTTGATGTCTGTTTCCAGTGTGAGATAAATGTTTCTGTAGCTCTAGTATGTTAAAACCTATCTGAATCTGGCAGGAATAATTTTGGCAACTCTGACAAGTTTTTGCCTGAGTGCAAATCATGTTCAAAAAAGAACAGTGATTGATGGGCACTTGTAATCCCAAGAGATAAATGTTTTATATGCAAACAGCAAATAACACAGGACAGGCTGTCACACCCACTGTACAGTTTTACTTCCCAATGAAGTCATGTGCATGTGAGCAAAGGCTTCTGTACTAAATGCATATCTTTGTTTTTTAAAAATTTTTACAGGTAATGCTTCGATTGCGGTACGGTTGTGTTCCAGAAAGGGAATCATTCCTGTTTTAGAGCCTCCCAGTATTCTGAATTGTAATGAAAATCTGGACTCTCTAGCATTACAGGTAATCTTCAATTATATCCCAACATGCTCTTCAAAGAGCAGCAGAGATTCTGCAGCATCACGTTAAAAAAAATGCAATAGGTAATTGAGGCAGGAAGTATGTATTAGTGTTACATTTCTGAAAACTTTACAGAAAGAAAAACGAACCATAAACATATTTGCAGAGGGAGGAATTCTTGGGATGTGTTTGTTTTGCAAATGGCCTTTTTCCAACTGTGATTATTTCATTTTGCTTGTTTTTGCCTGAATACAGCATCCCATTTCGTATTACCTAACTGGCCTGGAAGTTCCTCCCTCAGGTTCCCATTTCACAGCAAACACCTCAGAGGAAAAGCAATGCTGACCCAGGATATTGAACTGGGAAGAAAGTGGAAGGGATTTGGACAAGATCAGCAGGAGAGAACACAGTGGTGCTAACACTGTTAGGGAGGATTAAGAGCAAAGCCTTTTCATTCAATCCCATGATAAGTTGAGCATGGATGAAATACTTCTGTCCCTCAAGAATTTTATGAATGACAAGCTGCTCCTGATAAAACCATAAACCCTTATGCTTTGATTTAAGGCTTAGCTCTGCCATACCCAAAAAGCATAGAACATTGAACACGATTATGTGTACATGATTACGTGTACAGACAGCAATTGCTCCTCTTCTGCTTCTATTTTTCTATTCCTTATTACTAGTTCCAACTGAAAAAAGAAAAAGAAAAAGAAAAAGAAAAAGGAAAAAGAAACCAGCTACAGTCCCTCTAAGAGAACCAGTTATTCATTATACTTTTTTTTTGCTTGAATCTTTGAGATTAATATTTTAATCTTCTCTGTGATAATATCACAGAATCACTGAATCATAGAACCACAGAACTGCAGGGGTTGGAAGGGTCCTCTGGAGGTCATTGAGTCCAACTCCTGATAAAGCATGCTCCCTACAGCAGGATGGACAGGAAAGCTTCATGAATATCTCCAGAGAAGGAGACTCCACAACCTCTCTGGGCAGCAATATATATATATTATCAGCAGTTGTTTATAATACTAATAAGATACAGGTCTGGTTTTGGTTGCAAAATAAAGTTATTCTGCTGCCATCAGTGATTTTGGGTTTTGTTATGATTTTTTATGTTGTACTGCCATCTAGTGAACCTAGGCCAGCCCAAGTTCTGAAGATGCACGGTAGGAGTCTGAAGAGATGTTTGCCTTAGTGATCCATAGGCCAGGTTTAAAAGGGTTCCTCTCAGTACAAATATTTACTATGAATACAAAGTGATGCTGCAAGACAGAACAGTCACCTATGTGTTCACAGTGTACATGGTGCACATCCTGATACTATCAAATCAAACAGTAAATCCCCAGTAATTATAGATAAAAATCTCTTTCCTCCCTATGCAACACATTAACCTCTTTCCTACTACTCTGGGCTGTAGAAACTCTTCAAATTTGTGTGATTTAATTAAACTTGATTTTGGTAGCTTAATGGTTTAGACAAGGGATGACGTGGTACACTGTTTACTCTATCTCCATGAGCTATGAAAAATATTCTTCTGATGATTAGCAGGTTTTCCATGTCCTTAAATCTTATTGTCGCCTAGCTACACCTTTATGTAATGTACAGATAATGCCTTATTTTTTGTGTGTGTGTCTAAGATATTACAGATGTTTACTCTCTGCATATTAAGTGCCAACTGATTCCATCCGGATCCATCCAGCGCTTCTAAAAATTCTGGTTACTACTTCCAGCACTGGAATATTTTCCCCTTTCCTATATTTATTCCTATTTCATGTGCTGAAGTGAGGACAATGTTCTCAGTGCAGCTTATGAGTGCTGTGCTAAGAAGCACTGCTGCTCTGAATGATATTGCTTAGTTCTTTAGATGGCTTTTCAAAAAATCCAGTTCTGGTTATTTGAGGAATAGTGAAAGGCAGACAGAAGTTTGCAAACTCAGAAGCTCAAGGAGGTCGTATTGCTGCCTGAAGCCACCTGCTAGGAAGGAGAGAAGGAAGACATGGTCAGACTCCTCTTTTGATACACGTATAATTTGACTTTATGTAAGAATGTTATGAAAGTGGTGACTCTTTTTACCTTTTCTTATTTTCTTGCTGCTGAATGGCATTTCCCTGATAGGTGGAAACTGCAGACACCAGCAATGTTTCAGCAATTGCAAGTAATACTCAGATCCTTACCTCCATTCCCAGTCGACTGACAACGGAGAACATCTCTGCTGCTGCGAATATCGCAGTGCAGATTCTAAGAAAACCAAACGTTTCAGAAGACTCTCAGGTGAGCTTTAATAGGACGGAAGAAGTTTTTATGGCTTAATACTTGGGATACAGATTCTGTCTTCTCTCCATCAGCAATAGGAATTCTTTCCAGTGTGCTTCTGATTAACTTTGCATAACAACACTACCAAATGCATCCATTTTGCCATTTAGTGATTCAGTGGCCTTGAGTGCATTTTTGTGGAATCACTGCAGCTTCAGTTCCCAAAGCAGAATGTAGATCTGGTTTTATCAGTTGTATGGACTTGCTCATATCTGGAATTCTAATACTAGCATCATTTGATGTTTCAATACATCATTTAGTCTTCTCTGTCTAAATTAATAGAAGAGTGGTATATGTGAACCACAGGCTCAAAGCTTATATTCTCTCAAATTACACACTGTATTTTTTTTACTCCACTGTGTATATTTTCAGGAGATGTCTATTGTATTCTTACTTTGCCAGGGCACTATGTAGATTACGTACATGTCCGACCCCTAGTTTTATGTTTTTGTTGCTCTCTTTTTTTCTGTTTTAATAAAGAATATAAATAATAAAAAAAATTGATACTTACATACATTAACTTTAGTATATATTTTATATGTGGCCCAAGATAATTCCTCTTCATTCAGTGTGGTTCAGGCAAACAAAAAGGTTGTACACTCACTGTAGAGCAAGGGATTCTTCTTTTTAATTGCTTTTGAATGCTACCTTTTTTTTCTTGTTGTCTCAGGCATCTGTGGCAGTTTTAACTACAGTGAGTCAACTCTTGGATGCCAATGAAACAGAATTCAACAACAATAATCTTGTCAATGTTACAGCAAGGTAACCTCAGCTTTTGCCCTTTTCATTAGATCTAGCAAACAGCATTTTCCCTTGTGTTTCAGAATGAAAATAATCATGAACATACCAAAACTTCTTCAACTCCAATGTGCAATTTGTTTGATTCAGTGAATTTATACCAACAATTCTGGCTGAATTTTTCTGCTTTGGATAAAGGATGAGGACAGGGAATAAGGAGTGGAGACTTTCAGAATTAAATTCCAATTTGGTTGTTAGTTGTCATCAGCAGTTTTGGCAAATCGTTTAAGTTTCACAGTACTGTCTATTGACAGATAGGGGCTTACATGGCCTACTAGTTGGTATGTTGCCACCTAAAAGCATTTCCAGCTTATTTCATTGCACTTCATGGAAGCCTGAAGTAGTATTACAATTCATAGCATGTGGAAAGAGAAAGCTATCAACACCTTCTCCATGAAGGACCAACCTTCTGCATTGGTTATTTCATTATTTCATTGCAGCCTCACAAAAACAATGGAAGAATTTTCTTTGATGGGCAATGTCACTCAGCCCAACGTTGCAGTCCAGTCTGTTCCACTGAAACTGAACTCCTCTACAATTCTGTTTTTGGCACAGAGAGGTAAGCTTAGGCATGTTGTTGAATTTACAAGCACAAGGAGGTATGTACCATAAATTCTAATGCACATGTTGTTAATTTTTGTAGATACAACCCTGGGATATTTTCCATCAACCAAACTAGAAATACAGGAAAACGTCCCGGGGCTTACTAGTGAGCTCAGTACTGAAGTCCAGATACTGCTTGATATTAAAGGTAACAGTAAGTTCTTTCACCTATTGAAACCTGAACCTGGGAATCTTTTGAATGAATATTCCCTAAAAATATGCTTTGGAAATAATTTAAAAAAAAACCCTGAACCTGAATATATAAACTTTTTTATAACAATGTTTTTAAGGAATGTTGGTACCATATATAAAGGCACAAAAACACACATGTCAAATGAACTAGATGATCTTATTTATAGGTTAATGTAGATGGGCCTGTGATGGCCAGAAAGCTTTTCATGGTTGGTTTTTTTTTCACTTGCTTTGTTCTTTAAAAATTCAGAACATAATGGATCTTTGACCAAATCTCTACAGACATAAAGATCAAAATCTTGTACATATGTACCTTGTCTGAAATCCAAGGTCATCAGCCATTTCATCTAAAATTATTACTACTGTCAGGTGTCAGCCAGGACATACTTGTTCTCACATCTATGTGTCGGGATAGTAGTTAAAGGCACACAGGATTTTTCCAGCTGCTCATTATGTACACTCTGCAGTGCTCCTAAAGGTATAGTTCCTTTGCCTCATTTGTCACTGAAGCTGGTGGCGAAGGTTAATGCTGAGTTAACCTGCAGCAGGAGTCTGGCAAAATTACAGTCCCACCCTTTTTACCAGGCACATGACACCTGGCTGCCAGTTATAGGACATCTGTTTTCTGCATGTCCAATTTTGTTCCTTGTGTATGATTTGGAAGAACACTGATTATGCACAGCTGCAACTATGACATGCTGAAACTGCAGGAGTTTCAGACTGGGTACCTGAAACCAGCAGGCCTGTCCTTAATCTCTCTGTTTAGTGACAATAATACTAGACATCACAGCACAAGAGTATAATGAAGGTGAAATTTGCAAAGCACTTAGACATCAAATTGCTGAACAGCATTCATATACCAGCCCACAGGGAAATGAATAATGCAGTCCTCTCATTAGAGTTAGAAAAGAGTAAAAGAGATAATGGTAGCCTCACATACACAGCAATGAGAATAAAACAAACATGGAAGAGCTCATTAATGGATCGCTATCCATTCTGCTCACTGATGTAGACAATGATCCTGTGGAAAATCAGTGTGATCATGTAAACTTTTTATCATAATGCCTGGAAATGGTAACACTTCTCCCAAGAGGGCTCAACTGAATTCACAGCTTATTAAAAAAAAATATTTATTCAGTATTAAATGCACAATTATGACATAGCTATAAATCACATTACTCTTTCATGATAAAAACAAATAAAAACTATAAAACCAAGAATGAAATCAATTATATAAAACACAATTTTTGCTTCCTTACTTCAGCAGAAATTAAGACTAGTAATTTAAATCACAAAAGAAAGAGAGTCCAAAAACTGGGTCCGAAGTGAGAAGAGCAGCCAATCTATTTTATTTTATGACTTTCTACCAGTTGTAAATGTCCCTGTAGTTGCTATTTATTACTTAGTAATATAAAAAGTAATCCAGGACATTTTGAGTGCGTATATGTATCTGGATTTAGGATATTTTCCTCATTGTCAATATTTTTCCTCAGAAATGGCATTAGGAGAAAGAAAATTATTTTCATACTCCACCACAGCAAAAATTGAAGATGAATCTTTCGAGATTCATGGGAAAAAAAATTCTTCTCTACATCTTAAGTGGATTCTACATAAATATCTTTACAAAAATCTGCTGTAAATACTGGATACGTGAAGCAGCATAGAATAGGCTTCTTCTAAGGCACCAGCTTCTCTGATATTCATATCTTCTTTGCTGTTTGCCTAGCAAAGGTTCGTCAAATGATGGCAGAGTTGGCTTTGTCCTTTATCAAAATGACAAACTCTTCCAGTCAAGGATTTATAGGAGTAACAATGATTTATCAAAACAAATTGTTTCTGGCAATATTGATGGTGGAAGAGCCAGTGGTGTTGAAATAGCCTTCAATCCCAAGGTAAGCTTCTGTTTGAAATGCTATGTTCAGTTTGACCAGAGGCTTTCCTTATCCTACTACCTATCTTCAATACTCAGAAGGAGATGTAAGTAGAGATGTGTTGTTTTTTTATTTGTTTGTTTGTTTGTTTTGCAGGAGAGAGGATGCTGGTTGGTTTTTGTTGCTGTTGTTTGTTTTTATGGCATGCCACCTTTATTTGTTGGAATTAATTGAGAGAGTTTGTTGGATTCTAATTTTGGGTTTCAGGTGGATGAAAACTTGATGCGAGCCAGTACTGTGCTCTTGCAGCCCAAAAGGCCAACTGTATCCTGGGCTGCATTAAAAAAGGGGTGCCCAGCAGGGAGAGGGAGGTGATTGTCCCCGTCTACTCCAGCCTTGTGAGGCTCCAGCTGGAGTACTGCAAACAATTCTGGGGCCCCAGGCATAAGACGGATGTGGAGCTGTTGAACGGGCCATGAAGATGATAAAAGGGCTGAAGCACCTCTTCTATGACAAAGGTTGAGGGAGCTGGGCTTGTTCAGCTTGGAGAAGAGAAGGCTCCAGGGGAGACCTCATTGCAGCCTTCCAGTACTTTAGAAGAGCTTACAAACATGAGGAAGACCAATTTTTCACATGGGCAGATAGTGATAAGACAAGGGAGAATGGCTTTAAACAAAAAGAGCAGAGATTTAGATTAGATATTAGGATGAAATTTTTCACTCAGAGGGTGGTGAGGCACTGGCACAGGCTGCCCAGAGAAGCTGTGGGTGCCTCATCCCTGGAGGCACTCAAGGCCAGGTTGAATGGGGCCCTGGGCAGCCTGAGATGGTGGGTGGCAACCCTGGCCAGGGCGGGTGAATTGGAACTAGATAATCTTTAAGGTCCTTTTCCAACCTAAGCCATTCTATGATTCTATGATTTCCTCCCTGAGGAAATTATTCCAGATGTTACTGCATTTTTTTCCAGAATTGCGTTATGTGAGTGCCCATTTCACATAGATGGTGTACACTCATTTTTAGCATGCTTTCTCCAGAAAACAACAGTTGGCTTCTTCTTAAGATATCTAAGTCACGTGACAAAGGTTTTAAGGCTTAAACACATGAGTATGAAAGGTCAGTAATCGCCAGCATAGATTTATACTGTTAAGTGTATTGGGAAATAAATGTCTGTTCCATGGAAAAATACTTCTTTCTTACTCCTACATTTATGTCTCATTTAACTGCCAATAATGTGAATAACGTGCTTTTAATATCTATTTGCACTTCAAGGTGTTCACTGCTTCTTAAAAAACAATTCTGCTGAAGTGTTTTGTCTGAAAAATACAGCATGCAAGTTGACATATGACTATGTGAGCAAGCCATGTGCTGAGGGGTGGGGATGGTTTGCAGAATTTATAATATTTTTATTGCTTTTACAGTGGATTCAGCAGTTATCAATTGGCAGTAATTTAAGATTTCTAATAGCGGAAACTGTTGTTTGGCTTATGCAGACTTTCTTGGAAGTTTATTTAGTGCCTTATGGATGTTTATCAGAACTGTAACTACCTGAATAATTCATAGAAATTTCATTGGCAATCTTGTCTGAGAAAGGACATTCAGAGTTGAAAAAGCCAACTATTACTGATACCCTTCATAAAGCTTACTGGAAAGCCTGGAAATCTCTTAGTAGCTGCCAGCTCTCTCTTCAAAAGATAATTGTCATTACACTCTTTGCTGGTGCATACCTGTTGTTTCTCTAGCCTATCTTTCTTCTTGTAACCCCATTCCATAGTACAACACATCCAAACTTCAGCTGCATGATCATGCCTGTGTCTTTTGGGACTATGCTATCAACGACTGGAGCACCACAGGCTGTACAAAAGGAAGAGACCAATTTTTGAGATGCAAGTGCAATCACACTACTAATTTTGCTGTTTTGATGGTAAGGCATTGATCTTTCCTGAATGGGCAGAGTCTGGCATGGTAGTTCTTTTGTTATTGGTGGTGGCTTTTGTTTGTTTTGTTTCGTTTTCAATTGTTCTCTGACTTACAAGACCAGAATGCCAATACAAGGGCTTTGGTGCAGTGTCCTGGCTTGGAGGGTGTTGAGCTAGAATGAACAAGAGTTGAAGATGTCCCCATTTGTCTATCTGTATTTATCTGTAAATATTAAACCTGCTACCATTTATTTCTATATAATGCCCTCTTATACTTACAAGACTATTTGGGTATGACTGTCTCCATCCTTCTGCCAGTATTGGCTTCTGCTTCTCTGAACAAAACACCCTCTGGGTAGCATCAGGTACTGGTGGTTGTTGACTTCCTGAGTGTAAGGATTTCAGTTTCTTTTTACTCTGCCTTCACAGAACAGCATTTCCATATTTATAATATTTACTTGTTTCCCTTTATTATATGCCTGCCTTTATTTGCATAAAATGGCTATATTCTAAGAGAAGATTTCCATTCATTTAAGCAAAGTTAACAGTATTTTCTGTTTCTCTGACTACATTTACACTTTGCTCACTGCTTTATTGACACTATACAAAGACTGGTTTTGATTTAGAATTCCTCACAACATCTTCTCTTAGATCTTAACCTCAGAAGTCAAAATTCAGAATGCACATCAGTATGAAAAGTCTCCTTTCAGTCTCTGTTGATTTACATTTCTTTATGAAGAATTCAATTGCTATTTTGCTGAACATCTGACTGGCTTTCTTAAATCTCCTTTTGCAGTTTTTCACAAGCTTTTCCTGTTTTGATGGCTGGAATAGTTTTATGTGATCTGGAAATATTGGCAGTAGCTAGCAACAGTCATAGCTTTACTAAAACATTTTCATTTCTGTGTGCAAATAGAAACAAATTTTACAAAGAAAATGATCTCTTTTTATCTTACAACTGATACAAAATTGTTTTCTAGGCCTTTCAGATTAAATACAAATATGCTAAGCCTTTGGAGTATATCTCTTACGTTGGTGTTGGATTGTCCATTGCTGGTCTCACCATTACCATTTTGTTTCAAATATTCACTAGGTAAGAGTGAAGATGTGAAACTGTATTTTATGCTAAGTTACAATATTTTGCTCTGTATATAGTTTGGGGAAAAACAGACACAGAATCCAGATTGGAGCATATTGCAGTATTATTCGTCAGCAGACAGTATTAAAAAACAACCTAATTGTTTTGCATAGCTTAGGAAGGTGTCTTATTGGTTGGTGAAGTTACAAGATGTCTATATACAAGAAGCTATGGCATGCCACCTAACTGTGATGGATGGTTTGTTTTCTGTTCTTCCAACACAAAATTTCAATCTAGGAATGCTACTACAGGGCAGCTCATCAGCTATAAGATAATAAAGCAGGCACTGTGTGCTACTGAGGACCAACTCAAGGGGTTATCCTTTTACCATGGTCTCCCATGACCATGACTAGAAATGTGATCTCTGGGTTATGTCTTAGCATGGCATTTGCTCAGTCTCCATGGGGATAATGGTGATCTGCTATTACTGTAGTGTAACAATAGTACACACCCTGCCTCCCTGGTGTCTGGGTGACTATCTTGGTTAGTCAGTTGTCAATCCAGATCCACAGCTGTACTGTTGCTACTTTGATTCATGCTACACAATGAGGCTCTTATTTTTTATTTGCTCTTATTAATTACTTTAAAAATGTGTAATAGTTTTTCATCACCAGTATGACCCAGTTTTTACATTCCTCTATATACCCCTTGCCTGGCTACTATGTACAATGTCTAATCAGTTATCTTTCTTCTCACCAGTTATGAATATGCCTGTTACATTGGTATCTTCATTCAGTGCTAGTCATTTCAGTCCATTCTTTTTTCTCTTTGATTTTTAGTGGTCACGTGGAAACATATAAATCACTCCTCACGTTCTCTTCTTCCTATGCTATTTAAACATTTCTCTGCTTTCTGTTGCCTATTTTTTGACAGTTTCTATACTCTGTTGTCCTGTGCTTCTAAAATGTCTGTAGGAAACAGATGATTTCAAAGCAACATGAATATATAGCAATGCAGGTTATGTATGCTTCTTGTGTTACAGTTTTATAATGAATTATTTCATTACAATACAATTACCACAGATTTTCTAGATGGACCTATCTGGGATTAATGGTATTATGTGATTCCTCCTTAAGCAAGGAGCAAAGGCATGCCAACAGAGCAGTAGCTATTGTGGATTAAGAACTCTCCCATCTTGCTTGAATAAATGTAAATTTGGAATAATTCCATCAAGGTCAAAGTATTTAAGATTTTAGGAGCTTCCAGACTCTGCCTTTTAAAGGCATTTATGAGACTTGGAAGTGGAGTTTTATTATTATTGTTTACAAATACTTGTCTTATGCTATTTCACCTCTGAACACTGAAGAAAATGATTCTAAAAAGAGAAAAGTAACAAAATCAAATGCATCCCAAACACTTTTGGAAAGGGCCCACTCCTAGAAGTTGCTGGGCCTTCTATGTTCTAGTTAAAATCAGACAAAACTGATGAATTTGATGAATTGTCCAAGAAAAACTAGTGTGGAATTCTGCAAACAAGTTACTGTTTTTTTCTTCTCTGTATATGTTAAGGATTGCACACTCTACCTTGCTTTTGACATCATCTTAAATGAGGAAATGTTTTATAATTTTTCTTATTTTGCTTTCATTTTTTTTCCCGCTAAATGTATTCCTACAAATAGGAAAACACGAAAGTCGTCTGTAACATGGATGTTAGTGAGTCTCTGTTTCTCCATGCTAATTTTTAACATCATCTTCATCACTGGAATTGAAAACCAAAATGCCAGGAAAGACAGCAGTGATACCAGTGGAAATAACCAGCAATTCAATACTTACACAACTACTAACACCTTACTCACATCTGATGTAATAGATCCTCCTGCAGATGCCTGGTGCATGGTTGTGGCTGTCCTACTGCACTACTTTTTATTGGCAACATTTATGTGGACAGCACTCAATTCTGTACAACTGTACTTACTGCTGCTTAGAACCATGAAACCCTTTCCTGGACACTTCATTGTAACCACGTCAGCAATTGGATGGGGTAAGATTTAAAGCTGTATATGTTTCCAACTCTTATCAAAGTATCAGTACATAGTACAGTCAAAGAGAGGTATAAAAATAGCAAATCAGCAGCAAGGAACTGAATCAATATCTCTCTCTTTTAGGCAACGTGGTTTAATAAATAATCCCCTGTTACAGATTACTCAACTGGTATAAACTGGGCTTGTTTTCACTGTCTTGATACAGCACTGATACCAAGAGCTTGTTCACCAGCACAGCCACATATGTCTACTGCATGCAGGATAAATTTTTACAATCAACGCATTTGACGATCAGTTTCTGTCAACTACAGGAATTTTTTTTTTCAGATACAGTGACTGCATATATGGACTCACATTCTTCACTGAGCTATCTCTGTGATACCTCATGACCTCCACCAGAGCCTTGCATGCATCCAAAAGCATGGGCTGACTTACATAATTTGTTACATATTATTTATTAATAAGCGAAGAGTGCATTCTTAAAACAGTAATAGCAATTAGCAGTAACACTGCAGGCTGAAAGGAAATTACTTGGAGGACTGAAGAATGCAGTTAGATGCCTACTAGATAAAGTAGAAATCATATCCTCCTTCAAGACACTGTTCTAATATAGTATTCAAGACTACCTGCCTTTTCCATGCTGTGTATTCAGCATGTGTGGTATGTTGCTTCTAATGGCATCTACCAAGCAGCTTTAGATCCCGACTCTTTCATTATTGTATTTTGCATTTGGATGGGGGCAGAGACAATTTATCTAAAACTTCTAGAATTTGGACTGCATGTGCAAGTCAGAAAATGTTCAGTGAAAGCTACCCGGCCATACATCACAGTTCTCCAGCATTATGTTCTTCGCTGTCCTGATACTATTTGCATTTCTGAAAAAGCATGATTCTGACTCACTGCTTTTTGGACTTTGAGAGCACAGCAAACAGTTGGCAGTCTGGACGATCTACAGTAGGGCTGAAGGAGGGAGAGAGCAGCATGTTTATTTCCCAGACAAAAACTTACATGGGAGGCTTCTTTCCATGAGATGTGATACTTAAACTCTTCTAACAGGTAATTAGGAAACATGGAGCATTTCCTTAAGATAGTTTCCCACTGCCAGCAACAGGGTAGGATGGCACAGCTGTGATGCGAGAGTCAGCTATAGAACAGAAAGGGGCTTGCTCTACTGTCATTAGAGTTGTCTCTTTAAAGGCAAAAATCAGCAATTCATGGCTTTGATCTTTAGAAGAATGGTACTCACCAGCCTCAGTCCTGTGTTTCCCTCTAGGCCACAGAAAACCCACTTGGTTTACTGAAAGGCAGATGAAACAGAAGTCTTAATATCTATGGGTTTTGGTAGGCAGGAAGTTATTTATGTAGAGTGGAGATAAGGCACACCTATATAACTGAACAATAAAAGGCCAGTGTCTCTCTTATTGATTAGGGACCCCTGCTGCAGTAGTTGCAATAACGCTTGGAGCTACTTATGGAGAAGGGAAAGCTTTAAACTACCGACAGGAAGAATTGTAAGTTCGTGTATTATTACAATACTTGCTATTGTATACCTTATGTGATGGCTTATTATTAATACCATTCCAGGATTATTGTTGGTAAGTTATTTTGTATATTTAAATGCCTGTACTAAAAATGAAAACAAAACTCTTCACTCAAACTTAACTTTCGCTATAAGGAGTTGCAGCTTTTCCTCACTAAGAATGTAGGATCCTGGATCCACATCTGCCCAAAATCCTCCTGCAAGATCTCCTGTGGTTTTAAGTGGGAGTTGTATGTAGTTTTACAGAAATTGAAATTGAAGACCTTCATTTAAGTGCATAACTGCATATCAGTACTTAAACGTAGTCCTCTGATTTATTTAAAATCTTTTTGGCCAGTATAACTATATGACTTAATACTGTATGTTTTTCCTATCTGCACTCATTTGAATGCCAGCACCACAGAGCAGGCTGTAGACTAACAGTGTTCCTTGGTGATAGTGGATGACACAGAAAAAAGTAACACTTCTTTAAAAAAAATAAACACCCTTCCACATGGTGGTCATCTCATTTAGAGAGTGTTGACATCTAGGTTGCAATTATTTGTCAATGAAAAAAAAAAAAGGTAAATATGATTGCAGGTTAACCTCATCCTCCTCAAGCTGCTCCTGCTTTTGTTTCAACCGTAGTCTGTAAAGTTTTTCCTTTTGCTCTTCAGATTTATTATAATATTTACTCTAAACTTGTATATGGTGGATAGATACCTATTTGGTTAGCTATATGTTGCTTTATAATATTTACCAATGCAGTTTATTTGATAAATCAAATAGTCAACTGTTTTGTTTTGTTTTGGTATATTGAATAATGTGCCTAACAAATCTTTTGAAACGATCTCTCTTTATATTAAAAGTTGCTGGCTCGCAGCCCTGGATCAAAATCAGAATTTCAGCATGAAAAAGCCCATGTTCTGGTCTTTCCTTTTGCCAGTAGCATTCATACTCCTCTTTAACATTATCATCTTCATCAAGATCATCGTCTCTGTGATATGGAAGGAGAACAAGGATCTGACAAGGTGAGGTGGCATAGAATTCCTCAGATCTTTCAGAATATATATTCCTCAATCTCTTGTTAAGAGCTCAGACTTTCCTGTTACAAACTCAGATTTCTGAGAAAATCTTTTGTTTTAAAGAAATGCATACTTAAAGCAGTTAGATAATAATTTTCACTGCTGTAATGGGTCAGGATTTTCTCACTTATGTAAATGTGTACATTGCAGAATTCCCCCCCCAACCATTACCACTTGCATTTTAGTTGCCATGTTACTCAACTTGGCTTCAATGAAGGTTTTGCTTTACTTTTTACTAATCCCAAAGAACTAACCTATTTAACAAAACTTTGCACTTCATTCCTTTTACATAGAATTTTAATAGTTGGAGTAGACTGAAGTACCATATCTCTGACTCCTTCTGGGCTTAGGAGAAACTGGATATCCAAATTTCAGTGGCAGCTTATTCTTATACTGAAAACTGTGAACATTTGGATTGAAGTTATTCTAAAAAGCTTATAGTAGCTAACATGCTAATTTCCAGTGTTTCATGATGCCTCGTAAACCTCACATTTTAATTAAAGAAATATACATCCACACTAGGCATTCCAAAGAGAGATTATTCATACAGGCTTGGGCAGATTTCTTTTTTTTTATTTATTTCCTGGATGATACCCCGAACAAATATAGCAAGATATATGTTTTCAACCCAGCTGAATAATAGATATTTGCATTATAGACCTTAATAAGTAAAATAGAAAGTTTAAACTCAAAAAGAGATTAAATGATATGGAGAAAGATTTGTGTGTGTGTGTGTTTTTCTAGGAACAAAAAGGATTCACTCATGAAAAAGATGACTGCCACCATCTCCATAGCTGTAGTGCTTGGAATCACCTGGACAATCGGCTACCTCATGCTAATAAGTCATGAGGAAACGAATCTTGTTTTCAGCTATGTGTTCTGCATTTTTAATGCTACGCAGGTAAAGTATCTGGCAATTCTGAGACTAATAATTTAGACAATGGAAAAAAAAAAAAACCATGTCTGATCCATTTGTTGAATGAATGGTGGTAGAGTGGAGTACTTGGTGGAATGCAGATTCAGAATATTTTTTAAACAGGGCTGCTGTCCTTCTGGTCTCCAAAGCAATATGGTATTCAGAGTGAACATCAGGAAAAAAAACTTCCTTGTCAGCTGTGGAAAAACATCCCAGGGAAGTAACTACAGATTTATGCCTTCAGAACTTCCACAGTGTTTCAGGATAAAAGCCTACAGGAAAGCATCTGCCTTGTTTTCCCCCAGGAGTTACACCCTAAGAATTCTTGGCTTTGTATTCATATAAGGCATATGAAGTACATGAAATAATGGATACTTCATTTATATATTAGTAAATATTTTCTGCAAAACAGCTAACTAGACATATGTAAACTGAAAATTCTCACAGTTCCTTCGTCCCCAAATCTTAACTTGTTTATTGTCATCTTGATTTACTGAAAACTGAGACCCTGTATACCAGTGGGGATCAGACCTGCAAACTCTTCCTGCAAAAAATTCCTGAAGTGATTATTACTATACTAATGGATTCAGTGATTTTTTACACTTTTTACATGGGTAGATAGTGACAGGACAAGGGGGAATGGTTTTAAACAAAAGGAAGGGAGGATTTAGATTAGATGTCAAGGTGAAGCTTTTCACAGAGAGGGTGGTGGGGTGCTGGAACAGGCTGCCCAGAGAGGCTGTGAATGCCCCATCCCTGGAGCTGTTTAAGGACAGGCTGGATAGGGCCCTGGGCAATCTCATCTAGTACTTGGTCTAGTGTTTGGCAACCCTGCCTGTTGCATGGGGGTTGGAACTTGATGATCTTTGAGGTCCCTTCCAACCCAAGCCATTCTATGACTCCATGATTGCATGAATCTATGATTTAAAACTGAAATAATGAACAGAGACAGAACGCATATCTGCTTCAAAGAATTAGCTTTTTTTTCCTTTTCTTTTTTTTTTCTCCTTCCCCTTCAGGATTCTCTTGATTAATGCTTTAAATGAGAACTTAGAACAGAAATTTTGCAGTCCTGCTTTGCCTCCATATGTGTCTGCTGAAAATGATGATAGGGTCCACTAGTCAGATTTAGTCCTTAAGAGTCAGGCAAGTCTTACATTCATCCTATTCATTAGAATATATACCGAGACGTACTAACTAATTCACTACAATGTGCAAATGAGGTAACTATAGCTGCAATTTCATAGTAACATGGAATAATTGTCCCAGTTAAAGTAATTCTTGTATTTCAAGGTATTAATGTCATTGTTAATGGTTTCTGAAAACTATTTTGTAGTTATTTTTTTCAGGTCAAATAATATTAACTAATCTTCCAGTTTTATCTGTGAGACATTAATGATGTGCTTTTGTTTTCTCCACAGGGACTTCAGATTTGTATTCTGTACACTTTCAGATCACCAATATTCAAGAAAAAAGTTTCTGAAGCATTTCTTGTTTTGGGGGTACCAGGGATACAGTTTTATCTGCATTCAGAAATTTACCATGTTTCAAAATCACAGCCTGCAGAGAGTTCCCAGGGAATTTTCAGATCATCTGAGATTTCTTCAGAAAATATTTCCTTGTCCACCCTCCCAAATGGCTGTTAGAAACCTGTAAATATATTAAACATAATCCTGCATTTTTTTCATGACTTGCTTTATGTAGATCTCACCGCTATCTTGAATGACGAATGTACTGTTCCAACTGCAGGTAGCTTGGAATAGATTCTAAGACAAGAACAGCAGGAGCAAAAAGCAGGACTGCATGTGTGTGATTGTGCAGAGGCAACACAATGGTAGATCTTGATACCACTTGCACTGCAGGTGACTGAGGAAGGTCTTTGAAAGGAGGTTATTACAGATTTGTGGTACAGTACAGACACAAAGAAGTTGCTCTGTTTATGCCTTTTTCATTTCTCAGGCCAGTTTAACGTGTTTACCTGGCCTATGTAATGTAGCTCTTCTCTCCTTTTTGTAAGAACAATTTTAATTTAATTAGAAACCAGAAGGTAAATCAAATGCACAGTTCTTACTGGTTCTGAGTCCAAACCGTATGTACTACCTCCATAAAATGTTGACTTTATGACTGTCTTTACAGAAGAAAATCTTTATCTTAGAATAGTTTTTAAATTTTGCAAGTAAAACTTCTTCAGTTTAAATAATAGACAAAATATTCTGTTTTCATGAGAGAAAATAAAAATAATTAAAAATAAGAAGGCACTTGAAGAAACAAGGTAGGAAAGAAATTCTTCATAAATATATAAGCTAGGTCCTATTCACATCACCCCCATCATTCACCTATGCTAGGACCTATTCCCCTTTGGAAGTACACAGGTGTTGCCAGGAACCACGTGGGGCACTTCAGCCAGCATTTAGCTATGCTCTGGCGTTCAGCTGCACCTTTCTTTCTGCCTCTCTGTTTTTTGGTATTAAGGGGAGTGTGGGACAGGAAAAAGGAGATCTTCTCCCTTTGTGACTTTGAGCAAAGCTCTAAGGCCCACTGTAGGGGGCTCTTGTCTAACAAATGGGAGTAATTATTCTGACACATTTCATTCTCTGCTGTGTGAGGAAAAAAAAAGCCTGAGAAATTTAGACAAGTAATTTTTTAAAACATTATCTCTTTTTTCAAATACACTTGCATGCTTTGCCATCTCTGGTTTAAAAAAAAAATACAAACATCATGTTGAGTTTTACATAACCTGTTTTAAGAAGCATGGCCAGCCTCCACTATTAGTAAGCCTCCAAAAGAGACAGCTATCAGATACAAGGCTGAAGTTCATCACCATTGCTCCGGAAAGCCAAAGGTCAGTAAAACTTATCTAGGAAAGGTAATCGATACTTTTTTTGTTTGGACAGGTTATGTATGTTTCAGGTTGCATACCATATATTTGCAAATCCAATTTATAACATCTACCTTTGTTGATTCCTTTAGCTTACTGAAAAAAAGTATTTTAGAAATTATAACATGGTTTAGGAAGGATGATATTTGATCATGCTGTTGAGAACAGCTAGATATTGTGAGGGTGGCTCCTTAAAAGAGTAATAGCACTTTCTTGCCTATTAATTTTTCCCCCACAAAAATTGTTCTTCAAACCCCATTTAATTTTGAACACAGATCTCTTAAAAAGCTTAATAAATACATCATTTCCATATTATGCCAAAAAAGCAAAAAAACCAACCAAACAAAAAAAACAAATATGCACACACAAAAACAACCAAAGAGTATATAATATTGGATTGACAAATGTTGACTTTTAACTAACCAAATCAAACACCCTATTTTGAATGTTTTCAGATGCTAACAAAATGCTTTAGAGCAAGCACTAAGCATGTCAGAACTAAAAGAAAACATTTTCAGCATAAAAGAATATGGAAAACTATAAAATTTATGTTGGTTTTTTTTTTTTTTTAATCCAAGGGATCTTAATTGCAGAATTTTGCAAAGCAAAATTCAGCCTTTTCAGGTTATATGCTTAATTGTTGTAAGCTCAATAGTTCAACTCTTATCTATACACGTGGAATATAGTAATCTTAATAATATGGTGAACTTTGGTGTTCTTTGTGATATGTGTGCTTTAAGTTCAGGAAGTTTCTCCTTGTTAACACATGGAAAAAGCTCCTTTGATACAGAAATGTTTTGGAGGAGGATTGAATAATCTGTGCACAGGTATGAAAACTGACAGCTTGTGTTTGTAATGGACAGAAAGGCCCTGTCTTCCAGACCTCTTTCCAATGTTTTTAAAATTGAAGAGATGATACATATTTCTTTACGTTTAAAATGGCCAAATTATTTCTAAATATTTTCTCATACTTATCTAGGCAGGCTTCTTGTATCACTGCTTTACCTAGCTCTTTTGTATCTTTGCCTACACACAAAGTGACCAGCAATGATGGACCCCAACAACTTCAGATGCAGTTTCTCTAGGGGTCTTGCCAACCAGATCCCTGAGCAACCTCAAGCCTGTTCTCCCCACATCCACAGTAGAAGTTTCACTGGCAGTTTTCCTCCTGTCACCAAAGACTTGTAACTCAACTACTTCATGGTCATTATGGCCAACATAGCCACCAGTCATCCCTTCAGGGCAACAACTTCAGAGGACAGTAATGGCCTTAAGCTGCGTCAGGGGAAGTTCAAGTTGGATATTAGAATAAATGTATTATTGGAAAGAGCGGTGAGGCATTGGCACAGACTGCCCAGAGAGGTGGTGGAGTCATTGTCCATGGAGGTGTTCAAGAGCCGCACAGATGTGGCACTGAGGGACACGGTTGGTAGGCACAGTGGGGATGGGTTGACAGTTGGACTAGATGATCTAAGAGGTCTTTTCCAACCTTAATGATTCTATGAGTTATTTGGGGAGGCACAGGCTTGCCACAAACAGTGGCTGTGTGCCACAAGCAGGGTTCCATTTCAAGACTGATTTTTCATCCCAGCACTGCCATCCTACATATATATGTCAAAGCCGGCATTCTGCTGTGGTTGAACCACCATTTCCCATCGCTGTGGCCACAGCTGGACGTGCTCATCGTCTCAGAGGTCTACACCAGCCAGATGAGTGGCTCTCATGAAAGGATCTGCCCCCAAAGCCTGGCTGTCTGGTAGCCAGCAGGAAAAAAAGAAACCCCTATTCTCTTGCCTGTGCGAGACAGATGGCAGAAGGGACAAGGAGCAAGCCGGCCAGACATCGAGCCAGCTCAGCAGCACCACCCCCACCGCCACTCCACCCCACCACGCGTGGCGGCGGCCAGGGCGACCAGCTCGGCGCATGCGCGCTGCGGCCCCGGGCGGGCCGGTGGCCGTAGTGCGCATGCGGATGCGTCGCGCAGGCCCGGCAGCGGCAGCACTCCGGCCGCCCCTTCTCTCCCCTGCCACGTACGGGTGGCGGCGGCCGTACCCGGGTTCGGAAAGCGCCGGGGCCTGCACCGGTGGGACCACGCGGGAGCCAGAGTAAGAGAGCGGGCCACACCCGCTTCCTTTCCCTTCGCCGTCCCTGGGGTCAGCCGCTGCGGGGCGGGTAAGGGCGGCGGGAGGGGCGTTGGGCCGGGGGGCTCCGCGGCCCCTGGCGGAGGGGCTGGGAGACCCCTCGCGTCCCCCCGGCCGCGCCTCAGGGAGGCCTCGGCCCGCGCTGAGCCGCGGCGGCTGGCGGCCCCTCCGTCACAGGGCCCCGCTTCCTGCACCGGGCCTGCCTCGCTGCGGCTGGGGAGCGGTGATCCATCTAGCTGTGTCACGTTGTGGGGAGGGAAGCCGGAATGCTGTGCCATTCTGTGCTTGAAACGTTTCGGGTAGTTCTCTGCGATGGCTGCAAGCAGGTGCAGTGTTGGGAGTCTCCTTTCTTTCACTCCAAGCCAAGTGGAGAACACTTGGGCAAAAAAAAAAAAAAAAAAAAGTGCATTTAAGTGTTTGCCTGTTACCTTTTCTTACTCTTTGCTAGACATGCAGTGGGTTTCTGAGTGTGATGTTGGTGAATAAGACAATATAATTATGTAATTATGTTACAGTAGCGAGCTTCCTTGCGCAAAGATACAAATGATGCATTCCAAAGGCCACAGCAGCTCAGGTGTGTCCCCTGAAATCTGTCCGGAGGATGACTGATGAGGTTCTGTTCCTACTCTTGTCAGTTTCTAAGCAAGCTACACTGTAATGCTACAGAACCCAAACCAGTGCCTAGCTGTGATGTTTAAACCATATGAGATGCAAGCTGAATGAACTCTCTTAATCCACTTGTAGATGCATTTTCTGTACTTCCTCAAAGCATTCAATAGTACTTGAAGCTGTAGCAAGATCAGGGCAAGACTGGCACTCTCTCTCTGTGTTACTCATTTCACAAAGTGTGTGTGAGGAATCAGAAAAGCGATGCCTTCCTGTTCACCTGACTGGTGTGTCACCGCAGCCTTACCTGCTCCCTTTAGCATTTGCAGAGGTGGATGTTTCATGCTTGGGAGGAGGGAGGGGAGCAGTCACCAGCCTAAAGAACTGGGGAATGGCTTTGTCCATTCTCCTGGGCTTGCCTGCACTCTGCTTCAGGCCTTTGCTCATTGTGCCTGTCTGTTCCAACTTTCCCAAGCTGAGCTGGAAGGAGAGAACTGGGAAGCACGCTTTCATAGGGCTGAGAGGATCACACTTTTCCCCACTGTTTACCAGCAAATTGTCTAAAATTCAGATCACGAGTGTTAGAGATCAGCCATGTTTGTATGAGAGAGAGGAAGGTGTAGAGTACCCTTAGCAGATGGGAGGGAATTATGTTTTCATTGAGTTGGTTTGTATGCTAAATCATTGTCTTGTGGCTCTGGGTGATGAACATGCGTGTAATAAGCAGACAGACTGCATAAACTTCAGGCAACTCACTGCACTCTTTTCAGCAGAAAAAACAGATTCTTAAGCTGAATCGAGGGCAGATAGTATTTTTAAGTACTGTACATTTCTGACTGTATTTCCTTCTTGACCAGTTTTGTGGTTCTGCTTGTGGGAATGTAGCATTACTACTCTGTTACTGCTGGTAGTCTGTACTGATGCTGCCTGGAAGTCACACCACTTAATGCTACAAAGGCTCCAGAAATGGATTTCTAGGTTTTTATAGTGCTAAATCAGTCTAAGTTTAACTTAAATTTAATTAATGAAACTTCACCTGGGGTTTTAAGATGGAGGCCATATAAGTGAGCATGTTAAGACCGCTGGCGAAGATCACTGTCCTCCTGGGAAGGAACACGTTGCTCCTCCATGCAATTAAAAAATCTAGAAAAATAAACACTGTTCCTCAATTACGAAATTAAAACTCTTGTTCAAGATCTGTTTTAGTTGGGTCTCAAACTATACAGTACTCAGGAGTGTAAACGTGATTGTTACATATGATAAAATAGAGGCTTTTTGTAATTGGGTACATTTGTTAAGATGTTTTAAAGTGAAAGATTAACGTGAATTGTTTAAGAAAGTTTGACAGTAAATAAATCTTTCTTATTTTTTTCCGATGCAGCTTCCTGTTTTCTGCCACTAATAGTGCATGGCGGCTTTTCCTAACTCTGTCCTGGAGTGAGGGGAAATTTGACCAATAACCAGCATCAGGAAGACAGACAAGGTAAGGTAATGCTAAATGCATGTTTAGTAAAGGCATTGAAAGAAGACCTGTGTATGGATGCCATTTAATTCTTTATGCTAATTTTGTTCTAAAAAGCCTTCTGTGAAGAAACCTTTTAAAACCAACTTCTGCTGAAACAAAGTAGAACTGAAACAGAGTTGATGTTCCTGTAGTCAAGACTTGCAAAACATGTATAATGCATTAACATTAACACTATTATGAACCTCACCATTTCATCAGTGTCTCTGCAACTACCTTGCTGTGTGAATAAGAGGTCCCTTTTCTCTGCAGTTATACTGAATTTCTCTGTATCCACCTACCTCTTGTTAAATCCTTTTAAGAGAATGAGTTTTGTTCAGTAGCTGCTTGTCTCTTTGCTGTAGTTAACCCTGGCAGGCAGCTCAGCACCACACAGCTGCTGACTTGCCCTCCAAAGGTGGGAGTGGGGAGAGAATCAGAAAGGTACAAGTGCGAGGACTCACGGGATGAGATAAAGACGTTCTGCTAGGTAAAGCAAAAGACACACATGCAACCAAAGCAGAACAAGGAATTAATTTTTACTTCCTGCTACGTTAGCATGCGGGTGTTCAGCCACTTCAAGGAAAGCAGGGCTCAGCACATGTTACAGTTTATTGGGAAGACAGACACCATGGTTCCAGATGTCCTCCCCCAGCTTTACTCCTTTCTCCCAGCTTTTATTGCAGAGCACAACATCCCTTCTGGCCAGGTTGGGTTGTCTGTCCAAAGCGAACTACTAAAACACTGGTGGGCTTTCAGTGTTATTCTCATCCTAAGTCCAAAACACAGCACTGTACTAGCTACTAGAAAGAAAATTAACTATTTCAGCTGAAACCAGGACAGTATTTTCTCTTTATTCTATACCAGCTATGTTGTGCTCTGCTCACATACTTTGCAGCATGTCCCGGTTAATCACTGCCGCCTTACCTGTGTTCTGATTTATGCGCAGATGTCATTCCCTTAGTCTATGGGCCATCCATTTAAATGTGCCTTGAGTTCCTTTAGTCTATAACTTTAGGCTCCATCTGTCATTACAGCCTTTCAGGGCAAGAGAGAGAGTGCGTGTGGTGGTGAATGGTGGAACCAGTTCTGGCTGTGCTTATCCAGCTCTGTCACCACTTCACTTCGCTCAGTTCCATCAAAATTTATTAATCTCGGTGACTCTTGTCATGTACAGTATTACGTAGCAACTAACATCATGCATTTTAAATTAATATCTGTTCTCACCCAACATAATACTCCCCTTGAGGTACGCACCAAACATCCCCATCCTTCTGTATTACCCACTAAGTGCACTCAGGTCGCTGACCAAAAGCAATCCTATGAATGGACTTGCCTTTGTCTGAGGCAGGAATTGCCCAGACTAGTTTTCATGTACACAGCAAGGACTTGATCTCCTTATGCAGAATGTGAGTTTTTTAACTGAGCAGGGCTAGCTTGATCGGCAGATCCCTTTTGCGAAATGTGTGCGCCGGTGTTTGAAAGTCCCAGCACCCATTGCTCTTAGTGCGGTTTTTAATAGCCCATTGTATCGTTTGATTTTCCTGGAGGCTGGTGCAAGGTAGGGGGTGTGATATACCCACTCAGTGCCATGCTCTTTGGCCCAGGTGTCTATGAGGTTGTTCTGGAAATGAGTCCTGTTGTTTGACTCAGTTCTTACTGGGGTGCCATGTTGCCACAAGACTTGCTTTTTGAGGCCCAGAATGCTGTTTTGGCAGTGGCACATGGCAGGGATATGTTTCCAGACATCCAGTGGTTGCTTCCATCATTGTAAGCCCATGGCGCTTGCCGTGGCTGCTTCAGTCCTAGCACCCTGTTGGTTTTGATTTTCTTCAGTGGCACAGCTCTTGGGTATGTGGGCATCTACGTGGCATACTTTTACAGCCATGTTCTCTACCCGGACAACAATATCTTTCCTAATGCAGCGGCCCAGATGAGTTTGCCTCTGCACTGACAGCTGTTCTGCCTCCATTGCTGTAAGCACCTCCACAGGGCATTTGCCACCATCCATGAGTCAATATAGAGATGGAACGCTGGCCGCTTTTCTCACTAGCTTAAGATAGCTGAATGGCCTTCACTTCTGTAAATTAACTCAATTCAGTAACTTCTTCAGCAATTTCTGTGACCTCTTGCACAGGACTCCACAAGGCCTTCCACCTCTGATGCTTTCCCGCACTAAGACGTCAGTGAACAGGACATACTGCTTCTTGTGAGGCTGATCATCTTGTTTTGTGTGGTTCCTTCTATAGGACTTACTATAACTCAGGTCGTGGGTTTCAACTGTTTGAAGGCAAATCCATTACAGCCTCCACCCCATGTCCTTTTTGGCCGGGCCATAGGATTTAACATTGAAGGGAACTCCTACCCTCTCCCTTGCTCCAGCCTGAGCTTGTCCAGTAGGTAGAGGTCTGCCTACTGTGTTGTGGACATATCCATGGCCACAAGTGCTTCAAGGTTTGCCTGTTCTGATGTGGGTTTTGTAATGGGCCACAGCCTCTTCAGAGGTATACCTGCTGCAGAATGGACATATCCACAGCCACAGTTACTTTGAGATGTACCTTCTCTGTCATGGCCTTTTCCATTGGCCGTGGTCCCTTCAGACTCTGCTGTGTTCTGGTCTTACCCACAGCCACAAATGCTTTGAAGTATTCTGGCATGGCTTAGTCTGCAGACACGGGCGCTGCAAGGTGTACTGACACAGGCTTCTGCATGGCCACAGATGCCTTGAGGCATGTTTTCTCCAGAGTGGACTACTCCATGGCCACGGACACTTCAGGGTACACGTTCTCCCATGCGGACTCATCCACAGGTCTCTCTGTCCTGAGTTTAGCCTGGAGTCGCAGCCTATCCAGTACAGCAGCACAGGGGCAACAGCGATGCCCTGGCTGTCTTCCTGCCCAGGCTCATGACCATGGTTGTTTCCAAAATGTTCCCACACATAGCAAAGCAATATGATGAGGAGTAGACGCCAGAAGCAAAAGCAGCCATTAACAGGTGCTGGACTCTGAAAATACAGTAAGACAAGTAAGCCCTATGAAAAGCGTGGGAGCCTGTCAGTTAGTGGTCAAACAGCTGCAATATCTATACATTTTATCTCATACACTTGTCACACTCATCTGTCTTGGAACCCTTTGTTCCCCAGATTGGGTGCTAGAAAGACTGTAGTAGTTTAACCATGAGAGGCAGCTAAGTACCACATACCCACTTGCTTATCCTCCCCAGGTGGGATGGGGGAGAGAATCAGAAAGTAAAAAATGTGAAACCTCGTAGGTTGTGATAAAGACAGATAAAGTCACGTGCAAAGCAAACAAGGAATTCATTCATTACTTCCCATCAGCAACCAAATGGCTGAGCTAACCTAACCGCAGGAGAGCTGGGTTCATCGCGTGTAAAGTTTTATTGGGAAGACAAATGCCTTCCCTTCAGACATCCCCCCTTCCTGAGCACAGTGCCATGTAGTGTGGGACATACATCCCTTTGGCCAAGTTGGATCGGCTGTCCTGGCTGTGTCCTCCAGCTACTTGTGCTTTGCCCATGAGCTCGGTAAACGTATGATCCACTTCATTGTTTGAGAAACTGGTGCATTGTAGAACGTGCCTGAGAGAGGTGTTTTAGAGGTTTTCTTTTTCAGAATATGGAAAGCTTCAGAACTGCTATCAGGCACGTTTAAGTTGTTAGCGATTTAGTTCTCTAAAGGATGTTTTTAATGTTTTTATTGTTAACTGGTCTGTAGGTGACAAGGAATCCACCATGAATGGGCAGCTGGACTTAAGTGGGAAGCTGATCATAAAAGCTCAGCTTGGTGAAGATATTAGGAGAATTCCTATCCATAATGAGGACATCACCTATGATGAGTTAGTGTTAATGATGCAAAGAGTTTTTAGAGGAAAACTTCTGAGCAACGATGAAGTCACAATAAAATACAAAGATGAAGGTAAGGTTTAACTACTGCCGTTGCAGTTCAATTACTACTATTGCTCTGATACCATTTATCCAGAAATTACACAGGGCAGAAACTGTGAAACTCACCTTTTCAAAGTTGTCCAAAATACTGTTGGCAAATGTGGACGATTTCTCTTAAAATCATTTGATGTAATCAATAGAATCTGTCTTTTGTGGTTACGCTGTCTTACCATAGTATTTCCGCCAGGATTTCTGGAATATCAGCAATCTGAAAATTCATTTTTTTGCTGATGCTGTTTCAGATTTCTCTGCTAGCTGCCTATTTAACCATTTTTTTTGTGCGTGTGCTTTCAGTGATAGGGTGGGTTTGAGGGGTGAAAGTTGAATTAACGTGCGTGATTTAACACCAGCTCTCTTTAGACTTAAAATGTAATTTTTATGCAGTTCTTTCACAGGATGCAAAATGCATTGTTTGAGATGTATGGAGTGATTGTTGTGGTTCTGAAGGATTTTATCTTAGAATGCCGGTGCGGAAGAGAGGGCAGAGGGGATGGTATTCATGATATAAACATGGAACTCTGGATGGAGGAAAAGAATCCAAAGTCTCTTAGATCAAAGACTGCAATAATTATGTGTGCAGCAGAAGTGCTATGTTACGGCAGTATTCAGGTTCATTTTTTCTTAATGGCATTAGCACTGTCTGGGGAACCTAAAATGTCAAGCAACCTTTGTTCATGCATCTGTACCACTCTGAATGACTTAGAGACAGTTTTTCAGTTTTATAAAGGTTTGAGAGAGACTTACTTCTCATCAAAAATGATATGCAATTAAAAGCTATTTTTTGGAGTCTTGACCTCTAGTAGGAGAAAGCTATGTGGATTTGCAGTAGTTTTGTTTTCTGTTTTATCACATATTATTTTTCCTTTTTGGAATGGGAAAGGCAAAAGAAAGTGAGTGAATGGTTTTTCATTAGGTTAAAGCATCTTGTCCCTTTTTTGCATTCTTGCCTGTTCTTTAGGTATAATTCTCTGGTTTTATGTACGTCTCTGTCTTTTCTGTGACACACTTTTGCTTCATCCACGCTTCCATGTCAGACGCCATTCTGTCAGACTGCCCCTCTGCTGCCATCTGTCACACGGCAACAACACGTAAGGGAATATTGGTGGGAAGGTTCAACCTCTACTGCCGTTCCACCAGCATCCGCCTCTCACGTTGTGGGCCAACATCATAAAATAGGAGGCATTACTTTCAGAGCAGCCTTCATAAAATATATAAAATAGTTAAAGTATATAAGTAACAAAACATTATTTTTTACCATCTTCATTAAAACATAAAAAATGAGAGCAACAAAACCAAAAAACTAACGGGATATTGACCTTGTTTTTGTGAAACTGATGTATCAGTCTGGTTCAGTGGCAGTGGCTGCAGTTCTTAGTGAGTTCTCAAGGTGTTCGTCAGAGATTTTTGATGAAGTTTTATTTTTCCTATGCTATGACCTTGAAAACAGTTGTTCACAAGCTGCTAAAAAGCAACAACGTGAACAAGAGTAACTGTGAAGTGAGGGGTACTTCCCTCTGCTAAGGTGGGGCTTACAAAAGTCCCATTGAGAGACGTGATGGTGTGGGGCAAGGGGCAGCCACAGGCAGGATGGACTGGGCCGGGCGTGCAACGTGGCTGCTCTAGGTCATGATTGCTGCTAAGAACATTTAAACAACATTCATGTCAGAGGAAGTTGCAGTATTTAAGGGAAGAGTTAAGAGAACTGGATTCGGTGTGATTGCTGTATGAGGTCAGTGGTATTCTTGCCTTTGCTTCAGCTAGGCTAAGGTCATTGTTTAAGTCTTTTTCCTTACCCTCCAAACCTGGAGGAGCACTAGTCTCCATCTCATTAATGTCAATAGGCAGTCTTCTGAAGCCACTCATAATTCTGCCTTAACCTCTGTGCATAATTTCCTCGCACACTGATCCTGGCATTCAAATAGTAAATATTTTTGTGTGGTGTTGCGCAAAAGTCTAACGTGTTGCTTTGTTCTGATGATGGTTTTAAGAAACATTTGTGAGGACCTTATTTTTCTTGCAAAGTGTTCCTCACTCTCTAAATATTTCTTTCTACCCAAGTTACTGCAGATGCCTTTTAAATCAACAGTGTTTCTAATCGATTGTAGCTCGGGGAAACGCAGAGCTAAGCCTTGCTTAGTAACCCTAGAGCAAAACCTCTGCTTTTTACTTCTACGTCTTCGGTTTTCTCTTTATACATATAGTGAGGTATGGTAAGTGATAGTGTTAATTGGTAAACTCTTTTCTGGTAGCTTTGGAATCAAATAGGGAATGTCATTATTTAGTAATGAAGTAACACTTCTGCCCTAACATGAAGTTCAGTGGTGAATAGGCCTTGCTTTAATGTAACTTATTTTTAAATATTCTTTTCAGATGGAGATCTTATAACAATTTTTGATAGCTCAGATCTTTCCTTTGCAATTCAGTGCAGCAGGATACTCAAGCTGACATTGTTTGGTAAGTATATAAGGTGGTTCATACCTCTTTTAAAATAACCTTTATTAAATAAATTCAGGCACAGATGTTCATTATCAATTTATGTCATGTTAGAAAAATGAAATCAGTAAGTTACAAACAGTGGATTAATATGGGACATCTCTTTTCTCTTTTGCTCTTTCACGTGATATGTGAAGTTGGAGAAACTGAAATTCTGTTAAAAATAACATTAAGTGCTTCTAGAGGAATAGATTTTAACATTTATCCTTTTGCCTTTGATAAAATGATGCTTTTTTTTTCAGGTTGCTATTTGTAATTTTGTAGATCGTTCCACAGAACAGCGGGCAGATTTGAACCTGAAGACTGACCCTGTTCTCAAAGTGCAAGAGGGCTCTGTGTGCTGCCCTAGTTCTAAAGGCACTGTCTAATGGGACAGATTTCCACAACCAAATATGGTGTTTGTATTGTTCAGAGTATAGGTGTGGAAATTGAATAAACAATGCAGAAACTTGCTGCAAGACTTGCTCTGCAGTTGTGGTTCTCAGTAGTCTCAGGCTAAAATGAGATTATGTGAAAGGAACAGTAAACTCTAGAATGAGTTTAGCCTGTGTTTACTCACTGTGTGTCGCTCCAAACTTCACAAAGTAGAATGATTCTGAAATTGGGAATGTTGGGTTGGTTTTTTTGTTTTTTTTTTCCAATTTTAAAGTGAACATCAAAACATTTCTACAGTCCTAAATGTATCTAATTGTTGTTTTGCAGTTAACGGACAGCCAAGACCCCTAGAATCCAATCAGGTGAAATACCTGCGTCGAGAGCTGATAGAACTTCGCAATAAAGTCAATCGTTTACTGGACTGTTTAGAGCCACCCGCTGAACCGGGGGTGTCCACCAACCTGCCTGAAAGTGGTAGGCAGCCTGCCTAAGAGCTGTTGGGTTTGGTTTGCAGGGTTGCGTGCTGTTCAACCAAGTGAAAGATGAGGTCTTGAGTACTGGTTGTGATGGTTCTCGATCGTTGCTCAATTTTTAATGCTTCAGTTATTTCAGAGGCAGAATCTGCCTTTGGATTATTTGGAGTATAGCAGTAAGTTAACTTAGAAATAACACCTCCAAGGATGATTTTTGTTGTGATGTCTAAAGGCTGTAACTAACGCTTGTGAGTCGGGACAACTTTTCGACAAGGCTTTCAGCTGAATTAATAGTCTGTTGTTGCTGAAGAGGGAAGAGCCGAGCACTCCCACTGCTTACTTTGGGCTAGCTCTGGTGCTTATCTTGTCATGTTGCTAAGCAGGTTTGAGTCACTAGTACAGTAAAAAGCTAATTCAGCAAAAATTATATTCACTTCTTTTGCCAGGTTAGGAAATTGAATCCAGACATTTTGAGCTCAGACCAGCATCAGAGCTGTCTCAGGGTAAGCAGCACAAGGGTGCAGAATAGGGGTGGGAGAGCATTTTGGGGGAGGGGGTGAAATGGGGGAGGAACCTGTATTCTCCCACTTTTGAGACAGTGATCTGCTAGTTTAGAAGAGTCACGGAGTACAGTGTTACGAGTAAAGAGGCAAACTCACAGCTCCAGCCTTTCTTTTAAGAAACGTTGCTTTTGTTATTTTAACAAGAAAACCTACAAAAATGCAACCCCCGTTCCTACAATATAAGCAGTGACTAAATTCAGTGGAATACTGGGAATTTGGGTTATAAACTGCTTGGAAGGAGGTTAGCGTGATGATCGTAGAGTGCAAACAGCCAGTTTTAACTCTACCTGCGCTTGTTTGTTTCTAAGTGAAAATGGGGCCCTGTGGAAGATAAGGGGCTTCAGAGGTAATCGGTTCTGCAGGGAGATGAGCTTCATCCATCAGCGTGGGGAGGGGAACTGGCAGAGGAGGGAACAGGACAGAACAAGAGCGACAGTTGGTGAAACTATAATAAATTGGAGGCTGTCCTGTAAGTAAGTGTTCCTGATTTAGAATTCTTTGTTGGCAAATCATACCAGAACAATTTGTTGTAGCGGGAACCTTTGAACTTCAGAGTGAACTGATGCTCCAGTGTCAGTGTGTGTCTTAACTATGCAACGATGAGACCTCAGCTTTGTGGTTCATCACATTCTTAGATACAACGTTGATTATTCACATTGTTCTAACATAAGCATTTTAACAGGTCGTTTTTTTAAGACTGTATGCAGTTTTAAAGTTGGTGTAGTACAATAGGTATGTACAATGTTTTTTGAGTTTTCAAGAATTAAAGCCAGGGCGTTTTGTTTCGTAGATGCTGTGGATGGTAGGGAAGAAAAGCCTGCTGCTGCTGACTCTAATGTTAAGCCATCCACTCAAGTTATAGCAGCAAGCATGTCTGCGTTCGATCCGCTAAAGAACCAGGATGAAATCAGCAAGAACGTCATGTCAGCATTTGGCTTGACAGATGATCAGGTGTCAGGTAAGAATGCAAAAAGCAAACCCTATTAGTAAATGATTACCTAAATCTTGATTTGCAACAGAGCATTTGTCTTTTAGATGTATTAAGCTGCATTCTGTATTGACTGTTCCTTTTCAGAATTCTAAAATGCGCGGTGCATTAAGGTGTTGTAAATGGGCTTGCTAAGTTCTGCGTACAAAATGCCAAAATGTTGGTGTTGGTTGTAGCTGGACGTTGTAGCTCAGAGTCAAAAATAGTATAATATTTTTTATTTGAACTACTTAAAGCCCCTACTAATGTAGAGTAACTTAATTGGTAACTGCCAGTGATGGAAGAACAGGACCCACTACTTGGCCTTAAGGATTGATCTTGTGGTTCAGCTTAGGTTCTCGGCTTGTGTTCTGCTCCTTGAGTCAGTCAGAATGGTTTGTATAACCCTATCTTTTCTCTTTTGCATTTCAAAAGTAAGTAGTGACAGCATTTTTTAATCTTAACAGAAGGGAGTTGCCTACTTGCCAGAATGGTGATTGTTCTTGGAGAACTGTGTGATTATTAGTACCAGTATGACTAATAGGAGAATGCGAAACATTTAAACACAGTTTATACTAAACTGAGTACAGTCAGCTTAAGACGAGATAGCTGAAATTGTAAAAGAAATACAGGATGTAATGGGTAATGAGATGCAGAATATAGAGAAATGACTTTCCACAGGATCTTCTTTCAGATCCAAAGAAGGGCAACAAGGCTTGTGAAGGGTTTGGAGAATATGCCCTACGAGGAGAGACTAAAGGAACTGGGGCTGTTTAGTCCAGGGAAGAGGAGGCTGAGGGGAGACCTCATTGCTCTCTTCAAATACCTGAAAGGTGATTGCAGTGAGAGCAGGGCTGGTCTCTTCTCAGTGGTGACAGGTGACAGGACAAGGGGAAATGGCCTCAAGTTGCGCCAGGGGAGGTTTAGGTTGGATATCAGGAGAACTTTACAGAAAGGGTTGTTAAGCACTGGAACAGGCTCCCCAGGGAGGTGGTTGAGTCACCATCCCTGAATGTGTTTAAAAACCGTTTGGATGTGGTGCTCAGGGACATGATTTAGCGGTGGGTTGTTAGAGTTAGGGTAGTATGGTTAGGTTGCGGTTGGACTTGATGATCTTTGAGGTCTTTTCCAACCTGAGCAGTTCTATGATTCTTGAGTCTGACAAATTTTAATTTAACATGATAGCATGTGAATAATTTCCTGCAGCTTTGTACCTGCATTCTGGGTGCAGAAGAAGAATGAGGTACGTTAGGTGTCTGTTCTGTCCACATGCAGCAAGCCTTTGGTGCGTGTGTGCAGGGTGAATGCCTGAAGCTGCAGAAATGGTGTTGTTGTGGAGGGCTTTATCCACAGAGTGGAAGAGCATGAAATTTGAGTGACTTTGACCTGAAACAGGTGGGAAATTCCCTCCCCTTGTATATTTTTAAGCTAGACTTGAGATGTGCAAATACATACTTCCAAATGTAAATCTGTGGAGAACTGGAAAAAGTATTAAAAACTTTGCAAGGGAGCGGACTCATTCAAACTCCCTCTTCGTTTCCTTTAATGTATTTTGTTCTCTCTTCTCTAGGCCCACCCAGTGCCCCCGCAGAAGAACGATCGGGAACACCAGACAGCATCGCTTCCTCCTCTTCTGCAGCCCACCCCCCCGGCGTGCAGCCCCAGCAGGCACCGTACCCGGGAACACAGCCACAGACGGGGCAGCAGGTGGAAGGTGAGGAGCTCCTGCTCTGCTATTTGACATGAGTGGTGCTGCCTGAGTCTGTGTGCTCTGTACCTACGGCTTCTAATTGGCAGGCCCAAAGTGAACGCACAGCTACAAATTCATCTGTCCCACGAGGCAGAATGTTTTTTTTTTCCCTGCGTGTCATTCAACATATGAGCGGCAGGTGGAGCAGTAGCTCCATTTAAAAGGGTAGTGAATTAGCAAGGGGAGTTTCAGTATTCTGTTCACGTTTTCTAGGAGCACCCAGTCTTCAGACCTTTGTAATTCTAGACACAGCTGCGGCATGACTTTACTGTTTGTACTTCCATACCAACTATGTTAGAAAGACGTTTCTGTATTTTGACACAGAAACAAGATAAAACCCTCTTCTACTTTCTTTACTGATCTAACAGACAGGCATAAGACACATTGGTGATGGTGACCACAGTATCCACAGTCACTTGAAATCCCTTCCTGGTGGTTACCAGTGACATTTTGACTGAGCAGAGTATTCGAGCAATCCCTAGTTAGGTCTGTGCGTGAAAGCTGTTAGTTGAAGTAGAGCATTATGAAAACACTTGTTTTTGCTGCTTTCGGCCTTTTTTTGCTTACATTTCTTATACTATTTAAGGGATATAAATGAGAAAGAAGAGTAATCTTTGTGGCTTAAAGCTATAATAATGATTCGATGTCTGGTACATATAAAATCTTTTCAAAGATTTTCTTAAAACCCAGGATTTTTAAAACTGGCATTAGGTACCATCTTATTATTGCTTATTAATTATTTTTCTTTGTGAATACAAGGTCATTCGACCTCTGTGCAGATACTATTGAATGGCTTGCCTCCTCTTCACCAGTTTGAATGCAATCAGTACAACAAAGAAGCGTGTGTGTGCTTTGAATTCTCTTCAGCCCTTCTGCTCAGTGCTCTTTTCATCTCACAATAATTGTATACCAAATAAAGTCTTGAAGAGTTGGTGGGCATGTAAAACACCTTTGCTTTCAGCTGCAGTTAACACAGAGTTAAAAGGAAAGGAGGAACCCTGCTGAAGCGGCGCGTACAGGGATGTGGGAGGACTTGGAGCAGAACTGCTTTTACTGTCTTAGTGCACTTCAGACGATACAGTTTGCAGTTCTATTTATACAGCCTGTTGATCTTTGCAGAATGAGTAATTGTACAGTAACACTTTATAGTGAAGTCTCCAAGTCTGCTGCAGTTCAGCTAAGCTTCGGTTTGGCAGATAATTAGTTTTGTTCTTTGTGCGTGTTATTCAAAGAAGAAACAGCAGGAGCAGAAAACCTAAGCAAGGCCCATAGGTTAAGTCAGAACAAATATTCTGTCTCAGCTTGCCAAGAAAATGAACAAAGTAAAGTTAGGAAAAATGAGCATTGAATTAGAATGCCCGACCTTAAGAATGTATGGTTTTATTTCTGTTTTAGGGGGTATAACGCTGGGTCTCTCAAGAAAACCTGCCTTACAGCGAGTCAGGCGTTAAGGGATGGAGGACTTGTCTAGACAATGTGGTCAGAATAAATAATGTACCACTCTGCTTACAGGACTTTGTACAGAAATAGTCTTAAAAACTATTATAAACAGACAATTGAGGACATGTTTAACTTCTGAAGTACTTTAATTTACATTATAAGTTCTGGAGAAGTTAGCAAGATGCGTAAAGATTCTTGCACTCTTACACACCAGTGCAGTGCTAATTAAGGTATATGGCTCTTGGCATCCCTTGAAATAGTGAGCCCCACATAAAATAAGAACTATTTGTTTTGTCTTTGGAGTGGCACGGTTCAGAAACTGAAATCTGTAATTTGTACATGTTATTTCTGCAACTGGAACTGTTAGGATGTCGTGCGTCCGGTATGTATGATACAGCTCAGGTACCAGCCCCCAACCAACCGAGCTCTCTGTCCCCAGGCCAGATGTACCAGCAGTACCAGCAGCCAGGTTACCCTGCCCAGCAGCCACAGGCGCAGCCCCAGCAGCAGTATGGCGTGCAGTACCCAGGTAAGTGGCTCCTGCAAACTGCGACGTGGCTGGGGGGGCTGTCTCTGTCGGTGCCCGATCCTCTGAGCTTTGGTTCCCGAATGTGTGGGGCAGCTCAGGGTGCTGAGCCTCCCAAACAGCTGCGCTTCTGAGGGAAACGGGCACAATTCTAAAATGACCGGGTAGCGAATGCTGGCGGTGCGTGTGTTTTCACTAGAGTTGGACTTCGGTATCTCAGTTCTACCTGACTGTCAGAAGAATGCACTGGTAGAAAAGTAGGTGAAGTAAAGCATGAGCAGTCTTCAGGATTGAGGTCTGCATCTTGGCATTCTAGCAAAGAACTGATTCTAGCAAAGTTACTAATGCCTCAACTAAAGGCACTACTGCTTTTGACAGGAGAGCACGTTAGCACATTAGTGGTTTGTCTGCAAATACGAAATGCTAGGCTTTGCATGTCTCCAAAATAAACTTGACTTCAGAATTTCCAGTTATTTACTGCAGCAGAAACTGACATCTAATAACTGATAGTATACGCTGCAGTACCAGGATGAATATATACCTCCCATTGCTTATTGCTTTTAGAAGAAGATAGAAAGCATTTGTCATGTAGTTTAGCCAAGATTATTTAAAACAAACAAAGACTTCCATACTGTTAAGTGCCTCAGAACGCAGCCTGTACCACTGCTTTTTTTTTCCCCCACAATGTATACAGTGGAAGTGGATCAGTTTTGATGTAGATGAGAACAGTTGCGTAGCTTATGAAAAAATTCCCATGTTTATCTTGGATAAGAATCCTAGAAAACTTGGTACAGAGGGTTTGTGCCTCATCCCTTGTGCTCTGTGCAAGAGCTGATTGAATTGGGTCTTGAAATGGTATTTTGTTCTGTGCAGATCTCTCACCTTGCCTTTTGTAATTAGACGTCTGTGACAGACTGCCACCAGTCCTGTTCCTTCTGCTGAAGTTAGACTTAAAGAAGTAGAAATGCCTATCTGACTTAATTGCTATAGACTTAAAAAACTACTGCAGGAGAAAAAAAGAGTTTCCAGCTACGTACTAGTCATTTCCCACCATGATCTAGACCGTTATTTTACTGCAGTATTTCCTGCAGGATCTATAGTGCAACATGAGTTCTGCATTCCCAATTCTTAGGATGTCTCCATTAAGAAATCGTCATCGCCAAAAATGATCTGGAGCTCCTCATGTTTCCCAAAACTCATTTCATCATTAGCCAGATCTGTCAGAAGCAGTCTCATTGCGAGGGCTTTCTGACAGCTGCCATCGAACAGCTTTACTCGGAAGTGGTTATTCATCTGGTTGTTGCTGTTGTGCCCATGAGGATTAACCTCCCAAACCCCTGCCCCCCAGAGCAGGATCCATTCCCACTCTGTCCAGTAGCTCTGCTAGACAAGAAGATTTACTCATGGTAGTGAACCCGCAGCCTTCTGAGGTTTGTCTCATGAGTAAATTTTGAGCCCAGTTTCAAGGTGAGTTCAAAATTTACTGCAGTGCGTTCTTCGATCCTTACTCTTTCTGTTCAGGGCTGTGCACTTTTAATAACTTGTGTGTCTGGTGTTTAATGCTGACAGGATTCCAGTCAATGGAGAGGTTTCATTGCGAGTAGCTGCAGGTGTGTTTCGTGATGGACAAAAGTAGCTATTTCTTCATAAAAGGAATTAATGCTAATTTTAAAGTCTTCAAAAAGAGAAATTCCTTTTGGAAGCTGGTTTTATGCAGAAACACCAAGTCGGGACACGTTTCAATGGAAGTTTTGTACTCAAGTATTCTGTTCTGCACAATTTCTGTCAAATTTAAAAGTCTGCTTTTAAAGAACTGAAAACATCTGTGGTTTAACCAACACAGTGACTTAAGAGTATTGAGCACTAACTATGTTTTCGTGACAGTTTGGTTTTGATTTTATTTGGGGAAAAAGGCTACATTTTTGCCTTGCTTGTCAAGGAGGATTTCTTACTTTTAACGTGATGTGATGGTAAAATGCCGTTTGTCTGTCTTTTAAATTCCTTGTTGGCTGTGGGAATACCAGGCCGCGTGCTTTCACGTGATGGCAGGAAAACTCGCAGTTCCTTACGTTTGCTTGTCTGTGCTTATCGTGCTACTTCTGCTGTCACCGTGGTCGCTGTGTGTGTGTGTGTGAGCCCTGGGTGTCATGCCATGCCTCACCCCGTGCCTCTCCCTCCACAGCCGGCTACAGCCCGCAGCAGGCCGCCTCGCAGCCGGCGCAGCAGTTCCCAACCTACAGCCAGCAACCGGCCCCAGCCGCCGCCTTCCCGGGGCAGGGCCAGGCCCAGCAGCTGCCAGCGCAGCAGCCACAGCAGTACCCGGCGGGCAGCTTCCCCCCGCAGCCCTACACCACGCAGGCCTCGCAGCCGGCCCCCTACAGCGGCCCGCCTGGTGCCCAGGCAGCGCCCGGCACCTTCCAGCCACGGCCCGGCTTCACCCCGCCGCCCGGCAGCACCATGACGCCACCGCCCCCTGGGCCCAACCCGTACGCCCGCACCCGGCCACCCTTCGGGCCCCAGGGCTACGCGCAGCCCGGGCCTGGCTACCGGTAAGGGCCGGGTGCCCGGTGCTGGCTGCTGCGGCCTGACAGCCATCCCCACCGAGATCCGGAGCTGTCCGGAGGCAGAAGAGTCACCGTAAGTGTTCATTAGTTCTGCGGGGGGAGGGAAGGAGCGACCAAGCCGTTCATGCTTTGAATTGTATCCGCTTCCTAGTTTAATTTGGGGCTGGGGTGGTTTGGGAACACTACCTACATGTCTGTCAAGTGGTCAATCGACATCCTAGCTTGCCTCGTTCGAAGGATATTAAAATGCTAGCTGGAAGTTTAGCCCACTAATAACATGATTTACTAAATTAGATTAATTTGGAGGTAAAACTAGATATGATGTATTATAAATTGTAACGCTCACATGGAAAGCTAATAAAAAAAACCCTGAATCTATTACGTGCCTAGTCTTGATTTTAAAATCTAGGTAATACAGAACAAGAAAACTACATAACAAGTGTGCATCATGCTCAGTGTGTAGACAGATATGTGGGTGATGATAAGCGGTGCTCAGGTTTGTAGGCACATGGCATTAGGTGTGTAAATGCAAAACTGTTCCCAATACATAGAATCATTTGTGGTGGAACGGACCCCTAAAGGTCATCTGGTCCAACTCCCCGCCATGAACAGGGACACCTACAGCTAGGTCACATTGCTCAGAGTCTGGTTCAGCTTCATCTTGAATGTCTCCAGGGCTGGGGCATCCACCACATCTCTGGGTAAACCTGTGCCAGTGCCTCGTACCCCTCCCCTCCCCCCTTATCGTAAAAAAACTTCTTCCTTATATCCAACGTAAATCTCCCTTCTTTTAGTTTTAAACCATTTCCCCTTGTTCTATCACAGCAGACCTGCTAAAGAATCTGACCCCTTCTTTCTTACAGCCCCCCTTTTATATACTGAAATGCTGCTCTCAGGTCTCCTCGGAGCCTTCTCTTTGGGCTGCCCCAGCTCTCTCAGCCTGTTCTTGTAAGAGAGGAGCTGGTTATCCCCTATCACCTCCCTCTCTTCCATGTGCCTTAGCATAGCTGCGAGGAAGATCTGCTCCAGGATCTTCCCCTGCACAGAGGTGAGGCTGACGGGTCAGTAGTTCCCTGGGTCATCCTTTCTACCCTTCTTAAAAATGGGTGTGACACTGCCTTTTTTCCAGTCACCAGGGGCTTCACCTGATCACCATGGCTTTTCAAATATCCTTGAGAGTGGCTTGGTAACTGTGTCAGCCAGTTCCCTCAGGACTCTGGGATGCATCTAATTGGCATCCATAGACGTTCAGGTTCCTCAGCTGGTCACAAACCTGATCTTTGCTTACAGTGGGAAGGGCATCGCTCCCTGAGATCCCACTTTCTGAATCATCTACTCAAAGGCTGGGTGTAGAGCAGCTGCCAGTGAAGGCTGAGGCAAAAAAGATGTTGAGAACCTCAGTCTTCTCCTAGTCTGTTGTTACCAGCCTGCCTGTGTTGCTCACTAGGAGGGTTCACACTCCTGGACAGTTGATGTACCTCAAGCAGCCTTTCTTATTCTTCTTTCCTGACCCCATCCCCACAGAGCCCAGCAGGACCCCTGCACTCCTCCCAGGGTACCTGTCCCTGCTTCCACTGCACGTGCATTTTCTTCTTGCTCTCCAGTTTGACCAGCAGGTCCCAGTTCAGCCATGCCATTCTCTTGCCTTCCTTTCCTGACTTCCTCTACCTCAGGATGGAGAGCTCTTGTACACCAAGGAACGCTTCCTTAAGGGTCTGCCAGCTCTGCTCCACTTCCTTTCTTGACAGATGCCCAGGGAGTTTTGTTGACTAATTCCCTGAAGAGCTGGAATTTGGCTTTCCTAAAATTAAGCTTCCTGATTTTACCCTTTGCCTGCCCGATATCCTTCAAGAGTGTGAACTCCACCACTGCATGGTCACTACAGCCCCAGCAGCCTCCAATCTTGATGTCACCAATCAATTCACTCTTGTTGGTGAGCAGCTGGTCCAGCATTGCATCCCCCCTGGTGGACCTATTACCCAGCTCAGGAATTTATCCTCGACACATTCCAGGAGCATTGTGGATTGCCTACAGCTCCCTGTGCTATTTTTCCAGCAGATGTCAGGGTGGTTGAAGTCTCCCAACAGGACAAGAGCCTGAGAACATGCCGCCTCCTGTAGCTAGAGGAGGAAGGCTTCACCAACAGGCTGTGCTTGATCAGGCAGCCTGTAGTGGACCCCCAGCCACAAGTCTCCCTTTTTTGCCTCTGTCTCTGACGGTCAGCCACAGGCTTTCAACTTGCTCACGGCCAATCTTCAGGGACAGCTTTTCACTCTCTATTCCTTCCTCGATGTAGAGGGCAACGCCTTCTCTCCTTCCTTGCCTGTCCCTTCTGAGCAGCTTGTAGCTGTCAATAGCCACATTCCAGTCATGGGAATCATCCCACCGGGTTTTGGTGACAGCAACTACATCATGGTTTTCCAGTAGCACGATGGCTTCCAGCTCTTCCTGTATATTTCCCAAACTGCGTGTGGTGGTGTAGCGACACTTCAGCTGGGCAGCTGGTCTTGTCATCTTCCTGGAGGATAACTCCTTAATTCCTTTGAAGTATTTACCTTTAGCCTTCCTGTTGCCTTCATCATCATCGTAAGGTTTCAAGCGAGCAGTAGGGTTAGGGTCCCCGCTAGCACCTTGTCCCTCTAACTCAGCTATGGTGTCCCACACCTTGTTGTGGGCAGATTCACCATCACCCCCCTACCCTTTCAAACCCAGTGTAAAGCTTTTGCAGCCACCCTGCAGGAGCAGATGGTTTTGCACTGTCTGCTGTTATTAATTGCCAGGTAAATTTTACCAAATATGTCTATTGCTAATACATAAAATCTTCAAATTAACCCCTTAAACACTTTAACAAGGGATAGGGGAGAACAGGTTCATTACTTAAAAGGCGAACCAAATCCGTACTTTAATAAAGAACTGTTGAAAAGGAACAACTTAACACAGGTCCTTTGCCACCCTGAAAAATCTGGGAGTGTGATCCCAGTGACTCAGTACTGAGGCAAGAAAAAGCAGATTGAGATCTGTAAAAGAATTCATATAAACAGTAAAGGGCAAAATGTTCTCTTAGTTAATATTTTCCGTCTTATGGATTCTAGGAATACATAAAACTGAGAGGAGGGAATAAAGTCATGAAACGGAGCACGCTGCCTGAACTCTCTTCAAGACAAATTAGGAAAGAAAGCAGGGGCTGAAAAAATTCCCACCTTCCACATCCTTAAGTGTCAGCGCTCTCCTGTCAGCCGCACATTCATTAGGAAGCTGTGAAATGTCATTGCTGCTGCTTGCTCCTCAGCCCTAAGGCATCAGGTGTTTGCCCAGCTACTCAACAGGGGCCTCTTCCAGAGTGACCCCCTTCTGCCATAGCCATTGCCACGGAAACTAGCACTTGTTTGCATGTAAAACAATAGGAGAAACGCTTGATTAAAAAATATTTTATTAGGAGTACAGTGTACCTGCAATGTACTTTATAAGGCATTTTCTATAAATGACTATTTCTACTATATATATATCTGGGTGTCCTGTTCATATTTTTCAATACATTAGTAATGTAATGAATAACACCTTAAAAAAAAAAAAAAAAAACTACATCTCTTTATTTAGTTCATAAATGTTCAAGCAGTACAACAAGTAGCTTTGGGAGAGGTTTTAATGGCCGGAAAGCAGTTTTAAAAGTTCAGTTATCACTATTTCCCCTTCCTCCCCAATGAGCAATGTTTTAAACCATTCTTTCTTTCTTAATAAAGCAAACCTGACTGATGATGCCATTACGACCGCTTACCTTTCCCATTTCACTTATTGTCCCAAACCCTCCTGCAATGTACGTACATTTCATTTCTGACCCATTAAGTCGCAGTCTCCAAAAACGACATTTTTATGGAGCGCCACAGTCCAGTTTCATTGTTTCTCCACATACGCATGTACCTGTCTGCTTTCATTAGAGGAACACAAACCACTGCCACGCTCGTGGGCAGCACTCCTAACTCCACGGCCATGGGCCGATCGCGCTGGAGGTTTTGCTGGAGGTGAAGCTTGCATTTGAAAACAAAAATGGAAAAAACCACTAACCCGATCATTGAAAGCTCCCCACGCAACAAAACTCAGCGTTTTGGCAGGAGTACGGGCTGTTCGTATGTGTAAGGAGAAAGCACTTCAAGTTTCCTGGTTGCAGGATATTAAAACCTGTGGGGACTTTTCTATAATTTATGATGGGGGAAGCATGGCAGATGTACCTGGACACACAGCTTATGGCACTTAACGTTACAAGCCCAGGGAATATTTAAAAACTTAACGCATACTGCATCCCGTGACCAACTTTACCGTAACTGTGTCTTAAACATTTATTACAACACTGTGATAAATAATATACACACTGTATCTCTTAAAATACCTGATAAACCATACCTCAAGAATAGGGAGCCAGCTTCCCTATACATTATCCTACACCGTGTCCCTAGCCTGTGTTTTTTTTTTTTTTTCATCTAAAGACAAATTTGTAAAACTGGATAACTACAGTAAGCAGCCTACGCTATTACACAATTAATGCAATATTGGCATTAGACTTGCATAAACCTTACACGCCAGCAAACTTGTGTAAGTGACAGGCATACCATACATTCCCATCTTGGAGCTTGCTTGGGGCAGTCGCGAGGGTGCTTGGTGTTGGGTCTTGGCACCAGGTCCCCACCACCTCTACCATTTCCCGGGAATCGACGTTCCGCACTCGTACCAGCGCACGTAGTTGATGTGAGTCTCCCCACCTATTTTTCCAAACTTGACAGGTTCCTGACGAACTGCCCTGAAAAATCCTACAGGAGAGAAGAGAGTTTGTTTGCAGGAAGCCATCAGAGAGTACCTTCTTTTGATTTCCCTGTGGGGCTTGCGTATGACTCAGTTAACGGCTATCAATATGCCACAGCCGTCATTTCCTCCCTTCCTTTCAGGTCAAACGTACCCACTGTTAACTCTGGTTTGAATGGGCTTGCCACAACCAGGGAGGAATGGAGCAGCAACGTTTGTCTGCTCTTTCCTCTGTCCCAGTCATGCATGAGCTGCAGGTTGGTTTTTCGTTTTCTCTTTTGTTGGTGGTTTGTACTTGTTTTTCTTTAGCTTTTCAAACCAAAAATGAATGCAGCTTATGAATGCAGCCAACTAAATCCAGTAGCTGGAAACAAATCGGCTTTGCGTATCTCAAGGTAGGCAGCTTTTTATTTCATATTTATAAAAACTTCTGTAGTAAGTGAATCTGATGCAGCTGAGAGGGTGGCTGTCCTGGCAATGCCAGACTGGATTCAGACAATTCTTTATACAAACAGAATTCCTTTACAAGTGGGTAACACTGACTGGGGAAGGAGAAGTCAAGCCTAACCCTAACCATAACCCACACCTACCACAATGCATTCATGCACTTTGGTGAGATGTTTTACAAACGAAGCACTGTAGTGAAGGTTCGGTCAACACACCAATACCACATTGAAAACTATTCTGACTTTTTTTTCCTCATCAAAATACTCCATTACTCATTGGGCACGCAGACCTGTATCAATACAGCTGATGTTCTTACAAGGGGGTGGAACACTCTGCAGTGGTAATGCTGCAAACAAGCAAGGCGGAGGCTCAGCTGACAGAACCTGCTTACACTTGAGCCTGGGGAACATGTGAAAAAATAGGCAGGGCGGTCACGGCTGCCGGTAGGACATCCACACCCCGTCCCCTTAGACCAGACCAGGATTTTGGGCACCCACCTTGAATTAGTGTATTCAGAATTACTGCAGCATGAATTATATTTTCCAGTAATAACTTTTTAGTTTCTCATTAGCGCTAAGCAGAGCTGTCTGATTCTCAAGTGATGATTTATGGCACTTAACATTAACCTTGCTAGTTTCAGCATAACACTTCATGCCGCTATGCAAACTGAAAGTTGCGGTTAGGTTTAAATATGCAATACCAAATGTGAATAACCTGTTGGAATGTTTTAAACAGGACACAGGCTGTTTACCACCTCACAGAACCTGAGCCATAATGGTCTTTATTAAGTCATAGCTCATCTTAGAATCATAGATTCACAGAACAGCTTGGGTTGGAAGTGACCTTAAAGCCCGTCCAGTTCCAACTCCATGCCTTGGGCAGGGCTGCCACCCACCACATCAGGCTGCCCAGGGCCCATCCAGTCTGGCCTTGATCGCCTCCAGGGATGGGACATCCACAGCTTCTCGGGGCAGCTTGTGCCAGGGCCTCACTCCACTCTCAGTGAAAAATTTCCTCATGACATCTAACCTAAATCTCTGCTCTTTTAGTTTAAAACCATTCCCCCTTGTCCTATCGCTACCTACCCCGCTAAAAAGTTGATTTCCCTCCTGCTTATAAGCTCCTTTTAAGTACTGGAAGGCCACAATGAGGTCTCCCCAGAGCATTCTCTTCCCCAGACTGAACAAGCCCAGCTCCCTCAGCCTGTCGTTGTAGGAAAGGTTCTCCGGTCCTCTGATATCTTTGTGGCCTTCCTTGGGACCCGCTCCAACAACTCCACATCTTTCTTGCACCTGGGGCCCCAGAGCTGGATGCAGTACTGCAGATGGGGCCCCATGAGGACAGAGTAGAGGGGAACAATCCTCTCCCTCGCCCTGCTGGCCACCCCTCTTCTGATGCAGCCCAGGATACAGTTGGCCTTCCAGGCTGCAAGAGCACACTGCTGGCTCATGTTAAGTTTTTCATCTACCATTTTCATCCTCAGCAACTTCTCATCTCTTCTGCCTGCAGAGCCAGCAGTCCTTGTCCATTGCCCACCCTGGCAGTGGACCCTCAATTCACCAGCAGGGAAAAGAAACAGACAAACAATGGAATTGCCAAGGATTGCTACAGTGACATTCTTAAGGAATTACCGTCTTTGACTGGTAGATCGTCCTGCTGTCCTGTCCTTCCATCTAAGAATGAGTCTACAAATTGGCAGTGATCTTCTCCATGGCCCCTTTGGTCTCCTATGTTATAGAATTTTCCTGAAAGGAAAGAAGCAGCAAAGCTCAAAATCCATGTCCCGTTTAGAGAGGACTGAAGCCACCCACCAGAGACCGATCCTCTTAGCTCTGTGGGGAAGCCAAAGCGAATGCAGCCATTCTTTACCTCTCAGGATCTGCAGCTGTAATTAGAGCATTTAGTGCGTAGTGCAAGCGCAGCGCTCATGGCTGTTGACAGCAGCACCCCACTCTGCCAAAATCCATGCCAAGATGTATTTTTCCCCTCCTTAACTTCCAAACAGTAAGCAAAACCCTGTTATTACCTAGAACCTCATTCTGATTGTACAAAAAATGAGGTATGTTTTGCTAGCAATGTTAATGGAAGGCAGGTTTGGTTCCCTATTGGGAAGCCCTGAGAATATCTGAAGAGGTCTTTGCAGCCCACCTCATGACACATGCAAACCGTGTTTTAAAAATTTTATTTTTACAGGTTGTAGATGCAAATGATATCCTTTAGCTAATATATGACCTCGGTGTAGTAACTGCTTATCCAGAACATGAAATGGGCCCGTATGGTTCCTTGCAGGGCTCTTTAACAGGACCCTTGACTGTGACTGAGCAGAAAATAAGATCATAAGTACCAAACAGTGTGTGCTGACATTACAGTTTGTCTTTAATCTGTTGAAGACTCCCAGTGAAGGAGTTTTGACAGAGGTGTTTACTTATTGATATGATTTGCTAAAACAAAATTAGCACAGTTATGTTCAAAAGATGGAGGAAAGCCTGCCATCTTTGCTCCCAAGCCTAGACAGGAAACATTTTCAGATAAAATCCGCATTTTATCTGACTTTTCACAGCACTTCTCGATACATCTGACCTTGGGGTGTGACTTTGAAAGGAAAGGTGAGAACTTTTAGAAAAGGCTCAGTGCTTAGGTATAAGCTAAGCACAAAGTCCAATTGCTCGTTAGGTGCTGGGTCTCCTGTGGCCCTCAATCTGTGCCCACCTGGCCGTGTGACAGGTGATGAGGTAGCTCATACTACTCCCTGAAGTTCAATTAGTACAATAGCAGCCTGCCAATATATTCACTCTTTCTCATGTTTCTGTGGTCTGATCAATACTTTGCCAAAAATTCTCACCTCCACTTGCCGGTCTAGGTTTAGAAAATAATTTATTACTGTCTAGCTTTGGCTGCAAGCATATTTTTTTTCCATGCAAGAATTGTTCAGAGGAAGTTCCTCTTGGTAAATTTTTGATCTGAAGTTGAGAACATTCAGGCTGCCCAAAACTGCATGGTTGTTTTTCTTGTTTTGTCTTTTCTTTCCATGGTTGTTGAATGTCACACATAGAATTTATCTTTTTCTGCTGCCCCATAAATGCTTTTTTTTTTTTTTTTTTTTTTTTGGTGGCCTGATTTTCTGGAATGCTTACTGCAACTGCTCTGGAGTACTGTTAAATGAAGTCAGCAGTAGACGCTGCTTTATAGAACAGTCCTGGCGTGTGTAACATGGATCAGTTTTTCTTCACTGGAGACAGAATTAAGCAGATACCTTATGGCTAACAAAAGAGCACAACTTTCAGATACATGCTGTCTTCTGGTCCACAGCATAACCTGTGCATAATTCAAACAGTTGCTATACATCACTCAACAGCACTCTTGGTGACAGCAATTAAATTGTTACTGTCTGATTCCACAATAAAGGAACACACTTTAAACATTTAGTTAACAAAGGACTAGGTTTGTCTTTCTCTTTTGGGAGTAGTAAATCTGTCATAAAGTACTTTTTTTTTTTCTCTTTTACAGCATTCCCTTATGGATGCTCTTAAGAAAATTAGATCCTATTTTTATTTTATACGTTGTGAATTCTGCAACAATAGAAGAATAAATTCATGCCAAAAACAAGCATGCAGAGGTTCAGCTTTTGGTGGCCTTATGGAATGGTGTGCCTACAGTGCACCCAAATTTCAAGATTATTTTGCTGCTTCAGCAGCAAAGCTTTGGGAGATACTTTCAGCATAATGTTGAATGGAGACTTTTTGCTCCTGGCACACCGTGCAGCTGGCAGTACTAGCAGGTACACTTCTGCTGGGCTTGCGAACATGATGGGACAAGGTACGACAGTAAAATGCATGAGAACAGAGCTTGGCTTCAGCTTGGAAATTATCCCACTCTAATGTGGAGGCCCATGCCATGACAGCCTCACTTAGGAAAGACAAGGGAAAATAATCACAGAACAGCTTTCCTCCTACATAAACATTTCAGTTCCTTCAAATATTGTGACAAGTGATCAGCACTGCCTGTAGGACCTGAAATGCAAGAACCAAGCCTAGCAAGTATAATGAATACAACGCGGCTGTCATGATCTTTCCCCAGCCAAGTCAAATCACCACCCTTCCAGCAAGAACAAAACCAATCTAACAAAAATAGGAAAATGGGCTCCTGGTATATTACACCTTCATTCTAAGATTGAAGTAGCTTTCATTGCAGTGTTAATTCACTTGATTTAGAGCTACGGTGTAGTCCTGCTAAATTAGCACTGCCATTTCCTCTGCTGGCTGGTTGTGTGATATGCTACGCCTCATTGCCAGCTTTTGTCATTTGATCACAGCTAGTTAGTGCAGCAACAGCTGAATGAATGATACCTCTGTTCAAAACCATCTCTCTATTCACGTAATTGCCAAGGTATTACTTACGCATGAGGTATTGTACTTACTATTAATGACTCGGCTTTCCTCCTTTGTCCGCTCATGGGGGAATAGTGATGGCAGCTTAATGTTACTTTGGCACAGGCTGTTCTGTGGTCTCTGTTTCCCTTTTCACTCTCTGTTACCACACACAGAGACCAGGGAGCCCTGCTGCTGTGAGTTGCTGAGCTGAGAGATGGGGCAGCGTTGGGTTATGGAAGCTGATTCTTTCAGTCAGTCTCTCCTAGTTAACTCAATCCAACGTGATGGACATACTGCGTAACTTACACCCCGAGACATTTCCCATACATGGTTTTGTTACATTCTTTGTGCTCTGGATGCTATACTAAAGCCATCGTAACGGAGATGTCAAGAAATGACTTCATACAGAAGGAAACCAGGAACTTTGAAAAGATTATAAGAAGTTAAAATGTCTCCAGATACACCTTTTGCAATGTACGTGAGATGCAAATTTCTGCTTAACTATCAATTAACTGAAAAACAGTATTTCTACTGACTTCTCCCCCAGCTCAGATACAGGACCTGTCACTTGATTCATGTCTTAACTACCTCATTTGCTAATGATCGCAAGACTCTGAACAGAACCTAAGAAACTAAGGCCAGGAGGCTGCTGTTAGTAATAGAGCATAACATAAGAAAAAGAAGGATGACAGAAAGAGATCATAAACAAAAATGTGCAATGTGAAAACAAAAATGTCAAAGCAGATGAGAAAAATTTGTCCACTAGAGTTGAAGTAATGTATTTTTAAGTTTCATAGTAATAATGTAACAAGAAGTTTATGAAGTTGAATGGGAATGACTGAGCTCTAACCCTGATCTAAAATTAGGCCCCGATCCTCTACTAAGAACTGTCCCAGGCTGTGATTTAAACACAGATTTGGCACCATTACAGCATAAGCTATTGACTGTCAGGCATCAGATCTTTATCGGTTTTCTCTAAGATCCCCAGGATACCAACAGGCGCTGTAAATCAGACAGTCATCACGGGGAAGTAACACTTGAGTCTGAAAACTCAGTATCAAATGACTACTGAGCACAAGCAGACTAATATTTATGATTAATCTATCTAGGGACTACATTAATCATGCTTGATCACACTTCGACAGTGCCCATGTTGTTAAGCCTCTTAGTTCTTTGTATTTTTGAAGAGCGTATAATGTGAACAACACTGACTTGAATATCTCTTACCTGTAAGTGAATCGCTGAGGTATATCTTGTATCTTAAAGAATTACACAGCTGCACACCTACGAACTTCTTATACCAGGTCCTTTTCACGTATTGTTTCCCTTTGCATTCTGAGTAAGTGTCAGAATTGAATGGGATTTCAGTCCAGATAGCATCCTTTCCCACTGCGTGAGAGGAAGAAAGATACTAAGGTACGACCGTCTGCATAAAATTATATATGACAAATATATTCTGATAAATAGAATAAGAAACCTTGATGGAGCAGAATGCACCTTGAAATATCCTAATAGCACCTGTCACCTGCATTTTGAGCATGACGGCTATTTTGGGGAAGCACTGAGTGTGCAGCTATGATTGATGTAGTGCACTGCTTCTGCCTTCTGTGTCAGTGAAGCCATCTGAGAGCTCTTACTTCTTAGGGGAACAATGTCCTTGTGTTGCCAAAGCATTCATTTACAATGTATGTGATACAGGCATTGTTTCTATGTGGATTCAAGACAGGACAGTCAACTTGCAGCAAAATATACGTGATTAAAAAAAAAATACAATAAAAGTGCCGTGAATTATGTGGAAATAAATTGTGTCAGTTTTTGTCAAAGTGTTGTCCACTACGAATGCAAAAAGGAGCCCAATTTGCATGAATCAACTTCAGCTGTTCTTCAAAAGCTCAATCCACCTCCTGCTGAAGACAGCAAGTCTTACAAGTGGTGTAAAGCAGAGCTGAATCAGCCCTTCAGAAGCAGAAATTTTTTTAAAAACATAATGGCAGATAAATAGCATCCTCCAAGTTGTGTTCTGTTAAGTCACTTAAAAAGTGTGAAATAGCTTATTCATTCTGAAGAGCTTTCCTTTGATTTAATGACAAAATTGAGAAAATATGAGGCTGTCTTTGGCTCATCTGTGCGCATTGGTTTGAAGCCATCCCAGCTGCCATGGGAGCATCACATCACACTGATTGCATTCTGCTCAGGTAAACAAGTAGCCTGGCATGTATTCCTGACAAAGAATATGGGTGGAAAGAATTAATTCAAGTACAAAAGCTGTTTGATTCCATTGCTCATTTAACTGATGCAGTCCAGACCACCACCACCACCACCCTAGAAATTATGCTGTTTCTGAAAAAAATCCTGATCAGAAGACATAATAATTTATATAGGGCTTACTTGAAATAGGCTCGCTCACTCTTGGGTCCGCTGTGGAAATAAAACAAACATTCAATCAGACGTTGCAAAATTAACTTTCTCATGATTCCAATGGAAAAGCATTGTCAAGTGATTTTCTACAGTTGACATAGGCTGAAAGTGTTTTGGAAGCAAAGTTCACTTTTGTATTGAATTAAGAAAAGAAATGTCATTGCGTGAAACTACAGCATCAATGTGCTTTGAAAAATTTTTACTTATGGGAGCCTACGTTCAAACCAGGTTCTAGTGAACACAGGAGTTTAAACCTGTAATCAGTAAAACTCAATTCTACTGCACCTCTTTTTTTTTTTTTTTTTTTTTTTTTTTTTTTTTTGAATTTCAATCTCAAAATTTAAATTAAAAAAAAAGAACACTTTGTAACACTTGCCACTGAAGACTTGGCTATGATTGCCCGGAAAGTGAGAAATGGATGTGTGCAATTAAGCAAAAATAAAATGTAATGCTTAATTTGGCCAAGCTAAATAGGAGACAGAACATAAGCCTTGTCATTCGTGAAAATTGCACCTGGCATAAACATTAATTCAGTTTTGACAATCTAGGACTACAAGGAGTGTATTCATAATTTTAAATATGTGTGGCTCAGTCTGAGCTCCTCCCTGCCTAATCCCTTGCTCATCTGAAACTCTCATCCATCAGTGACTGAGCATTAGATCAAGACCATTATATTGTTACACCTGGCTCAAAATACAGATTGTGAAAGTCCTTTCAAAGAGGTTAAATTCCTTTTTTGTATTATATGGTCCTTAAGCACTATCAAACAAAAACTACTTCTATACAAAAGAAGATACCTATTTTGTACAGTCATTTAATGTCTACTGCATTTGGCCTCACTGGGAGCTGGAATACAGAAAGCAAGGCAATCTCTGATTTTCACCTTTGAGTCAGATAGGAGTTAAGCTTGAAAATGAGCCAATGTTCAAAACAGACGTGTATATACCTCTTCAGTGTTTTCACAAGAGAGTAAACAGGATGGAAGAGGACATACTGGGGCACCAACTGTTCCAACTGCTATTTCTTAATCATTTTTTCAACCTAAAGACATCACTATTACACAACAGCATTTTGAACAGGTAGCAAGTTGTGTATAAACACAGTAGCTCAAAGAAAAACTAAGTCCCCCAGTCAGAACATACTAATGAGTTTGACAGGTATAAAAATGCCAGAAACATTAATCTTAAATGACTGAGCCTTCTTTAAGGATAAAGTTCATTTCTTCACAGGAAACACCGGAAAATCTCTCTGTGTTCCTTCCTATTTCTCCTGCAGTATGGTCATCTTATGCCCCCACACAACAGAGCTTTGATCTCAAGCTGACCCTCCAGACAATAATGCTGAGTAGTAAAAAGCCAATTTGGAGATCAGAAAGAGCAAGATCAAAGCCACAAAATGAAATAAGAGAGCTTTTCATATATCCCAAACAAAATGATTAAAGTTGGTTCACAAACATGGATAATACAATTACATTCAGACCTTTGGAAGTCCATACCTGATTCAGTACTGAAAGCCACAACATTGCTGCTCGGACCTTCACCAAGGGGGTTTCTAGGTTTCACGTGGAATTCATAACTGGAGAATAAAAAGTATCTGAATGAAAATTTTGCAAACCAATCGTTTTCTCAGATTCTGGAGCAAGCAAACCGCCAACACACACCTTGGTGCTACTCGCCTCTTAGAGAGGAACCCAAGGGCGTTGTTGCTTGCTTTGACAACACTGAGATGTTCTTTGCCCTAACTGTTCAAAGCCTCTCTGAACATGTATTTTACCAACCCTTTTGGTAATTCTTTGCACAAGTATTATTAATGTTTGATTTAATGCACCACTGGTTTAAGTCTCCTCTTGCATGTGCGATTTCGGTTCTGGCAAGGAAGCAGTTTAGGTGGGGTCAGAAACAATCGGATAAAGAGAGGCTGAGCACAGTTATTTATTTGCACATTTTTAATTCATAAGAACACAAATCCAATGCAGTATCTCCCAGTCCCACCACCAACAACAGAAGAGGCCATTGTTGGAATACAAGGTGAGGATCCAGTCGCTTAAATATATTTTAACAGCAAATATAGGAAATAATAGGAGCATATTGTGCAGCGTCACCTTATCTTTTCGCAGTATCATCTCGCAACACCAATTTATACTGCAGTTATCTCACAATTTCTCTTCCAACCAACAAAATGCTAAGAAAACAGAAGAGTATTGAAGAAAAAATCCAAGCCAAACTTCTCTGCTCAAGCCTCCCCTACCCCTCTCATCTGCTTAATGACAAGCAAGATAAGGTTGTTTCTAACTCAGCAACTCAGCTGAGACTTAGACATTCAGTGAGATGCTGTGGGTAAACAGTGATTCAAAGTTAGCTGCAAACCTAAAAATGATGCACAGAAGATGCCAGCCAGATAAGACAGAAAAGAGGGTCACAAGAGCAGAGACTGGACATGGCTATGATCTTACATCTCCTAGCTGCAGGCTGGCAGCACCTGGGGACTTCTCACTGCTCAGCAGCAGCTCAGTTTCTCACCCACTGCCTGTGCCTACTTCTAGGAGCTCTGTGCCAAAGCACTCTGATCAGAAGCATGTCTACACCAGTCAACAGCACCCTCCTCATGCCTTCCCCTTGAGTTTGAAGCAATAATCTGCCCTGTGCACGTCAGCTACAAACATTTTTCATATGCTCTGGGTGCTTGTATAGTGAATCTCTCAATAAAGAATGTTTTCTTCATCAGCTAGAGAGATGCACAGGACTCAATGGGCCCAACAGACTAATGGCCCTAATAGACTAAACACGGAACAAAACGAGAATCCCAGAAGTTGGGTAATTAACCACCTAGCTCTTGATTCATGAAAGGTCATTTACTAGTAGTAACTTGGTAGATCATGACTGTAACACAGCATTGTAATTTGCAGCATTGTTGCAATTGTTTCCAAATAGCAATTTTTAAAAGAAAAAACATACCACTCTTTGCACTTTGGATATTTGCAAACTATTTGCAAGTCCCTACAATAGACAGAGTAATTCAACCCAAACTTTAGATTACTTCTCCTTACCTCTTGGCTCCTTCAAAACCTGCACAGTTCGCTAATTAACCATGCAGAACCAAGTAACAGTTTTCCAACCACAGCATGTCTAAGACAATATTATCTAACTTCCGAATTTCTTATATAAGCAATTGTCTTTATTTATAATGTTTTATTTTTTAAAGTTACTGTGATACAATAACTTTTTTGGTTAAAAAGTATTCTCATCTAGCAGAAATGTTGCTATCCAGAGAACTGCGATACAACAGTTGGAGATTCCTTCTGAAAAAGCAATGAGAAATTTTTGCCTAGGATTCCCAATCTACAACTCTTTTAATTCCACAGCAGCAGTTACAAGGAAAGGACAACAAGTGAGCAGATGATATATTTTTGTGGAGCTGGACTGGGAAGTTGCTGCAGGGATTTGGAAGGTAAGGATGAAGGGAAGTGTGTACTAAAGATCTATAGGCACCATATCTGGATCTCCCCTGAACATGTAAGGGTTTTTGCAAGTTTGCATCCCTCTGTCATTCAGAAAATTTAGAGTTGGAAAAGGTGGTGGGTACCTAACCATCGTTTCCTCTGCCACATTCACACCTGAAACATTAGCAGTGGCTGGAATAATATCAAGAAAAATCACTTTTGGAGACGAAGAGAAGTGACTAGTTGACAGAAAATGGAGAAAAAGATAAAGTTAGACTGAGATAATGGTGTGATAGAGTTTACAGATCTGACTGTAAGTTTAAAATCATGGTGCGGCTCTCTTCATAGAAAACCAAATGAAATCTCCCGTTTTGTGTATCACGTGGAAGATCTGAAAAGTTGGATAGGGACTTGTTATCAGGGATGTACTGATAGGAAAAGGGGTAATGGTTTTGAACTAGAAGAGGGTAGATTAAGATTAGACGTTAGGAAGAAATCTTATCTCAGAAGGTGGTGTGGCACTGGAACTGACTGCCCAGAGAAGTTGTGGATGCCTCATGCCTGGAAGTGCTCAAAGCCAAGTTGGATGGGGCTCCTACCTATCTAGTCTAGTCGGAAGCATCCCTGCCTGTGGCAGAGGAGTTGGAGCTAGACAATCTTTAACATCCTTTCTAAACTAAGCTATTCTAAGATTCTATGAATATAAAAATGTGTAAAAATATGGGTACTTGCTGCAATCTTATGCATTTAAGCACAAGTTACAAGTGTGGGGAGAATCGTTTAGAAGTTCAAGAAAATATGAGGGGCAAAGTTAAGAAAGGGGAATAGGAAAGCTGTATAATGATTATCCCATGCCTACATCATAGCTAGATTTGATATTCATGAGAAACTGCAGCCTTTATTCCATCTTTATATCTGTGCACTCGTTATGCCAAATATTCTGCTACCCAATATATGCAGCAATCTAGCATCTCTCACACCTCTAACCTCTTTAAGACTGATGTCTTAGACACCTGGTAGAGGACTAGGCCTCGCAAATCCTTCCAAACTGCGTAAGACAATAAAAGTCATTGTACAGATTAAATGGACTTGACTCAACAGTAATTACTGTGCAGAGCACATTTTTCCACCATAGGAAATCACTATTCCACATGGAACCTTGGCAGATGTAACTGTTCCTGCATTTTTCAAATCATGCAAAAGGAGAAGATGGAAGACTGCAAAACAGAAAGTATCTGAAGAAAGGTTTTCATCACAATTCTGAGGACTGGAGGAGCTGAGTACAGTCCTGGGATATAAGGTCAACAGGTTGCGAGACGTCTGTTGTTAAATGACCATCATGCAGGACTGTTTCAGCATATTGAGCTTCTCTGTCTCTAGATAATGAGCCTGAATTGCAGCACCATCACACATAGCAAACAAAACTAGGTTTAATAGAAGGAAACATTTTCTTAAGCAAATGATGCTTCACTTGTTTGAGGAGTCTTTCTCTGAATCAGGCTGGAAGAACGGCCAAGAGAAAAGAGAAGTGCTTACAAGTGACTGTGGCATCAACAGGAACTTAGTAAAAAAAAAACAAAAAACTGTTAGTTTTGTGATAAACAGTACAAAAAAACCTCAAAAACTTTTTTTCCCTCTGTAATCTTCATATTCCTATCCTAACAGCACTGCAGGTTTCAGTGTAGTTCTCATCTTTTGACCCTTGCTATTAATAAAATCTAAGCTATATGCATCAGGAAATTTTTCTCTTCTATGTGGTGAGCACATTTTGGGTGCTGAGTGCAATACCAACTGATACTAGATAATGATAATAATGGCATGAGCATGTGACTAAGGATTAATGCCTATAAATTTACAAAAAGCTTCCAGCTTCCAGTTGACATTATTTAGCCTAGAGAAGACAAGGCTCTGTGCAGACCTTACAGTGGAGGCCTTCTAATATTACAATAAAGACCTTACAATGTGGAGGCCTTCTAATGTTTAAAGGGGGAAAACATGGGGAGGGACTTTTTATCAGACAGGGTAGCAATAGGACAAGGGGTTATGATTAAAATTCATTATTGAGATTAATATTAAGAAGAAATTCTTATCTGTGAGGATGGTGAGGCAATGAATCAGGTTGCCCAGAGAAGTGGTCATCCCCAGAAGTGTTCAAGGCCTGGTTGGATGGTGCTTTGGGCAACCTGGTTGAGTGGGAGGTGTCCCTGCCCACAGCAGGGACAGACAAGTATACAACAGTATATCCTATATATGTCCCACACATTTTATCTTTACTTTAAGATTTTAGGGTTTTGTTGTTGTTGTTGTTTTTATGTGTATTTATTTTTATTAGTTTTATTCTGCTTTTACATTTCCTGATATTTATATTCCTCAAGAAATCTTATGGTTGGAAACATACTTTACTTTACCTAGGGAAGCAGTCTAAACCAAAAGTCCAAAAAGACTCCTTCGAAATGTACTTAAAAAGGAGAAAATTATATTTGAAATTATCAAACTACTTAACCAGGGAAAGGACCAGAACCTATTCCTTTGGAATGCAAGCATCACAGCCATTTTGTTTATTAATAATATTTTTTGGAATAAATACTTTCACCAGTAGACTGAGGGGACACGCCCCCTATTTTAATGACTATCTGAATTTCCCCAGGGCTATTTTGGCACATCTCTGACTAACACAGCAGAACTGCAGTCTTCATATTTTCCTTTATTACCTCCCAATTACTGCCAATACAAACATGCATGAGAACTTGTTTTCAACAATATTCAGACTCTTTTTTGAAGGCTTGTATAGTAATTAGTGCTGCAAAGTTTCCTGGACACTAGTGACATATTCTATGAACCTAGCTGTCCTTAAACAAACCACCAGAATAAAAGAGAAAACATACACTTAATTTAAAATATATATATATATTTTAAGATAGAGCAAAGATAAATCAAAACTACATATTTTGGCAGGAAAACCAGAAGAAACAGCAAAGTAAAATAATACCAGATCAGATGATTGGGAGAGTTAGAAAAAATAAATCAATTTTAAGCAGTTAGAAAACTCCAAAACTATTAAAAAAAAAAAACAAAGACAAAATTCTTTTAGAAATGTGAAAGTAGATTTAGAAGCAAAAAACCCCCAAACAAACAAAAACCCAAACCAAAACCCCAACATCTGTTTTTAATATTCTAGGTTAGGAAAGATCCATTAAAAAGCTGCAGGACAGTGAAGCTGATCTTAATGATGGAGATGAACATCATCATCACTACTCATGAGACAGAAAGAAGGAATCAAAAATCATATTAAGCCCATTTCTATGTCAGGTCTCTCTAGGCTTATTACAAGCAAACATCTCAAGGAAGGAAATGCTGAAAAAACTGAATAATTAGCTTACTTTGCCAGAAACTCACATGGCAGGTCTTGCTTGACTATTGTCATATGAGAAGCTACAGCAATACTTTGTTTAAGGGCAGTGTAAAACTAAAAATAGACAAAAAGCAAAGAATGGGCTTCTGGGGATGCCAGTGAAAATAAGAGTTCCAGTAGGGGCAGTCCTGTAAACAAACTCAAAAATATGAGATCTGTATGACAAGTTAGATGGAATATTATAGGCCTCCTCAAATGACTGCTTGGAAGCTAGACTGTAATTGTTTTGACCAAAATGATTAATCTGTGGTTTGGATGTTTTCCAAGCAGAGTAGATGGTACATTTCTTGAAAACTTGCATAAGAACTGAATTTTCCATTTGGAGTGCAAATATTAACCTGACAACATAGTTCATACTAGAACATTCTTTTCTTTGTCCTTTTTTTTTTTTTTTTTTGCTAAGAAATAGATGATATTTGCCTTAACATACAAAAATATCTCAGCTTGCATTAAAGAATATGAGCAAAGTTGAGATTAACAAGATCAGAAACTACTCACATAAGGAAAAATCATACAGTTATTCAGGTTGCAAGGGAGGTCTGAAGGTCTACCTGATCCAGGCCTCTCCATTACAGGGCCAACTTAAAAGCTACACGAGGTTGCTCAGAGGTTCACAAACAAGCTCACAGATACTCACTGCTTGAATGAACTAGCAGAAAGGAGGATGAATGGTGTTTAGCTATTTCACTTCATTTAACAAGAAGGACTAATTGAAGGATAAAGGTAGTAAAAGCTGCAGAAAATTTGGTGTGGGTATGTGTGACAACGAGCAGAGGGCTGACTGAAATGTGACCTGAATCTACTCTAAAATTCTTGAAAGTAACGTGAAGGATAATAAAAGCTAACTGCAGTACGAAGTTGTATATGTGATTATTAGCTCACAGAAGCACATCCATAACAGAAATTCTTAAGCAGAAGACATTCATAAAGCAAGAGAAAGGTTTCTTCAAGCACAACTGGATGAAGGGAGCCTACAGGAAAGCTGGGGAGGGACTTTTTAAAAGGGCATGTAGTGACAGGACAAGGGGAAATAGTTTTAAACTGGAAGAGGGCAGATTTAGACTAGATGTTTGGAAGAAATTCTTTACTGTGAGGGTGGTGAGACACTGGAACAGGTTGCCTAGTGAGGTTGTGAATGCCCCCTCCCTGGAAGCATTCAAGGCCAGGCTGGGTGGGGCTCTGAGCAACTTGGTCCAGAGGGAGGTGTCCCTGCCTATAGGAGGGAGTTGGAAGTAGATGATCTTAAAGGTCCCTTCCAACCCAAACCATTCTATGATTCTATGATAACTGTCTGTGTCAGAATTATCTATAGTTATTTAGCTTGCATAATATAACCTTACAACGTGTTTTGAGATATTTCAGGTAAAAGCAAAATATTTGATGAAACTAAATATCTGGAGTATCTCCAGTGTCGGAGCCAGATAAAAGCTTACTGCCAGGAGGAGCAGCAGTTTCAAGAACTCTGACCAACGAAAGAATGCATACCAGAATTATACTTTCCAGGTTGCTAAAACAAACAGAAACTTTCTAAGATGTGACAAGGAAATACCTCAAGCATTGTGTTTAGCAAATCTCCAGGTGAAAAAGACATACTTGTGCTGTAAGGCAATCTTCTTTAAATAAATACCACTGTCAGGCATGCCTTACTAAGAGAGAATGGAATGGATACAATGCCCCTTTTTTTCCAGCAAAAGATGCAGGAATCTTAATGCTCCAAGGAAATCAAACTGTACAAAAGTTTGTAGACGTTCTTTTTTATTTTTTTATTTTTTTTTTAAAAAGCACTTGTGCTGGGAAGCAAATGACTGGACCTCAAATTTATTTAAAGGGTATACATCCTCACATTCAGACAGATTTTTGACTTCTATTCTCATCTCAAGTTCAGATGTCTTGTGATCAAGAAGGAATAAAGGAATAAAGATGGCATACATATTACAAGACGAACAGGAGATATAACAAACTGCCACAACATAAACTACTTCATTTCTTTAAAAGTAACCCTCACAAGTTGTTGTATGTCTGTGAAGATTTATTTTCATTCCCATATTAAGATAGTATGAATGCCTAAAAACCAAGTAGCTGATAACTGTACTGCTAATCAGAACTCCATTTCTCTTTTGGTAAAACTATTTTTTCTGGATCTAGTCACTTTTCAAGTAAATGGCCACAGTAATCCTCTTTTTCAGAGAAATTTGTCTGCTGTTTAACTTCCATGTTCATAGTTACTGACAGCTACAACCACACAAACAATTTTTCAAGAGAGACTCTCAGTCTCTCATTGCAACTGCCTTCCTAACACCGTCCAAATTTCTTAAATATTCCAAGTCTGGCCATTATCTCCTCATCTGTAAAAGCTGTCTTCCTCAAGAGGGGTGCCTGGCTTACTGCAGAGCTTTCCAGAGGTGTAGCAATATGATCTATTTGAGAGAAGAATGTAACAGAAAAAAGGAACAGCATGATCTGTCAGGCACAGATACAGTCGGTTGTTCACAGCTGCTTGCTCACCCTTCTCACTGATGATTTGTTCATGTTGCTTCGCTCCTCCTGGATGTGGGCAATTAATTCCTTAGCTTCTGGCCAGGCATTAACATATCCTATCTGTTTTACATCAACAGGACAAGGGGGGCTGCAGACCATCTTTGTCATGTAAAGCTCCTCAAGACTAAACATCTGGAGAATTACAGGCTTGAACCGTAATTCTGCTGCCATAGGAAGTTTCTGGTTAAATTTTACTCATAGAAACTGAGATTCAACATTCACAGTCATTCTTATTCCTTCTGGAAACTCTCCATTTAGATCTGCCCAGATTGGATCAGTCTTGAACTTTCCTCAGCTCTGGAGGCACTGAATCTTCAGAGCAGCATATGGGATTCACACAGCATCACTGATGGCTTCAGGAAAGTTGGAACAACTAGAATCTCAAATTCAGCTTGTCAGCTTCTCCAAAGTGTTTCAGGGCCAAGAGGTTCTTTCCTAGCTAATTCACTCTCCGCTACTGAGCTTCTCTTTCCATATACTTGCTGGTAGTTTTGTGAATGTTGGTCCTTTGCAAGACGAGTTTCTTTTTCTCCTCCAAGTTTCTTTTCCAGCTCCACCTCTTCTACAGCTCTTTCTTTTAGGCTAGTTATGGAAAAATCTGCTTCCTGGATTTAATGTATTACTTGATGAAATTGCAGACATTTCAGGGACTCTGTTAATTAATTTATTCAGCTGTGTTTCATTGCGTCTCACTCTTCTATTTTCTGTCACCATTATTCACCAGTTCATTTACATAAACCAGTGAGCAATCAGTTCCTGACAGATAGGAAACCCTTGTTGTGGACATATGTTTTTCTTTGCAACACCGACACTGTCTACATGATGCCAGTTGTCTTCAGTGACTTTCTTACTTTTCCTGAACTTAATGTGCCAACAAGCCTGGATTCAAACAGCAACAGTAATAATTCCTTGTGCTTCTGTGCCTTCAAAAAATTATGGAACATACATTGTGAAGTTGGAATTTAATCAAACAGAGCTGCTCTGAGGACTTTACCTCCCGGAAATCCTGTGGGACTGAAGGAACACGCATGACAGCAATTCATTTCAATTTCGGATGATGGCTTCCTGAATCCAGAAACACTTGCTGCCGTTCCCTTTTGAGAGTGGGAGAGTGGGGATTATAGCCGTCACCTGATCAGGGATAAGTTACCCCTTTATATGATAAGACATCATCTGTCAGTTGGTGCTGATCTCATATCAAGCTTGTTTTAACAAAATCCACACTACACAAGACAGCTTGTGTCCATGGTCTCTGGTTTGCTCTTGCTCCCAAAAACCCAAGTCTTCTCATAGGTACTGACAGAATAGTTACAAATTAAAGTTAAAAAAAAAGAGCTTATATACTTCCCACAGCTCCTGTCCTCCTTATGACCTTTCCACGAGTTCTAGATGGTTCTGCCTGCCTCCATCTTATCATAGAATTGTAGAATGGCTTGGGTTGAAAAGGACCTCAAAGATCATCTAGTATCAGCCCCCCTGCTGTGGACAGGGTTGCCAGCCACTAGACCAGGCTGCCCAGAGCCACATCCAGCCTGGCCTTGAATGCCTCCAGGGACGGGGCATCCACAACCTCCTTGGGCAACCTGTTCCAGTGCGTCACCACCCTCTGAGTGAAAAACTTCCTCCTAATATCTAACCTAAATCTCCTCTGTCTTAGTTTAAAACCATTCCCCATTGTACTATCACTATCAACCCACGCAAACAGTTGTTTCCCCTCTGCTCCCTTTAAGTATTGGAAGGCCACAATGAGGTCTTCCCAGAGCCTTCTCCAAGCTAAACAAGCCCAGTTCCCTCAGCCTTTCTTCACAGGGGAGGTGCTCCAGCCCTCTGATCATCTTGGTGGCCCTCCTCTGGAGCCGCTCCAAGAGTTCTGTGGCTTTCTTGTGCTGGGGGCCCCAGGCCTGGACGCAGTACTCCAGATGGGGCCTCACAAGAGCTGAGTAGAGGGGGACAATCACCTCCCTCTCCCTGCTGGCCACCCCTTTTTTAACGCAGCCCAGGATATAACTGGCCTTTTGGGCTGCAAATTGCAATCTTGCTTCCTTTCTGAAGAAAACAGTTGTCTAAAGATGGTTTTCAAGAATGCAACTGTATCATTCCAAAGGAGAGCTTAAAATAGAAATGAAAGCACAAACAGCAGTGCCCACTGTCTTTAGCTGCTACTTCAGAGATCTTTTGCTTTGCTGTCTCTTCTTAGTCTCTTGGCAATTCACCCTTTCACAAGCAGTATGCCTTTAGGACATAAAAGAATAATTTCCTTTATGAAATAACAGAGATAATCATGATTATCAGCATTCTAACCCATCTTTACTTTTTGGAGTCTCTCAGTAAAGTTTTTTAAAATTTATTTATTGTTTGGTTTTTCTTAGCCTTTCTTTTCCATTTCCCTTCCTTTCCGCTTTCTCCAGCAGTTCCTTATTACTCCTTCTAGAAGCTGCTGGTCACAAGTAGTTGAGCTAAAACCAGTGTGCCAGATTAATCCACATGTCACTTAAAATTTAAGGCTCATGATGGATTCCACACAGAATTTTGTGCTGCATACAAATTTAATGATAGTAATAGAAAAGGGCAGTCTATTTATGATGGAAAAACATGATTACCATAGTCAAATGGTATTACAGGAAAAATCACTTGTCATTCACTAACTTTCTGATGCAATAAATGAACAACACAAACACAAGACACTGCTTTTTTTCCCTCTGTCCAGACCATATATATTTTATTGGAAATTTCCTAAACATTCCTCGGAACTGTCTTATCTGTTGAAAGAAAGCAAAATGCAAGCATACCTTTTCCTACCAGAGCAGGAGTAAAACCAATCTGATCTTATACATTATACATATATATATATTATTTGAAGTAACTGTTCTTAGATTTATACATACAATACATTTTCATTTGAAGTAGCAGATAATTGACAGTCTAAATTAGTTGAATTAACTTAGAAAATGTTTTTATTTAATTACCTTGTATCAGGCTTTAGGTTTTCCACAGTAGAATGGGTTTGATTTGTAGTGATAATTGACTTCTCCTTTTCACCATCAGTTGCTCCATTTTCAGTTGACACAACCTCATATTCTGGAAAATTACAGTAAAGGGAAATTTGCTTAAATAACAGCTCTAGCTTGAGCTTCTTTGTTGCTCTCTCTTTTCTCATCTTTTTCTCATCTTCCACTGTCTAACAGGCTGCACAATCACTATTTTAAAACAGCTAGGAAAACTCCTTAAGAGTTCCAGTTAGACACTGGTGAGTGCCTAGGCCCTCATCTTATAATTTAGTTAAGGGACAGAGGGTATTCAACATCTCATCTCTGCCCTAAGGTACTACATACTACTGACAGAATTCTGAACACAAATAAGTTTAAATATCCTTTTGTTTGAATAAAGAAGAATCAAAAATGAAATTACAGTTTCTAAATGCTTAAACCTTGATGAAGCTAAGTTTTTAAGATTTCCACAGGAAACTAATTTTGGTTGTGCGCATAGGGAATATGTCATTTTAGAATTAAATAATTTTGTTTAAATTTATTTCTGTATTTATATCATTTATAGGGGCCTACTAATTTCTTTTTCTCTAACCGGTATGTACCATCAAGTGCAAACCATGCTCCAAGTAGAGAAGTAACACCAGGTGTTTGGGAAGGAGATAACTCTTCAACAAGCCATAACCTAGTCCAAGGTACAATCTCTCTTTTAGTATGCATCCCCTGACATGACTCACAACTGCTCTTCCAATGAAAAGATGGAGTATATTGCTAATTTTCCTCTCATTGCTAAGAAATGCACAGCTTCGTAGGATCTTACCTTTCCTCTTCCTAAAAGCCGTCTGTAATCCCAAATTCAGCTTTGCTAATTGTAAACTAGCATAGCAGAACATTTTCAAAGAACACGTGTAATTTAGATCTACAGCACGGTGGAATAAAGCATGTATTATACTGTGAAAATAAAGACAGGGACTACCTATGACCATCTACAAAATCTCTACAAAACTACTTCCTGTTTTTTTTTTCCCCATGACTATTAATTTTTGAGTTTTTAAGTAAATACTAGCAAGCTGTAAGGCTTTTTTTTTTTTAATTTCTCCATACAAGTATATCCATTTGTTGTGAACATGGAAAGATAAAACATTACCTGCAATGAAATTCAGTGTTGAAAAGGAATAAAATTCTCACAAGTATTGCTGGACTCTCAGACTCTGTCTCTCCTAGTTGTGTATGAAAATGAACATACGCACAAATAAAGAGATGAACTGATCTAATTTTGACTGTGAATATGCAACTCTGGCTTTCTTTGCACTCTTCTATGCAAAAAGCATAGAAAACACTGGAGTAAGTTATTTAATGACGATACAATTAAGTGGGAATGCAAAGCATAACTAAAAAATTGGTGTTCTATAATTCCAAGTTTCTAAGCCAGTAATTACATATATGCACATGTACATTTTAGATCACTTGCTATAGTAGTTTCAAAAGGGTCTTTTTATATCATATCTTAAAATAGTCTCAGTTATTTGGAGCATATACAGAGAAAAATAAAACTTTAAAATAGGTTTAAGAGTATGTCAGAATATCAGCATGAAGAAAAGAATTACTGCTGATATTGAAGATTTCAAACTTTCCATGTTCAAAAGTGCTCTCCTAGAAGACACTTATGAAGAGCAAAAGACCACTGCCTGTTAAAAACAAAATCAGAGACTTGCAGAAATGGATAGCTCAGATGCAAAAAAACATGCGATTTGAACTTTTAACTCATTCAAGTTGGAAAGCATAAAACAATGTGTGCATAGGCGTGTGCTTGCACGCACACACACAAAGAACTACTGGAGTGCATCCAGCACCTGACTGTTACTGTACGTTAACAATGAACCAATGAACCTCAGTAGATTAGATAATATGCTGCTCTACATCTCTGAGGCAACACAACTGGACTAGCAGAGCACCAGCAAAAATGTCTTGGTCCCTGACATGTGCAGCCTTTATGAAAACAACAAGGTAAGCTTGATCACTGTTTTGGTATTATTTGTCAGACCTTTCCATTACTGAAGTGCAATTTTTTTTTTAGTAATAACCAATATCATGAAAACCCTCACGCAACATATTAGCTAAAGGTCAATGACAGAAATTCTTAAAAAAGGCTTAAAAAAATTACACCACTGTTTCCATAGTTCTATCTGAAAAAAATAAAATCTGATGCCCAAATCACAACATTGAAAAAACACGTATAAAAATACAAAAATAAAAAGAGATGACAGAAAAATTGATTTAAGTTTGTCTAAACAAGTAATATCATATTTGTGCCAACATGAAATAATCACCTTTTTAAGAAAATGAGATTCATTGCCCTCTCTTGAGTTCAGAAAATGTCCTTGGATGAGTCAATAACTGAGTCATTTTTTTGAAGTTAAAATGAAAGAGACAAACTCAGTGGGAGTATTTGTAAACCATAGAATTCAAACATTATGTATTATACATATTTAATTTAAAAAGAATTGAAATTGTATTTGTGGAAATGCTGTTACTTCTAGAAATTAAGCAAACTAGAATGAAAACTAAGGTTTATCTCAGTCAAGCAAAGTGAATAGTATTTATATGTTCTGCAGAAAGCTTTAATCTCCTTTCTCAGAACAGAAAGGATTATGCCAGGTGTTTCAGAGAATAGTCTTCTAGAAGAATCTTATAGAAAGTTAACTTTTACAAATGCTGATCACAGCAAGAACTTTCACCTAAAGACCTGTAAAATACAGTGTGCATTGCTTGCTCTGTTTTCACAACAAATGTGAAAAAGAAAGAAAATAAGACTGTATTAGATGGCAACCAGGCCTTGCTTTCATCATTACATGATGCATGTTGACATTTTTTCCTGCTATAATGTAAATATTTTTCTGTTTTGGTAATTGAACTGGTTGTGCTGCAGTGGGTATGACACGTTCAAGAAAAACAGCAGGTCTACTTCCAAAAAAACATGCACACTAAGCAAATATCTGATCTCATCAAACTAAGGTCATATATGTGGAAAAGGACTCCAAATGTCAACAAAAACAACAAAGCAAAACAAAAAGAGGCACTGCAGTACTGCTTAGAATGGGGACTGTTCGCACAGCCTCTCCTCGGCCTCATATTTAGGCTATGTAATTAGGTTCACGCTTCTTTTTTTCTAGCACAACACAACAAGTTAGGTAATAATTCACCTCTCTCATTGGTACATTATATTAGCCTATAGACATCTTTTTTTCCTTTTAATTCAGCAGGAGAGGCAATTTTCTTCCTCTTTCTCAGAAGAGAAGATACAGGCTAATTTTTGAGCGTTCCATTCAATTTGCATTTATTATTTCCCAAAACTGTGGAAAGAGCAAGAAAGAATGGAGGCTGAACCTAGTAATCATTTCTAGAGGAACAAGAAAGGAATAATTTGGGAAAGAGAGATTATGACAGTCATCAGTATACCTCTGACTGAAATCTCTCATGACAGGCATATAGAGCAACTATCTGAAAACATCCCACTTATATTCTAAAGAGAATAGCTAATGATCAAGTCTTGCTCTCCAGAGTTCCTACTCTTAACTGTTCTACTCACTTATAAAGCAATACAACCAAATCTGTTTGGCCAAAGTAGTGGCGTACCAGTCATACTGCAAATCAAAATTTTCTTGTATGTCAGTGGTAAAAATGAAAGCCATTTTCTGACAGTACAGAACCATAAACTTCATGTTCAAATCTGATAAGCTTCTGTTGATATATGGAAAAATTATGAGTGGTCTTCTTACATGCTTACCTGTCTAGGTTCTCATTCATGCCTGACTTACAAAGTGCTTACTCTCAATACAATAACCTTTCTTTAGAAATGAGAACAAATAAACAGATACTTTTAAACAGGGAGAAGTTGGTGGCCTTATGGTGGATACAGCAGGTAATATGTATCAGAGTTCTACTGACCTACTAGAATGATATAAGCTTTCTGGCTTACGTTTGGCTCGCTGATTCACTAATCAAAAAAAATCTTTAAGGCACAAAAGATATCTCCATTATGTGTACGTAACTAAATAATAAAGAGTACTGTCACATTGCTAGAAATTCTTGACTAGATCTTACCAGAAAGGATGTAGATTTTTTGCTTACCAACAGTAAACAGAGAACCCAGAAATTAAGGAAAGATACAGTCATATTTCATAAGTGTCATCACAGACGCCAATGATATAGTTGAGACAATTTTGTTCTAATCTATTAGCATTTTTTTATACATTCTGAAGTTGACAGTAGCATGAAACAAATCCACTGGGGTGTAAAACTCCTTTGGAATAACAATATTTTTTTAAATGGCATAAAACCACTGTCAAAGTAAAAATAAGCTACAAATACTGTAATCTGGTAAAATAGAAGAAAAATCAAACCAACCAGTAACAGTATCGTTGTCTGGTTTTTCCCAGTCTAATATGACAAAAGTTGGACAGCCCTCGACAGTCACGACTGTGAGGTTGGTTGGAGGATTTTGTGGAGGACGAGTAGGTTCTTCTTTGATGCCAGCCTCTTCTTGTGGGAAATGCTCAAGAGAACTTGTGATAGAGCAAGGAACATCATCATCTTTCTTCATGTACTTGACATGGGGTGCTAAGAGCAATAAGAAAGAGTTGTTATTCAGCGCAGAGTACAAACATTGATGTTTTAATAAAACATCAATGCCATTCCACCCAGTATACAACTTCCAGCTCAGGGAATATAGCAAAAATATGCACAACTCAAAATCAACCACCAAAGTTTAAGAATTAAAACTATATGTTCAATACTCTCTCTAAGCTGCTCATTTATTATTATTATTATTATTATTATTATTTTGTTTGGTTGTTTTAGATCCTGGAATCTGCACTGTCTTCACTTTCCTCCCATGATGAAAAGTTACTTTGCAGGCACTAGTGGGCAATACGCATTGTTAAACAATTTGAAATAATTAAATTTTGTTGTGAAATAGAACAATTGGTTGTACTCTTTCTATAGTAAAGTGACACCACAATTCCATTTGCAACTTCTGAGTGCTATGTTAATACAAAGATGTAATGCCCATTAGTCCACCAGCAAGAGTAATAAGTTTAGTAGAGAGTAATCCAGTCATTAACTCAGAGCTTCTAAAAACTGCCAAAATCTCAGACATTTTCAGTGGTACAGGATCAAGCCTTGGAACAAACCTGAGGCAAATGTCTTGCACTCTGCATGAAAATTTGGAAAAGAATATTACTGAAGACAAACACATTAGCTCTAAAATTCAAATTTGCTAGACTGGAAAGTAGGAAGCTGTCATAGGGAAGAAAGCAGAATAGATGTAAAACGTAGCCAAGAATAGGCTGGTGATCCTGACTCTCCATAGAGCCCTTTCATCTGATTGAAGTGGAAGAGAATCAAATGAAGTTCTGGCCCTCAAATAATCAAACAAGATAATTTTAATTAAAGACAGTTTCCATATATTTCCCCAAACAGAAATAACATAGCTTTTAAAATCCTACCTAGGTACCTTGGTTTGCCTGAAGAATCTGTTTCTGATGTAGGGCTTGAACTGAAGACAGTTGCATCAACTGTAAGGAGACACAGTTATGACTCAGTTTGCAATAAACATAAAGTTTCAATGTTAGAACTATAGCATCTCACTTTTCTTTTGGCATTCTAAATCATTCCTGGAAACATTCCTCCACTTGTATCTTACTCCTACCTAATTTTATAGAAGATTAATTAACAACAAATCATTATGTTTATCCTATTGCAGTTTTTTTTTTCCCCTATCTGAATAGTAACATATTGATCTTAGGTAGTAGGATACCACAATCACCTTGAACACTATTAACCACTGTCAAGTAACAATTTTAATTTACATCCCATACAAACTAAAATGTTCAGTAAAAGTGTCTTATCTGCTTCTTTCACAGACTAAATGTAGACTTAGAATAGTTCTGAAATCCTGCTTAGCATGTTCTGATTTCTACCAAGATAGAAGGGTCATCATGTTCTCATTTTCAAAGATGTAGATATTTATTAGAAGACACCCAAATGAATTCAGCCAAGTTACAGAAGTCAAAGTGTCACAACAGAAATCAGAATCATCTCAGATAGAGTACTTCCTATATTAAATGTATAGTGGATCAGTGTAGTTCAAGAAAAGGAAACAGGAAAAAAGGAAAGGAAATGTGCATTGTAGAGAAAAAAAAAAAAGAGTCCAGAACCGTCTGTATAATACTCACCATAATACTCTGGAGTTGCAAAAGCTGTTGGTGTCTTATATGGCACTCCTGTCCTCACAGGCATTGTTGGTCCAGCTGGTTTAGCTATAGTGACAGAAAGAAGAGCTTATGGCAAAAAGGCATTCACTATTTAGAAAATCAAAAAGCTATTTCACTGTCTTAACAGAATTAAGGTTTCCGATGAGTGCTTCATGTGGGTATATACTTCCATTAAAACCATTCCCCTCAAAACTTACTCAATAGCTTCCAGTTGGATTTAAGAAAATTCTGAGTTGTCCATATTGCCAATGTAACTTATCCCTGACATCTAGTAATAAAATTCTTTGCTACTTGGAGATTGCCTTTGAGAATTTAAGTTAGCTAGAACATGACCTGGCTATAAAGCACAGAGTGGTAAAAGGCTGTAAAATAACCAACATTAACACTCTATTTCGTGAATAAAAGACTACATTTCTTTACAAGACAAATGAGTTAAGTCAGTAACTGATACCTGGAAACCTCCCAGACAATCATGACTATGAAATCTCACCTCCAAAAACCACAAACTGCATAATGTAGTTCACTGAAAGTATGACACACAACATGGTGACTGAAGGCAGAATGTTGATGAACTAGTTCAAAAAAATGGGAGGTAGGATAAAAGTGGTAATTTCAGATTCTTACTTCAGTCCAGTTCCACAAATGCTTTGGAACTTTTTTTTTTTTTTTTAACATTTAAGATTCTTTTAATGTCTGCACAAACTTTCTCATAACATTCATCTAGTGGATGAGTAAGAAAGATACAAGTGAGGAATTAATCACAGCATTAACAAGAAGGAGAAACAGAACAAAACTGTGACAGGGAAAATCCGTGAGGAACACTGAAGCAAAATTTTCCTGTTAATGATGTGGAACGATCTCTCTAGGAAACTAAAAGAAACTATACGATGTTTGAAACCAAGCTGAATAAACACTATGAAACAAAGAAAAAGGCAAATATACTACTGGCCCCAGGAGGAAGGTCCAGGTCATCTAACCAATTTATTCTGTCTTGAATGTCTAGGAAGACATGACAACAGCTGACTGAACTCTGGTATATGGAAAAAAATGTGGAATTCCAAAATGCTGTTAGATGAATTAGAGATTTAATGGAGAAAATAAGAACAGATCCCATTACAAGCAAGTGAAAATGCATCAAGGCAATTTTTTTCTGTGCTACATGTAAAGACTGACCATGTCTTATGTTCTGTTTTAGCTATTACTAAGGAAACACCACCAATCAACAGGAAGTGTAGACACAACATTGCTTTGCTCTGCTGTTGAGCAGAAACACAGCTTGTTTCAACCATCTTTGAGATTTTCACTTCTAAATTGGTGCACAAAGTACTGAAGTTTAATTTAGGTGATGATCTGCCACTGGGGTAAGCTTTCTCACAAAAACATCAGCAGAGATGAATTAGGTTTTTTTTTTTTTTGTAGATGAGCAAAGACGTAGAAGACAAAAGAATCTTCCTTGACAGACCCAAGCAGAAAGGCAGTCTTCGCTTTGCAGAAAATGAAGAAAAAAATTCATAACTTTCTTGCCTTAATAGCACACAAATCCCCCAAATGAAATAGAACAAAACAAAAAAAGGAAATGGTTAATAAAGCAGAACCAAGACCTTCACATTTCCAGTGAAGTAAAGAGAGTAATGCGAAGAGGGGAGTATTACTGCTAATAATAATTATGATGCTAAGCAGAGTGAGATGAATTAACATTAACCTTTGGATTCTACATTTCAAATCCACAGACAAAACATACAGAACAATACCAAATATTAGCTTTGGGATAAAATTAAAATAGAATAGGAAATGTAAAAGATTCTGCATGCTCTTACATTGATACTGAGAAGCAGGAATACTGTTACACATAAATGAAGATAAATTCATTGTACATGTGATAACTTCTATTCCTCTACCTCCTAGAGAAGTTAGTTTTGGCTACCTATTAGCTCAAGTTATTTGCAGTGGTTAATGCATGTGCCAGATACATGGGACAGAATTTTTTTTTTATAAATTATCAGCTGTGGGTATGTATTGAAGCATAATATCTGATATCTTCCATCCGATACATACATTAAATAACTGCAAATGGTATTAGTAGACATGAAATGCTTTTATGGTTGATGTTTTCAAAAGATGACTTGTATTATGCTAATTTGATGCTGATTTGCTCTCATCTCCCTTACTGTGGATGACTTTTATATAATAAGGTTAAAAATATATATATATAATTTGTATATTCAGACAAAAGACACAAGGCTGCTTAAGAAAACTCATTTCTACAGGTATCACATTTAATTTAAGAAAGAACTGGTACTATAAAATTATCCTGTACACAGCTGGTCAGTTCAGTTACTAACACATAAAATGTTTATGCTGAAAAGGCTGAGATACCTGGAATGCCTGGTTTACCCGTCACAGTGTTTGGAGGCAGAGGCTTTCTTCGCATTGGTGTAGGCTTGACAGGAGGTATAGGAGGATGCTGAGGTCTAGGTGATGTAATTACTGAATGACATAACAGGACATTGTCATTAATTATTTAACCTCCAACTCAATAAAATCAGAAAATGCACTAGAAGTCATATTCTGACAGACGAAATACTGTTTCACATTTGATTTAGTATCAAAAGCAAAGAAATGAAGCAAGATAACAAAGATAGTTGTATTTTCAGCCTTAAATTCTTTGGAAAGTGTGTGTTATGGAATCTTAAACCAAGCTTACAATGATAAAATAAAGCTCCGCTGGGATTTGTACAAATGCTTTGAAGATTCATTTTCTGTGTACTTACTCTCATTTCTGACAACCATTCCTTTTTGGCAGCCAGTGTGATAGTTCTTCCCACAGTAAACAATATCTGAGTGTAGCTGAAAACATCTTCAGTACCCAACTCACAAAATTCCTGACTTCTGTACTTTCTAACTGATAAAACTGGTCCCCCTCAGACTGAAGTATAAGACGCAGCAAAAAGCGAATTATTATTACAGATATGTTATCCTGTGCTACTTTAAAGTAAAAAAATGAAAAAGTCTGTTGGTTTATGGATTGACATGTCTACAAGACTGGTATTGTGCTAGAAACTTCTGAAGCAACCAGCTAGGCTGAAGTAACCGAATTCTGATAACTGACATAGACTATTTTCCTGTATCTTCCAGTCAATTAGAAAGGATTTTATTATGCAAAAGAAAGGTGAAGGAAAAGATTTTTCTTCAGTTAGTCACCTTCACAGTTCTTCTCCTTAGGAAAAACAAAGACAAAAAAACTTTTTGTACCAAGCAGGAAAAAATCCTTAACAGTAATATAATTCTTAAATGCCATGAATGTGAACAAACCTGCAAGCAGCCTCATATTGAGTTACTGGCTACACAGAGTTCCTGAGGACCTGTTTATCAGACCTGATTTTACCCTATAAATAGAGTGACTGTGGGCGAGAGGGGAACAGGTCCAAAGTCTCATTTTTGGAAATACTTAAAATATGCAAACAGAAACATCTCCATCTTTCTCTGTTCACTTTTTCTTTTGGACTTCAGTATTCCATTACAAAACACTTATTCATTCATTCTTAATCATTCTTAATTCCCAGGTGGAAATTAAAATATGCCAAAACACCTGAAAAAAAATAACTTTTGTATATATGTCATTGTACCCTAGATATTACTACATAGCAGCATCCATCATTAATATTCTCTCTGACTATATTTAGGGAATTAGATTTTATGAGGTATTGATGGTGTAAAAATGTGAAAGCATTGTCTTGTCAGTAGTTTCTACTGTATTGTCTGAACAGCACAACCTCAACAGTAAGATGCAAGCCAAAACATCGTGTCACAATTGAATCTACTATATCGCCCCCTGGAAAAACAAGAATCACTAAAGAATCTCCACTGTTCGTGTCTACTACTTCCACAATAGTTTGGGAGATGTCCTATTATGCTGCCAAACCTAATTAACAATATGTGGAGACTGAGTTTGTAAACAAGGACACATAAGAATTTAGGGATTTTGTGATAGTTTAGCTTCTTGCTAAGACAGTGGTATGGTGAACTATTTGGATTTATTTAGTCTCAGTGGTTCTGTAGACAGTGAATACAATTCCTTGACTCTGCCACTCCTGATGAAAAAGTAGAGTGTGTGGCATCTTAAGATAGACACCTAACACATCAAGCTTCATTCCTCTGTGTTGTGACATATCTTTTTCAGAACTTAGATATGGTGCAAATGTCCATCATTCCATTAACACATATTAATGTTTCAGAAAAAGCATGTGTATTTAATAGTAAAGTCAAATATTGGCCAAATTACAGACATACAGCATAAATATATGAAAAAAATTCATATACGTATTGCAACACCTTGAAGAGAGCTGAGATTACAAAAGTATACAAGAAAATTATGTAACAGTAGTATCTAATTCCACAAGCATGCCCAACTGTCTCTTATGATTAAATTCAAGTTACTGGCTTACTTCAAAGCTCTAAAAACTTAAGTTGAAACATAAAGGTCAGAAGATGTGTAAAAACAGATGTAAACCCTCCTTAAAATCCACGTGCATAAAAAAATTTCCACTCTTTGCAAATCACAGCCTGGATTTACTCAAGTAGATGTCACTGCTTGAGATTCTATGAAAGAAAAAGAAAAAAAAAGCAACAAAACAAAACACAGGGCCATCCTTCTTTCCAGTTTGCAGTCTGGATTCAGCTACTAATAATAGTATATCATACTGTACATAGCTTATGCTAAATACTTTAAGATTGAACAAACTTTAAGAAAATGAAACATTAGAACTCAGCTGTCAAGCAAGGCTGCTGTCTTTGTGCAGGTAAATTAGTTGCAAAGGAAATCGAGTAGGGATTAAGACCAAACAGCAGTTTATGTATTAGTAAGAGGCGTATCTTTGCATCTCTGCTTTTAAGTCAAATTACGTATTTTCAAAGGAAAATATAACTAAAACCAGCAGCTGCAGCTGAAAAATAAATCCATAGGCAAAATCAGAAATATTTTGTGTTTAGACAGTTTTTAAGCATGTAATAAAGCACAGCTAAAATCCAGATCAATTCTTGTTTATGCTAATGAAACAAGGACATTCTCTGCATGCAAAGGGTGTTTGCACGTATGTTTATGTGTATGCATGACGCACGAACACACTTTATATTTCAATCCTTTGGCTGAAATAGAAAATTTCTACGAAGTTGACTAGAAAAAATGTGAAAAATAAAAGCCTATTTTTGAAGATTTATTCAGGGAAATTGTTTCTCAAAAATACTTTGAATGTTTTGAAAATATGACTGTAGACTTTCAAGAGAGTTAAAACTGATAACTCTGGTAGAGCACATGTAAAGAAACTTAAGCTAATTCACTCCACCTTGGCATTTTACAACAGTCCTTGAATTCTAATTTTCCTAACAACCCTCATATCCAACCTTACCATTCAACCTTATCCAGTCTTACCAGAGAATGGCTTTTCCCAGGTGTCAATATATTCCAAAGGTTTTTTTACATCCATGGCAATATGTCTGGCAATATCCTCAGGTGTGTATACATCATCTGTGAAGGAAAGGGAATAAATTGATTTTCTACAGGGCAGTACTGACTTATGCAACACTTCTACACTGTATATGTTAAAACTCTAGCCAACATGAAATGCAAAGCTGGCATTTTTAGTGATAACATTGTTATATCTGCTTTATATTTCAATTCAAGTAAGTAGAAAGTAGTCTTGATCTAGACAGCCTACACTTTAAGTATGCCTTGATGAAGGTATGTTTAGAAAGAGAGAATAAGATTAAGGGAAAACTGATGATGTAAACCAAAATTATATGTGGAAAGATGAGTACAGAGAATATTTCAGTTTTTCAGCACACAGAATAAAACATCTGTTGATTCTTGTAATGGACAAAATTCTTCTTTTCCTCAAAAATAACATCTTTGGTTGTCCTCTATATTGTATAACTAGAAGAATTTGGAGTACTGGAGGCAAAGCGTATTTAAAATTCAGTTTGTACACAGAAGAATGTCCTACTTAAAAGTAATATAAACACTTTTTAAAAATAAAGTAAATGACATTAAAAAACAGAACAACTGTCACGCATGGTGACATTCATAGGACACACTTATTCTGTATAGGGAAGGCTATTTACTTTATAAAAACTCTTTATATGGTAGACTGAGAAGACATGTTGAGATTTCATCACATTTGTGAAAAATCTCCCTTTCTCATGACATGAAAGAAAACCTTGAAATTTAAAAGGAAAATAAAGGAGAAATTAATGATCAAATTGGATAGCCTATTTCAATATGATCTAAGCTTTCAACAAAGGTTTTCATAGGTTTAAAATCCAGTATTCAGCTTGTTACTGGACTACACTAGTATTCCAACAGTATGAAGAAGCTAATTTTTTATATAATTTACTGTTTCACTATTCGTGCTAAGTATATCTTAGAAATCCACATTAAAAATAGAATTGGATAGAAAGTGTGCACTCTGAAAATATGACTGAGTCTCAGTATTCCTCATAGGGTAAAGCAGTAGTATGGAAACATGAAATGATTCGCTAAAGGTTTTTTTTTAACCTATTAATGAGACTTGAAGTAAGTTGGTATCAGGATGTGGGTCTTCTGGTCCCTCTGACTGAAATTCCTAAATCTATCATTTGATTTTGATATAACTGCGCTTTTTCATCATGTAGCTAAAGTGATTTATTAGGTCTTCAGGTATACAAAGCACCAGTGTGCTAATGGATGTTTTATGTGAATGGCATTTGAGGAAGGTGCATGAGACCATCAGTGTTAGCTGTAAAAAGGAATCTTATACACCGTAGGTAACAGGCAAAGTATATTAGCTTCTTAACTTCCTCCCACAACAAATACATCAACAAAATGCATCATCACTTTGCCTAAATCTCACAAAATCATCCAAGCACCCAAGTATCTATTACAAGACTTAGTTCTGCACCTGACTGTGTCTATGGAAAAGCCTGCCTCTATTCTTTACTATATAATTGAGAAACACAATCTGTTCTGAGTTGTATGAGCTAGCAACAAAGAAAATACTGTAAACATTCTAGATGGCAGAAGAAACATTTTGTTCTCAAACTTGCACTACCATTAGGTTAGTAAAGCAGTAGTGAAAAATATGTGAAAGGAAATAGCTGATCAAGCCACAACACTCTCCTTTTGACAAAAATCTCCTTTTTGAATGTTTTAATGCTCTTCAAAATTGCTTAAGTTTGTCTGTTTTTACACAAAGTACCTGCACTGTCATATAGCTTTCCATTTTTATCATGCCATTTGCCTTAAGCAAACTACATTAGCTGGCATAGTATAAGCGTTTCAACTTGTCACATTCATTCAAACTTTAATAGAACTGAGAATAATTTTGTTAGATGAATGTGTGTCCATGTTTTCTTTAAGTTCCAACTTTTTTTTTTGAAAGTATGCATGGGGTCCTGAAACCCCTTAAAACTAACCACTGCATCTTGAAGAGCAGAAATACCATTGGAAGGGTTCATCATTTTAGGGGAGGAAGTAAAAAAGGTGCCATTGATAAAAAAAGTAAGAACACATACAATCACAGAATTATTAAGATTGGAAAAGACCTAAGATCATCTAATCCAACTGTCTACCTACCACCAATGCTGCCCACTAAACCTTGTTCCTTAGTACCACATCTACATGTTACACCTGAATATTTGAATTCCTCTAGAACTTGGCTATACACTCACAGTTTCAATAATAAAAACCAAGTAGAGCATAAAGTCTGTTCTAATGAAAACCAGCTGTCTCTAAGAAGGGAGGTGACATGTTGCTGAAACTTTGTTTGCTGAAGGTTGTCCAGAAGTTTTTAAATGCTTAAGATTAATATTACATGCACTAAAACAAATACAACAATCCACGTCTTTAAAATTAAATTGTAGAGAATTGGTTTAAAATAGCCTAAAACATGGCAGAAAAATAAAGAGGAATGCTAGTCAGGAAGGTGCAGTCCCTGCCCCTTTCCCACGGTCATGTTAACCAGCTGGCATTACAGCTACCTATATGGCTAGCCAGGAGAATGAAAAGCCTGCCAGGAAACCAACTGCAATCCCATGCACTTCTGCTGGAAAGAAAAAATTCCACAGCTTATCATCTGGGTCCTGCAGCTGCCAAGCACACTTTGCGTGGGGTGAAACATCTTTGCATTGATGCTAATGTGTATGCTCAAGAAGAAGAAGAACTGGAGTACATTGAACACTGATGCCTGCTCAGCATGGAAGTAAAATGTCCATACTGGTCTACCAAATGTACTCTTCTTCAGAGAAAGAAAATGATATAATGTCTAAATGTAAGCTTGAAAACATATTGTTCCTTACAGGCTGGTTAAGGATTCTAATCATCTTACACCAGAGGTTAAAGGATTCTGATCAGCTAACCACAGAAAATAATATACTGTTTTCATAGTGGAAGAAATAAACTTCTCTACTCTCAAAAATAATGCAAATATATTAAATTATATTATAATTTCTTGAAGATATCATCTACTGAAAAAGAAACTCTCTCGTCTTTGCTCAGCTGGTAAGATTTAGGGTTCAGAGTTAGTAGAATTCTCTTTTTTAAGTCTCTTCTGCAGACTTAAGAGATTGTTTGCAATGCATAATTGCATATTTCCTGGGAGGGTTATAGAAGATTTCTTTGTAATTGATTTCCTGAACCCTTTGTTGTACAAAATGCTTTTTGTGAGCATCAACAACCTTACAGGCTCAGATACTGCATTTGCCACAATATTGTGATGTACTTGTACTACAGAAAGTTTGGGGATTTTACTTATCGATTATCAAGGGTAGAATATAGTACAGAATGAAAATAATATGCTAGAAGTTGCAGCCCTCTTTCATCATGTCATGATTGTGAAAAATTCATTGGTGATTTCTCTGCACATCTGAGAAGAAAGATGCAGTCTCATAAGAAGGTATCAGTGAGTTGCTATGCCAGCAGGACTAGATGTACAAATAAAAAGTTAAGAATAAATGTCCACTCTTTCTTAGAACTTTGGACATCTCATTTAACTTAAAGGGCTCACTTGACAGGATGCAAAATCTAGCTAACAGACATTCTCATGATGTCTTTATTCAGAGGAAAAGACTTACACAGCTGAGCAATGGAAAATATTGCAAAAGTATCATTTTCCAGAACTTTAAAAGAAGGTATCAATTTCCTTGTGAATACACACAGCAAGGTAATATAGCCTTGACAGAATTTTCTGACATCACCTACCATAGTGAAAGTAGTTCTTGATGGGAAGTGGCCCTATTGTAAAGACACAGAAATAAAGACTAGAGGGTACTCCAACTGGAGCATTTAAGATAAAGACTGCTTAAAGTAATACTTTAGTAATGATCTAAAATAGCAGTAAGCACAATAAAATACACTTATGCATTGTGTATTCATTCATAATTTCATACTGTAATTTCAAAGACACCCATTACTGGAAACCTGCATGCATTCTGCCTGTTTTGGTAATCAGATGTTTGAAAGTTCACTTATAAGCAGACGGTCCAACATGAATAGCAAAACATTTTGATCCATGATTACTACCATCAATCATTTAACACTGTAAATGTCTCTGATGTCCTGGAATCAGATGGGCTCATTTTATTTCCCAGAAAGAATATGGAAGGTCAAAGAACACATACCTCCAATGAAGCCATCCACTCTACATTAAATAGAAAAGACTATATCATGTTCAAGCTATCTTAAATTCAATTTAAATAAAACCATCTCTTCTAAGTAAGAATATGGTTGGCTTCTCAAAATAATCTACAAGAATGACTAGCCCATGCCATTCTAAGGTCAACAACAAGTAATAAGTTCTCAAAGATACTTTGGAAATTCAAATGCAGAGAAAATTACAAAGCCAAAAAAGGTACGTGTGAAGTAGATAGTATGTTACTCAGGTTATCCTAACTTAGCTAGTACAAAGTAATATTATGGGACAGTAGTACAAGTGGTAGTGGACGAACAGCCAAAAATTTTCATGGAATATTTTTAATATTTATGTATTTTTAATTTATATTATTTATTACTTTAAACCTGCGTAATTGATGAAGAATCACCAAAATCTGTATTTAATTAATAAATAAATGTCCATGGTAAAAAACAATATTTATACTGACATAATAAATTAATGCTTAGCAAAATTATAAAAAGAATCCGGGTACCATCTTTAGTATGAATTAATACTGACAACATTATTTTGATTAAGTGGACAAATCAAGTAAAATTGAAAATTGAAAATATTTTTTCCCCTTACTAAAACAGTATTTTTAATAAGACTTTGTGATTAATGATGGATGTTAACAGTAAGAGTATGTAATGATGTGTAAAGTGACAGTTCTCAGCCTCTTCTAGCACCCATCAACTCAGAGCTTCCGTGGTGTTGGAAGTATTCAAGCCTGAATACTGAGTAGGTTCTGCACAATCACACCACTTGCAGAACAAGCAAGATGCTTGGCTTTAAGGCTTTCTTAACCACTCTTCTGACTTAAATAATCTGGTAACAGTTTGACACAGCATTTTCCAGTAATTATTCTAGACCTATCAACTGGAAAACATCAATACAAAGTAGCCATTTAATAATCTAAGTCTACTCTTATCATTTACAATATAATCTCCCAATGGCACTCATGAACAGTACAGCATTACTAAAATCAGAATGCAGTAGAATATAATTGCTAAGGAGTTAAATTCAAATCAAATGTAATGAAATACTTTGCAGGGTTCAAGATTATTCCATTAAGTAACATTCCCGATATGTTAAGAAAAACCAACAAATAGCTCTACCTGTTGTTGGCACAATCCACTTTGGCAAGCCAGGTGCTTTTGTTCTAGCTGGTGCTACTGTGGTTTTACTCAGAGCTGAAAGGAAGTTAAAAAAATAAACAACAACAACAAAAAAAAAAACCCACCGAAAACCAGTAAGAAAAATAAGAAAAAAGAAAGAAGTTTCATAAGAAGAAAAATCAAACAGACTTATTTGTGATGCCAACAATGCCAAATTAGCAAAGAATAAGTAGCAGTTGCTGCGATGGTATGTACAATTTTTTTCCTACACTGGAAATGCTTCATCTGCTAACTGATTAACTGAAAAAAACATGCTTTTTTTTTCCCCAGCAATATGTAAAATTCCTCTAAGAATAGGTGAATATCATTAATTAGATAATCATTTTTTCCTCCTTCCCATAAAAAAAAAATAATTATTACCAGGTCTGGCCTGTGATTTATCAGATGGCCTTGGTCTTGCAGAAGTCAGACGTGTTTTATGTGCTGCTAAAAGAAATAAGATTCAGTTTAAATGCTATGTGTAAAAGCAACATCAATACTGCAGTGTAATTTGTCACAAAAAACGGTCCATGCACCAATGTGATATAGTAAAATGGACAAATGAAAATTCTATGAGTTCCGATCCAAAATGCACACTGAAAATGCTAGTTTCTTTAGTGGTCAGATGACTCCATCATGCAGTCTGACCAGTTACATTCATGTTTAGGTTTAGGAAAAGATACAAAATATTTACAGCCAGTTACCCAACTGTATATGGATACAGAGTTAGCTCTGCAAGGTATCCATGGCCTTAAGGCATTAATTAGGTTCTGTAAAAAACAAACAAACAAAAAAACCTCAAAATAAAACACCAAACTAAATCCCCCAAAATCAAATATTCAGATCAAAACAAGAAATATTAAAATATTCCTGTGAAGACAAATGAAAGCATTCAATGCAGACACCATACAGAGCTGTAGAAACATAGCGTCATCACCAAGGTTAAAATTACAAGCCTTCAACTTCTTCCTGCTATCACCTTTCACTTGTCAGATAGTTTTGACATTTTAATTATTTCAGTATGTATGAGAATCTCACTGAAAGCTAAAAATGTAATTAGTTGTCACTGTCACTTCATGCCAAATAATGAACCTCAGTAACTCTCAGGAAACTGTCTTTTACATAAATACAGCTAGCTATTTGATATTTGAGTCTAAAAACCATTCTATCAACATCACTTACTCTAGCTTCTTTGAAGTGTCTGAGAAAACACTTCTTGTGGAAAGAAGGTATTACTCATTTTTGACAATTATAGTCGGGAAATTTTTCAAAAATTTAGATCTAGTATTTTGCAAAAGAAAAATGTGGAAAACAGTTACATTTGTGTTTGCAACACTGCTGAACTGAGGATCAGACACACAACACTAATAGTACTTAAAAGATTTTAAGGGTAATAATAACAAACCACTAAATCTTAAATCATATTGATTTTACTTAGGAGTCACAGGCACTCAATGCAGCACAGAAAATCATAAGAATTACCTGTATACAACCATGGAATTTCAGTTGTCAGAGCAGTTTTGGGTTTGGGTGAAATCTGATACGTTTCATTGGGAACTGAAATAGGAGATTTTAATGCTTATCAAATGCAGATTATTTCTTTTAAACATCAAGCCACCACAGGTAGAAGAGAAATTTAAACAGAGTGAAGACCATAGGCAAAAAAGTCAGAGGTAAAAACCTGGCTGAAAATCAGGGTTTTATGCAAACACTTAAAGACTGGGAAGATATATACCATTAATAAGCCCAAAAAACAGTAGACAGGATGAGCAGTTAATGTCTTTTTATATAACTCTTCATGTGCGAGAAGCATTTATTTCTATAAGGAATACAAACAAAATGTCTGGAAAGTTCCTGGGAAATTAAAAACATCGATATTTTGTACATGCACTGAAGTAAGACTAATAAACGAACAAGACACAAAGATATATTTAAGGTATTTCTGTTGATTAAAGGGTAAGTTTAGCCATATAGAAAAGCAGAGAATGGAAAGTTATAAAAAAATAATCTGACATAATATTTTCATTACCCAAAGTCATTTTGGACCCATCAACAACATGAACGGTTATAAGGTTAATTGATCCCAGGTGTGTCGTCTTTGGAGCTATGAGAAACAAAACATTGTTCTGTGAGAAGTGAAATCAATGATGTTGGATTTATTTAAGTATCTGTGTTCTTCGTTTCACGAAAATCTAGCTATACATCTGCTAAGACAATTTTTACTGACAGGAAAAAGGTACATGCTCTGATTAGTTTGGAGGTATTTTCATGCTGACAGCCAAACATTACAAGTATTCTGTTGGGCCTTCATCAGCTTTGGAACAGACATCCTAACGGTGGACAACTTGTGCTTTCCTAACATATTCATTTTTAAGGCATTCTTTTCTCACTCAGATATGACCAAATTTTGTCAACAATATCTAAGTTACTGGATGAAAAGGAGAGATTTGGAGGCAGAAACACACTATATGAGTTTTTTCTTCTTTCAGAAATAACGTTAGAATATGGAAGCTGGAAAATAACCTGCTTATTAGTATAAAGAGTGATGACCAAATACTGCCATTTGTTTTTAACAACCTTCCTGATAATAGTACAGTTTCTTGCATAAAGATCATTAAGGTGATCTAAATTTTAAAAGAAAAAAACATAACCCCTTAAGCTGTGTTTTCTAAACTTGTTCTATTAAACCAAACTTTAGTGGTGCCAAAATGTGATACTTGTTAAATATGATATGATTGAAAACAGCTCGAATTCAACTGAGACTTAGAATCTAGCTTAGTTACTTGAGGAGAGTCTTTCAAAATAATCCTTTAGAAAATGTCTTTTTGCTGGACCGTTTAATTTGATTTTCATAACAAAATATATGTATTGTTCTTTAACAAATAGGGCATTTGCTAAAATTGTTTCTAGCTATATAGGAACTCCAAGGAAAAAAAAAGAGGGAATGATAGAACTGTTCATCAACTTACTTATCTAAAAAAAATGTATTACCAGTTGGAAAAAACTGAGAGTTAGGGATTAAGAAAAATTAAGATGTATGATCATGCTGTCACTCCTTCCCTTATTTTCTTTTTTTGCTATAGCCATTCTACCTAGTAATTTTTATGTAAATAGTTCACACAAAGGGTGATGACAATATACAATACATGTTTCATTATAACTATGCATCTCTAAATTTACTGTAATTACTGTACTGATCAGAAGACAGTACTTTTATCATCTAACTATCTTGAACTAAGATTCTATAGCCTGAGTTTCAAAAGTACTTGCAAAAATGAAGCACATTAATTTTCCGTAATAAATTCCCCCAAAAACTTAGTGAAGCCAGCTACAGTAGTATACTCTCATTCAAATTTTATCAAGTTCCTCATATTTTTAATGGCTTCTATCCACCAATTAAAAAATTAAACCTTTAGAAAAGACATCTTTACTTGTGTGCCCCATGTATATTATGCAATTTGGGGACATTCTTTTTGTTGTAATCCATTTGATGCACTACTACAAGCTAAACAATGATACTAATTTCTCTCTAAATATTGTGTATGTCATACCAGTGTAGTAAGGAATTGCAGCAATAACAGTTTTAAAGATAAAAACTTTAAATTACCAGGTTTAGTCTGTGGTACTTCTGTCTCAACAGATGTTTTAGGTTTGGAAGGAATGAGCAGTGTTTCTTTTGGAGCTGAAAGAAAGGAAAAATATTATTATTGTATTCTTCAGGGGTCACAATTCAGTGCCATATTTAGCCCACAAAAAGTACATGCCTCAAATGCCTGAAAAAAAGACAATAACAATTCCATGGGTTCCTGGAACCTGAAACAAGATGGCTGTCCAAAACACAGGAAAATTCTAGATTTGTGCTGTAGGATGTGTTGAGTCAATGGCTAAAATTCTTGCTCTAAAAAATAATAAATTAGACCACGGAATTTGATTGAACAATTGATAAATAAAGGCTTCTGACTGATATAGCATTGAGACTCATCTGTACCAAGAAAAATGGATGTGTGTATGGAGAATGAAGGACAGTGGAATGATGTTACATAAAATAACACATCAGAGCACGTTCTCTAGAAATTTGTCCATTGAAAAATTAGAAATACTTTCATCTTAAGTTTAAGTAAATTTATTTACCCATTGTTGCCCTTGACTGCTCAGTGGTAGTGGAAGTTTTTGTGGTAATTGGTTGTGGGGTTGTTTGATGTATTGCTGTTAAGGGAGAAAACATGGAGACACTTAAAATATTAAACTGTAATGGAAATAAATCGGCATTTTCACTATCTCTAAAACTTGAAAAACATCCCAAACTAAAGAGTAACAGACTACCTTAAAAAGCAACTGTTGGCAGTATCTTTCTATTAAATTCTCCTGTACATTGATTTTATAACAAAAACAGGAAGAGACTCAGGCTACCTTAACTATTTTATGAGTACTTCATTTCAGTATAACACATCAGTTGCTGAATGTATAAGCACATTTCAAAGGAGTAATATAGAATTTTATGGGGGAAAAATGTGCTCACAAAGAGTCTCTCTAATTATAAGATAATTATAAGAGAAAACTGAGTGTATTCAAGCCACTGAAATTTGTCAACACTTAAATTACTACATTTTAATCATCACTTGCTGAGTGTAATAGAAAGGAAAAATCTTTCCAGTGCGAGACTATAGATACTAATATTATTTTCAGTGTAGCTTTGACTTGACTTGTAGCCTTGACATTTTGAATTGAGTGACTTAAAGGCAATGCATTGGATTAAGCACAAAAACAGGTATGAATATTTCTGTTAAAAAAAGCACAAAAACTCAGGCTAGGGGGAAAGAATGATTAAATACAAACAACAACAACAAAGTACAAGAATGACTCTATTACCAGGTCTGGTGTGTGGCACTCTTGGTTTTTCAGATGTTTTTGGTTTGGTATGAATGAATTGTTTTTCAGTTGCAGCTGAAATTAAAAAACAAAAAAAAAAAAAAAACACCCCAAACAATAAATCAAATGTTCTTAAAACAAAACCCACCACAAAACAAAACAAAAAACAACACTGTTTTCATAGTACAAAAGGAACATCATAGGACACAAGGAGGTGTGATCTAATCTGTGAAAAGACAAACAATGTTAAGTGTAAAGCTGAAAATCTATTAGTTGGAATTTCTGCAAAGAAAGGAAAAGAAATGAAACAGCTACTACACAGACTTCCCAACACTTAAACATTCATTTGTAACTTTGGATGTGTCAGTGAAGAATATAGTTACATCAGCATACAGTAAAGTAATAGGACAAAAACACACAGTAGTAGCCTCCTCCTTCCATGTGCGATGCACATGAGTATCTGAGGACGGTATCTCTTTTTCATTGGCCCTTTGTATCAAACTTGATTTACAAATTAACTTCCTTGTTTTCACCTGATTGCTTGTAAAGGTATCAAATGAACACTAATCTAAGTATCAGCGTATATAGGGAATATATCTTAAATTTTGAACATGGTGAAAAGCATTTTTAAATTCATTTTCATCAAAGAGGAAAACTTCAAAGATTATTGAGTGGCTGTCAGTACTTGAATAATGATGCCATTTCATTCTCAGAAAATCTTGGTCAACATCTCTGAAACTGGGGACAGAGAACTCATAATTAGCAAAGATTACTGAAGCAATACTCCTACTGCCCAATCCTGCTTGGATTAATTCACCCTTATTTGGTCCACATCTGGTGAGTGAGAAGAAATAATTCTGAGGCCAATGTTTCATATATTTAAGAAAGTTTTCCCAACAGGGATGACTAGAAGGTAAAAGAAAATATGGTTTTAAGAATTGGCAATTGACTTGGAGGGTCATGTAGCTGGTACATTTTGGTGTAGGTTATGCTGTAGTTGACACTTAAGATTTTCTTGCAATTTTCTCTGTAAAATTAGATAATGAGGAGTAAAGTAGAGCAGTATTTTAGGACAACAGCATCATACTTAAGATGCAGAAAAGTCAGGAATCACAACCTGTTCTTTAAATAAGGCCCCCTTTTACTGTAGAATACGTAACAACTGAAGGAGTTATATCCTCCTGACTGGAATGGCTAGAAGACGAGGAAAAGAACCTTCAAAAGTAAATTATAAATTAGCTTGTGTTACTGCCATTATCAATACCAAAGCACAACCAGGTATCCACCAAAAATGGAAAACAGAGTAATTATTTCTGAGATACACAATTACCCAGTGTTGCTTTTATTCTTTCAGGAAATTGAGGAATCATAGTAGTATCTGGTTCACGGAAGGATGGAATGATTCCTGTTGGAAAAAAAATTGGATAAATGCTCAGAATAATGAAGTGACTGTCCCTTCCCCTCTCCAATTCCTTAAAAACAACTTTCAGTAGTATGCTATATACAGCAGGAAAGGAGTGTTTTACAATAATAATTAACATATCCTCTCAGAGATTTTTGGTTATGAAGAGTTCCATTTTTGTTCTTGTTTTGCAACACTTCAGTGAAATTAGTGATTATCTTACACAAGTTAGCTAGATTTATGACAAAGGGCATCCTAAATGGAGTAAAACAGAAGGGAATTCTTAGCCTCATCTGGATGACAATGCTTTAATATAAAGGGAGAGTGCTGCAACAGCCCTAAAAGGCTTCTGTCTTAAGAGCTGAAAATACATGCTACAAACAACTGAAATGTTGCTGAGATACAAGCTGTTAATAACTTTGTAAAGAATGATACAGTATACGGGTCATTACCATTTCTTCTGGTAATATCCACGTAATACCAAAGAAAAAAACAACCCTGGAACTGTTGTTGTTTCCATCAGCGGTATGAGTTAACCACAGTATCGCAGAAGTTTCTTAAGCTAGAATAGTACAAAGGTAACAGCAAACATACTGCTGAGAATTCTATACTAGCACCCCTGCCAAAAGCCAGTGTTAAATTATTGACCGTAGCTTGATAAAAGGGAAGATAATTTACCAGGCTTGCGTTGCGGAGCATCTGGAATGGGAGCTGGTTTAGGTTTAAAGGAAGTTTGTTGTGTTTCTTTAGGAGCTGAAAGAAAAGACCAGTTTTAAGGGTGTATACTCTTTAGAAATCAATACCTGCAAGGAAAAACAAGACCTTTGTGTAAGTGATTGAAAAACTGAGAGATGAGACATGCAGAAATTTAAAGGGAAAAAGACAACCATGAATGAAAATATGCATGGAAAAGTGATCAAGTGAGAAATCTCATCTGGAACCAAGGAACAAAATCTGTAAAGAACACCGACGGCTGTAGCTGAGATGTTTCCATTTGTATTACAAAGCTGACAACTGCAATTGCCACAGCATGAAACTGCAATGTATGGAAAAATGAGATAATTTTTTTTGTGAAGACAACAACGCAGCTAGGACTCTTTCAATACCTGGAACAGAATAATATTACGTTCAACAAGCAAACAAATCAAAACTACAAACAAATATTGTAAAAAACAGAATAATAATTTGTAATTGTTGGTCCAAGGAACAGCAGGGAAAAAAAAGTAATAGTGAACAGCTCAAGGTTACCTATTTGTCTTTGGTTGCTCAGCTGTAAATGTAATATGTACCAATACTTCATAAAAAAAAAGAACATACACAAAGTTAGCAGAAAGTACCATCCAAAGGGTAAAAATACCTCCCTTTAGCCAATTTGCAAACTGGAACAAATACTAGTGAATATACACTCACTATAAAAGAAGTTTCGACTGATACCTTCAGAACATGTTAAAGAGATTCAGCAGTTCACTGACATATAAATCCCTACTAGGTATATTTTTAAGGGTCTAATTCCATTACCAGGACACACCTGAACAGAATAGATGTTCAGGCAGATTTCTTCCAAAAACACTCTTAAAATGGTGTTTACCTTTATATACAAATTATTCATCAGTGACAACTATCACGTGACTGAAAAGCATATACAACTCATCAAAACTGAACAATTAAATACATAAATCAGCTCTCTTTCTTTAAATGTGTATTTAATGTTCATTAGAAAAACTATACATTTGCAATATTAAGAGATGTTAATCAACACTTGACACATGGAGAAAATACAACCCTAAGAAAACCTGAATATTAAAGCACAACAAAACATTTATGTGTTTACCAGGTTTTGTGTGTGGTACATCTGGACTTGGTGATGTTCTGGGCTTGGAAGTGACTCGTCGACTTTCTTTTGGACCTGTGAAGATGAGCAAGGTTTTGAACACAGTAAGGAAGATAATGACTAATCATAAGTCTTTTGATATTCCTTACAGGACATTAATTTTCTGCAAATAAATTTTTTTAGGAAGTATTTTTTCTATTTGAAAGTAAACACAGAAGCCTCCTGCCAATTAAGTAAATGTTAGTGCTGAGACTACAGACAAAGTGACTGTTACAGTGCACTGTTGGATTAACTCTCCACTCATCCCAGTTATCTCAAACAGATCTTTCTACAGAGTAAACTGCTGTAGTTCAAACAGTTTTCCTAGCTGCACTTCAAGTGTTTCATATTCCAAAAATCTACTGCTTGCTTAAATCAACTTTATATGAAAAAGCATCAAGCAGTTGAAGTAGAAGTAACATGGAAAGTTACCAATAATTTTCAAATGGACAGAACTATTCCCAAAGTGAAACTTGGGGAACAAGAAAGTACTGTAATTTTGTTCTTGTAAATGAGAAAATACAAGTATTTCTTTCATATCTTAAGGAAATTGAGATCCAAATTTTCCAACTTCCAGGGACTTCGTATTAGAGTGTTTAACCCCCTCACTCCAACCATCATACAAATTACTGACACACACAGATATCTGTCTTGCGTTATGACAGCTTTATAGCAACACTTCATTACAACAGTAAAACACAAGCTATTCAATAAAGATTTGCGTATTTTCAAAAAATTCATATATTTTGACAGTTTCCAAACTGAAAAAAACTTTCATATGCTAAAACGCAAAATACTGAGAAGCTTACTTGCTCTGGTTGGAAGAACACGTGGACTGGGTGATGTTTTAGGTTTGGAAGGCCCATGACGTGTCTCTCTAGGAACTGAAAGAAACTGGGTTACATTGCGTTAACATTTTCAGAGGTGTCATTGTTCACTGCAACCCATAACAATCAATACAAATACAGCAAAAATTTGAACCAATGATACTTGTACGGAAACAATGTAAAAGAGGTGGAGAGTTTTTTTTTGGAACAAAATCATGCTGTAGAGAAAATACTTTTCTGTGACATATCATTAACAAAGCAAGTGACAAAATTATTGTTTCTATTTAGAAGGGAAACTACTGAATAAAAGAAGTTTCAGATACAAAGACACCACTGTACTGTACTGGAAGTTGTACCAGAATAATTCTCAGTACCACATGCAAGCAAATAAAAATGCCTTAGTCAAGTGGATCTGCCTCATACATCCCAAAGATCACTGAAGTGATTTTGTCCTGACAGTAGAATTGATAATTAAGAGAAACAGAATTATTTTTCAGAAGAAAAAAATGAAAAGAGGTAGAGAATCTTGACTGTTAAATTATTAAATCTATTACTAAATTAATTTATTAAAATTATTTGCAGGTATGCTTTTAATGATCTGTGTTGAAGCGGAAAAACAATGTGAACATACAAATAAGAATGTATCATTACCTGATGTTGACTTTGGTTTTTCAGTTCTAAACATAATTGGTTCCAGAACTGTGTTAGTATGATAAAAAAAAAAAATAACTCTTAGTAAGAACAATCAAAACATTGCAGTCAGCACCTCCACAATGATCACACCATCCCTCCTACAGCTAGTGAGAGACGGACTCTCCTCCTTGAAACTCAATACACAACAGTATTACGCAACTCAAAAATTGCCTTCAGGGCAATAACTCTAATACAGATCTGAGCTCTAAATATAAATCTGTAAATTTTGTAATAAGCCACAAAGAAATTTTGTGTGGCGTTTGTTTCATCTTCAACTTTGTATGCTTTTCTTGCTTATTTTTAATTTTTAATTCAAATAGGTGCAGACTTAACAAAGCAGAAAGGAATCTTAGTCCTCATCTTTCTGCCCATTTTCTCAGCAGCACCACCTAATGCTATGAATACCTTGGATACCAATACTGGGTCTGGCTGGGAGGGAGTTTATTTTCTTCGCAGCAGTCCCTGAGGTGCTCTGTTTTAAATTTGTGACCAAACCAGTGTTAATAACAAACCAATGTTTTAGTAGATCCTGAAAAAGAACTTGCACAGTGTCAAAGACTTCTCTGTTTTTCAAACAGTCCCCAGACAAGTAGGTTGGGGTTAGGCAACAGGCTGGGAGGGTACACAGCTGTGATAGTTGATCCAAATTGACCAAAGGGCTGTTCCATGTCATATAATGTCACAGTCACAGTCAGTAATAAAACTGGTGGGTAGTCTTTTCAAAGGAGCCACTGCCTGTGGACTTGTTGGTGTTGGTCGGCTGGTGGGAGGTTTGTGACTGAGTGTGTTTGCATCTCTTGTTTTTCTCTTTTTTCCCTTGTTTTTTACATTTTATCTTGATCATTTTATTTTTTCTTTTTTTTTTTTCTGGCTCTCTCCTCAAAGCTGCAGGGGTTCAGGGTGGTGAGCAAACTGGTGGATACTTAGCTAATGGACAAGGTCAACTCACCACAGTATATCCTGCAATTGCAGAATACACAGAAAGTTGTGTAACTTTCTTCCTCCATCAATGATTAGGCCATGATCTTATATTACTCTATATCAAACTGTGTAAACAACATTGTGGAAAGTATTGTGCATTCTTGAATGTGCAAACAAAATAAAGGTTCTGCAAAAGTTAACTGAAAAGAATAAAAGAATGACTATGCTTAGGAAAGAAAATACATGTACGCAGTTTGAGAAATACAGGAAAAAACCCCACTTCCTCTTTGCAACAACACTTTCTTTTTCATCTTTCCCCAAACCAATCCAAATTCAAACAGAGAAGAGCTATTTTCACCAAAGACTTCAAAGAAAACACCCATTGTTACAGTGACTTAAAAATGTAAGAACAAACTGAAGATACAAAATTTAAACTTACAAGGTTGCTTACAGGTTCAACTTCTTATGATGGGTAATACTGGATTTTATCTTTCAAGGAATGCATCAGCATATATACCCAAGGGATAAATATGGATCTGAAACCCCACTGATCACAGTAGAATTTGTAAAATACACATACTAGGATATAATAAAGAAACAATGTACTTACCAGGCTTGGTCTGAGGCACCTCTGAGCTTGGTGATGCCCTAGGTCTGGAAGGAATACGATGTGATTCTTTTGGAACTGGAATAAAACAAATTCAACTATTAATATCTTCCTGACAGAAGACTGTCAGAAGGCATAACATTTAAAAGAAACAAACAAACAAACAAAGAAGAAGCCAACAACTCACAAAACCAACACGGAAACCCCGAACACATGCCTTTGGTATCTGGATACACAAAAAACTTAGACGAGTAATGAAGAATTATGAATGCCTGGTACACAAAGAATTACTGCTGGTGGGGAACCTCTGTAACAGAATCAAGAGAAGCAAGGCCAGGATGGATGTCTGGTTTGGTGACTAGCAGAAAAGATGAAGCACGTGACATGAACTGAATATAATGAAACACAGTCAAAGTAAGATTGTGGTCCTGCCATCCACTTTACAGAACACGTGTGTGAGGAAAACCGAACAAGATGAATATGAACTGTTGGTGTAAAATCACAGACACACACACACACACACACACAAAAAAAACATATTACAGAAGGATGAAATTTAATAGTAAAAATTATGAGAGTGAAATACAATGAAGATGTACCTGCGATGCTAGACATCTACTGAGTATTTGTTCTAACCATGCAAAGCAGTGTGGGTGAGTATTGTACCACTCAAGTAGCCACAATTTGTATTCTAAATATGATGATAGCTTTAGGTAGAACTATTACCTATTGTTGGTTTTGGTTGATCAGTTCTAAATGTTACAGATTCCAGGACTGTATAAAAAAAAAACAACAAAGAAAAACATAAAAGCCGTTCTGAAAATTTAAGAGAATAACTCCACTTACAGTTAGTATTATTTCTCTAGTAATGTACTGACTCACACAAAAGCTGTTATATTAAACTAAGTCACTGAGAAAATAAGCAGTGAAAGATGAAACTCTTTTTCAGCGTGAGCTTAGTTCTCCAATTGGCTGTAGTGAGATATCCAAATATCTATCATTAACTTACTAAGAAAATGGCTTTTTAAGGATAGAAAATTCTCCCCTTTGTGGGGTATTTCAAGTGCTGTTTATATACAAAACTAGAACTGGAGAACACTTTTGCTTTCTGGATGCTGTTAAAAAGCATTACCACGTATTGTGCTACCACACACTTTAGCTCCATGGCATGAATTTAATAATAAAAATCTGTTCCTATTCCTGAAAATTGAAAACATACCACTGAATAGACAGCACAACAGAACCCCATTATGTTTTAGCTGGTTCAAATAAATAAGCAGCTGCACAGAAACACATTTCAATCTAATATATACTGTGTTAGAAATAATCACACAAAGCAGTTTACCATCTTCAGCCTGTGGAATATGAGGTTTGGGTGAAGGTTTAGGTTTAGAAGTAATACGAGGAATCTCCTTTGGAGCTGGAAGAGAAAAGGTGGGTAATAAATTGGTTAATATACAGAGCAATTCGCATATGATATCGACTTGAACACACAAACACAGAAGGCTCACACCTGCAACAGAGAATGCTCTTTATAAGAAATAGCAACGAAAGTCTGATAATAATACCCATGTGCTTACAACAGCCTAAGCAAGAGAGAGGAATTTTGGTCATTTCAGAAGCCCAGATTTTTATTTTTTAGATGAAAAGCTCAGACTGACACAGACAAGCATAATTAAGACAAAGGTCATTCAAAGCTGCAAGCCTCGTTTTCTCAAAAAGTAGGCATTCCAATTGTGAAGTGAGCAGTATGTCCAACTGACATGGATACCAAACAAGAGAAATACCTAGAAGAAAAATGAACTTTGATGAATCAATCGTAAAGCATAAGATGATTAACTTCAGTGCTGCTTTCTGTGATGAAAAAAACAAACACTACAGCTTGCCAAAGAAGCACCATTACCTATCGTTGACCTTGGCGGTTCAACTCTAAGTGTAATAGATTCCACCACTGCAACAGAAATAGCGTGACAAGTTAAGTATGGAAGGTACTGCAAAAAATGTAAAATTACTCCATTGATAAGTGTAAAAGCAGCTGCTGATACTACACCACAGTAATGCCTATCTTCAAATCAACTTTTTTTTTTCAATTATGGACAATTAAACATTTTAATAATACAGAATCAATAAAGAAATAATGCACAAACTTGATGACAACTGTAGCTAGAAGGTAATAGAAATCAGGAAACGCTACAACAAGCACAGGAACATGATTTTGGCTACTGGGAAAAAATTGGTTTGTAATATTCGGTATTTTTGCTGAAAGTTAAGTGGTATCCCATAAAAGATATGCATTCATCAGTGAAGAAATGAAGTTTATAAAACAACCTTCAGTCATTTAAATGAATAAGCAGAGAAAATTGGAGCAGTGGTTTTAATATGAGATATTATTGGATATGGGTAAAACAAGCAGAGCATTTGACTAAAGGGATAAACAAAGAGTTGGATACTCTTCCAGAGTAGTTTTTAAAAATTCATTAATAGATATACAATTCACATTTGATGTAAATTTTCCTAGGTAAACAGAAAAGGGAGAGTTGGGAGATGATGTTTCTCAGAAGGAGGATGAGAGGGGAATAAGATTGGAGAAAATTTAATGCTCTTCATTTCCTCTGACCTTTCTGAAAGCAGAGCATCTAAATAAAACTCCCAGACAGTGCAACAGGGCTTTGGCATGCCACTCTCAATATTATTAAACTGTTTACCAGGTGATTGGGTTGTAAGCACTGAGCAGCCAAGTAACCTGAAACTTAGAAGGATAGAAAATAGTACGACAGACATGCACCGAGTTTTCATAAAAATCTTCATAGGCAGAGAAGGCATAGTTCTCTGTGTGACTGTACTTCAGAAGTCACCTAACCAAAAACCACATCATCTCCATGCATTACATCTTGTACGCCTCAAATAATCATTTCTGAATATCATCATTTGTCTCATCAGAACAAGAGCCAAAGTAACAAATACCTTCTTACAGAATTATAGTCATAAACTTAATTATGATCATAGAATCATATTACCATCTAGGTTATAAAAAACCTCCAAGATCATGTCCAACCATCAACCTGGCCCACTAAGTTGCAACACTGATCAATGTCCCTTAGTGCCATGTCCACTTGTCTCTTAAATACCTCCAGGGTATTTCCCTCTCCATGAAGATGTTCTTCCTCTCCATGAAGATGTTCTTCCTGATATCCATTCTAAACCTCTCCTGATGCCATTTCCTCTGGTCCTATTACTCACCACCTGAGAAACTAAATGGACCGGCACTTTCCTTGTTGCAGTCTCCTTTCATATAGCTGTAGAGAGTAGAGGTCTACCCTTAGCCTTCTCCAAAATAAACAACTCCAGTGATCAAAGAGTAGTGTTTCTTAGGACTCTATCTGGCCTGATCAATGAAATCACTAACAAAGAAATGACAGACAAGAGGCATATGTACAAATACAGAAACATGCTGCCTTCTCTGTAGTAATATAGCAGCTCAGAGCAGTCAACCACCTCCGTAGAAACATCAATATACAGGGTTTATCTTGGTGGCCCCAAAGGTGTAAAACAATTTCATTCAACAGTTTCCAGAGGAGTTGTTTTCTCTGTCATTACAATAAAAGATATCTATGTTCAGATATACATAGACATCGATGGCAGAGATGAAATTAATGATTCTAGTATTACAATACTGAATTTCTACACTAAAAATGTTGTAGGAGATGTAACCACAATGAAAAAATAGGTATGCATATTAGGTATGCTCCAAGTCATAACTACCATTTAGTTAACAAGTTTCACAAGGAATTATTAGGTCTGAAGAGAGTAATTATTTTTATGAGCAAAAATAACAGATTAATTTACTTGGAATCTGAAAAAAAATAATACTGACTAATCTCTTCCATGATTAAGTAAGATATTCTCACAACACACTTTTTGAACTTCAACATAAACCATGCAAAACTATTCACTTATTCTTCAGCCTGTGGGCAGGCCAGGTGCCTTTTATTCTTTGACAAACAACACAGACCAAATTCAACTCTGGAGTGAAGGTTTGGTTTCATTTGACATCATAAAATATACCTTTACTAAATTTGAAAACAGCGTTTCACTCCTATTTCCACGGTTTCAGATAAGTCTTTGTATGAATTAATGATCACTGAATCAATACAAATCCTACAGTTCTAGGTAAAATGCTATACCCATCAGCAAAGAAAGATAATTTGCATCTTCTAGATCCAGTGTTGAATCAAGTCTTCATATTTTGAAAAGAAAAACAGCAAAACAATTTGTTTCCACAAGGCCATGCAGCTTGGTGACTTGGGATACAAGTGTAAAGTTAAAAGTCTCTTGAAGCTTTGCTTCAATTTTTTTTTTGTTTGTTGAATACAAAAATAATATTCCTCAAAGAGCACAGCTTCCCTCACTGCCTATTTTTCTAACGTGCTGAGCTTCACACAGAAGGAATTTAAACTGAAGTATATTAAACTATTTAAGTGAGAGGGCACAGTAAATGTTTGGTATGGAAGTTAGTTACCAGGCTTAGTTCGAGGCTTTTTGGGTCTGGCAGGTGGTCTAGGTTTAGATGCAGAAGGTGTGAGTTTTGCTTCTCTGGGAGCTGAAAGAAATATACTGGATTATAAGATTATTCCTTCTACTACATCATGCAAGAATCTCATTCTTCAAGCCAGAAATGAAGCACTAAAAGGCAACTGGAACAAAAGAAAATGGCAAAATCAAATTTGCTAAAAAGGCTTCCCAAAATCATCCCCTAAAACCTGCTTATTCATCACTGCAAAAGTCAGTAAGTAAACTGAAGAGACGCAGTTGTAGCTTATAATCACATCAAAATGTTCTCCTCATTAAAACAGCAAATTCATTTCTGTAAGATATGTAAGAGGAAAAATAATTCATCCTCTTGGTCAATTTTAAACCATCAAAACACAAATATAAACAAAATCTGCAAAACTAGTCTCAATTTTCACACCAATGAAATCACTGGAAGGGAGCTGGAAAAGTATGAATTCAGTGATATAAAAGGAATTTGCTCCATAACTTCATAACGTTCATTGCATTCTATTAACAAAACAGAAGCAATTTCATCTAAATGGAAAAACAATAAAATAAAAAGCAACCAGAAATCCAGAAATGTTCTTTTCCCTGAAATTCCATGAACTGAAAGTATAATTAACAAATATGACTACTAATCTGATATCAAATAAAGCTTAAGGTGGGTATCAGGTACTATCATAAGTAATTTATTTCATTTTTATAAAGCAGTGCAATGAGACACCTTTCTGAGAAGTTTCCAAGTGCTTCAGGGTAGTAGACACACTGGAAAAATGTGAAGTGATTGAGGAGTGTTTCTGAAGCCAAACTAACACTCATGAAGGATTCATAAAAGAACAGAAGAATTAACATATCTACGCAGTGCCACAGGAATCATTCATCGAGATTGCTAGGACTAACAATCATAATGCTGACCTTCTATTTAGTTTTTCAGTAATGATTCTAAAGGATTCCTAATGATTTTCTGAGGGTAAAATGTGTTGCTGATCTAGTAGCAGCACTCCCAACAAAATGGAAGATAATTCTGCTCTCCAAAATGTTACCGTACTATAGAACTAGTACAGTCACAAAAAAAACTCAATTACTTTTTCTCTTAAGTTCAGAAAAACGTATTTCAGAAGGATTATTTCCTAACGTTTTTCTTCTCTAAGAGAAATGGATTACAAACAAAAGAAGCTATGAGATGAAGTTACAGAGTTCAAGCTGTGGCTTGGACTGCAGAGATGATTGACCAACAGCTATATAAGTACATATTACCTAGGGTTGCTTTTTGTTGTTCAACAATCTGAGAAGTTTTAGGCTCCAAAAGTGGTGGTTTGGGAGCTAGAAAACAAAAAATCAAGTGAAATAGAACAGATCAATAGATGCATTAGCAGCAAGTTAAAAATGTTATAATTCCAATAATTGACTTTTTTCTTTTATGTTAATAGACTTGATAAGCATACAGGAGTCCTGATCTTATGTATATCATCCTACACTCTATTCAGTTCGGTTTCCTATGAAATTGTACACTGTATGCTCATGGTTTTGCTTGAGAATCTGCTTCTGAGGCTCCTGTACCATATTTGTGCTATCAGGGTATTTTTAACCCATTGCCTGCTTGAGTCAAAAAACATATTTATTTAAAAGATATGGGAAAAGAGTAAGGAAGAACAAATGAAGGCTTTGATTGAAGAGAAGACCTTGTTCCATAAAAAATAGCAGAAAATCTACACTGACGAGGCAACTTCTAAATGCAAAATCTTGCTGAAAGTCTTAAGTCAGAACTAGAAGTCAAATGTAAGGCATGCATAAGATACCAAAGGCAACTCCTGCCTTTTACTGTTTTGCCTGTTTATATACAAGAACCGAAACATTTTAAAGCTCTAGTAATGCACACCATAGTATTTACTGGTCCAGTACCTGAACTACTATAGAAGGAAAACTCATATCCCTTAATCCCAAATCAGAAGAAAATGACTACAGGGATACAATTTTTGATCAAAAAGCAGAAAAGGAAACAGTATACCACACTCTAATAATGTTTCAACGGACAAAGAATGAACTTCTCACACATATAAGAAAATTTCCCCTTTCTATTTTGAGGTAGCTCTCCTATTTCCACTTAAGTCACAATTCTTTTCAGTGAATTCCTTGAGGGAGATCTTACCAATCACATGAGAAGTACTTAACTCTAAATCAACAAAGTATTGCAATTAGCAAAGATGTCATCTTTGCCATATGTCTGCATGGAAGTGGGAAATGGAAACTGGCAAAAGAGACAACAGAATAACCTTTGAATTAGGTTACAAAAGCAGAGACCATGTTTATATTTCTGTCACTGGACCCAACTGTGTAAAACTGATGAGCTTAACTCTCATTCCTTTTGTTACACAACTTCAAATGATTAATTTCAGAATGATGAGTTACTCAAGATGTTAGTGTTCTGCATAGCTCCTGTCCATTTTACGAAGTTTGGCTGAAATATTTTTAGCTATCATGCTTTTGTATACTGACTTATAAAAACGGTGTGCACAATTACCAGGTTTCACATGCTGTACTTCTGGGATAGCAGATGGTTTCAGTTTAGAAGGAGTAAGTGGTATTTCTTTAGGAGCTGAAAGAAAGAGCTCAGTTTGCAATCACAATTTGTTTAACAAGTTTCTCACAACAAACAGCACATGCCACAAATTTATATTGAAAAAAGGATAACTCAGCATGGAACATCAAAGCCATTTGGCGAAATTAGAATTTGAAGTGCAGAATGGAGATGATATTGAAATGCTGTGCATTGACCAGAAATGTATGTCTCCAAATCAACTGAAATTTCTCTATGAAAGCTCTTCATATCAGAGAGAAAGACGGCACATGCATATGCATGATGAAAGAAGATAAAACTGATGATGGAATTTTTCATGCAAGTTACTGAGAAGCAACTTTTACTACTCTGAGGACAGCAGTAAAACTGCTCTGAACTATATTCCCATACAGAAATATATCAAGAGGAATCAGAATCCAATGACAATGGCAGAACGAGACTATAACCAGGAAAAACAACGATTATGCATGTGAAATGATATGATGGAAGAAATGCATTCATATGTGATGAGTGGGCTCAAAACAGTTTTTCACTACGTGAAAACAACATTACCTAACGTTACCCTTGGCCATTGAAAAGGACGAGACGTTTTAGGTGTGAAAGATTCCAGAATGGATTCACTTGTTGCTGTTGGAAGAAATGGTGACAGTCATGACAGTAAAGAGCTAATGGAAGTAACTCATGCTTCCTAAGCAAAAACAATTTTGTTTTTATAAGAGTAACATAAACATTTGCTAGGACATTTCTCAGATTATCAGTTTCAGTATGTATTAGAGAGAAATTCAGTCTTTTGAACTTCAATGATTGTAAAACACTGTATTTGTGACATGCAGAAATTCTGGACGTTCCTTTCTTCCTGCCTTTACTGCAACTGGTATGGGTCTTAATCACTGTCAAGTAAGATTTTGAAATCAAGTATTTGCAGATTTTGAATTTTGGTCCAATACGTAAAGAAGATGGTGTGATGTAAGATGTAGGAATTTAACGAAGAAGACAAGTTGAAGAATCAATGAGTCAAGACATTTGAGCTATACAAAATTCGGACTTGAAAGCTGACAACTGATCCAACTGTGGTTTCAGTCCAAAAGCACTAAGAGTCCATGACTGTTAACCAATTTCATGTCATTAAAAAGACACTCTCCTTAATATTCTTAGCAAGATGCAAGCAGTAGAAGACATCCTACGGCATACATCACAATATTTATTATCAGTTGTGCCGGACAATAAAAACTGTTTTCTCAGTTATGTTTGTGGCACATTTTTCAAAATACTGAAGGCACATCAGGTCACTATGAATTGCCATATGTATCATAAGTGTGAGAAAGCAACAATGTCAACAACTAACAGCAACCTAAACTCAAATTTCAAGTGTTAGGGTCTAATCCAAATGAAGATCAACAATACAGTCATTTCAGTGAGTTTTAGATCACGGTCTGAGCTACTGATTAATAACAATTAGGCAGCGATTATTGTACCTGGTCCAGTATCTGCTCTTTCAGGCTTACTAGATGTCACAGGGCTTGAAAGAACAGGTTGAATATCATTGAATGCTATTAAAACAAACAAACAAGGTAATATTATGCACAATTATTGTTTCTGTACACAGATTTTTCTCTTTTACCTAGTTTGTAATGCAAACGTCCTTCCACAACAAGCATTCCTTACCTTGAAAATGGAGCAGTGTTGATTTAAAGTGGGAATTGAAGTTAGTAAAGTGACAACTGAGACTAAGGCGGCAGCCAACCAAAGCAATTATAATCTTAGACAATATGGCCCACATCACTGAATGCAACTCAGAAAATATATTAGAAAGATCTTTTCTAACAAATGAACTGTAAGAACAAAGCACACACAAATAAATATAAAAGGATAAACATAAAACAATAAAATTAAATAGCACTTAATTCTTTTGAGTGCTTTGTTTTCTATCAAAATTCTCTTAGTAAGTTTTAATTCTGTATAATCTGTGTATGTACTCTGTGTACAGACACAAACACAGAGACAAACATACAAAATAAACTTGAAAAAATAATCAAACTATAAGGAAGAGACTTCACATTTCAGCATAAAGAATAGTGGAGAAGATGTGTATATGCATCAATCTGAAAGAATAATAATTAAGCTCTAAGATATCAAATTAGCTTGAAAGAAAAATGAAAATAGATTTTTATTAAACTTTAGGCATTTAAAATTATTTGTTTATAAGTGAAGATTATTTTATCTAAGTCTATCTAAAAGCTCTTAAATAGGTTTTAATAGACACAAAAGAAAGGCCAGAAACAAGATCAGGTGAGATTCTCAGTTGTAAGCATGAGCTTCCCAGAAGTAAGCATGAAAAAAAAAGATTTCTCCAGTGCCAAAAAAAAAAAAAACATTTCAGGAGTCACTTCTAATCTTTATGAAAGAGACAATAAAAACAGAGCTAGAATATCTAAAAACCTACTATTAATGTGCATCGTACAGGACTGGAAAATTTAATATGTTCCATATTCTTCCAACCTGTACACATCTTCAAACCTGAAAGTTTCACACACTGCTCATGAAATGCTTCATTACCCCATGGGTCAAGAACACTGCCAGGCCACACACCCAGCCTTCTACACCTGACAATATTAAGGAA